>NC_062572.1:88771378-89462003 GCF_022837055.1 Prionailurus viverrinus | reverse complement strand
ACACTTCAAAACCACAATGAGATATCACCTTACACTTGTCAGAATCGCTCACATTAAAAAATTTTTAAAAATTAAAAAATGAAAAGAAATAACAAGTGTTGGTGAGGATGTGGAAAAAAATCCTTGTGCAGTGTTGCTGGGAAATTAAGTTGGTGTAGCCATTATGGAAAACAGAATGGAGTCTCTCAAAAAATTAAAAATAAAAATACCGTATAATACAATAATTCCACTACTAGATATTTACCCAAAGAAAACAGAAGCACAAATTTGAAAAGATATATGTACTCCTATATTTACTGCAGCATTATTTGCAGTAGCCCAGATATGGAAGCAACCCAAGTATGCATCAAGAGATGAATGGATAAAAAAGATTGATACATGTATATGTATATCTATCTCTATCCATATGTATATGTATATGTATATGTATATGTATATCTATCTACATCTATATCTATCTCACAGAATATTACGCAGCCATAGAAAAGAATGAGGTCTTGCTATTTGTGACGACATGTATGGACCTAGAAGGCATTATGGTAAATGAAATAAGTCAGACTGAAAGAGAAATACCATACGATTTCACTCGTGTGGAATAAAAAAAAATGAATACATGAGCAAAAGTGGAATTGGACTTATAAATACAGAGAACAAACTGATGATTGCCAGAAGGAGATGGGGATGGGGAGATGAGCAAAATGAGTGAAAGAGAATGGGAGATACAGGCTTCCAGTTATGGCCTGAATAAGTCATGAGAAACAGCCTATTTTCAATAATATTTTAATAGTGTTGTATGGTGACCGTCGGTAGCTACACTTGTGGTAAGTATGGTATCATGCATACTGATGTTGAATAACTATTTTGTACACCTGAAACTAATGTAACATTGTGGGTCAGTCATATTCAAATTAAAAAATAATAATAATCAAAGAGCTCTGATTCAATCACATTCATGAAAATTTTAATTGTATATTGAAGTTTATCTGAATTGCCTATTAAAATTTCTTAAAAGAAGCCATATGGGACTATTAACCATCTTATACTTTCCAGAGAGAAAAAGAGAATTAATACTTGTTAATTGCTATTAACTGGTATTAACCAGTTTGCAATACAAACTGTCATATCTCAGTATTCAATATATATAGAAGGGTCTAGGAATAACAAGAATATGTATAAGAGATGTGGATAAAACTATCATTCAAAAATTCTACTTTCTTTTATTATGTTACATAAACATCAAAATGAATTGCAAGCAAATCTCCACAAAGAGCTAACTTAGGAAAAATCTCAAGAATAAAAAAAGCTAAAGCAATAAGAAGACCAGAGGGTAAGAATTATTTTAATGCTATGTACATTTTTACTTAAATATATTCGTTTTGCAATTAGTAAGAAATAAATGGCAAATTATTTATGAGCTAGACTGATCTCTTAGCTTATGTTTAATTCCTCAGGTCAGTTCTACTACTGGTGGAAGAATAGATCTGCTATTTTATTAATAAAATATTGATACCAAAATTGCAGCAAGACTATGATTAGCATATAACAGATCACGTGTATAGTTATTAGTGATGCTGTATTATATATACACACATAATACACCAAAGCTAGAAATGCAGAGATGGATAATTATAGATACATGAAGCGACTTTCATTAGCTCTATCTATGTAAGTTAGTCCAACTGCACAATGAATACTTTCAACTATTAAATGTTTGCATCATCTTGGATTTTAAAAAATAGTATATTTGTCATAGTTATTGTCTACCCCCAAAGGCCTGAAGGCAAATTTCCTACAGACTGGAACAATGACACCTGAATTGTCCCTGACAGGATGCTTTGTAATATAAAGATGGTGTCAGTTAAAGTCACGCAGATCGTGTCACTACTAATGTGGAAAAGAAGCAGAGGGTATAGTTACCAGAGCGGCTAACCGTGTTTCTTAGACACTTCGGAAATGAGCATCATTCCAGAAAGTGTCATTTGACAGCATATTATAATGTTATCCTTTGTCCTTGCAGTCTGCCTATTGCTTTCCCTTAGACATGTAAAGTTTTCTCCACAATATCATACAGAAGTAAGGAATTCATGTGCATGGTTTCTATTCTGTAATCTATCATTTACTTTTTTAAAAATATTTACCGATTTATGCAGACACTAGGAAAATGACGATTTTATTCATAGAATTGCTCAGGTCGAAACGCTCACAATGCCTGTTACCCTCACGCTTACATCTTAGTTCTCCAAGACTGTGTTCGCTACTTACAAGACGTCTTCCAAACCCTCCTGTTTGTAGCTCCTTTGCACGTCTCCTGGAAACCAGTATCTTCTTTCCTCTTTGACATTCAAGCTTCAGCTCAAATGTTAGCCACTGCAAAAAGCCTTTTATGACCACGATGATTACATGCTGGCGATAGCCATTTTTATATAGCTATCCTAATTTACTTCATATTTTATTTGCTACATTGTTTATGTATATCCCATGTTTATTTATTCTATAACACTCATCATTATTTGAAATTATCATTCTGTTATTGTCTTAATGGTTTATAACCTGTCTTCACAGCTAAATGGCAAGCTATTAACGGCCAGTAATGGTCTTGTTTACAATATCTAGAACAGTGTTTGACATATTATTAATGTTAAATAATTATTTATTTGCTGATTTACTGCCTAAGCACAAGAAAGAATGAAAATGGATGTGTACAAGGGCGTCTGAGTGGCTCAGTCGGTTAAGCCTCTGGCTCTTGGTTTCAGCTCAGGTAATGATCTCACGGGTTTGTGAGCTCAAGCCCCGCATCGGGCTCTTCACTGATAGTGTGGAGCCTACTTGGGATTCTCACTCTCGCCACCTCTCTCTGCCCCTCCCCCTCTTATTCGCTCTGTCTCTCTCAAATAAATAATTAATTAATTAAAAAAATAAAATGAACGTGTACAGATTATTTTGTTACATCGAAAAAAGCTACTTATAAAATACTTTCTATGATAAAAGTATAAAATATATTATATTTCTTATAAATTTTAGTTTGCTTTTTGGTATATAGTTTATGCCATGATTCCTCTGAGACTGAATTCTTAACTTATTTTATCAAAAATTTTTTTGTAAATTTATTCCCACCAGAATGACAGAAATTGTGATTTTTCTCATAGAATTTCAATGACAATGAATTATTTAAGCATTGTTTCAATTACGTTCAAAAGTAACTGTCATTCTATCATCTAGGGGAATATATCAGTAAGATATATCAGAATATATCAGTATATCAGAATATATCATATAAGATATCATCATATATGATATAAGAATATATCAGTAATATATCTATGAAGACAGAGGCTATTCTAGGATATCAAACGGAGGGAGATTTAATTTAAGGAGTTTATTTTCTTTTAAAGATGTCAGATGTGCTGGAGATGAAAACAGGCAAAGTGTCCTAGAGAAGGAAAAGAAGCAGTAAGCTGTTCCTCCGAAACAAGGAAATGGTCTCCAGCCCAGAACGGAAGCCTGTGTTCCCTGCTGAGAATAGGGGTATCACCACAGGGACTCGGAGACCTGGCACACAATATGGCAAGGGAAAGCGTGGGGGATGCAGGGGCAGTAAAGTTCGTCCTGGGACTGAAATCAAGCTCTGAGCCATGGGTCCTGAACTGTTGCTGGAGGGATGCTTGCAGAAGGCAGAAAGAGCAGCGTTGCTTTCCAGTCCTGTCTCCTCTGACCTTTAATCACCTGCCAGTACTCCTGGTGGAAGACCTAGTTGACAGAAGGAGACTAGTTGACAAAGGAGACTAGGAGACACATTTGCAAGCCCTGTTCTTCTAACCAAACATAGGACAGGAGAGGGCAGATTGGGGCCCTAAGGCAAGTGACCACCATGGGCTAGTCCAACATATTACAGATACAGTATTTGGGAAATGAAGCCATCACCAATTTTAATGGCGATGTCATTCTGGATCAATCTTTAAATACATCCCCGCATGGAAAGCTGTGGAAATGTAGCACTTCCACTCTCCACGAGGGTAAGAGGGATCGGGTTTCATCATGGGCATCTGAGAGCTTGTGGAGACCTCTCCATCCTCAGATGATATTATAATAAATGTAGGAGGTAGGTCTGGTAAAAAGGATGGGTGTAAGAGATAAATGTAGGCTTTTAAGGCCTTCCATTCTAGAATGGGAAGGTACTTGAGTTTAAGACTCATTTCACTAAATGTCTTCAAGAATATTGCATTACTTAGCTTTCCGATTGAATTAAAATAAATGGCATCTCTATATCCAGTGCACCTTGCACATAAGCTATATGCTTAAAATGGTTTAGACCATAATAAGGAGTATAACTTATTTTACATCTTGGCCATTTTGTTTCACCATATCAAGCAATAAATCTGAGTTTTAAACTTCACATCAGAAAGTCTTCTGATTAGATCCGGTGAAAACTGCAAACACAATTTTTTCTTTTGTCTTGGCTAAATAGTTATGTCCCCTTCTTGAAAAATTTTCTAGGATTTTGACTAGTTTGAAATAAAAAATTCACATTAAACCCTGGAAAAATACTAGGGTGAATTAAACCTGAATTAGCAGCAAAATTAAAGTATTTATAAGTATTTGGGTCACTCTAACTTAGGATCTACTAATTTTATGGATTTTATTTAAATGTCAATACTCAGAGATTTTTTCAAACTTTGAAATTATTTTAGAAATTTGTCAAAATATAACAGAGCTTAAGGAGAGTCCTATATTAATAATTGGTAATATTCATTGAGTGCTAACTTTGCTCCAACCATTCTGTAAGTGTATTTTACATAAGTTAAAATCCATGTTTATCCACACAACCCTACAACGGAAGATTATAATCATTCACATTTTATTAATAAGAAATCTGGTATACAAAGATTAAATCATTCATACAAGGTCACATAAGCTAAGAAATAGGATGTAATCCATGAATTCTAACTCAAAATTCAAGTTCTTTGACAGTATGTTTTCTGTGTTTCTGGATAAATTAAATATGTCTAGTATTTTTTTTTTTGGCCATGTGGCCACAATAAAAAATTCTATATTGAAACTAAGGATGGAAATTATGAAGCATGAGCAAGCAGAACAATTTTTTAGGAGTAATTACATTAGAAAAACAAATATTATAATAAAGACACTGATTATGAAAATCTATCATGGTTTATCTGCGATCATTAGTAAGGTTATTAGTAAGGAATATTTTTGGCAAGGATCTTTCATTTTTTATAGTCAAAGAATTCTGTGCTATCAACTATGTAGACCAGTGTTGCATAAGGAAAAGGAAATTTGAATTCCTAATCTTGATGACCCAAATTATCTTATTATCCAAAAAATAATAATTTACTTTTATGTTCAAAGAATATATAAGTTAATTCTTTCAGAAGTGACATTCGGCACACAAAACTTCCTTCTTTGGCATAGGATAAAATGAGCAATAGTAATATTCTTGCTAGCAGAGAGTATAAAAACACATGGAAGAACACAAGAAATGATTAATTATCATTAAAAGTATTATATAAATTAGCTGAAACCAGAGATGTTGTTGGAAAGTCCACTTTTCATAGTGTTATTCTTGAACTGGAATAATGGCCCTCTGGTAAAGTTTAGGAGATGTGGTCATGCTCACCACATATTTTGCTGAACAAAACGTAGAGAATAACTTAAGACACATGAAATTCTACAGACTCTTAAAGTTTCACAGCAGACATTTTTGACTTAAGAGAAAAGATGTTCTCATAAGAAAGAAGTCAATGATAATTGGATTTGATTCTCTGGGCTCAGACAAATGACAGCTTTTTGCTTTCTCCTGTTGTTTCCCTTTATCTCTAAGAGATCATACCAAAAATGAAAGCAAAGTTAGCAAGGAGCAGGTTCTCTCTCTCGATATTATCAAAGAGATTACAAGAGGATGTCTAAGAGTGATAGTGAAGAAAACAAAATGAAGCCTCTGACTCTGAAGACATCATCCATATAAATCTATAAGAGAAGAAAGAACATATCAGGCAAAAGGTGGCAGGTGACAGGAAACTCAATTCAAAGAGTTCCATCAGAGAGAAGTATCTAGATCTGAAACAGGAAACCTATTGAGCTTCCCTTATTTTTCTTTTTTTTTTAATATGAAATTTATTGTCAAAAATGGCTTCCCTTATTTTTCTATACATCCAGAAGATCTAAAATGTACCAATTTAATTTGGGTCATTACAGCTCTTTCTAAAAGTTTATGAAATAAACTGTTGAAGATATCAGGACTTTCTTCTTTGACTTCTCCTTCCCCCAGCCCCAGGAAACACATGTATGAGTAAGCGTTCAATAATACTTGATATGTGATAGTCTCTTAATTTGTGACATGCCAGTATGTGTAATAGACATGAAATACAGCTGCAGTTTGTTTACTACTGATAATAGATGAAAACAGACATCATTCCATCCTTCATCCATTATTCACCTAATGGCTACTTGTTGAGAGATTATTTTCTCGCCATCTTCTAGGCACTAGGGCTGCTATGATGAACCTCATCATTACGAGTCCACCTATGGAGTTTATGTAGAGATAGGAGACAAGTATTCAACAGACATACAATGTTAAATTTTGCCCAGAGACAAAAAATTGAAGTGGAGTGGGTATTTTAAATTTGTGTTTTTAGGAAAAAAATTATCGAAATGTATGATATTTTTGAAATCTGAGTAGAATTGAAAAGTGCTATTCTGTCATTAAGGCAGATATGTAAATCAGGAAGAAAGATTCATTTTTATGTGAGGATCAGTCTCAACTGAACATTGATATGAAAAGTAAAGGACAAATTGGACTATATTGAGAAGTAAAGTATAATTAAGAAAATGGAGGGGCGCCTGGGTGTCTGAGTCGGTTAAGCGTCCAACTTTGGCTCAGGTCATGATCTCATGGCTTGTGAGTTCGAGCTCCACATGGGGCTCTGGGCTGACAGCTCAGAGCCGGGAGCCTGCTTTGGATTCTGTGTCTCCCTCTCTCTCTGCACCTCCCCCACTTGTGCTCTGTCTCTCTCTCCCTATCAAAAGTAAATAAAATGTAAAAAAAAAATGGATTCTATATTGGTGACAAATACACCTTTTTATGAACTTTTGCTATAAATATGAGCCTAAAA
This sequence comes from Prionailurus viverrinus, assembly GCF_022837055.1. NCBI lineage: Eukaryota > Metazoa > Chordata > Mammalia > Carnivora > Felidae > Prionailurus > Prionailurus viverrinus. Next base: position 89,454,876 of record NC_062572.1, on the reverse strand, counting down.
ATGGAGCTATAACTGAAGTAAAATGTGTAGTATAGGGAATATTTCTAAAAGAAAGGACATCTATGTATAAAATTTATTTATTTAAAAAATAGCTGCAAAATATAAGACACAAGAAAAATTAACAATGCAGAAGAGATCATGGAAAAAGCTATGTCCCTTGACAAAGAGAGAAAAGATGGATTCCAAGAAGTCGTATGTTATATATCAGCAATATTGTGGAAAGAGAATTGATGGAATGTGGTAACTGAGAGCACCGAAGGAAGAAGGAACACAGACATGTACATGCTGTAATGAACATGAACAATTTCATTCTTATCAATGTAATGATGGTGATGATATTAATCAAAAGAGTAAACAATGTCGTAGCCACAGTAGCAAAAAAATAGTAGTAAAAACAAGTTTAGTTCTGGCTATATTGACTGGGAAGTACCAGAGAGCGATCGACCAGACATGTCCAGAAGACATTTTGAAATTTAGATGATTTTGGAAATTAGCAGAGGTGTGGCAGTGCAAGTCATATCCTTCAACTTCAAAAACAATTTACATTTTGGCAGCAAATAATACTTTGAATGTTAAAAATACTCAGCTATGGTATCATTATATTTATGAATACTCCTGCCTTTCATGTGATGAAATAAGCATTTCCAGATATAATTAATATATACAGATATTGACCAAGATGGCCTTAGTGTTCCCCTCAGTTTGAATGAAGTTTAGATAGGTTTCTTCCTATCTTTATTCCCCTGACTTTTCTGTTCTTCGATCATTTACATTAGAAAATCTGCAATTACACATTCTTTCTTTGCTTTTTTGATATAAATCTCTCAGCCTCTTACCAGTTTTATAATCCAGGAAAGGCTTTCTCAGGACCTCAGAGCTATCCCTTTGCAGACTCATCACCAAGAAAGATAAGGCCCATACCTCCAAATCTATGGGAGGGTGGAAGCCTAGCCTTGGTGAAGGCCAATTCGCAAACACAGATGACCTAATCACATTGACCACCTTCCCCCTACCTCCCTCCAGTATTCTGGCACTAGCTTACTCCATTGCATAAGAAACCTCCTGCCTTTTGTTTCAGTGAAGTTAAATTCAATCTATCTCTTCATTATGATAGTACTGAATAAAATCTTCCTTGTCTATTTAACTCCATCCAGTGCAATTATTCTTTGACAAAATTCTTCTTTTAACAATATATATGTACATATGGATGCATGTGTATATTATGTATATATATATATATATATATATCCATACATCATGTTTGTGTGTGTGTGTATGTGTGTGTGTGTATATGTGTATATATATATATATATGTATATGTGTATATATATATATATATATATATCACTTAGTTACATATACCATTTAGGTAATGACAGGGTACAGCATAATGGACAGATACTTGTAATGGTTGTCAAGATAGCTGGTCTATACAGCTGTCATTCTTGAATGTGTGGTTTGAAAAAGTTCTACAATTTTCTTACACTTCTGGTTCTTAATACAGAAGTCAAACTTGTCACCTAACTTTTTTTAATATGGCTCATAGCATATAAGCACAGCATTGGCTACTCTGTTCAATATTTTGAATATGATTCATTTCCAAATACAGAATTCACTTTTCCAGGCTTAACTGTATAATTGACTTTATTTATTATTATTATAAAATATGGTCATCCTTCTGAGTATATCATAATACTTCATACCTCACTATAGACTTTTAAACGCATAATTCAAAGCTTATCAAGTGCCTCAAGAAGGTTAGCTTTTAATTCAATTTACATTTAAATAGAGATTTATACTTCAACATTCATTTAATTTTATGCTATGTAAGTATTGCTGTAGCCCTGCAATTTATAAATGTTAAATATAAGAATTAATTATGTAGATACCTAGGATAAAGAAACAAATTTTTATTGGTAAGTTTGCCCAAATTTAGAAAATATTGAGCCATTAAAATCAGGAAAGATCTCCATGTTTAGAAAAAAAAATCTGTAGAAAATTGTCACAGAGTCATTCATAGACCCACATGCACATACACGTGTGCATGGAAACACACACACATATGCACACACATACTCGCTGATTTGTCAACATCATTTTGAGGGTAAAAAAATAAATTAAAAATATTCCATTAATTATGACATCGTTCCAACCCAAGGTTATGTTTTAGCTCAAGAAAATAACTTTTGAGATAAATGATTTGTTTGTTTTTCAAAGGTCACTTGTCCGAAGGCAGAAGACAATGTAAGCGGAAAACTGTTTTTTTCCTGCATTGAGAACTTCACTATTCGAATGAATAATTCATGTAAATAGGCTCAGTTATTATAATGGTGGCATTCTAATAGCCTAGGATATACCTAGTATATGAATATCGCAGGATCTAATTCTATGATTTTTAATGATCTGCTAGAAGAGTTAATTGAATAAATTAGTACATCCAGAAATGGTTTACATCTACTAATTTAAAAGACTTTTAAAAACAGGGTAAAAGAATGTCTTTCAGCAACGTTTATAAGACTTACAGATGTAGTGCCTTGCTTATCAATAAACATATTATCAAACTAATATAAAAATGTTCAATCTTTGTATTGGAAGAAATAGCCACTTATTTTGTTAAGAAAAATAAGAGTATAATGTTTTCAGCCTTGATCTTTTAAGCCGAGATCTTTTAAGTCGATCTTTTAAGCGAAAGCTGGCATTTAAGTGATCTAATAAGTATAGAGCACTGAGATCTGTGGAGTCAGAACCACTATACTTGTTGGAAACCAGGAGTAAGAACTAGAACAACAGATACATACATTCATCCCTCAAAACAGTAGAGATTGAAATTTCACCGATGAATTACACTTTGCCTGACAATACTCACAGTTAAATAAACAAAAATTTTAAACTCTAATGAATTTTCCTGTCAAATATACCTGACAGTCACAGAACATTTCTATTCAAACAATGTGAAATATTAATAAAATTCCTTCCATAATACAAATGAAGTATCAGAAGAGATAAAAGTGTAGGGGCATAATTTCTAAATACACAAGACTTAGGCTTTAACAACATTTTTGAATTGTCAGCTGTTGTCAATTTAAGGGAACACTGCAGGTAATATTTGTTAAACTTCCCAAAGTTTTTGGGAGTTTTCTAAAAAATTAAACATAGTCAAATATGTCAATAACACTTTTTTATTTGAAGTTTAGTCTGTGGCATAGAGGAAAGTTCTGGGAAACCAACATTCCAATATTTGAACTTATTTAAAGTTATTTTAATATAAAGGTTTTGGAAATGCTGGGCTTCCCTACGTGAACTCTCTGATTCTCCTCATGGCTTCTGGGCAAGGTAAAGTAGACTTACAGTTTTAGGAATATTGTTAGCAAGGAAAACCATGCAGTTGTAGCAATTGAATATTGTTTGTGAATGAATTTTTAGGCGCTTCCTTTAGTTATAAGGTTTTGATAGGAGCTGGAGTGAAATAGAGTTACTCATATCTTAGACTCAGTGGTTAGTTTCAGTTACCTTCATCACAGCTGGAAAATACTGACCACTTGAAACTCTCTGCTAAGCCATCTCCGGGTGGAGTGTGAAGTGTGAAATGTCACAGCACTTTGCATCAGGCCACTTATCACACTTTGTCCTTCGTCTCTCCTCCCTGTTCCTTACTGCACACGTGTGTGTTTCTACACATATGGACGATCTTCTTGCTCCGTGCCCGGGTCACACAGTAGAAGTAAATATTGGTTTCAGCTGTCCATTAATCCCCACTGGATTTTCCTTCCCCCTTTTGTAAAACTTTCAAGACAAATCCAATTCAATGCCTAAGGTGACATTGATATTTTCTGCTTCCACTGATGTTTCTCAGGCAACGTATCCACTTAATTCTAAGATTATCCTCTTCAGGACGCTTGGGTGCCTCGGTTGAGTTTCTGACTTGATTTCGGCTCAGGTCATGATCTCAGGGTTCATAGGACCAACCCCCGTGGCAGGCTCTGTGCTGACGACTTGGGAGCCTGCTTGGGATTCTCTCTCTCTCTCTCTCTCTCTCTCTCTCTCTCTCTCTCTCCCCTCCCCTGGACTCTCTCTCTCTCAAAATAAAGAAAAAAAACATTAACAAAAAAACAAAAACAAAAACAAAAACAAAGACTATCCTCTTAGATTCAGAGCAACGGAAGTCAAAGTCACTTGCAGAGTAGTATCTATGCATTTTTACAAGTCCCTTATAGAACAGTGCAAATCTAGATATTACATATCTGTGTTACCATGATTTCATTCCAGGTAACACATAGTAGTAAGTAGTACACAGCATGTTCTCTAGTGTTTATTAGTTTCATGTAGTTAGAGACCCTAAAATGATTTATATTTTTATTCATTTATTTTTGTTATGTAACATTTTTCTATTTTATCTCAGTACAATTCCCAACAAAAAACTCACCATTTTTCAAGATATTTAACGATGTAAAACCAACTTTCTACGGTCTCCTTGCAAGCAGCAAATGTAAGTAAAATGCTTACATTCTCCCGTGAGAACAAAAATGTGTAGAAAAATAATTGTGAGTATAAACCCCTGCCCTCCGCTGTAATCTTACTTGTATTTCCTTATTCTTTTTCTTCTTTGTGTCTGTCCTTCCTTTCTTCATTTTACTCTCACGTCTTTGTATTCGTCTTCAATAACCCCATCTTCCTGGCATTTATCACGAGTCCATTTTGGACAGCTACCTGAGTTCTTAAAGTTGAAGCACCCTCTGCCATGTTGAAAAGTACCCTGACCTCTTCCTTTTCTGGCCCAGTAATGCACACCATCTTTTGTCTTCATACAAGAAGTACTCTGGCTCTTTGGGGTATATTCTGGATTCTATTCCTCTTTCTTTGGTCACCTTGGAAAAGTAGTATTTCAAGTGGTTGGATCAGTATTTGTTAAAGTATATTTTCTAAGCGTAAACATAAAGTAAACATAAAGTAACATAAACATAGAAGTAAACATAAAGATGTAAGGATGATGCTGATGCTGTTAAAGGTTCCCTTTAAAGATGATCGCAGAGAAACTCCTGGATGGGGCTACAAGAAAAGACGTCAGACTGGAATTGGATTTTACTACCATTGCTGGCCTTTCCTCTCAGCTTTCTGCCTCTTGAAATCACAGGACTAGAAGAACTCTAATGTAACTTAGAGGTTTAAAAAAATCTGGTTATTGGAGTCCTAAAAGTAAGTAACAGTTCTGATAAGGAAAAACTCGCCAACAAAGCAAGAAATAGTATGTTACCTTCAGGGTGTGCTCAATGCACTGGCTTTTATTCTGATAGCGTGACATTCCAACTTAGGATCTGTGACTTGATTGTTTATTTCTGCCCAGAGAGCTTTTGATTTTGTGTTCTGAAGTAATTTCTGTCCCAAAGGTAGAGTTCAATTGTATCTTATTATATCAGTGATTGTCTAACTCACCTCCAGACTGGTAATTACCAGTGTTTCCTGCCTTACATCCATGTAGAGAAGATATTTTCTATCAGTATTGCTGAATATACTGCTCTTTAATTGTCCCTTTGGGAAGGGAGAGATTGGTAAGTTTGTTTGTTTTTTTCTTTATTTGTAAGAGTAAGTCTAAATCACAAGATAAAATAGCTGTTGCTGAAAGCTTTATAACGTTAAAGGACTCTAGGCATTGACTTCAATTAGTTCCAGGGCAAAGAGTCAAATTTTATTTACCCATCACTACTTATTTTATAATTAAAATATTCAACTGAAAAGCATTTAAAATATGAATATTAAAGTATTATGGATGCCCATTATTTTACTTTAATTAATCTTTTAACTGCATAAATGTTAATTGTTTCAATATTTCATGTTCAATCTTTTTGGTATTAAGAGTTCAAAAGTTATTTATTAATAACAATTTTTTATTCAAGACTGGGCTTTAGATAAGAAAATAAACAACTACGTTCTCTGAACCAGAAGCTCAAAGCAGACAGGGAGAAGTGGTTTTATTATAAAGTGATAAGTACAGTTAATAGAGATAAACAGAGTGCAGGAAGAGCACTGAGTACCAGAAATTAATTAAGCAGATTTCAAAATACATCGCAGCTACCGTGAATCTTGAAAGGAGGCATGGGAATTAATCAGGCAGAAAAGAGCTGATAGTTAAGTTAAGGTGGGGTCATCTCCAGCATCTGTTCCAAAGCCAGGAATGGTCGCACACATATGGAATGATGCATGGGCTATGTTGCAAAAATAGAAAGTCTCTGGTCCACCAAAGCTAGGAGGAATCGCTGAAAGATGGAGGCAACACAGGGTTAGCTTGAAGAAGAAAACCACAACTCAAGAATACACACAGGGCCAAAGACTCGGGAGAGTTTAGGGCCAGACATGGTGGATGCCAGGGAAGAAAGTGACCCAGAGTCAAGGTCTACAAGTAGATCAGGAAACTGATCTTGAAAAGCCTGCGTACCGTCTACCAGTTTGAGATAGGCATCAACCAGCAAGTGTTTGTCTCTTGTTAGGAACAGAAGGTGCACCATCTTGGTCTGGAGAGAGTTATACCCTGGCTGCTGACAATAAGTGGAAGAGGAAAAAGCACTCAACCTGAGGAAATTAGCGACTCATGCACAAAAAACGTGCGTTCACTGCCCATCTTTGACTAAATATGTGACTGCCCCACATACTGTCTTCATTGAAGGCTGGGAAGTTTCAAAACATTAAGAGGTTCAAAAAATATATATCTTGGGGAAATTCTCTAGAAAAATCCTGGGATACTTCTGTTACTGTCATATGTCATTTGTTCTTCTCTCAAATTAAGTATATTGGATTAACAGACAATTCTTAGTATGTATTTGTGTTTTTTTTTAATGTTAATTCATTTTTCAGAGACAAAGTGTGAACAGGGGAGGGGCAGAGAGAGAGGGAGACACAGAATCCAAAGCAGGCTCTAGGCTCTGAGCTGTAAGCACAGAGCCTGACGTGGGGCTCAAACTCACTACCCATGAGATCATGACCTGAGCCAACATCAGACGCTCAACCAACTGAGCCACCCAGGCACTCCAGTACATACTGTTTTCAAACAAGTTATGGATTTATGCTTATAGCCTAAGTTTTTATTGCAAAATATCTGCTTTTCTGAACAAAAAAGTTCACCACACAATATATGAAATTCCTCTGATAAAGGTTCATTGGTTTAAAAATGTTATTTGCGTGCTCTTGTGAAACCTCAGAAAAAGGATCTGCCGTAAGATAAAAGATACGTGAATGGATGTCATCTGCATGAGGCAGCAGAAAGGAACAGGAGGAAAAAAGGGTTCCTTTAGTACTTAGGAATTAATATCAAGTTTAAGTAAGTGGTACAAAAGAAAAAAAAACTATCAGGCAAAAGGGAAGAAAAAGGGACCACATTCCAGAACTGACTTGTGGTGCTCTCCATAGTTATTACAAGTAGAAGAACTGCCAGCTTGGGGCGCCTGAGTGGCTCTGTAGGTTAAGTATCTGACTTTGGCTCAGGTCATTATGTCACAGTTTGTGAGTTCAAGCCCTGCATCAGGCTCTGTGCTGACAGTTCAGAGCCTGGAGCCCGCTTCCGATTCTGTGTCTCCCCCTCTCTCTTTCTGCACCTCTCCCGTTCGCGCTGTCTCTGTCTCTCAAAAATAAATAAACATTACAAAAAAAATTTAATAAAAAAAAAATTAAAGAAAAACTGCCAGCATTTCCTTTCGTTCCCTCCAAAGGGCAGCATAACATTTTGGTTAAGACGTGAATCTGGAGTTTGATATATTTAGATGTTCAACTTCATGTCTTATATTCCTCAGCTAACTGACTTTGGATGACTCACCTGTTCTCAGACATACCGACTCTGACACGAGAATGTGAAGTTTGTCAGTCTGTCGTGACGTCTACGTGAGATACTGAATTGAAAGCACAATACCTTCCATGTAGTCAGTACATAATGAATGACCGAAATTGCTATTATGAGTGTCTCTCCTGTATTAAGAGTTTTAAAGACATTTAGAGGGTGTGTGTCTGCCTCTGAACTTCTAAATTGTACTTTTAACTAGATAGTGGTTGTAGAGTATAAAGCAATTTCACTGACTATTTCTAGAATGGACACTAACAAATAAGTTAGAAGATGCCATTATCATTGGATACAATGGCACAGGATGGTCATTAGAAAACTCATGAGATCACGATTCCATACCAAGCACTTAATAAACTCTCAAGAAATAAAAATAAGAATCCGAACACTTAATACTTAAATCATCCTCAAAGTAGCCACTTTTTAAAAACTTTCTTCAGAAACTTTTGTACACATTTATATTTTCCATAAAGGAGTTACTTTTAAATTCTTTCCTTTAAACTAAGTGTATTTACTTATGAGTGAGAAAGAGAAAATGGGGGAGAGGCAGAGGGAGGGAGAGAGAGAATCCCAAGCAGGATCTACACTGTCAACACAGAGCCCAGCATGGGGCTCAGTCTCACAAACCATGAGATCATGACCTGAGCTGAAATTAAGAGTCAGATGCTTAACTGACTGAGCCACCTAGGCTTCCCAGAAGTTACTTTTCAGTTCTTTAAGTAAAACAACTTTAAATTAACTCATACAAAGGTTATTAACCTTGAGTGTTATGTGCGCATGTTTTCTTGGCTGTGTCTCCAAGTAGAATTAACATTCCTTGAGATACAGATTTTGTCTTAATAATCTAGTGTAAACCATACCCAGACTTCCTCACCTGGATTTTATGTACAATATACTTGCTTTACAGAAGGTTGACATTAACAAAGAGTTGTTACAAAGCAATTTTGGACCCCGCAAGAGGTTTTTAGCAATTTATGGCTGAATACTTGGGAGATATGTGTTCTTTATACATTCTGGCTGTTTGATTTTTCTTTATTTGGAAGACATTGCTAACTCTACCAAGCAAGTTTGCTAGAGGTATTTTGATGAGATGTCCTCTCATTCTCTTACACCAAAATGGATTATCTGATGGAAAAGATTTCCTGCCCGTGGAATAATTTTATGTACCCAGGACTTAAAGTGATCACCTCTCTGATGATATTATCTAAATGTGAGGGGATATGTGATTTTCTCTCTCATTCTCTGTCTCTTATTAAAATTTTTATTTCAATTATAAATTCTTAAAATTTAATTGAAAATTTTGAAATCCTTAAGACAGTCTTTCCTGACTTCTCCTCAGAATGATTTGTGGAACCATAACCATCAATAGAAAATGGTACTGCCTGAGTATATTTATTCTTACATATCTCTTATTAATCAGGTAATTCCTGAGAGTAGTAACATTATACAGTGGAAATATATTATTATATTACCTGATCTCTGTATAAAATCTGTAGTCATCATTCTATTCTCCAATTTACATACAATGTTGTAAAGAAAGGCATACCCAGAGTCACAGCCGAGATCTGCTTACCCGGGACAGAAGGTTTAGGAGCGGGAAATAAAAGGAATACTCTGGTAGTAAAGTCTGATGAGTAGCTAAAGTCTGATTGGACTGGCATAAGAGGGGGAAACTCCTTGGCCAAGTCTTCAAGAGCTGCACAGATGTCTGGACCCCACCTCCATGACTCCAACATGCCCTCATAATGAAGACCCAAGATAGATCCCCTCCTGGCTATGACAGGTGGAATAATGAAATAATCATTTTGAAATATGCATAGCCCTCCTCATAACAAGAGCCTGTTTTCACAGGGGAAAACGCATCATTGAAGTGTGATGATAAATGATGAGGAATATTCCTTTTACTGAAGCCCTCTAAATTTCCCTATCTCTCCTATGTGTGGGGGATGTAAGAGAAGGGATTCAAGTTACAGGGTAGGGATGCTACAGGCAGAGAAGGAGATAGGAGCAGAAAACATAGTTTCACCAATAGAGAAACAGGTAAAAGTCACATTCCCAAGATACAGGCTCACTAAAAGGCTAGGATTTCTTTAGGAGACTATAGAATGACCCCACTTCTCCACACCTTAGGTCTACACCAAAGTTCTTCAGTGGATTCAAGTTGAAATAGTTGTAAGTCTCTCTCTGAGGTGGATTATTTAGAGAAGGCCAAAGTCAAGAAAGAAGACAAAAACAAGGACTATGAATGAATGCAAAGGTTCTGAAACTTATAACTACAGCAAACACTGAAAACAGTGCAACTCCTTCTTGGGAGCTAAAGACATTTTGGACATGATCAATAAAAAAAGATATGACCATAGGGGCAACATTATAACACACAACAGGTTTTATTTGGGCCTCACCTGACACAGTTGCATGAGAGAAGAAGCCTCTCACAGTATGAAAGACTTATGGAAAGGTTGCCCTCCTTCAGAGGGGAGGAGAACAAGGGAAATCCTAGAAAAGAAGGGGAGAGAAGAGAGGGCTTACATGTCAAGGTGATGTTGCATAGTAACATGGTGTGGAGTCTCCATGACCAAAGTGCCTATCAGCTTGGCATCTTACACTTTATTTAATCAATGGTCAACAGATGCTGGCTGAGGTTTAATGGAGTATGCAGAGCAAGCAGAGTCTAAATGGCTAAAAAATCCAGCTGTTTGGGTTATTTAAAAAATATTTGGATATTGTGATGGTTAATTCTACGTGCCAACTTCACTGGGCTAATGGACACCCAGATGACTGGCAAAACATGATTTCTACTTGTGTCTATGAGGATGTTTCTAAAAGAGATTAACATTTGAATCAGTGATCCGAGTAAACTAAAACCCATGGTCCTCCCCAATGTGGGTGGGCATCATCCAATCTGTTGAGCACTAAAATCGAATAAGAAGGTGGAGGAAGGGTGAATTCACACTGTCTGCTTGAACTGAGACATTTGTCTTCTCCTGCACTCAGACACAGGTACTCTGGGTTATTGGACTTTCAGAATCAGATCAGGTCTTACACCACCAGTCACCAGGTCCTCAAGCCTTTAGAGTCAGACTGAACTACACCATCATCTCTCCTGTTTCTCCAGTTTGAAGATGGCAGATTGTAAGGCTTCTCAACCTCCATAATTGTGTGAGCCAATCCCTATTAAATCTCTTTCTCTGTCCCTTTCCCTTTCTTTCTTTCTCTCCAAAAAACCTAGATTTTTATACCCTACAAAACTATTCCTCAAAAGCAAAAAATAGGGGTGCCTTGGTCACTCAGTTAAGCATCTGACTCTAGATCTCACTTCACATCTTGATCTCGAGTCATGAGGTAAAAAAAAAAATCTAAATATACATCACAAAATCTAGGGAACCCAAATCTTGTTTTAAAATAAAACATAATTATTACACTAAGAAAATAAAATGGGATCATATATGATGCTCAACTAACTCAGACAGGAAAAAATGGGGTGAAGTAAGATAAAGAAAATACCACAAACAGTAAAGGGTTGGGAACATGATAGATACCAATCTAGATCCATAACAGAATTACAAGTACTATTTCACCAGTTGATAAGCTTATTGTATTATTTCAGTATTAACCATATGGTTTATTAATCTATGCCCATTAAATATTTTACAGTCAGAAATGCCTGTCTTATGTCAAGGCCATTAAAATGGTCTCTAGCTTTCTACTAGTTGTTTTGTAGTTTAACGTAATCCATTTCCTTCATTCGGAATTTTATCAGTTATGATTCTAAATTTACTTTTTCACCGCCTTTTTAAAATTTGTCCACAAAAATATTTCTTTTAAAATATATGTTTTGGGGGCACTTGGGTGGCTCAGTTGGTTAAGGCTCCAAGTCTTGATTTTGGCTCAGCTCATGATCTCACGGTTTGTGAGTTTGAGCCCCACAACAGGCTCTGCATTGACAGTGTGGAGCCTGCTTGGAATTCTCTCTTCCTCTCACACACAAACACACTCTCTCTAAAAATAAATAAAATAAAAAATAAAACATTTGATGCTTCAGAAAGAGTATATATACAAGAAAAGTTTTCCATAGGTCCTTACTTGAGATTAATTTTCCTATAGCAATACTTACATGTGAATTAATATTATAAATATTCAGAAAAATATTATTGATCAACATCATTGGTTTTTTTTCCTATGAATTTAATAAAGAAATGTATGGATATTATAAAGTCAACATGGCAAAAACTAAAAGCAATATTACAAGAGGGATGGTGAAAATACAATCCCAAATTCTGAGAAGTTCTGCCAATGTTTTTTCTAGTGAGAAGAGAAACAAGTGAAAAGGAGATCTTACTCCAAGCTGCAGTGAGTGATATGCTTTGCTGTAATGACAGCCATTATATATAGTAAGGGGTCAAAAAAAGGTGGTCACTGATGAGAGAGTGGTGCTGCCCTTTGTGGATGTTCCTGTTTCCAACTGTAGTACAGTTACAATTATTGTCATTTTATAGCACTTAATGTGTGCCAGGCACTATTCTAAGCACTGTTTCAATTTACAATTAAGATGCTCCATAATCTCCAATGACTGATAAGAAAACCTAGGTAAAGAAAGCTCAAGTAATTTGCCCCAAGTCATAGAGCAGATAAGTGACTGAGTGGGAGCACCTATCCATGTGTTCCGGATGTGGGCCCATGCCCAGAACAAGGTAGAACAATCTTTTTATTTCTTTACTTATTTATTATTTTTTAATGTTTATTTATTTTTTGAGAGAGAGAGAGACCAAGTGTGAGTGAGGGAGGAGCAGAGAGAGAGGGAGACACTGAATCCGAAGCTGGCTCCAGGCTCTGAGCTGTTAGCACAGAGCCAGATGCGGGGCTCGAACCCACGAACCATGAGATCATGACCTAAGCTGAAATCAGATGCTTAACTGACTGAACCACCCAGACGCCACAGAGCAATCTTTTTATCTAAAAGACCAGATTAAATGTTTCCTCTCTCTGTTTTATGTGTTTTGTTTGAATATTTTTGTATTCCTTTTGCTTCATCTATTATGGTTTTAAGTATATTTTTGTATAATTTTTTAGTAGTTGAATGATTTACAGCATACATACTTACAGAATATATATCAGTCTACTAATATTAATATTTTACAATTTCAGCTTTCATAATCCTGTTGCCAGCTAATAAATACAGTGGCGCACTGTACCTCTACCTACGACATAAATCCTATCAGTGAATATTATAATTTTGGCCTTCAACCATCAAAGGGAATTTAAAATCACAAAAGGAGAAGAATTATCTATCTTTGCTATTTATTTCATTCTTGATATTCCAAGTTTTCCTATGTTACAATTTCTTTATGTATGAAGAATTATGTTACTGATTCTTTTGGGTCAGGTCTGCTAGTGTTGAAACATCTGAGTTATCCTGCAATTGTAAAGGTCTTTGTGGAATGTCTTTATTTTCACTGTATATAGAATCTGGGATTGACCGTTCTTTTCTTTCCCTATTTTAAATACGTTGTGCCACTTTCTTCTGACTTCCAGAAAAGGTTGTGCCACCTTCTTACATGAATATTGGAATCTTCGGTCTCCTACTTGAATCACTGTTCCCCTGAAGGTAACTCATCGCTTCCCTCACACTGTTCTAAAGATCTTGTATTTACTTCTCAGAAATCCAAATGTGTGACATATCTGCCTGTAGACATTTTTAGGTTTATCACTGTTGAGGATCACTGAGCTTCTCGAATCTCTATTTGAGAGTTTATGTCTATTGATAAATTTGGGAAGTGTACAGTCATTACTTTTTTAGGTAATTTTCCAACTCCACAAGTAACTTTCCAGTCCTTCTGGGACTCTGATGACAATGTATATATACAGTCCAATAGACTCCTGAAGACTGTTTTTTCTTAACTTCTCTGTTGTTTGAAATTGACAAAATCTATGGATCCACTCTAAATTCACTGCTTCTTTCCTCTGTCATATGTGGCTTCTTATTGAGCCCATACAGTGAAGCCTGTATTTGTGAGATCTGGAGTTTCCATGTGGCTCTTCTTTAGATTTTCTTGCTTTGCAAATATATATATATTTAATTTTTCATTTGTTTCAAGAGTTTGATAATTGCTTATCATCGCATTTTTTATGAACCTTGTCAAATACTTGTGACATCTTTGTCTTACTGGTGTTGATTCCTTTTGGTTGTCTTTTATCACTGGACTTTCGGTTTCCCTGGTTCTTATTATACCAATGTGTTTTTTGTTTTGTTTTGTTTTGTTTTTTTTTGAATCCTGGACATTTTCAAAATAATGTTAGGAGACAATAGTTCTTATCTAAATTGTCTTGTTTTCATTTTTGTTTGAATTTTTATTTAACTTGTAGTTATTTAACATACATAACATATATTGTAAAATGGCTTCAGGAGTCGAATTTAGTGATTCATCACTTACTTGTAACACCCAGTGCTCATCCCAACAAGTGCCCTCCTTAATTTCCATCACCCATTTAGCCCATCCCCCACTCACCTCCTTCCATCAATCTCAGTTTCTTCTCTGTATTTAAGAGTCCCTTATGGTCTGTCTCCCTGTTTTGATCTTATTTTTCCTTCCCTCCTCCTATGTTCATCTGTTTTGTTTCTTAAATTCCACATATGAGTCACCTCATGTCATATTTGTCTTTCTCTGACTGACTTGTTTCACTTAGCATAATACACACTAGCTCCATCCATGTTTTAAATTTTCTACTTCAGCGGGCCATCAGCCCATTTATGGTCAGAGTCCACACCACTTTGGGCTGTGATTTGAAAGTTGATGCAGCCCTAAGTCTTTGCAGTGGTATTCTGGAGTATATAGCTTATATTATACACAGAGGCCAATCTGAAGTTTTGGCCACATTCCACAATAGAGTTCCATTCTCAGAGATTTGGCTCTGTTCACTCTGGTTAGTTTCACCTATAAGCAAAATTGGAGTGAGCCCAGTATTTCAATTTATCCAGCTCCTTCCTCTCTGTGATCCTTCACCAATTGTCTAGCTGGGAAAGGGCAGGGGTGGGGGAGTGGTAAAGAGCATTTGCTCTTAGTCTGGACTGGCGATACTCAATAGAGATCCACTTCTCATTTTTGTTGACTGCAGGACTGATGGGGAGGTCACAACTTCTCCCTGCTATCATTTAATAGGTTATGGAAAGCTCTATCAGTCAGGGGAATATCTCTAAGTGGTGAAACAAAACAAAACAGTTTACCAGTGATTCATACCTCAAATACTGAGGTTTTTAATCAGTCTGCTTTTTTTCCCCTTTATTTTTCAGAATGTTTTGATAGTTGTTTTACGCGTTTTGTCTTGATGTTTAGGTGTAATTTACAGAATAAACTGGAATAAGTTTGCACTCCCCCCCCCATAATGGAAGTCATTTTTGACGTACTAAAAATTGTTACAACTCGGTATTTTTTACTTTATTGACAATGCATGGACTTCAAGGAAGGTCAAATCCATTTATCACCTTCCAAATTTCCCTTCTACCGTTTTCATGTATTTTCATTCTCTTATTCTGTAATATTTACCAATGAATCCTCATTCCTTACACTTATTTTGATTTCCTCACATTTTTATCCCTATGATGTCCATCTTATGCATTTCTTTACTGCCATATGGATGATTTTCATTGTGTCTTGACAATCCCCTTTTATATTCCTCTTGCTATGGCTTTGTTGGAGAGAAACCTTTGCTCTATTTTCTGAAAATTAATTTACGATGCATTCATTTTTGAAAGAGGGGGTTGCCCCATTTTATATTGGCACAGATTACTTTCAGCACCCTGAAGCTGACATTCCATTGTCCTCTATTTTCTATAGTTCTCGGCGGAATTTTAAGCTTTTATTCCATCATCACACATGTGAACACAATGCATTCCTTTTCCTCGAATCCTCTGCAGTTTTCTTCTTGTCACTGGTTTCGAGAACATTTACCAGAAAGTGTCTGTGTATATTCATTTCTTCACAATTATCCTAACGAAGCCCATGGCACTTTGTATCTGGAGATTAAAGTCTTTCATTAGTTTTCAGAAAAATTTAGCAACTAACTTTCCAAATACTGCTTCTTCCCCATTCTCTTTCTCTTGTCCTTTTAAGACTAGAAGGACATATTCATTACACCTTGATTCTTTCAACATTGTTCTAGTTTTTCCTCTCTTTCTCTATTCCTCAGTCTGGATAATGTCTATAGATCTGCTTTTGAGTTCACTAACTTTCTCTCCAGCTAGACCTAATATTTAGTTAATTCCATTTATTTTTTTCATTTAACTTATTGAACTTTCTATTTGGAATATTTCCATTTGAATTTTATTCAAAAATCTACCTAAATTTTAGACACTGTTCTCTATTTTCCTGAATATATTTACCTCAATTTATCTATATCTAATATCTGTATCTAATAACATGTAGCTGGAATATCTAGTGACTTTATGACTGATTTTTTAACTTAATCTTTAGTTATCTCATTTCATCATCTCATGTTGTCGGTGATTTTTTGATTATATGTTAGACTATGTATATGAAAGAATGTATACACAATTTAGGCTCTGGAAAAGATTGTCTTCTTACAGAACAGATTTTTTTTTTCTCTCAGGGGTTTGGCTCAATCAAGGATTGGGCTGATTTATGGCTATTTTGCAAACTTCGTGAAGTCTGGTCTATTTCTAACTTTCTTTTTCAAAATCACTGCTTATATGTAACTGTGAGTAGCTTCTATTTTATAAGGCCACACCTGTACTCTTGGAAGAGCATTTACTTCAGTTTATGCATAAACTTATATAGTACCTGTGCAATATTTTAAAATTAGGTTTTAGGCTCCAGAGAATGCTTCAGATAGGATATTACTGATTTAAAATTTGATTGATATCCTTAAATTTATATCCTCTACAATGCGGATAAAATTAATTTACTAAATTTTAAACAATCTGAACAGGAAACAGGATGGGCTCCCACTCAAAATTTGGTTAAGATAATTTGGGGAAAGTAAGGCAGGCCTCTCAAGCTTGCCTGAAAATGGTGGTAGAGAAGACATGGTTTGGAAATTTTCTGGTGGTTACAGATGGTTCTGGGGGATGAGAGGCCTTTCCCATGGGAAGGGGCTTGCAGTTTGAATCCCCCAATGAAGCCAAAAGAGAGAGCACTCAGGCTATGTCTTGTGCTGCCCAGAAGTGGGACACAAAGGGCAGAGAATGAGGTGAGGCTTAGTAGAATCCTTCAGCAATCAGACATCCAGCAATGAAGTAAGACTTCCGTTCCACTAAGATATAATCAAAACTTTACCCCTAGGAAAATTGTTAAGGAAGGAAGGAAGGAGAGAATATAATCATATAATCTGTTCTTCCTCTTCTTTCCTTTCTTTCTCTTACACAGCTGTGGTTTCAGCCATGGCTCTCCAGTCTCTTGCAAATAAAAAATGATGTTCTGAGCAATGAATCATCTTTCAGTTGCTTTGAGTTTCCGGCCAGCTTAGGGGGGATTTTCAGGTTTACTCAGTGCAGCTTTTCATCAGAAGCCTTGAGGTGAGTGTGTGGAGGCTGGGGTTGAGGAAAGAACCAATGGGTGAATGACAGTCACTATCGCTGGTGTAGTAAAGCCCATAAGCTAGGAAGTCATTATTTGCCACTACTTGGCGAGAGACTCAAAATTTGTTTTTCCTTTCACTAAACCTAGTGCCCTTTGGGTAATGTCTTAGTTGTATAAAAGGAAATGCTTTGAGCCTATGCAACTGCAAGACAATTCCTCAATCATCTTTTAACAGATGCCCCAGGGTAGTTTTAAATGCATGCATTTTGATAAATGCATTGTGAGGAAATGCAAAACATTTGTAAGAGAAGGAAACTGCTTTCTTTTAACCTTTGCATGAAGGCATCTTGTTAGATTGTATTAAAGTTTCCATTTCTTGCTTGCCTATTGAGACTCAACCTCATTGAATGTGTGTGGGTATGCATGCGGGGGGTGGGGGGTAAAGGGAGACAAAATTTGAAGAATTATATACAGAAGGGAGTATTTAAACGCACTCTTATGAACAGATCCCTGTCCCAAAGGGAAAGCTCAGAATGGATCGATCCATGCGTTTTATAGTGGCGATGCTTTCAAGGAGACTGATAGGCATATTATTTCCTTACCCATTCTCAGAGGGCAGAGGTGAGTGTTTTATTTATTTATTTACTTGCGGTTATTTAGGAGATGGAAAGCAGAGGCATAATTGGATTGAATTTGCTTGGTTGTTCCTACCGCTTCAGTCCAGAATCTCATTTTGTCTGGTATTTCATTCTGGTAAAATGCAGAAACAGGGCATTTTGTGTTAGATGTGAGAGGAGTAATTAATTGTTATGTATGCTGATCAGAGAGAAAATAATGGATTTGGAAGAAGTAGGACACATTGTACACCTTGGAGACATTTTCAGTTCTTAAGGAATGTATTAAAATCATTTCTTATCCCTGGAGAAGCTTATGAACTTTGAACCTCATTTTTTTTCTAATTGCAACACGAGTGTTATAAATAACCTCGAACTCTTCCCCCCTCTTTCTGCCGATGAATTTTGCAAAGTATCCGAAATAAAAGGGAAATGAGAAAAGATAAAGAAGTTCCACAAGTAGATACTTAAAAAACGTATTCATTTCTGATGCTTTTTACTACCTTTACCTCATGGAAATAATTACTGTGAACCCATACCTTTGTGAGAATATAGGAAAAGCCCTATCTTTGGTTTGGACAAGTCTACTAAACAACAGAAATGACCCACCCCTCTCAAGTCTGGTTCTCTTAGGCTACTTGTGATGAAGTCGGCCCTGAAAGGGAAAATGGAGGAAGGACAACTAACTTTTTCACTACCTCGTGTTCCCACCTCGGATATTAATGGGCGTTCTTGGCTGTTATCCCTTTAAAACCAACTCAATGACTGCAGTCTTAAACATCAAAGGGCTTGCCATATTAGGTCTCAGAAAATTATTGGACAAAATTTATTTTAAAAAGACCAAAATTTCTCGGGGCGCCTGGGTGGCTCAAGCAGTTAAGCATCCGACTTTGGCTCAGGTCATGATCTCACAGTCCATGAGTTCGAGCCCTATGTCAGGCTCTGTGCTGACAGCTCGGAGCCTGGGGCCTGCTTCGGATTCTGTGTCTCCCTCTCTCTCTCTGCCCTTCTCCTGCTCATGTTCTGTCTCTCTCTCGCTCTCAAAAATAACAAACATTAAAAAAATTAAAAAGAAAAATTTCTTGATTTTAAAGTTTATTTTGTTTGGTATACATTATTTCCTTTTTAGATGAATCCAGCATACATGCCATAATTTTAAGTCCAAAAGAGAAAGTAATTTAGTCACTCATATCTGCAATAGATATTTCATTATTTAACATTTACAAAGATAAGATGGGTTTTAGAGTTGTACATGTTAAATGTATTCACACTTTTTCCAGAAGTTCAAAAAATTATTATAATTCAGTATTAAAAATATAAAAATAATTTTGGTGATAGTTTGAGAACTATTTTTGCGCGACGACACATTCTGTCTTATTATTGCCAGAGCTTACTATAGATTTTTGTTCAGTGATTTTATATAAATCATTTAGACATCTGATGATGATTTTCCTTTAAGCTCAGAGGCAATTCTGAAAAAAGGAAAATAAAAACATATAACTTACTTTTGTCTTATTGACTTTCTGAAAAATATTGAATAACAGGTGTAAGAAAAAATCTCTTGCTGCTCAGCCCAAAGCCCAATGGAAATGAACATTTCTTTTAAATTTGGAAAAAGTTTCTTCTAAACTGGGGAAAAGCCACTTCTTAATTGAGTCACAATATCTTCCCTAAATCTTTGCATGCTTTCTACTTCTTTAATTATTTTTACTGTGGCTTCAGGGACAAATGCATGATCCAGTCTCTCACCCTTCAGTCTGACATAGAGGACTGTTTACATAAGCCCTTAAATGCTAACTTTTTTTATGTTGTGTGTGTGTGTGTGTGTGTGTGTGTGTGTGTGCACGTGTGCACATGCATGCACGCACATGTATGTTTTGTAGGAAGAGACAAGTTAAGACAGAGGAACATAAAGGGACTTAAGAAATAAGATTAGCATTCTTCCTAATTATGGAAATAACTCAAAATGTCCTTTACTTATTCAATAATTTATTAAACAGTAAAAAATAGACAGAGTAGACATATCCCAAAACCCACCTTCTAAATGAGTTATAAAATAGAAAGCATTTATTTATATGTGTGTAGTCAAACATATACTGACACAAAAGCACTGAACCCAAAATATGAAAAATAAACTCAAAGATAACTTGTCTTTTATCCTTAAGAGAACAAATGAATGGTCAGAAGCGAACTAAGAGGTTAAAACTCAAAGGGACAGGACATGAGTTTGAAGGAGGAAGATTGGGTGTCAAAAATTAATAGAAACTTGGGGCCGCCTGGGTAGCTCAGTTGGTTAAGCATCGGACTCTTGGTTTCAGCTCAGGTCATGATCTGATGGTTTGTGAGCTTGAGCCCCACATCCGGCTCTGTGCTGGCAGTGTGAAATCTGCTTGAGAGTCTTTCTCTGCCCCTCCCCCACTCCCTCTCTCAAAATAAATGAATAAAACTTTTACAATAATTAATGGACACTTGAATAAACTTTCAAAACTAACAGAATAACAGGAGCACAAATATTTATGAAGTGCTGAGTGAATTTATTGGATATTGTTCTTATTGTGGGTTCCATAATGAGAAACACTACCAATCTTATAAAATATGGGGCCATTTCCATATTTTTGTGTCACAGTCTCTGGACATTTCAATTTTTGTCACATTTTCTCCGATTTCTCTTCCCTTTTAAAATTTTGTTCACTGAGGACAGTGAAATAGAAACTTCATTAAAGAGATATCTAAGTAGCACGTACTTTTCATTTGATGTAAGCATTTTCTAACAATTTATGCCAAAAAACTTGTACCTTTTTGGATTTATTCTCTTGACTTAATTTGATACGTGACTTACTGATTAATGATTTTAAGACTAAATCTCATATTATTAACATAAAATGTGCATATATAGGGGTGAACTCAGACAAAGAAAGTGCTCTTTCTTTGTGGAAAAAAAATGTATTTCCTCTTTATGCTAGCTTTGAGCTAGTAATAAATATCCACTCATGAGTTACAAAGTGTTATTCCTAAAAAATAGACTAAACAGTTGTCATTCCCTACGAAAAACGCGGAAGCCCATTCCTTCATGTTTCATTGTATTTACTAATAATTTGACAAATGTGATTACACAGAGCAACTTGTAATGTTTTCCAAATATCTGCTGAGTAAAATAAGTTCAAGTGGACATGTTAAGATTTCATAAAGAGACACATCTTTGCATTTTACACGCCACCTCTGATCTTTCTAGAATCAGTTCCGTTTTGCTCTCATGCACACTTGACACTGGCATTTTTAATATCAGAATGTTTGCAGCATGTTCTCCATACATTTGTAGCATACCCATCAAACTTTTATAAACCTAGTGCATTCCATATATTACACATAATAATACAACACAACGATGTTACAGTATTTTTCTTGACTGTTACAGATCTTTATTTAAAACTTAAGTAGATGTGGGATTATGGAACAGCAATGAAATATTTTTAAGATGCATTAACATCATGCTAATAGCGTCATAAATCTGACCGAATAGAGAGGTTCGAAGACTACCAGTCGACCTGTCAACTTCCTTCACCCGATTGTGTTTCTTATTTATCCGCCTATAAAAAACTGGGTTCAAATGTGTACCGTGCCCACAAGTCAAGATACAGTATTTCCCTGTTATTGACATTAATTTTTTAAAAGCGTTTGGAAACCTAATTCGTAATCTCCTCACCACGTGGAGTTAAGCAATAGCTCTACGAGGGATGAGGAATGAAAGCGGCCTATCACACCACGTATAATGTCAAAGACTTTAAAGCAAACTTCCCAGCTTCTTCTCGCATTGAAAATGGTTCATGAGCAAATCCTATCTACTCAATTCTTCCTTATCATTCACTTATTCAACCAGTGCCCTTTCAGAACCCACGGCGGCCAAAGTGCCCCGCCAAGGACTGAGGGAATAAGAAAAGGATGCAAAATCCAAAGGCCGCCCTCCTAGAGACAGCAATCTAAGCAAGATGATGGCCAAACGTACAAAGCAACCGTGAGACTGATGCGGTATGTGACACAAGAGAGGTGGAAGTGATAAGAGCATTTAGAGACCTGAACAGTCAGCCCCCGTCTTGCGCATCCTCGGAGGCAGCTGTGTGAGGGCCGATGTTGAAGGTCAGGTGCAGTATTGATGGGCTGTCTGGGGCAGGCACGAGGCTCACAGCCTGCAGATGGGGTGCGCGCAGGCGCAAAGGCGGTGGGTTCGCTGCCACCTGGGGCTCTCACTTTCTTCTCTGCCCAGGTCGGTGTGCCTGTAACTCCACGGCCTCTTTTCATGCCCACTCGGTGGAGTTTTCTCTCGTTTATTTGCATAATTTATATGGCGTGTGTTTTGTGGTGCATGCCACAGAGAATGCCTCAATGGAGTGATTTTGCTACCCCTGGGAACAGAGCTGCCTAAGCGCCAGTTTCAAAATGCGTGTTGCCACCGGTCTGGGTCTAAGTTAAACTACTTGTTTCAAAGGAAACTTAGCTGGAGGCTGGATGTTCAATCACTACGGGATAGCTTACTGTAAGGTAAACCTGACCCCCAAGAATATGTGTTCAGAATTTTGTATCCCTGTGTGTAAAAGGTTTTAGTATTAATATTTACGCACTTTGATTCAGAAAATATACATAACATTTTCATAAAAACTACAAACGTCAAACCATTGATAACGCCCCTCTGGTTTTATTTTCTCTACAAAACATTCTCTGCTCGGTATTCTACACTATCACAATGTAGTCATACAAACACAGATCCTCCTTAACCCTTAACTACAGTAGATTTCATGGAACACCCACTTTTTCCAGATGTTGGAAGAATGAGATAAGATAAGCAAGAAAAAAAAACCCCACTTCATTATCTGGCCTTTTAACATCTTAATGTGAAAAACTATACAACTTAGCAAATTGAAAGGAATAAAAATGAATAATTGTTAAACAATCAATGACTTTTTATTAACTAATCAGCTCATCACCTACCCTGAAATATTATCAACATAAATGTAGTTGCAAGGAGTAAGAATGAAAATGGATTTGGAGAAGGTATTTTAGTGGTTTTTTATTAATAATTTAAGTGTCCTATTTTTTTCTCAGCTCAGTTCCTCAGAATTTATTCTGCAAAAATGTGTGCATATGCACATAAAATATCTCTGTGGTTAGAATTAAGAACCATGCGAATAAAGAGAGAATCTAAGCAAAAATATTAGACATGTCAAAGGTAGCTTTCATTGTTAAATTTGCCATGGCTGAGCATTTTTTTCTTTCAGAATTTTGCTGCGTCTTGTTATGTGATCTAAACCCCCTGCCACGTATATGTAATAAAGACCTCATCATCTCCACTGTGTGTCCACTGAGTTGTTATTTCAGTCCTTATTTAAAAGAAAATGTTATTTGACTTTGCTGTATTAGCAACCCCATGTTAGTTCAATTTTTAGTTCTCTTCTACGTTCTACCTCCATAAATAATAAAAGAGACATAAATCCAGCACAAATAACGCTATATGTCTGGTCACATTCTCTCTCTTTCTCTCCCTCTCTCACACACACTCATATACGGAACTTGCTTTATACCCATACTAGCATAAAGACATAAAAATGATACAATAACAATTTTTGAAGATGGCATTATAGTTAGCGCTTTTGCAATTAGTTGCAGGGAAACATATATTTATTATGGACTTAAAAGCTTTGTCTAGAGAATAAGATAGTTCCTCTTGTCCACATAGCCCAGTCTTCATCATCAAATTGGCATTGTTAGAACTCTTCATTTACTCCCAGTAACCATCTTTTTTTTTTTTACTTATCTGATTCCATTTTGCAGCTAAGCAATATTAATTTGCCAGATTTAACATGACTGAGACCATTCCCTTTGATGCATTTCCTATTCCCCCTACTTGTTATATATCCATGGTCAGAGGCCACAGTTCTATTCCATTAAAGGCACGAAGCGTTGAGATATACAGGCTAGAGCACAGCTAGACAGACAATGTATATCTATCATGTTGAGGTATTTTATTTTAACAGGATAAGGAACTGATGAACAAGGAGTCCCACAATATACATCCTTGCTCCCTTAAAGAATCTAGAACAACCTGATAATTCTTTGTTGTAGGGAATGTCCTCTGCATTGTGGTAGCATCCCTAGTCAATACCCACTAAATGTCGGTAGTAATGACCCAGTTGTGACAATCAAATATGTCTCCAAATGTTTCTAAATGTTCCCTGGGGGTAATAAGATCATGTCAAATTGAGAAGCACTGGCTTAGAGAGATTACTTAATTATGTATCAGATTGCTTGCCATTTGATATAGTGGGTTGAAAATATACTTATTTGATTTTCTTAAACTAGTACAAGTCTTAACACTGACTTTGCTAAATTTGCTAGTATCTATAGGAATATGATTAATATTAACACCATTTTAATCAAGGTTGCCATACTGAATTTTCCAAAAAAGTGGAAATTATATAAAACAGAAACAATAACTTTGCTTTTCCACTGTATTACTTATTTTTTACCTTTCTAGTTTCATTGTTATTTTAAAGCTACAAAATCAAATAACCCCAGTTAATAGAAAATAATAGTTTTTTTAAAAATTTGTAGATAAGTAGATTATTAATTTTTTCTAATTGATTTACTAATAATTGGACCTCTAGTGGCACGATCAGTTAGCATGAAGTACTTATACTAATAACTCATATAGTCTGATTCTGTATGCTTTCCTGCATCTGCTTTGAAACTGCAAATTTAAAAAAAAAACACCTCATTTTTTCAAGTATCTTTTTTTTTTTTAATTTGGCTAGACAATTTAATTGGAAATAGGGACATTAAAACATAAATTATGAAAATTTTATTAAAGGGAGAAACCAGTTAGTTATTTAAATGAATAAACATAGCTCATTTGGCATCAGTTATACTGCTTTATTTGTGACATCAGACAAGCCCGTTTAGAATTTCATATTCCTAAACAGAGAAGAATACGAGAGTTCTAATTCAAGACATCAATCACTGAAAATGAACATAACCTAATGTCAGTACTGAATCAGGCCATCAATTTATTGCTTTGTAGAAGCAATCAGCAAGCTATCAAGCAATAACGTGTAGGAGATAAGTGCTCCTTTTGAGACAGCACTACCATTGACAATGATATACTGATGGGGAATAGCAACTATTTTCCAGCATGTTATGCCTATTACTTGTTAAAAGCCCTGTGCTGTGCAACAGATGTGAAATATGTTTCTTATTATTATGTACCAATCTAGTTTGTTTAATAGCTTTGGATGCCACTTAGACTTGCTGTCTTATTTAATGAGGTTATATGTGAACTCTTTTGCTTTCTCTGAGTCTTTATGCAGAGGAGTGCAGCTGTGAACTGCTTTTCACTCAATTTCCCAAAGACAGAGAGTGAACTCACTATCGTCTTTTACAATGTCTTATTACTGAAAGACCAAAGCGTCTGGAGCAAATAGTGATGCTATTAAAACAGTGTCACTTCTGACTAAAAGACCAAATATTTTACATTATGTTAACAAGATGTGATTGGTTGTTCACAGACACCTAATAGGTGGTGGTGGGTTCTTATCTCCAGGTCTGTCTGCTTCTGATAAAGGGGACAGATGGGGGGGAAAGCATAGTCTCTGCACGTATATCCGATGGGTCTGATTGGACAGTACAATGAACTCTCTGACCTTTATCTGCAATTTTCAGAAGGCCCCAAAGTAACAATCTTTTCTTATCATTTTCTTTTCCTGGAGAAGCAGGAGCCTTAGGGAATGATAAGTTGGTACCAATACAGCATCACACAAAAAGCTGCTGTTTCTTTTTCAATCAGACTGAGGGTATCTTTTAAAAAGTCAATGTTTCTTTCTTTCTAAGGGTTCATGATCCATAATCTTGAAAACTGATAGCATCAATACAATTCATTTTTACTACCTTATGTCATCAATAGATTTGGTGACTTTTATGAATTTAAATTCAACTTTTATAGCTTTATTTAAAGTCTATAGAATAATACTGTACTGAATTATCCTTCTTACTAGCAGGGAAAAACTTAACTATATGTCCATCATTGTCTAGGAATTATTAGCAGATTCAGCCAAGGTAAACAGACCGTACATTTTGAGTTGGTACATTTCAGGTTTGTTATAACTGCTAGTATTATATTGATTACTAACATTATTTGGATATTTTCCTCAGCTTCTTCAAACCTGAAAACTATAATACTAAGGATATAAAGGAAAATAAATAGTGTCTATTACAGTATGGCTTCATGTTTAAACATAATTAACAGGCAGAGTAGAAGAAACATACTTTAAAAAAACAACTTGGCTTAAGAGAGAAAACACTGTAATGGCATACGCAGACCAGTATTAACTGAGTTTTAATCCACAGGGCAAGAAAGGGGATATACACTGAATCTGGTAGAGCAAAACATTTATGAGCAATATTTTTGAAATGATAAATACATAAAACATCTGCTACATTAGTCCATTTAGGCTGGATTATTTTGCTATAATAGACAATTCCAAACCCTCATCACCTTACACATATTCCATCTAATGTCAACTTAGAAACAAACAAAAAAAATGAATAAATCCAATATCAATCCTTACTAAAAGCTTTAGAAAAGTAGGTATAGACAGAGTCTTCCTCAAACTGATAAAGGGTATCTGTAAAAACCCACAGGTAAATCACACCTAATGCTTAAGGACAGAGTGCTATTCACTTGAAGTCAAGAACAAGGTCCAGATGTCCACAGCGATCACTGCTATTCAACATTGTGTTGCCAAACAATAAGTAAGGAGCTGAGTGAGAAGAAAGTTTTGGTTCACTGATAACCGGTTCAAAGATATCAAAAATATGATGGCATTTACAAAAAAACTACTGTAAGTGATAAATGTGTTTGACAAGATTCGGTGCATATAGGAGAGTGATTGTATTTCCATGCATTAGCAACATTCAACCAAAAGTTAAAATAAAGTTAACATTCAGCATAGCATAAAAAATATGGAAATAAAGGTAAATCCCCCCTCGATTTGGAGGCCTGTATGATTGCTGAGAGAAATTAAAGAAGAACTGATATTATATGGTTTATAATTTTCACTCTAATAAAGATGTCAATCTTTTCCACATTAACCTGCACTTCAATGCAATAAAAATCAGCAGGGTGTTTTTTGTTTGTTTGTTTTTTGTCTTAGTAGGTATTGACTAACTGATTCTAAAGATCTGTATGAGAATGCAAAGGATCAAGATTGGCAAAAATAAGTTTTTTAAGGAGTTCAAAAATTAAAAAATAATAATTGAAGAAGAATACTACCTGACTTCAAGATGTATAATCCTGTATTAATCATGACAGTAAGAAACTGATATCAAAATACACGTTTAGTTCAATGGAACAGAACAGGAAATTCAGGAATAGGCTAACACTTAATAAGGATAACTGATTTTGACAAAAGTGCCGTGGAGTAAGGCTCTCTTTTTAAGGATGTTGCTAGGACAACGGAGTGTTCAGGTACATTAAAAATGATCTTCACTTTATACCTGGGCCCACGTCTTAGCACATTTGGGCTGCTATAACAAAATAGCATAAAACAGATGGCTTTTAAACAGCACTTCTGTTCTGAGGGCCCTCTTCAGGTTTGCAGACTGTCATTTTCTCCATGTATCCTCAAAGAGCAAAGGGGCTAGGGAACTCTGTGAGGTCCCTTTCATCACAGCATAACCCCTTTCATTAGAAGTCCACCCTTACGACCCAGTCACCTCCCAAATACTTCAGCTTTTAATGCTATCACCTTGGACACTGGGATTTCAACATATGAATTTGGGTGCAGGGGTGAGCACATTCAAACCATGGCAGACTATATACAAAAATTAAGTTGAAATGGATCATAGGCTTAAATGAAACACCTACAACTATAGAACTTCTAGTCGATAACATAGGGGAAGTTCCTAAGTATTTGGTTTAGCCAAATACTTATTTGATATGGCAATAATTAACACACTAATGCTCTGGATTTTTCCAGAACTGAAAACTTCTGCCTTGTGAAAGACCCTGTGAGTTAAAAAGACATAAAGAAAAATATATATGAAAAAGTACATATATGTATACCCCTCAAAAATCAACAAGACAACAAAATCCAATCTAATATAGGCAAAATATTTGGACAGATGCTTTAACAAAGATAAACGGGTGGCAGAGAAGCATATAATTTGCTGTTTGACATTATTCATCATAAGAGAAATTCAAACAGACACAATATAATACAAATACAACCCTACCGAAATGGCTAAAAGTAAAAATACCAACCATAGGAGTGTTGGTAGAGAAAAAGAAGTAGCAAACTTCACAGAAACCAAAACTGTATATTTAGTTTGGAAAACAGCTTACCGATTGCTTGAAAAGTTAATCGTACACCTAACCTATCACCTCGCCTTTCCACTTCAAGATATTTACCAAAGAGAAAAGACAACATGTGTCTATATAAAGACTTACACATAAAACTGATTGCTGATGTATTTATAGTAGCCCAAAACCTTGAAACAACCCATATTCCTGTCCAGATAAATGGCAAATCAACCTGTGCTGTATTTACACAATGGAATACTACTCAGCCATAAGAATAAATAATTGATAAATAATAAAATACTAGTAAACTCCAAAATAATTATACTATGAAACGAAGAGGCCAGACCCCCTTAACCAAATAGTGTATACTGCAGGATTCTATTTTTTTAACTTTATTTATTTTGAGAGAGAGAGAGAGAGAGAGAGTGCCTGTGTGAGCAGAGGAGGGTCAGAGAGAGGGTGAGAAAGAATCCCAAGGAGACTCCGTGCTGTCACCGTGGAGCCTGATGTGCGGCTCGGACCCACAAATCACGAGATCGTGACTTGAGCCAAAACCAAGAGTCCAACGCTTAACCAGTGGTTCCTGGGATGTTGTGGGAGAGGTGGTGGGTGGAAGCATGGATTATTTTTTAAAGAAACAAGGAAAATTTATGGGGATGATGGATGTGTTCATTTTTGATGTGGTAAGAGCTTTAGGGATTTGTACATGTTTCAAAACTTATCACACAGTACACTTTATATACATACAGTTTGTTGTATGAAAATTATATCTCAATAAAGATGTTTGAAAGTCTATTAGACATTATAGCCTTTCAACTTATATGATGTGGTGCTTTTCATGACTTATCCCTCTTTAACCAAGGAAATTGTATTTCTTCACTCACCAGTGTTAGCTAAGGTCAAAAATTCTAGGAGGAAGCTTAATCTGTGTTTGTTCTTCCCTTCCTCTCCAGCTGAGGAAAAACATGTTGACCCCACCTGTTACATCCAGTCATCTGGATCTTTCTACATGTTCCCTTTTCCTGGAAAGCGCTTCCTTAGCTCTCTGTCTGGCTGATTTCTCTACCCCTTTGGTTGAGGATTTTGCTTTCATTGTCTCTTTTGAGTGAGGACATTCCTGACCACTATTTTTTTTTTAAATTTTTTTTTCAACGTTTTTATTTTATTTTTGGGACAGAGAGAGACAGAGCATGAACGGGCGAGGGGCAGAGAGAGAGGGAGACACAGAATTGGAAACAGGCTCCAGGCTCTGAGCCATCAGCCCAGAGCCCGACACGGGGCTCAAACTCACGGACCGCGAGATTGTGACCTGGCTGAAGTCGGACGCTTAACCGACTGCGCCACCCAGGCGCCCCATGACCACTATTTTTAATATGTGTACTGCCTGAGCCTACACATTTTCCCTCAACATAACATCTTATTTCCATTCCTTGTTTTATCTGCCTCCACAACACTCACAATCTGGGGCACACTTTCTATTTTAACGATTTGCTTATTTTCTGCTTCCCCTATTTGCACACAGGGCGTTGTCTGCAGGTTTTGTTTATTTACCAGTATGTATATCTCTTTTCAGGGCCCAATCAACATCTGGTGCCTGACCCCCAGTAAACCTCTCTAGCCCGGGCCCTGGAGAGACCCTGTTTGCCTGTGAGAATGGGGGGGCCTCACTTGCTCTGCTGCGGTGGGAAAGCTCATGACTCTGGTCTTAAGTCCTTCAAAGATGGAAGTCTTGAAACCACTCCCTTATCACTATGACTTCATTTGTCTCGTTGGCATCATTAAAATTCCTTGTAGCTTAGAAGTAGTCTATCAGCTGAGTCATATTTCTGGATATTTTTTCTTTGAAATTTACTCACACTATGAGACTCTTCAGTGGAAAATATGAAATCCGTTCCTTCCATTCAGCGTATGAGAAAGGTCCTGAACTGCATGAAGTCCAAGGGTAACTCCTGTAAAACTGTATAGCACTATAGAGGGTGATGTGGTAACACTTTTAGGGCAGAGCCCTTAATTTCTTCCTCATTTATTGCAAGCGGCACAATTGCCTTCCACCACCAGCACCTATCAATACCAATTGTGTTTCTAATTTTGGCCTGTACATCCGTGATGAGCAAATACCAGAAGCATATGCTGTCAATCCAGCTTCTACAGACACAAACATCTTCAGGTTTCTTTCCTTTTTTCCCTCTTTTTTTTTTTTCTTTTGATATCGGAGTACCCTGGCAGTAAATTACCTGCTATCATTTCTTTTTTTTTTTTTTTTAAACTAAATCTCAATTCCAGTTGAGGCTTTGTATTGAAGATGGTGTTGAAGAACATCCAAAGAGAGTATTCATTACTTGTCTCCAATCTTCCTCTCAGGTCATAATATGAGTGAAATTAACTCCAGGCTCTTTTTAAAAGTCTGAATTTAGAACTGTGCAATACTGTGAGCTATAAAATTATCTGACATAAAGGCGTCTGAATGAGTACAAAGTTTAACCACGAAATTGTCCATGCGTATGTATGACATCTAGTTTGTTAAATCTCTGTGTGTCATTCCTGAACTGATAGCCCTGATGGGTTTGGACATCTTGAAATGTTTTTGTTTTGTTTTGTTTTGTTTTGTTTTGCATTAATTCAGGTAAAAAAATAAAAAAAAAACTATCTCTGAATACAAACAACGAACCCTTTAAACAATCATCCATTTTTTATCATATGCTTAAGACTGAACTTAATGTCTTATACACTGCTCAGGATTCTAGAGCTGACAAGTGGGACGATCATATTTAGGTTTTCCAGAACTGCAGGGTTAGTGTATGATAGTCCCTGGTGTCTATCTCTTCACATGGTGTAATTATTAAATAATGCATCCATCTCATTTTCTACAGTGTCCTTGTCTGGGAGTTGAGTTGTAAGGTCCCCTAGGCTAACATGTGTTTATTTCCCCATACTTGTATCCATTTGGTTTTCCATTTTCTGAGGGAATGTTTGCTGTATCCAGATAAAAATGCTCCCTCTGTTCTGGGGTCATAGGATGTGGCTCTGGAAGAAACAGACGTGACGTCATCGTCCTTCTCTCAAGGAACCTGCTTTTGGGTGTAGAGTCACAGACACTAAATATGGGAGTAGAAAGCAACAGGGAAATGACGTGCAGAATGTTAGAATAGGGGGATGTGTTGGAAAGATAGCCTTAGCCATGGAAGGATGAGGAAAAGCCTCCACCGGAAAGCTTACGAGATCCAGGACAGATGATTTCTGGTAGAGAGAAAGCAAGGGCAAGTGCCCTCAAGCAAAAGCAAGTTTTGGTGTGGTTGTGGGAGTAAGTTCAGAGTGGATGGAACATGTGGAGGAAGGGCACAAAGTTAGTTTAGGAATTTTCAGATGCACCAGATCATATTGTGCTTTGTATAAGATTATATGTATACATTTATACATAAATTATAAATACGTATATTTACAAACCAAAAATATAAAAACAAACAAATAGCACAAAAATGGGGCCCTGAGGGAGATACATTAATAACAAAAGATCTGAAACAAAACTTTGCTTTTTTTAATTTTTTTTTTAACATTTATTCATTTTTTTGAGAGACAGTGAGAGAACAGGAGTGGAAGATGGTCAGAGAGAAACACAGACTCTGAAGCAGGCTCCAGGCTTTGAGCAAACCACGAGATCATGACCTGAGTCGAAGTCAGACGCCCAACCGAAAGAGCCACCCAGGTGGCCCCAAAATTTTCCTTTTAAAGGTAATGATACACTCCTAGGGAGAAGATGCCATCTATGACAGGACAGGAACCAAACAGAAGGCACATCCTTTAAAACAGATGAGAGAGCACTCTTTCTTTTCATGACAACAGTTATCAAAGATAATTACATATATTTGTTCATTTAATAAATAATTAATAAATTTTAAATTAATAACATAATAAAATAATTAATTCATTAAATAAATCTAATCGATTAACATTTAATCGATTAGTTAAAATAAATTTAAATTGGGGCGCCTGCGTGGCTTAGTCGGTTAAGCGTCCAACTTCGGCTCAGGTCACGATATCGCGGTCTGTGAGTTCGAGCCCCAGAACGGGCTCTGGGCTGATGGCTGGGAGCCTGGAGCCTGCTTCTGATTCTGTGTCTCCCTCTCTCTCTGCCCCTCCCCCATTCATGCTCTGTCTCTCTCTGTCTCAAAAATAAATAAAACGTTAAAAATAAAAATAATAAATAAAATTTAAATTGGTAAGTATGAATGTTTAGTAAATATTTGTGAGATGTAGATTAGATGCTACCTTCCACCCTAAGTCAGGTACATTGAGGCAAACAAAACCGGGATGGTTTTTCCTGCTCTCCTGGAGGGTACAGTCTGTGTAGAGAGAAAACCTCAGGATAACTAATGCCAAAGACTCAGACATTTGAAATTAGTAAATTATTTTCTGGGTATAAAACCCTAATCTATTTTAACATGTGGGGAAAATGAGAGAAGGTGTCCCTCAAGGGCTCTGGGGAATAGTATATACACAGTTGCTAAATTTGATAAATTATTTGTTCATTTATTGAACAGGGATTAGAGTAGGAATTTCAGGCAGAGTTATAATCGTTCACCAACCAAAATTAATATAGTACAATGGATAAAGCTTTCATTTTTGTTAATTAGGAAGTATAAAAAGACAATGTGGAATGGGTCTTTAAATGGTCTCAAATAAGAAAATCTAGCTAATCTCTCCAAAACAGAAAGGAACAGAAAATACATGTGTAAAAATAAATCTCTGAAGTCTAGGCAAAGAGGACAGAAAAGAAGCTATCAAACCTCGCTGCACATTCGAATCATCTAGAAAGAAAGAGGGGAAGGGAGGGAGAGAAAGGCACGTAGAAAGAGAGATTGAGATTCTGATTTAATTTGTCCTAGCAGGATCCAGGCAAAGATATCTTGGTGATATTAATGTAGCATTCACTCACACAGAAGAAAGACCATGAGCTTCATACCCAGAAAGCTTCTATTTACAAGCAACAAGAACTGAACGATGTTTCTAAATTATGTTAGGCTCCTACTTTCTCCATTTATAAAATAAATAGAAGACTTTAAAGAAATACCTAGGATAAGTTTGATAACTAAGTTCAGCTGTCTATACCGCTCATAAAGGTAAATACTGTTTTAACGTTTTCAAATATCCTTATTTTAAATAAAAAAGTAATTAAACATAGCTGAAATAAATTCACTTAATAATATACTTCAAAGCCTTCCCAATTTCTGATCAAATTCTGATCAACGTCATGGATTTTGAAAATTTCATTTCAATCCATGGAATTGTTCTAGTCTGACAATAACTATGCTGAAAACATTTCAAAACCATCTACAAACATCGTTCTAAGAGACAAGAGCAAGCTTTGCTTTTTCTTCTTGAGTTGCATTTAGTATATTGACAATTTGAATTTAGTTTACTTATTTTTGACCAATATTATTTACGTTTGTTACTGTTTTATGTGTTTAAATACCTACTTACTTGTCTTTGGTTCTATTCTTTTCTTATTAAACTTTAATTATGTTATATTGTAGTCTGAAAAAGTGGTTATCACTATTTAGACATAATGGAATTTGTTCTTAATGACATTAATTGGATTATTGACATCCTTCTTAGGTTTGGCTATGTGGTCTGCCATTTGTTGACCTAAACCATAAATTTAAGTCTCTTTCTGATATCAAGTTATTATGAAAGACTTGACAGCTTTCTTCCAGTTTATGCATTCTAGTTTTAAGGCTGGATTATTTATATGATAAAGTTATGTTAGAGTAAGGCATTGATTTGGTTTATGCCTACTACATTTCATAAAATTCCCTCTATATCTCTTCGAGAAATTCTGCCTTAAATTTATGCTTGACTACATGCTTATCCCCATAAATTTAGTTTCATTTCTATTGGATATTGTCAGATATGTTATCATCCATCCATCTATTTAATTTAAACCTGACGCATTCTGTTTTTTGAGATGCTTCTTACAAATAGCATATATTGAATATCTTATTTATTGTGATTATTTCTTATGATCTATTTTGAACTTCTAATATGAGTTTACTTCATTTACATTTATTGATATAACATATGAATTTGGCCTTGGATATGCCTTACATTACATGTTTCCTGATTTCCTTATTCATTCATTCATTCAATTTAATTTATAATTTATCATGCTTTTGTTTAATTTTCTGATAATTTGGGAAATTTTTAGAACATTTTAGTTGGGTAGTATTTGCATTGGTTGAATTTTTAGTGTATATATCTATTTTTTTTATCATTTAAAGACTGTTTACAGTCTTCCTGATATAAAAGATGAGACTGATTATTGCTTTTTCTCCCACCAACTTTACTTCATAATCTGTTTATAATATTTTTAGATCTTTTGCTTTATTAATTTTTGGTTTCTGCTGGTTTCCCTTTATCGAGAAGGTCGTATTACATGTTTAGATTTTAAATTTATACCTTAAAAATTTAAATAATGTACTACTATATTGACATTTTTCAAACTTATCAGAAATAATATCATTCCTCACTGAAATAGTTAATAGTTAAGTTAATTAATGATCACATATATAAATCTCAACTTTATTTTTTTTCAAAGAATTTTTTTAATGTTTATTTTTGAGAGACAGACAGAGTGTGAGTGGGGAAGGAGCAGAGAGAGAGAGGGGGACACGGAATCCGAAGCAGGTTCCAGGCTCTGAGCTGTCAGCACAGAGCCCGACACAGGGCTTGAACCCACGACTGTGAGATCATGACCAGAACCGAAGTGTGACACTCAACCAACTGAGTCATCCGTGAGCCCCTCAACTTTATCTTGAAGTTGAAAGTTTAGTCTGAATCTCAAGTGTACTTTTTATGTATAAACATCCATGTGCAGGTTTTTGTATGGACATAAGTTTTCAATTCATTTGGGTCAGTATGAAGGAGTATAATTGCTAGATCATAAGCCAGGAGGATGTTCAGTTTGTAAGAAACTGCCAAATTATATTCCAAAGTGGCTGTGCCATTTTGCATTCCCACTAACAGTGAATGAGAATTCCTGTTGCTCCACACCTCATCAGCATTTGGTGTTGTCAGTGTTCCAGATTTTCTGCATTCTAATGGGTATGTAGTAGTATCTTGTTTTAATACACAATTCGCTAATGATGTATAATATTGGACATATTTTCACATGTTCTTTTGCCACCTGTGTATCTTTTTTGGTGAAATGTCTTTTTAGGTTTTTTGCCTACTTTTCCAACGATGTTGTTTGGTTTTTGCTGTTGGGTTTTAAGAGTTGTTTATATATTTTGGATAACTGTCCTTTATCCGATGTGCTTTGACAAATATCTTCTCCTAGTCTGTGGTTTGTCTTCTCATTCTCTTGACAGTGTCTATGTCATAGCAAAAGTGTTAGTCTCTTGCTTAATTTACTGACATTATGTTGTCATCAATTTGTTATATTAGGCAAGGCAATCTTTTTTTTTAAGTTTTTACTTATTTTTGAGACAGAGAGAGAGCATGAGCAGGGTAGGGGCAGAGAGAGAGGGAGACACAGAACCCAAAGCAGGCTCCAGGCTCTGAGCCATCAGCACAGAGCCCAACGTGGGGCTTGAATGCACGAACCATGAGACCATGACCTGAGCCAAAGTTGGATGCTCAACTGACTGAGCCACCCAGGCGCCCCTAGCAAGGCAATCTTTATAAGGAATTTTCTTTCCTATTGTGATAGAAGCTATCTTCCGCACATGTTACTTCTTTGGCTTGTTATATTTGTTGTTGAACTTTTTTTGGGTGCTCTATCTTCTTCTATTTCTTGGTTACATATTGAACATGAACAGGGTTTCGAAGACTTCTTTACCATTACCTTATCTTTACTTTCTAGCCCCACCTATCTGAAGACTGTTTAACCACTCTTTCAATGCCTTAGTTTGATGGCATCTATCTCTCCGATAGTCGAATGACATGGAGTAGGAAGGGAGTGGAAAGATATGATTTCTTGGCCTTGCTTATTTATTAAATGCCCTTTTACACATTTAAAAAATAAAATCCTCATCAAGTGCCAGTTCACCTATTTAAGGAAATATTAGTTTGCTTGCTTGTTTGCTTGTTTGTTTTGTGGGCATTCCATTCAGACTTCATTTTTGTCTCCCCAAATCACTTTACAGAAACACTAATCCCCATTATTTTGGCTGCATAGTGGGTGCAGCCCATCTGTCAAAGGAGGAAAAGAGGTAAATTATGTAAATATTTGGCCAAGCTGTTATTAGTTCTAAATGTAGATGAGCAGAAATACAACTGGAATGTGCTGAAAAATCTCCCCCATGGAGAGCTAGCTCCTGCAGAGTATTTTATCTTAATAAATAAGAAATCTCTTTATCTGTGTTCTAGTTAATCTCTATTTAAGTCTAAAGATAATTAATTCTTGATGATTATGTTTATCTGATTTTCCCTTTCATGCTTTCATTCCAGCTGGGAAAAATAAAACAAAAGCAAAATACTGAATTCTGTGGAATTGCCCTGTCTTGGTTTTGACTTAATAATGGAATCAATATCTTGCTTTAAATGAGTTTCTGAGTCTTTATCTGCCAAACTGGTATGGGAAAAGGATTAAGTCATTAGTTTGATTTTTTTTTTTTTTTTGGCATATCCCACTCCCTTCCTCAACAATATTTGATACTTTTAAAAATGAAGATTATATTGGAATGCCTGGGTGGTTCAGTCAATTGGGTGTCTAGCTCTTGGTCTGGGCTCAGATCATGACCTCCTGATTCCTGGGATCCAGCCCAGAGTCAGGCTCTGCTCTGTTCGAGGAGCCTCCTTAAGATTCTCTCTCATTCCCTCTCTCTCTCTCTGCCTTTCTCCTGCTCACGCACAGGTGAGTGTGTGTTCTCTCTCTCTCTCCCTAAATAAATAAACATTTAAAAATAATAATGATAAAATAAAAACTAAAATATACCACTTTTTCCCAAATCTATGTTAGTTCTTGAGTTTTGTGTGTGGCATTGTACCTTCCTTTTCCTTGATGGATTGCTGTAACATATTTTGATTTTTTTTAATGGTTATGTCATTAAATGTAAGGGGAGAAAAATCTAGGATAGCTTAATATTGCCACCTTGCAACAGAAGTCTCCTTAAGTTGGTTTCCAAAATAAAGTTCCTGGCGAGTATTTCCACGTCGTAACTTAAAGTTGATGTGTACAAAAAAAGTGCTGAACTTTCTAGTGTTAGACATTTGGAAACTTCATTAATTATACTGAGCCATTAGAGTCTAATGATTACATAAACAATGAAAAGCCTGAGGAATTATGAAGATTTAAATTCAACTCTAAATTTTCTTAACTTAAGCTAAGTGCTTCCATAAGCATTTTCACATAGTTTTATTGTATATTAATAATTTTATAAGTTTACTGCAGTATAGAATATTTAAATCTGCCAATCACTTATCAACACAATTTTATAAAACCTTAGTTTTTTGAATAGCTGCTTCCTATTCTCATTTTCACAAACATGGCATTGCGCATGAAATTATATTCACATTAGGGGAGGAGAAGAAAATTAATCACTGTTTTTTGAGAGTTTAAATGATTGTTTAAGTAGTAGACATCGTCCGGCATCGATGAACAATATGCTTTCAACAAAGGGATTTATTTTTAATTATTTATTTTTTTTTTAGTTTCATAGAAATGGGCTCTTCTAAAATGTTTTAGAATAATTGTATAGTATAAAATATAAATGATAAATAAGGGTAGTAAAATGGCTTTTATGTTAAGCCCTAAGCTTGTAATTAATGACATTTATGCAAGATAGATGTTTCCTTCCTTAAACTTCAAGAACCAGTACAAGTTAATTAGAGGCTGAGGTCTGCACATTCAGCCACTTTTCTATAACTCCCCATCCCTCCTGTCTTCTTTCCCTATTTAAAATACTTAGACTAAGTCATATATTTAATGGGGGCACCTGAGAAAAATGAATAAGACATCACACCTGCACAAATGAATCTCATCACTTAATATGGAGAGCAGGTGGATAGAGATAAATTAAAATATAATGTGGCCTTTTCCATTCTACTGATGTGGCCACAATTGCTCTTACTGGGCCTTTGCTTTCTCATGGGTATGTAAATTACAGTCTACTTTCAGCCTGAATATCTTACTTTATAATTTCTTATAAGGCAGGTCTGCTAGCAATGATTTCTCTTGTTTATCTTGAAACTTTTATTTTCCCTTCATTTTTGATATACAGTTCTGCTGGCTATCATTGCCATCTGTCCACCCTTCTTTCTTTTTTTTTTAAGTTCTTTTTTTTTTAATTCATTTATTTTAAGAGAGAGAGAAAGAGGGAGAGGGAAAGACAGCATAAGCAGGGTAGAGGGGCAGAGGGAAAGAGAAAATTCCAAGCAGGCTCTGTGCTGTCAGCACAGAGCCCAACACAGGGCTTGATCCTGCAAATTGCGAGTTCGTGAACCTGAGCTGAAATCAAGAGCCTAATACTTAATCTACTGAGTCACTCAGGTGCCCCGTCCACCCTGATTTCTGATGAGGAGTTAGGGGTTCCCTTTTACATGGCAAGTAACTTTTTATCTTTTGTTGCTTTCAGTATTTTCACTTTGTCTCTGGCTGTAAGCTTTGATGTATTTGGATGTAAATCTATATCCTATTTATATATGTAGATTAATATATTTCATCAAATGAGGGAATCTCTAAGACCTGGGAGAAGAGGCAGAGTTGCTGATATAGTCAATAGCTAGGACAAATCCTAGGGTCTGCATGGAGAACACCAGGTAGCGGTTAATTTGTACCTAGAGGTAATGACTGCATCCATGGGTTCAAGAAGCATGCACCACCACAGCGCTGAAGAACTTGGCTGAAGAGGTCAAATGGGAACCACCAAAGTAAGAGTCCAGAACTTGATCGCAATGTAATCAGAGTCCAGAAGACATCAAGCAGATCTGTGGCTCTCTCCCTGACTACATCACCGTTCCCTTCCTGTCATACTATACCCCATACTTTGAAGCCATTAAAGACCAAAAGAAGATCAGGGGAAAAAAACAAAAGACTGAATATTTTATACCAGAGAAATGGAGTTAGCCAAGAGCATATAGGTAGGTAGGTAGGTAGGTAGGTAGAGCTATTTCAGATAAATGAAGCACGTTGGACGATCTGATATCCTCATCATCAAAAGTGACTGTTTTAAAGAGAATATATTATGGACAACTTAAGATTTCTTTTACTTCAAGATGTAAGAGCTTATGAGCAAGGACAAATCAGTCAATAGAAAATAAGCATGCTATATTTTGTTTGCATATATGAATAGTAATGTGGAATTACTTACATCTTTGTCACAAACATATAAGTACTAGTGAAGTAAAAAAAAAAATAAGTACTAGTGAAGTAATCTTTATGAATTTGCTAAGGAATAGAAACAAAGGATAAAAACAATAGAAAAATTTAATAAAGTATATGCACTAAAAGACTCAATATTTTTTTAAATTTTTTAAAATTTATTTGGGAGGGGGGAGAGACAGAGAGAAAGAGAGAGAGAGAGAGAGAGAGAGAGAGAGAGAGAGAGAGAGCACAAGCAGGGGAGGGACACAGAGAGAGGAAGACACAGAATCCAAAGACAGCCTCCAGGCTCTGAGCTGTCAGCACAGAGCTGACACAGGGCTCCAACTCACAAGCCATGAGATCGTGACCTAAGCCGAAGTTGGACTCTTAACCGACTCAGCCATCCAGGCGTCCATAAAAGACTCAATATTTAAAGAAATGAATCTTCTCAAAACAATTTATAAAAATCTTTCAATACAATATTTCAAACTAAACAGTTGATAATTGATAGAATATATTAAACAGATGCATAGAGAACAAAGGAAACACATTTGAAAATAAATTGTATTTTAACATTTGAGCATAATTTGTAAATAAATTGCAATATGATTTGAAGCATGATGTGAAGATTTGAAAATAAATTCTGATAGGTGATTAATTGAGCAGTGTATAGCTACTTCAAAAGTACACAGCAGGGGCAACTGGATGACTCAGTTGGTTTAGCAACTGACTTTGGCTCAGGTCATGATCTTTCAGTTCGTGGTTCAAGCCCATGTTGGGCTCTGTGCTGACAGCTCACAGCCTGGATTCTGCTTCAGATTCTGTGTCTCCCTCTCTGCCCCTTCCCCACTGGTGCTCTGTCTCTTGCTGTCTCAAAAATAAACACTAAAAAAAAAAGTACACAGCAAACTGGAGATAGTTCAAAATCAGAATAAAATACAACATTACACAACAGCTACTTAAGGTATGAAAAACAGCTGTTTACTGTCTTTTATTCTTACTTTTTTTTTTTACTGTAGGTCTTAGGTGAAGGACAGATTCAGGAAACCTTTCTATCTGTGTGTTAGACATCGCTGTACATATAACATATACCTCTTTCATATAGAATGCATTAGGATTTCTGTAATACATATTTTGGCCTCTGTTTGCTATGAAATACAGTGAAATATTACTCATTTTTTAAAATTTTACATGATTATTTTGAAACATTGTAAGTCACTATGCTAATTAGAATTTTCTCTATTCCATGGACAATATTATTTCAACAATATCACAGACCATTTTTCTTTGATTAATTTTATGTATTTTTACATTTCCATAATATTGTTTCAAAGAATTTTGCATTATAGGCATATTTTCTCATATTTTATTTTTTTATTCTTTTTTCAGTTTATTTATTTGGAGAGAAGGAGAGAGAGAGAATCCCAAGTAGGCTCTGCACTATCAGCACAGAGCAGATGAGAGGCTCACACTCACAAACCATGAGATCATGACCTGAGCTAAAAACCAAGAGTGGGATGCTTAGCCGAATGAGCCACCCAGGCACCTCCCTCATATTTTAAAAAAAGAACAGAAATTAATACATCTGCCTGTGTTCAATAGTTTTCTAAAATAAAATGATTTAATAAATTTATCTAATTTTTTAAGAATAAGTAAGTATATATAAACACACATACAACATGTATACACACATGAACATCTCTACATCCATTTCTCTGTAAATATATTTATACATACATCTATTTACATAGACTGAGAGATGTCGTTGTAGGTGAAGATAGAGAATTTCATATAAGTGAAATATAATAGCATATTTTTTTAATGTTTGAGAGAGAGAGAGAGAGGATAAGCAGGGGAGGGGCAGAGACAGAGAGGGAGACAGAGAATCTGAAGTGGGCTCCTGGCTCACTAACCATGAGATCATGACCGGAGCTGAAGTCAACACTTAATCCACTGAGCCACTCAGGCACCCCAATAATAGCATTTTTTTTAATTTTTTTTAACATTTATTTATTTTTGAGACAGAGAGAGACAGCATGAATGGGGGAGGGTCAGAGAGAGGGAGACACAGAATCTGAAACAGGCTCCAGGCTCTGGGCTGTCAGCACAGAGCCCGACGCGGGGCTCGAACTCACGGACCATGAGATCATGACCTGAGCCGAAGTCGGACGCTTAACCGACCAAGCCACCCAGGCGCCCCAATAATAGCATTTTTTTAATGAGACTGGGAAGAAATAGATTTTTTTTTACTCAGGTTGATAAATTTACTTTCCATATAGAAACAAACATTTTTCATGCTGACTCAGTAAGTTTTTCATACAATGTGATTTCAACATTGCTTTAATATTATCAGTATTCTCAGTATTGAGCCATGTGTGGGGCTCTGTACTGACAGAGGGATTCTCTCTCTCTCCCATTTTGCTCCTCCCCTGTTTGCCTTCTCTGTCAAAATAAATAAACTTATAAAAACATTATTAGTATTGGTATACATTTTTAAAGCTATTCGCAAACATCACAATAGTATGGGGATGACTAATAACTGGAATAATATTTCTTATTTAAGACTTTGAGGAGAAATCTCATTTAACCATCTAAGAACCTGTTCAACAAAAATACTTGAAAGATTTTACTTACTGTCTGTAACCCTTCAAATATTAAAATTGTTGCCCTCAGAAAATTCTAGAATATAAACAAGTGTCAGAGAGCTATACAAAACAGAGCATTAGTACAAAATTAAAATAAATTCAAAATGTAAAAAAAAAGAAAATTACTTCCATTATCTGAGAATCGCTAAAAGAACACGGCCCCATTATGATTTACTTCATTCTATAAAAGTGAATTTACTTAGCAAAATGATAGGCTGAAAGAATTCTGTAAAAGCATATGAAAAAAAATACTGCACTAAAATTACATTCAAAAATAGTCTAAAGATGAAAATATAGAATAGATTATCTGTGAAAAAGTGAAAGATATTAATGTCATTAATCTACATCCCTATGAAATAGGCCGACTTTTGAAAGTCACTATAAATCTCTGCCCATTAAATTTTAATCCTGGTTTTACATAATCAACACTAACTCATTTTTTCCTCAGCCTTTTGACTTGTATATATTTGGAGGTATTCTGTGTGTGTGCATGCAGTGGGGAAGACCAGACTTAGGAGACACACAGGAAAAAGAGCTCGCATTCCTAGTCTGAAGTATTCAAGTCTTTAGTTGACATTTAAGTAACTTTTATCATCTTGGAAAACATACTCCATCGCCTATTCTTTAATAATGGATAAGTATTTTTCAGGATCCAAGTTTTCAGCTATACTGTTGTTTTTGACCTAACTTATGCTCCCCGACCTCTGCACACCAATGCGCCTTCTGACCATTTCTTCTCTCAACGATTTCTTCAGCACTTCTTAATGCTCCGGTATCATCTGTATTAATTCTTCCTCTCTATTACCTCTCTACTTTCCAAATATCTGACTCTTTTTAGTTTTCCAGACACAGTCCTTACCATGTGGCTATTCATCTACATTAATCCATCAGACAGTTCTTACTGTTTCCTCTTCAATGAAAAGTCCTAAATTTCCACATCAAGACAATCCATATCAACAACTATCCTATGACCATCTTTGACATTGTTCTTCCTTCTTTCGGAGCTGAAATTCCTAAATCTTTTATCATAGTTCTTCTCTCCTCTCAATGGATCTATCACAACCACCTAGAGTCTATTTTATTCTCCCCTAATAGCTCCTTTCTTTCCAGTTTCTCTGCATTCCCACCTCTCTGTCTTCCCAGCTGAAACATGATCAACTTCTGGGTAAATCATTGCTTTGTTAGCTCCTATCTTCCCTGTGTGCTGCCGCAGATGATTCCTTCCTGACTTTGTTTCAGTACGAGACATAGAGTAAAGAGCACTCAACGTCTTCTGTATGTGTTTCCATAGGAAGTGCTCTGAAGATTTTAAGATCAAAAGCCATGAGTCTTTCAGCCTTACCCTCAAGAAAAGTAACCCATCTTCCGATGATAAGTTTAACAATGAGAACCACAAGAACCTTAACCATGATGGCCGTGGCAAAGGATCCTCACTACCACACCTGGAATTTACTGACAAGGACCGGTTCC
Source organism: Prionailurus viverrinus (assembly GCF_022837055.1). Taxonomy (NCBI): domain Eukaryota; kingdom Metazoa; phylum Chordata; class Mammalia; order Carnivora; family Felidae; genus Prionailurus; species Prionailurus viverrinus. The sequence goes on along the minus strand of NC_062572.1, from coordinate 89,411,148 downwards.
CATAAATGATACGTCCTACATGCAACCTGAACAATTTATTGGTAAACTATAGTCATTACTTTGAAGGCAGCAAAACATCAAGTAATGTTCTATATCCCTGTCATTTTCTCACAAATCGTACACAACCTGAAACCCTAGGTGAGGTCTAGACTCCTTATGATGAGTTTGCTAACAGTGCCAGCCCACATCGACACTCAATTACCCTTTTATAGTTCTCATAGGCCTCTATACATTTTCATTCTAGTATGTAATCTCAGATACTCCTAGGTTTTCCATAGATCTTTAGATATTCTGTTCTTCAGTAGCATTTTTTTTCATTTTTAATTCCTTTCACCCCCAACCTAATGCTAGGCACCCCTAACAGATTTATTTAATGCTCCACTATATGGTTTATCGATTGATACTCTAATAGTAAGCGGTTATTTACAGATCCTATAGAGAAACTGTAATATTTTAAAATGCTTTTGATGTTTCTAAAGGAATACAGAAGTAAATGGGAACTGTTCCCACAATGCCACAGTTCTCTCACCTTTAAAATATTTATCAATAATTTAGAGAACAGCATTTCCCCTTTCCTCTTGCACTAATGCAGTACACAGTACCCTAGATCCCTGAAATGTCAAGGTGCCTTCCCAAGATCCTGAATTAGCAATAGGGACTGACTTAGACAACTTCAAACTTGAGAATCTTAAGTAGAAGTAAACAGAGATGTGAAAGTTGAAGCCATCACTTCTAGAGAAAAGTTTACTTTGGCCTTCAACAATACACATTGGTAGTTCTTAAATTATCAACACCATCTCCTTGGCTAAAAAAGCAAGAGAAATAAGAAATCCCAGTGGAATTTTCTCCCCTAATTGCTTAGTCGCCAACTCTAAAAATTGATTCCATCATAAGAATGCAATTTAACATTTTTTTGGATTTTAATTGATTTTAATATTGCAAGCATCTTATCTGGTTCATTGCTCCCGACGGCATTAGGGAGGTATATCTCAATAAGGGCTGCTACTATATTAAATCAGTATATCAATACACCCTGCATTAAGAAGCAAGGGCCTTAGAGAATCTATGAATCAAGGAGGAAAGAAGAATGGTTTCTGAATCCCAGCCTTCCTAAAACAAACACATTAGTGGAAAAACATAAAAGTTCTCCTTTGTGCTAAGGGATATATAAAGCAAAAATGCATAGCATGGTAAATACTTCCCTTCCAAATATTGATATAAAGCATTAAAATGTTTTCTCTGGGGCAGAAAATTCAAATAGTTACATCAAAATAATGCATCAGCTCTATAGTTAAAAAAAAAGTGATGACCTTGTTTATGACAATCATTTCTTTGAAAATGAAGAAGGTAACTGTGGTACCTTCTCACAGGAATACAGACAGCTCCAATTTATGACCTTTTTAGACTCCACACTGAACAGAAGGAAATCTACCAACCTTTGACTGCATTTTCACATACAAGTTAGAAATACCGGTGAACAGAATCCCTGAAAACAGTCAATTAACACCTGATGAAGTTAAAGTATAATAGTAATATTATACTACATTTAATATCAGTGTTTTGGTTGAAAATGCACGGAGGGAAGGAAGAGAGAAAGAGAAAGAAGGAAGGAAGGAGGGAAGGAAGGAAGGAAGGAAGGAAGGAAAGAAAGAAAGAAAGAAAGAAAGAAAGAGATAGAGAGAGAGAAGGAAAGAAAGAAAGAAAGAAAGAAAGAAAGAAAGAAAGAAAGAGATAGAGAGAGAAGGAAAGAAAGAAAGAAAGAAAGAAAGAAAGAAAGAGATGGAGAGAGAGAAGGAAAGAAAGAAAGAAAGAAAGAAAGAAAGAAAGAAAGAAAGAGATGGAGAGAGAGAAGGAAAGAAAGAAAGAAAGAAAGAAAGAAAGAAAGAAAGAGATGGAGAGAGAGAAGGAAAGAAAGAAAGAAAGAAAGAAAGAAAGAAAGAAAGAGATGGAGAGAGAGAAGGAAAGAAAGAAAGAAAGAAAGAAAGAAAGAAAGAAAGAGATAGAGAGAGAAGGAAAGAAAGAAAGAAAGAAAGAAAGAAAGAAAGAAAGAAAAAACAATTTTCCCACAAAATCGGAGCAATTTCTCTTTGCCCTGCTGTGATTATGATAATGGTAGCAGCAACAGCACTAGTTTACATCTATTTTCAGACACTGTACTTCCTGTGCACTTTTCCTCACAATGCCCATTTGTATTGTTATCGTCTCTATTCATGGCTGAAAAAATTACAAAAAAAAATAGTATTAACATGCTGATGTACAAAGGGGTAGGGCTGTATCACTGTTTCTAGAGTCATACTTTATCAGCTGGCTCTCCTGTCACGACTGGACTGACCTCTCTCTAGAGTTAACTCTGTTGCCAGAAAATAAGGTTCAAGTGGAACCGAGAAAGTCTTCCCCTGGAAAAGATGTATTCCTAACGTTGTCCATTTATCATGGTTACACGATCACATCACGGAGAAAAGACTGGCGGCGTGAGCATCATCTTGACAAACCGTTAATGTCAGGGGTCTCAGAAACTGTGAGCCTGTGAATGTGATAGGAAGCTGCATTTCTGCTATTGGAGATACAAGCAAAAACCCCAGAGCAATTACTGAGAGTGTATTGATGAATGGCTCTGTGTGGGACATAGAAAAGCAGTGACAGATTCTGGACACTGGAGGTGACAGCACTTCCAAAAGTTGGATGGGATAGAGAGCACGTGGCTGTAAATCAAGGACTCACACACCCGAGCATTGGTGGTATAGTGGTTAGCACAGTCACCTTCCGAGGAATCATGCACAGCTTTGACTCCAATGTGAAGGAAAACACTTGCTCAATATCCAACATGCACTCAATATGATGGCTTAGCAAGCATCACATTATGTTTCATTAATGCGATGGATATGAATTTCAGAACTGAAGATACGGACATGTTTGACCGTGAGAATTAGAGGGACCATGAAGACAGAAAAGGGAGGAGCAGGTGACGTGGCTGGGGTGAAGCGTGAAGATTATTAATGTCAACAGCAGCGATGGATTTGGATTGTGTTTGTACATTTATGGAGTAAACTTCTGGACACTGTACACTATCCTCTGTTATTATCACAAAACCTTATTAGACCCCTTTTTTTTTATCACTGTAGAAGTGAAGAATTTTCTAGCTTGTTAATAGCAGAACCATCATTCAGATCTGGTTCTTAGAGGCTCTGTAGCTCATAACCTCACTCACCCACTGTAGCCTGGAGCCACAGAAAACATTTCTTCATTTATAGCTGAGACATTATTATGATAATTATTACCATTTTTTAAATACCAAAATAAAACCAAGAATCAGTCACAAAACTCTACCCAAGAGAGTCAACCATCAAAACTGAAGGTAAGAGACACAGGGGATACAATTTTGTTTTAAGTAGGAAAGATCACAGAAGTCAGGGTACGTAATGCTCGGTCAAACGACAATGCGGACGATACTCAAGGTTATCGTTGTCAGGAGCAGATAAGGAAAAAGAAAACATGGCATGAGGAAATGCGGAATCATTTTCTGTTGAAGGGAACTTGGTGATGTTGGATTCTATTCATTTACTTTTTATTAACTTATTTAATGGATGCAAACTTTTAAAATATATGGGTGTATACACTTTTATGTTTACTGAAGGTTCTGCTCTAAGCTTAAAAATTCTCTATTTGTACTTCTGAAAAGTCTTGCAAGCCACCCTGGTCGGTTCTCACATCTCTAGAGTCAGGTTTGGGGTGGAGGAAGACATAATTATAAACTAATGCCATTGAAACCTCCTGGCCTCCTCTGATTAGTCTCCATTGTTTGTCTCGATTCTCATAACCTATATGATGATGTCATTCTAAATGAACCGTGCACAGTTCTAAAACCATGCTTTCTGTTTTAGTCTCTCTGTTCAAACTATTCTATTAATCTGGAGTAGCTTTGTACCAGTTTACTTCTTTTTTTAACAATTTTTCAAAAGTTTATTTATTTATTTTGAGAGAGAGAGAGAGAGAGGGAGAGAGAGAGAGAGAGAGAGCATGAGCAGGGGAGGGGCAGAGAGGGAGGGAGAGAGAGGATTCCAAGCAGGTTCCGTGCTAACATGGAGGCAGACGTGGGGCTCCAACTCATGAGCCGTGAGATCATGACCTGAGCCGAAATCAAGAGTCAGACGCTTAACCCACTGAGCCACCCAGGCACCCCCCGCCCCCCGCAATTTACCTCTTCCCTAAACTCTATGAACTCACAGCACTCAGATAAATGGCATCTTCTCAGGTGAAAACAGCTTCTAGGTATATTTATTTCAACGTCTATTTATTTTTGGGACAGAGAGAGACAGAGCATGAGTGGGGGAGGGGCAGAGAGAGAGGGAGACACAGAATCGGAAACAGGCTCCAGGCTCTGAGCCATCAGCCCAGAGCCCGACGCGGGGCTCGAACTCACTGACCTGGCTGAAGTCGGATGAACTCACGCGACCTGGCTGAAGTCGGATGCTTAACCGACTGCGCCACCCAGGCGCCCCAAGGTATATTTATTTCTTGTTCACTCTTCATAACACACTTACTAGATATGAAAATATCTATTTGTATCTACTTAGCTGTTAAGCCCTTAAAAGGTAGGTTCCATCAGTTATTTGACATTGTAGAACAAATGTACTCATAATCAAATTACTGTTGGAACATGTTTGTAGAATCGAGATTACGCAGGAAGTTCAAAACTGATTTTGCAAATAATTGTGATAGAGCATCTATAGAAGTGAGTCAGAGATAAGTGTAGAATACACAATGTAGAAATCAAAGCTCAGGGGCGCCTGGGTGGCTCGGTGGGTTAAGCGTCCGACTTCGGCTCAGGTCATGATCTCACGGTCCGTGAGTTCGAGCCCCGCGTCAGGCTTTGTGCTGATGGCTCGGAACCTGGAGCCTGTTTCCGATTCTGTGTCTCCCTCTCTCTCTGTCCCTCCCCCGTTCGTGCTCTGTCTCTCTCTGTCCCAAAAATAAATAAACGTTAAAAAAAATTAAAAAAAAAAAATCAAAGCTCAGCTCAGGTGACTCAGGATCTAATCAAAACACTTGTAAATGAAGAGTTTTCTCTAATTTGACAGATTATATTAATTGTTCTTATTAAACAGTGTCGACTGCTATGTGTAACACAAGTAAGCTAACAGAACGGTTTTAGCCTGTTCATTTCAGGAAGAAGCAAGACTGTAATATTTAAATCAATACTTCTAAATGCTCCAATGAGATCATTGGGTCTGACAAAACCAGTTATCACTTAGAAATCTTATGCCACATACGCTCGAATTCTAGCCTCTGGTTTCCCTCTCAGCTCAGCTCCTTGGTTTCTACCACTTGGACTGTTTTTGGCAAAAAAGCATGTGAGGAAGTAAGTCTCTGTCTCTGTCTCTCTCCCTCTTGCCGAAAAGCATGTGAGTAAGGAAGTCTCTCTCTCTCTCTCTTTCTGTCTCTCGATGCCAGGCATTTTTGTACGTAAGAGAGAGATGCCCATGCCCTTAAAAGGTAGTGTATTTTCTTTAGCCAAATATTAAACCATGTATTACTTCTGGTTTCCAGGAATCACACATTTAATTTAAAAAAGTTATACAGCTTCACCTCCTTCTCTTTCAACTCTATGTTCAATTTACAAAAAATAATTACAATCCCGTTGAACAGTTAATGGGATCATGCTACTTAACACAACCACAGAACAATTCTAGTTAACCGTTTCAAACACAGAACCTGATTAAGGCACAGGCCTACGTTTGCTGTAGCTGTTTTTAATTTGGATTATTAAGTCAAAGAGTTCATTCTTATTTTCCTTTCTTTAATATTTTTTTATTATTTTATTTATTTTTGAGAGAGGCGGAGACAGAGACAGAATACCAGCAAGGGAGGGGCAGAGAGGGAGACACAGAATCCAAAGCAGGCTCCAGGCTCCGAGCTGTCAGCACAGAGCCCGACGCGGGGCTCGAACTCACAAATCCTGAGATCAGGACCTGAACCGAAGTCGGAGGCTTAACCGACCGAGCCACCCAGGTGTCCCTTGTCATTTTCTTTCATGTGAACGAAAACAGTAATGAAATTTGATCTACATTGCATTTGTAATATATTCAAATCCAGACACCAAACCACACATATAGAAGTCATGCTTATTACACAAATATATTTTCAGGGTAATTCGCTAATGATTTCCACATAGTGTAAAAAGGCGAGAGAACTTTATCCACTACACATCCTCGAAGGTAGGACAATGTAGTCATTTGGAAGGAATACTTTTCTAAGTATGCTGAGGTGTGGGGAGTTGGACCACTCTCAAACTGGACCAATCCATAGCCAAACTGATTTCTAGAGATCATGAGAAGCATTGTGTATTTCCTCTGCAGCTCGAGATGATGGTGGTCAGGCCAGGAGTAATCAAGCCCGTGTTTGTTATCTGATGTTCATGTCATCAAGTCTGTTTTACAGGCTATTATTTTTTTAGATGATAAACTATATGAGACACACTTGAAGATATGAGCATGATTAACAAACATAAATCTGTTTAATTCTTCTGGATTGAAGAAGGAGCATCCGTGACTAAAGACAAAGGGAATAATATTCTCCATTGTATGTTTTCTGAGCTATCTTGGAAATTTTTCACAGCTTGAAAAAAAAACACACAAAACACAAATATTACTTTACTTTTTCACATTCGTGTGGTCTTATAATTGGCAAGGAGCTATCCATCTTTTTCCTCTCTGTGTATCTTTCCAGGGACACCAGGGTGGTCCCTCTGTGGGTTCGTGAAACCCTTCTCTCCTTCTCTTCATAACAAGTGTACATAGGCTTACTTTTTGTGCCCTCAATTAAATCAATCAACAAAACAGAACAGTCGCTCACTGAAAATAGAATGGCACATTAGTGTTGGGTCAGGCTTTCTTTATTTTCAGGTGTCCATAAGGGAAATGTTGCTGGCAGAATTGAAACATATTAGATTGATAGTTTTTAAAGGGAGGCAAACACCTTAATGCCTTCATGAGGAGTTACTGGTTGTCACCGAAAAGATATTCTCATTAAATGCCCCCTTTAAACATTAAAATTGAGGACAAGTGTTGAAGAGTATGGATCACCGGCAAATTAAAAGCATGGCATGTTTGAAACCTGTGATTAATATCATGTTTCATTGCAAAACTCAGTTAACAAGGCTCTCTGGAAGAAGTTTTCTGTCGTATATCAAGCTATTGATAAATAGCAAATTGAAATCTGCATTGCACTCAGATTATATTTACAGTTAAGGTCAAGAATTTGTGATTGATTGATTATTCAACCTCTCAGATGTTAAGTCAAGAACAGTATTTCTACAAAAGGAGAGATTTTCTACACTTACAGAAATAAGCCTGGGATATTTTTCACCAACTTTGGTGTCGGTGAGGGCTGTTTTTCCAAGTCTGTCCTATAAAACTGCAAGGGGGCAAGCTCTGTAAAGATGATTGTGAATCAAAGTAAAACACACACACACACACACACACACACACACACACACATATATATGGGATAAAAGACAGGGTAAATAAATATAGGGTTCAAGGTTCACTTCTAAAAACCTATATTGTCCACGGTCTCTAAGGCTCTGTGGCATGACATGTAATGTGGGAATCATAACGATAAAAACATTACAGTAGAATTGTGAAATCAACAAGGGTAAAGCAGGTGCAAAACTTTTTATCAGTAAAGCTCAACATAAGCCTTACGAATATCCTCAATTTGTTGTACTGACTATAAATTGATAGAAGTAGCATTATTGGGCTTAATTGCAGAATTGTGTATGCTGATGGACATGAGACCAAGATTCGGTTGACAGAGTGGTCGCGGCTTTGTTGTCGAACGTTTCTAACTTTTCCATTCCCTCATGACACTGAAATGCGTTCCAGCCAAAAAGGCTGTACTATGACTGACTCCGGAAAAGGACATTTGAGGGAAGTGTCTCTCCCTTCTAATGCTGACAGAGGAGGAACGTGTTGCACTTCAGTTTTCTGGGGAAGAAGAGAAGCTAGTGGCGATTGGTTTTGTAAGAGGAGAAAAGTCGCCCGTGAAGAAACAGGACACAAGACTACTCATTTCCGGTTCCGCAGGTAGGGAGCGTGGTCTTGACAACTGAAACACTGCAGAGACTAAAAGATGAACAACTGGGGGCGCCTGGGTGGCTCAGTAGGTTGAGCGGCCGACTTCGGCTCAGGTCATGATCTCGTGGTCCGTGAGTTCGAGCCCCGCGTCGGGCTCTGTGCTGACAGCTCAGAGCCTGGAGCCTGCTTCGGATTCTGTGTCTCCCTCTCTCTGACCCTCCCCCATTCATGCTCTGTCTCTCTCTGTCTCAAAAATAAATAAACGTTAAAAAAATTAAAAAAAAAAAGATGAACTGTCCATGAATCCATAACAAGGGAGAGAACACAGGCCACACTCCTGCCCCTAAGATTAAAGAGACAGCTGTACCTATGCAGACCCAGGAGCTGGACACACTGGGAACCAGAGCCGGGAATCAGAACCACATAGAAAACTTGAACCATAATTAATTGCTAACTTGCTGACGGCTCAGCATGGACAAGTCTGAGAGTCAAACACTCCAGGAAGACTTAATGATATGGGGTCCCCATAACATGGGGAGATTTACCCCCAGGAGCTCAACTGTGTTGCTACAAGAAACATCTGAGAAAAATCCTCTTGGAGACCAGGAAAAAGGCACCAGTTTGAAATACCCAGAGTGCTTTGTTCTTCTTAACAAAGCCTGGACCCGGGAGAAACCAGTTAACCAGAACCGAACCTGCAGGGGCATTATCAGAACCTAAGTGGCAGAAGGGGAATACCCAGCCAGGTGTGGCTTCCCTTTTCCACCGACACCGGAGAGAAAAAGAAAGCTGAGAAATCCTGGTGATGCATCCAGTCCAGAGGCCCAGGCTCACTAAAGACCGAGTGCAAATCCCAGGCTGGAGGCAGCTTTCCCTGGCCCACCCCTACCTCACTGCAGGCCTGTCTCCAGCAGTCCCCTTATCCTGAACATCATACCTGGCTCTCATGAAAAATTTACAAGGCATACTAGAAGGCAAAAACCAGTTTAAGGAGACAGAGCAAGTGCCAGAGCCAGACGTGGCAGAGGTGTGGGAATTATCAGACCGGGAATTTTAAACAACTATGATTGGGGTGCCTGGGTGGTTCAGTTGGCCAAGCATCGGACTCTTGATCTCTGCTCAGGACATGGTCTCATCGTTCTTCAGATTGAGCCCCCTGTCAGGCTCTGTGCTGTCAGCACGGAGCCTGCTTGGGATTCTGTCTCTCCCTCTCTCAAAATAAATAAATAAACTTAAAAAATAAATAAAACCTATGATTAATATGCACCTACCAGGCAACCTAATGGATAAAGCAGACAGCAGGCAAGAACAGATGGAAATCCTGACAGAACCAAAAAGAAATGCCAGAGATAAAAAGCACCATAACAGAAATGAAGAACACCTTTGAAGGGCTTATCAGTAGACTAGACCCAGCCAAGGAGAAACTCAGAGGATGTCTAATAGAGACCCTGAAAACCGAAAAGCAAGAATGACAGAGACCGAAAAAAAGACAACTGGATATTCAAAGACTGAGACATCTAAGAGAGATGTAACACGTACATAATGAGAATCATAGATAATAATTTAAGTTTCTTCTTCTTCTTCTTCTTCTTCTTCTTCTTCTTCTTTTTCTTCTTCAATATCTTTGCTTGGTGTAGAATTACAGGCTGCCAGTTTTGTTTTGTAATGTTTGGTGTTTTAATGAAGTCACTCCAGGGTCTTTCTTGCTTGCTTAGCTTTTGATGAGACACCTACTCAAATTGCTTTTTTTTCTCTACATGCATTGCTTCTCTTATCTCTCCACCCATCTTTAAACTTTTTAACAATGTTTATCTATTTTTGAGAAAGATAAAGACCACAGTGTGAGCAAGGGAGGGGCAGAGAGAGAGGTGGACACAGAATCCAAAGCAAGTTCCAGGCTCTGAGCTGTCAGCACAGAGCCCGACATGGGGCTTGAACTCACAAACTGTGAGATCATGACCTGGGCCGAAGTCAGATGCTTAACTGACTGAGCCACCAGGAGCCCCATCTCTCCACTTGTCTTTAAAAATTCTGTCGTCTCTCTCTTTTTTTTTTTAAACTTTAGTTAGCCAATATAAAGTGTAATATTGATTTCAGGAGTAGAATTCAGTGATTCATCACTTACATACAACACCCAGTGCTCACCACAAATGCCCTCTTTAATATCCAACACCCATCTAGCCCACCCCCACCCACCTCCCTTCATCAACCCTCAGTTTGCTCTCTATCATTAAGAATCTCTTGTGGCTTGTTTCCCTCTCTTCTCTTCCCCCCTCTTCCCATATGTTCATCTATTTTGTTTCTTAAATCCTACCTCTGAGTGAAGTCATACAGTATTTTTTTCTTTCTCTCATTGACTTATTTCACTTATTTCACAACTTACTCCATGTCGTTGCAAATGGCAAGATTTCATTCTTTTTGGTGGCTAATATTCCATTATATGTACCAGATTTTCTTTCGCCATTCATCAGTCAGTGGACATGTGGGCTCTCTCTACAGTTTGGCTGTTATTGATAGTATTGCTATAAACACCAGGGTGCAGGTAGCCCTTCAAATCTGCAGTTTTGTATCCCTTGGGTAAATACCTAGTAGTGTAACTGCTGGGTCATAGGCTAGTTCTATTTTTAGTTTTTTGAGGAGCCTCCACGCTGTTTTCTAGAGTGGCTGTACCAGTTTGCATTCCCACCGGCAGTGCAAGAAGGTTCCCCTTTCTCCACATCTTTGCCAACACCGGTTGTTTCTTGTGTTAATTTTAGCCATTCTGACAGTATGAGGTGGTATCTCATTGTGTTTTTGATTCGTGTTTCTCTGATGATGAGTGATGCTGAAGCTCTTTTCATGCATCTTTGAGCCATCTGGATGTCTTCTTTGGACAAGTGGTCGTGTCTTCTGTCCATTCTTAACTGGGTTGTCTTTGGAGTTCTTAGACCTGTGGTTTGATGTCTTTTGTTCACATAATTCTTAGCCAATGTTTCTTCACAAATATCTTCTGCCCAGGTTCCTCTTTTGTACTTCCAGCCCTTCACTTACAAATCAGCTGGGGCATCTGTTGTTCCTTAGCTCTCAGAGGCTCTATTCTATGCAAGTGTGTTTTATTTCTTTTGCTTCTCCCTTCTTTTGTGTGTGTTTACCACAGGTTGCACAGTTTGAATTAGCCTTTCTTTGAGTGGACTGGATGTTTTATAAGCTATTTTGAGTATACTCATGCGTCATTGTAGGTGTTGATCATCTCCTTTATGATGCATTTCATTTCTTGGATTTCTGTTTGATTTTTTTCAGGTACTTTTTTCATCTGTCTGTTGAAAATGCCCACCTGCTCTCTCATGACATTCACATTTCCACCACAGCATTTCAAATATTATTCACAGGGGCGCCTGGGTGGCTCAGCCGGTTGAGCATCCAACTTCGGCTCAGGTCATGATCTCACAGTCCGTGAGTTCGAGCCCCGCGTAGGGCTCTGTGCTGGCAGCTTGGAGCCTGGAGCCTGCTTCGGATTCTGTGCCTCCCGCTCTCTGACCCTCCCCCGTTCATGCTCTGTCTCCCTCTGTCTTGAAAATAAACATTTAAAAAATTGTTTTAAACATTATTCACACGTATTTTAGATTCTCTCTCTGATTGTCCCAATAACTGTCCTGTTTGAGTCTGTTTCCGTCGGTGAGCTGCCTTCTCTTCTGAGATCTGTTGTTGTTTTGTCATCAATGTGTTTATTTGTTTTATGTATGCCTCCTCCCCTTGTATGGAACAACAAATATTTTATGGAGGGCAAGAGGTTCAAAACTACAGTTTTTATGCCTGAAAATCAGCATAATTTCTCCGGCCAGGTCTTTCACGTGGGGGATCAAGTCACCATGGTCAGGAGCTGAGCGGTCTGGGTCGTCCTAGGGCACCACACAGAATTCCAGCCATCTGTGATTACGGGTGCTTGAGGTGTGGGCTTGTCAGACGGTTTTTCCAGGAAGGCCGCCTCCTCAGGGCCGGTCTTCCTAGCGCACTGCTCCTCCAAGAGGATGTCTCTTCATACCCAAGTACTTCTCTCTTTGCAGACTGCCACTCCTCCTTGCTGGATGCCTTGTGGCCTGACGTGGGTCATGCTGGACCTCTGTTCTCTGTCGTTCTGACTAAGCCCCTGTCTCGGGCTAATACTTTGTTCTAGGATCTCAGAAGTTTGCCTCTGGAATTGACACGTCCCCATGCTCAGGCACAAGACGGCTCAGAACACATCCCTGGCCCTGGCCCAAAGATAAAGTTTCTTTCCTTCTTCCTTTCTTCCTTCCTTCCCTTCTTTCTGTCCTTCCGGCCCCCCCTCCCTCCCTTCTTTCTTTTTGTGTTTGTTTCTTTGTTGTTGTTGTTGTTGTTGTTGTTTGCTCCCCTCCTCCAGCTTCAAGGGGTTTGCACTAGAGCCTTAACATTATAAACACATTTTTTTTGCTTTTTCCTAGTAATGTAAGACCTTTGTTAGACCAGGGTCATAAGAGAAGGGTCCAAGTGGCAACTTGATAAGACAAGAATCTATACAGAATCTATAAGCACACACACACACACACACACACACACACACACACACGCACATTCAGTTGGTGGCATTGTTCAGTGTTCCAGCACCAATTGTTAAAACACTGAACAATGCCACCAACTGAATGTGCGTGTGTGTGTGTGTGTGTGTGTGTGTGTGTGTGCTTATAGATTCTGTTCCATTATCTTCTTCTGTCCCATTGACAATACCTGCTTGATTATTTAGGATTATAGACATCTTGGTAACAAGCAGTATTATTGGTATAATTTTGTCCTTTTCTCACACTTGTCTCAACTATTCTAGTTTCTTTACATTTTATGATAAATTTTAGAATCAGCTTGTTTATTTCCACAGGATCCTAATGTAACTTTGATAGATTGTATTTAGTTTACAGAACAATTTGGAAAGGATTGATTTCTTAGCCATATTGATGCTACTATGCCAGAAACACTCTGCACTCCCTATACGTCTTCCTTGACTCCTTCCATCTGTGTCTTTTGGTAGTTTTCAGCAGAAGATATCACACTACATATCTATATCCCTTATATTTATTCTTAAGTATTTCATGTATACTGGTGCTATTTTAAGTGGTACTGTCTCTAAATTTATTTTTACTTTTATATTTAAATTAATTTTAATTTATGTTTAAAATGAAACCATTCACTGCTAATAAAGAGTAAGATTTCGATTGAACTTGAATATTGCAACATTTCCTAAATCGCTCATTATTTCTAGTAGCTTGTTTGTGAATTATTTGTGTTTCTGGGTCGATATTCACACTGTCTGCAAATAAAGAAAACTTTACTGCTTTTTGCCAATCTTTTTGCTTTTTACTTAATTTGCTTACATTATACCATCATTTAAACCTCTACTGTAATATTGCACATGAGTGGTAAGGTGTATATCCTCTTTTTTTAACCTGATCTTAGAGGAGAAATCGGCTTTCGGTATTAAGTATGATGTGAGACGTTGTCAGTAAGTTTTCATATGGAATATTTGGAGGGGGGTGTTGAAGAAGTTATATTTCATTCCTAAGATACTGAGAGCTCATATCATAAATGGATCTTGGATTTTGTCAGTGCTTTAATTTCTATTTATTGTGATGATTATTAATTATTTCTTCTTTATTTTGTGATGTGGTGAATTGCATTTATTTTTATTTTTATTTTTTTTAAGTTTATTTATTATTTTTAGTAATCTCTACACCCAGTCTCAGGCTTGAACTCATGACCCTGAGATCAAGAGTCTCCTGCTCTTCTGACTGAGCCAGCCAGGTGGCCATACGCTGATTTTTCATTTTTTAAATTAATTAATTAATTTATGTATTTATTAATTATTTTAGTGAATTAATGTTGAAACTTTTTTAAAAGAGATAGACAATTTACCTTACATTACACAACTAGTTGTGTGAGCTATTATTTAAACTACATTTTGGGCTTCATAATTTGAACCATTTCCAGAAAATTGTACTTTTTAGTATTCTTAAATCTTTTAGTTTAACTGACAGAAAAACCTCCGACTCGTGATAAAACAATGATACATCATCTCTATTTTAAGCGTGATTGAAGTTAACTTAGGTTAAAATATTGAAAACGATTGTATACACATGCCTACATTTATGTATGATTTTAAGTAAACATTTGCCAATTATTTGAAAATTGTAATTCCTTCTGATTTTAATTTTATTACTTTTTATTTATCAAATTAAAGCACAACAATTTAGTAAAAACATTCACATGCTATCCAAGGAAAATAAAATTCTGATCATTTATGATCAGAATACATGATTGACTTCAACTATAGCCTGGAGAATCCATTTTACTATAAAACGGAAATTTGACATTTTATATAAATATTATATCTATAAATATCTACAAATATATATCTAATAATCCATGCTTTAATTAGCAGCACCAATTCTTCTATTTAATGTATTTTAACTACTCATATCAAGAGACTCTTTGTATACCATCTTACTCAAAGATTGACAACATATGAAAAATTATAAATGGAAGCTATATTAGTTCATCTATTGAATCATGTTCCTAGCAAAGGACTATTCCCTTTAGGGTATTTTTAAGTGTTCAATGCACTCAGTTTTTAAATGATTCAGAGTACAAAATCCACATACATTCCCTTAGGAGCTCAGTCTACTGCCTAATAAATTTCATCGTTATAAAAATTATCTTCAGTTTCTAATCTATTTTTATAATTGAATTAATTGAATCTTTAGTGTTCTACTTGTATTCCTTTGTATCAATGTTGGCATTTTTTAACCTTCAGTGGGCTAACTACATTTTAGCTCCTCCTTTTAATTATCATGTAATTTGCTTTCACTCCTTAATCATTTATATTACTTTTAGGAAGTTGCCCCAACTTACGCCACCAAACTGAGCCATTTTATATACATTGATTTAATATTCCTTCAGTTCTCTTTCAAAGGGGAAAAAAAAAGATGCTGTTTTTAGAAAACAGTTTAGAAATTGCCTAGAAAGAAATTTAGTCATACCCCTGAAATTTTACATTATTTCTTCAATGAATTTTGAGAGTTCAGTGTAGATTTCTCAGACCTTTCATAACTAGACTTATTCACTGGTAAATCAACTTTCCATGAGGCTCTTTTCTTCAACTGATCAATTCACGCATCTCCTCAGTAAGAATTTATTCAATCACCACTGTATTATAAATGTTGTTTTAGAAATTGAGAATACAGTACTCAACAGGATGTTGGAGAATCTCAATTAGCCTAAATCAAGTGAGAGGAGTAGAAAATAAATCACTAAATTGTCAAGGACTTTTTTTCTCAGAAAGTGAGAACTCATATAATGTCTCTGTTCTTTCTGCTAGGTCTCATCCCCCTTGACCTGTGTCCAGCACCTGTTTGTGGAAACAATTTAGATTGTGCTAGGATGGTTTTTCTGTGAAAGCTTCCATGCAGCATTAAAATCCATTTCCTTTTTTGATCTCACAAGTTTCTTGTGGGGGTATCAACTCTTCTGATCTATCTTCCAATTCTAGACGCATTATTTGTGACATTTTGACTGTCCGTCATTATTTATTTAAGACATATTTGAATGAAGGGTGCCTGGGAGTCTCAGTCAGTTAGGCCCTCGACTCTTGGTTTCATGAAATGAGACTCATGATACCAGTTTGTGAGATTGAGCCCTGCGTCAGACTCTGCACTGATAATGCAGAGCCTGCTTGGGATTCTCTCACTCCCTCTCTGTCTGCCCCTCCCCTGCTCATGCTCTCTCTCTCTCTCTCCCAAAAATAAATATAATTTAAAAAATAAAACATATTTGTACGGGAAGTCTATGTTATAATCTAGTGAACCACAAACAACCTCAGAAGGTCAAAATTGCGTACACTCTGAGGAAGGAACCTACTCAGGAAGGGTGGGTTAGTGTCCTAGAGTGTCCTTCCCCCCTTTGTATTTTTAAAACATGTATTAAAACATTTCATTCCTTTAAGCAATATTTAAAGCAGCGTTCACAAGACGTTGTTTTGCTCATCTCATATACCAGTGAAATAACTATTTGGTGGATGAATTTCTAGAATGCTCTATTTCTGTGGAGAATATTTGGGGACTACTTTCATAAAATTATAGGGAGATAATTCTTCTTTTATGAGAGCAAGGATCCTGAAAGGATCCCTATTCACTTGAGCAATTTAAAAATTGTAACCAGATTTCCCAGCATTCCTTGACAAGAAAACGTAACAGTTTTCTGAAAGGGCAGAGTATCATGAAATCATAGAAGGTTAAGTTCCAAAGGAATCTTAGTAATCATCCATTCCAGGTTGTTAGGTATCTAGAGTTATCATAAAGGGCAGGCTCCTCTGGAAAGAATTGCAGACCAATAATTGGGAAAGACTTTATCTCCCTCCATTCTACATGCATGTAGTTCTACTACTTATTTGGGTTAGTGTTCTACCATGTTTAAACAAGTACTACATAAAAATTTAACTCTATTGTTTAGTAAACTTGGGCTAAGATTAAATATAAGTCAATTTTCCCACTGTAGGTGTTTTTCCAGTATAAATGGGGAGACACTGCACCCTAAAGTACATTCATTAAACTTTACTTATTCCAATACAGCCCACTTTAATTTTTTAAGGTTTATTTATTTATTTATTTATTTATTTATTTTTTAAAATTTTTTCCCAACGTTTATTTATTTTTGGGACAGAGAGAGACAGAGCATGAACGGGGGAGGGGCAGAGAGAGAGGGAGACACAGAATCGGAAACAGGCTCCAGGCTCTGAGCCATCAGCCCAGAGCCCGACGCGGGCCTCAAACTCACGGACCGCGAGATCGTGACCTGGCTGAAGTCGGACGCTTAACCGACTACGCCACCCAGGCGCCCCTAAGGTTTATTTATTTTTGAGAGAGTGAGAGACAGAGCATGAGTGGTGGCCGGGGGTGGGGGTGGGGGGTAAGAGAGAGAGAGAGAGAGAGAGAGGGAGACACAGAATCCGAAACAGGCTCCAGGCTCCGAGCTATCAGCACAGAGCCTGATGCGGGGCTTGAACCCACGAACCGTGAGATCATGACCTGAGCTGAAGTTGGATGCTTAACCTACTGAGCCACCAAGGCGCCCCAAATACAGTCGACTTTAGAAGAGCCACTCTCTAGGCACTGGGGATATAGCAAGAGTATGAAATACACAAACTTACTGCTAATGAGACAGAACAACTAAAGAGACCCCGTAAAAGAAAAAGCTGTTCTGTTTTGTTTTCTTCTTTTGCTTCTTTTCCTGCTTCTATTCCTGCCAGGACCTGTACCTTCTGCCCTACACATGCCTTAATGTATAGCCTCCTTGTAAGGGAAAAGGAGTTAGGGACTTATTTGGAGACTTCAGCACAGTAGATAATATCTAAGGAGTGACCTCACAAGGTCATCATGTGCTACTCCAGACCACTAGCACTGGACATCTGGATGACAAGACATCCTGGATCCAGGAAATAAGTCCAATATGATGGACACCTGGACCCTGTCCTTGATCTGATGAGTTCCTGGACTCCTGAGAGGACACGTGCACCACACAACACTGTCAATAAAAACCCAGACCCCAAAGATGAGATGCATGCTCCTTTTCCTTTCCGAGTCTCCCAGATGCTCCGTCTGTATCTCTCTCTCTGTTTCTTCAGTAAACTCTGCTCTCGCTTCCCACTGGCTCACATTTGATTTCCATCCTGTGCAAAGCCAAGGAACCCTCTTGGCTGGTCCTGCAGGACCGCCTCGGAGTCCTCGGACCAGGTCTGCCCGCGTCACTATCATGAGAAATAAGTTCTAGTGCAGAGAAGTGGGCAATTTAAAAAGTAATTAAAGTAGAGATTGTTTAAGATCTATTAGCCTGCTTTGGCAGATTATGTTTCTGTAACAACATTAACAAACAAAAACAAATCAGAAAGAAGCAGAAGCAGAAGCAGAAGCAGAAGAAGAAGAAGAAGAAGAAGAAGAAGAAATCTCAGTGGCTGAGAAATTATATTTCCTTGCTCACATGTAGTTACAGGAAACAGAAAATGGGGCTGAGCCTTGCCAGGAGTTGGAGCTTGTGATACTGAATATTACATAGATGAGTCAAAGGGCGCCTCACTGAGCACCATTAGAGCAAAGGCCTGATGAGATGAGGGAGAGACAGGGAGGCCCAGACACCTGCAGAGGCCCAGGCTGGAGGCCAGTGTGCCTGAAGCACAATGAGAAAGGGAGAGAAGGGTAAGAGCTGAAGTCAGAGGTCAGAGGTCAAAGGTCCGAGCTGAACTGCATGAGGCAGATCATTGTGGTTTTGTAAATCGATTTAAGGCATTTAACTTTCTTTTTATTTTATTTTTTTCATTTCACCATTCTGGTTGCTGTGTGAACAAAACACAGTTGTCACGCATAGAGGAAGACAACAGTTGGAGGAGTATTTTGCCGGCTAGTAAAGAGACCCTAGTGGATCGGGCCAGAGAAATATCAGTGACGGTGGGCAGATTCTGCTTCTGTTTTCAGGGTAATGTTGGCAAGTTAGGCTGATAGAAGCAGGATGTTAAGGAAGGAGTAGGGTTAAACATCCAACAGAATGGACTGTCCGTTAAATGAGATTAGATATGAGAGCACATCTTCAAACAGGCAATCAGTCACCCAGGTCTGGAGTTCAAAGGAATGATCTAGACTGCTCATGTAAATATTGGAGTTATATATATTTAAATATATTTCTATATTTATGTATAGTTAGATATATTTATATAGAGAGAGTTCATAAACATAACTGTTATTTCATTTTTGTCCCCTCTTAATATCTTAGTTAAGAAAGATATGGCCACAGTGATCACACTGTAAATAATAAATATTTACTTCAAAAAAGATATATAACTCAAGTTGATATCTGTTAAAACCTTCAAACGAAACATTTTCATAGAGAGGGCTAATGACCATTAATACCTCTGTCCTTCATCTCCTTGTTGAGAAAACTGCAGAGACCAGTGATCACCCATGATAATTTTGTGGAAATCTGGATAGGGAAATACAAAGAGTTAAGGACATGGGCAACAACCAAGCCCAGCCTCTAAAATTACCGAAATCCCCCACTATTCAAAAATAGGCCATTCCCAGGAAACCAAAATGGCGTCAGGCAGAGGCAATTAACATTCATTTAAATGGAAAACGTTTGGAGCATTTCCAGACCCCCAAAATAACCCCTCGGGTTTTTCTGATCCTCAGGATATATTTTGCTAAAGGATGCACAAATAAGCCATGAGCACAGACACTCACAGACACAGTTCAGAGCTCCAGTGGCTGGATGCTGAAATGCTGAGTGCAGTTGGGGGTGGCAGTTGGGGGAGAGGTGGGCAGTGCCACTCTCCTGGAGCAGCCTTTATCACCGTTCTGCTGGCTGCAAAGCCAACACTGGAGGCTGTTTTCACTTTTCACCTTATCTGGTGAAGGAGAAATTCCCCTTTATGTTTACCTCAGTGGGTGAAACAGACACTGGGTTAATGTAGGCCTTTCATAAAAGCAAAGTGGTATAACTCAAACTTTCAAAAAGTGGGTATACATGTACTCATTGGACGTCCATGTCATCTCCTCCCCCTCCCCCCCGTACAGAGGGTCTAATGGAAAAATCAGGGGATCTAAGGAGGGACCGAGAAGCCACAGGATGGGAAACAAGCCTGTCTGTCATCTTTCATTGTCGTTGACAACAGAGAAACAAATTAACTTCAGCTGTGTTAAACTGCTAAGATGTGGGTGTTTGCTTGTTGAAGCAGCTCATGGTACCTACCCTGAATCATAAACCTCTTCTATTACATTTTACTCAGTAATTTTTCCTAATATATATATATATATATATATATATATTTTATATTTATATATTTCTCAAACAACCAACATAATTGTTCAGTTTAAATTAATTTCATTTGGATTAAAAAATGTTGATATTTGTTTTTCGGCTTTGAAAAATAAAATCCTTAGCAAAGTGACATACTTTGGAAATAGAAAATAGAAAAAGCAAGACAGACAAAAACCAAAATAGCCATTGGCTGGGAAAAAGCCTATTTTTATATATGTGCAAAATGATAAATGGAGGGCTATAGCTCTAAATTTTGTGTAATAGAGCATTAATTGTAACTGATCTATTTGTGACGTGTTTGGAGTTTCCGGTTTTCCTTTGGATACATAATGTTCCTTAAGCACAACTTCATGGATTCTGCGTTATTACCATTGGGCGGGTACTTTGACGGTCCAGATACGCTGGCCTCTTTCCTGCCATTTTTAAAGTGAAATGATTTTCAGTTTCCAGTGAATTCACTGTTCTTTTAATTGCCCCCTGAGGAGCACAGTGTCAGCAAAGATTCTTACCAAATCTCGTGTAATGATTAAAAATGGAGAAACCAAGGCAGCTAAAGAAAAGGTCACTGTATAATCTCCTCTTATTGAAACAAATACACTTAATGGAAGCACTCTGTCTTTTGCCTATATCTCAGTGACTTTTTCAGTTCTGAAGAATTGATCCTTTCCGATTTCATTACACTGAATTAAGTGTTACATTTATGAGCTTTCTCTTGTCAACAGTGATGAGGACAGCATCTGTAGTTTCACTGTTTTCTCTCATAAGAATTAACTTTTAAATAAAGCTTAACTGTACTTTCCTTTGTCAAGTCCTAAAGAAGTGTTTTCTAAAGTAAAGGGTGTTTACACAAAACACGCGCTTTGGACTTATAAATATTACTGTGTAATGTTTATTTTAAATAGTTTAAACTAGCATAGGCTCGTGTAATTAGTTTGTAAACATATATCAATGATAATAGTTCAGTATTTGAATGTCCCATACATTATGTAGCAAATTCCTTCTTGTTGGAGACTGGGCACTACATTTAAGTAAAATAAACTTGAGGTAAAGTTTAATAGCAAAAGAAATATGTTGTGGAGTGACCATCTGATACTTAACATGAGCTGAATGACTAAAATCATTTCATCCCTTTTTATCTCCATTTATATAACAGGACACAAAGGAAAGTTTCTAATATATAAGATGTCATCTCTTTTGTCACTGGTATTCTTCTTGGTTACACTCTCCCGCTAGTGGAAAAGTTTGTGATTAGGCAAAGCCTGAGGTCTGACATTTGTGGTTCCTTGAATATCGGATGGAGTTTATTCTTCAAAATATACGGTTTCTTACTTTAGTTAAATATATATACTTGCTTAGTCACATAAAATTATTACTATAATGTTCAGTCGTTTCTTTGTTTTGACAGGCCACATTAAGGAATCCAACGCAGTACATAGAGTGAGCTTGATGTTTTTTCTCCCTTGTTTGGAGGCCAGTAAGGAGAAAGCAACAGTTAAGCAATTAAGTGAAGTTGAATATGGTACCCATCATGATAGGTGTTGGGGTGGAAAAAGCACTATTGAAAGGCCATGGTCAGTCTTCATGGATCAGGGTCAGGAAAGGATTTATAGAAAAGTGACCTGCTAACCCTTTAAAGAATATGAGGTACTTTCAAGGCAGCGGAGTTAGGGAGAGATTGCAAGAAGAAGTAATACCTTAACAGAATTTTTATAGCAATGTAACAAACTGTCATATATTGGATATGGAATTCATGATTATGAATATAGACATAGATGGAGTAACAGATACATGGCAAGCATCATGTGAACAAGTTTAAAGACATGGGCAAAAGCCAGAGCATGCAAAGTATCAGATGTCATAATTAGAATTTAGATTTTTGGCTATATATATATATATATATAGAGAGAGAGAGAGAGAGAGAGAGAGATGATTTTTTTAAAGTAGATAATAACAGGATCAATTATGATTTTTGGAAGTTCTTTATAAATATCAAGTTTTAATTTTATACCAAAAAGAATATAAAATGATGAATAATCTTAGCCATGGTAGCCAAAACTATATCTGATGCAGTGATATACAAATTCTGAGATCAAGTGTAGAACCAGCCCACACAGTTAGGCGCTTTTAAATTATGTATAATGTTGCTTGTTATTCAGACTGTTGGGTCTCTCTGAGGTTTAAAGTTAGCTGTTGGCAAAATGATTGTGCAGATGAACTTTGTCCTGACACTATTTTCATCTTCTGAGTTCTCTGGGGTACCCTCTGCACGTTGACCCCTCTGGAAACCAGTTCTTAAATAATATCTAACAGCTTTATACACACCTGTCTACACACATGGTGTCATGAGTCTCTTGAGACCCTGTTTATTCCTCAGTGAGCACAAATATAATTTAAACAAACCTCAATGGAATAATAGTCAATGCAATGGTAATGTAATATTCCCATCTGGATTTTATACATTTTAATAGTTATCCACATGTTATTAACCTGAAAGAAAAATACTAATAGTTGAAATTTCAGGTGCAGCAGGTGATCTGGCAAACCGTGACCCTATTTATAGGAATTTTGGAGCAGTACTTAAGGGAGTGGACATCCCCCAAATTTCGTTTGTTTATCTATGACTTCTGTTTTCTGAGATTAATGCTTCTTTATTCTTCCTTGCGGCCAAAGACATATTTTTTTTTCAAATTTGTTAGTATTAGTTATGGTCATTTTCCTGACACAAAGAGCAGTAGATAGAATGACAAGGACTGAAAGGGAAAATATAATACAATAGAATTTTGGAAAGAAGTGAATTAGTGTGAAAAAAATTAAAAAATGAAAGGGTATCAGTGTGATGGCAGCAACATGAAAATTTCCTTCAACTGGTCTGCTCGTTCTTTAGAATCTATTTTCTAACTCTCTTTGCTCTTGTTGTAGGATGAGAACTGATTATGCAAAAAGGATACAGAAAATAAAATGAAAAACATGGGTTTCATGACAGAAAAGATCATTGCAGTGGGAACCCATCTTTGTGCAAGTTTTCTTATGGCTTCCATTGACACTACATAGGCGGTTTTACTACAGATAACCTTCTCATTTTTTATTCCCTGTGGATGTGGTCTGTACCTTGAAAAAGGTAGAATGCAATAACGTTAATACTGGGAAAATTAATCTGCTATAATTTTATGGAACATTAGCATTTGGGATTAACATTAAGACATCAGCTTCAATTTTGGCATGTCTTTCTTTAGCCATTTTTAAATCAGGGCGTCAGAGTGGCTCAGTCAGTTAAGCATCAGATTCTAGGTTTCGGCTCAGGTCATGATCTCATGGTTTCATGAGTTCAAGCCCCATGTTGGGCTCCATGTCGAGAGTCCAGAGCCTGCTCGGGATTCTCTTTCTCTCTCTGTGACTCTCCCAAACTCACACTGTCTCTGTCTCTCTCAAAATAAATAAATGAGCTTAAATTTTTTTTAATTAAACAAATAAATTTTTAAAGATTATTTATTGCTACAAATACAGTGAAATTGTCTGATATGTTCACAGTAAAGCAGTTTATTGCATTTATTTGCCAGTTTATATAAATGATCTACTTAAATACGTACCAATGATTTGATTCCAGTAGGTGAAATAGGAGGAAAAATAGGATTCCAGTGGGAGAAAAATATATTATTAAAGAACCTAATTTAACATCATTAGGTCTTTCCATGACTTTGTTGCCTCTTGTTTGTTATATTAGCTTCTGTGCAGATAGAATCAAATAGGACATTTGCTGCTAATAGGACAGTTACTAAGAAAAAAGCATTTTTAAAAAATATGTATTTATTTTTGAGAGAGACAAAGACAGAGCACAAGCAGGGGAGGAGCAGAGAGAGAGGGAGCACAGAATCTGAAACAGGCTCCAGGCTCTGAGCTGTCAGCACAGAGCCCCACAAGGGACTCAAACACAAACTGCGAGATCATGACCTGAGCCAAAGCCAGACACTCAATCAACTGAACTACCCAGGCGCCCTGAAAAAAGCATTTTTAAAGACATCATAATGGGGCGCCTGGGTGGCCCAGTCGGTTAAGCGTCCGACTTCAGCCAGGTCACGATCTCGCGGTCCGGGAGTTCGAGCCCCGCGTCGGGCTCTGGGCTGATGGCTCAGAGCCTGGAGCCTGTTTCTGATTCTGTGTCTCCCTCTCTCTCTGCCCCTCCCCTGTTCATGCTCTGTCTCTCTCTGTCCCAAAAATAAATAAACGTTGAAAAAAAAAAAAAAAAGACAGCATAACTTGCCCTGCATCAGGCTCTGTGCTGACAGCTCAGAGCCTGGAGCCTGCTCCGGATTCTGTATTTCTGTCTCTCTCTGACCCTCCCCCGCTCATGCTCTGTCTCTGTCTCTCTCAAAAATCAATACACATTAAAAAAAAATAAAAACATCATAACTGTAGAGTTGCATTAGGAGACCTCAGGACTCCTTGGAATTGAGGAAATGAAGGATTTGAAAAAAAGCATATTGCCCTGCTTTGATAAGCAAACTAAAAATAAAAGGGGGCAGACTTTTTTTTAAATCCTTTGGTTTGTTGCAGATTTTATTTCATTTAAATGTGCTGTCATAGCTGCTGACACTTCGAGGTGTTCTATATAGGCCTAAATTACAAACATTTATGAGATTCAATCCTATAAAGAAATTATCTAGACTCAAGCCCTGGACCAACTGGTCTGTTCCAACTATGCTAAAAAGTAAGACCCGATTATACTCCTTTACATTTGAAAGTTTATTTTCAGAAATGTTTGGTTTAGGAAATAATCCATACCTGTAACTCCATTAGGTTGAAAATGAGATTTTATCCTTCTATGTGTCCATGTTACTGAGAGAGCCCCAGCAAAGCCACAAATGCTGGGAAGCATCTGTCTCAAAGGTGAGGATAGCTTTTCACATCAGAGTTTTATTTCGTGTTAATATGCTTCTTCCCATAACATGGGACTAATTGTTTAGTGTTCTGCTAAGGAAAAACAAGTTCCTCCAAAAAGAAAGACTGTGTCTAATTGATTGTTTTATCATTGACATTAACAATGCACAGTGTATAACAGGTGCCTTATTACTATTTCGTGGTTGAATAATACAACCTTCACTTTCTGGATTTACGTATGTATTTCAGAAATTCATAAAAGCCTCAGAAGCAATTTTTCTAAAGAGTGCATAAATCCACTACTGTAATTATTTGTATAAGTAACTAATTCACCTTTTAAAATAATTTCCATTATGTGTCCATTGAAAATGTGACATATTTTAAATGACTACTTAAAATTCACACATTATTAATTCAGTATATAGAAGTCGAGCCTTTATATTGCCTCATTCAGACTCATTTATTATCAGAAATATAATAAATATTTATAAGTGCAGTTCTACTGATAGGAAATATTGATAATATTTTTAAGACATTCCTTTCTTCAGTCTGTCATATTTAAGATGCACATACTTTAGTTCCAAGCTTTAGCTCCAAGACCTATCCAGCAAATAGTTTTTATCTGATCTTTCTTTAGCTGCATTTATTGGGATTCAGAATTGGAATATTCTGAGATGTCTTGTGTCTATGACAGCTGTTCTCTACTCAGAATTCACCTGGTCAGAGCCTCAATTCATCCTTTCCTATCCCCATCATTTCATTGCTATAGTAGACTGACAGATTCATTTTATCTAGATATATGCAAATTTGGTGAAATGCCCTGACTGGAAGGATCTGGGTGATAAACTCAGCCATCAGGCAACTTCTATGCAGCACCGAAGAACCCATCCTAAGCAGCGTTCAATGTCATGATTCACTGAGAGCTTGGCCTGCTCGTGAAAGGGGTGAAGACTGAGATGACAACATTTTTAACAATATTTCTAGGAGAACAGATGCTACCAGGGAATATTGAAATCAGTGTCTCTGAATCCATCCCCAGGGGACTGAGCGTGATGGGCAGGAGGCTCTATTCTATTTAGGAGACAGAATCAACAGGACTCAATAATCAATAGATTCTGCGGGTTGAGGCACAAAAGAGATGTCAATGACGACTTTTAGACTTTTGATGCATTTTCCTGTGGAAATTACTTAAAAGGATTTACCATTAGATGCCCAAATATAGCTCAGGTGTTTTATAACATTTTGTTTACTATGCTGCACCTCATTACAATTTTTTAAAGTTTTTTTTTTAACATTTATTCACTTTTGAGAGACAGAGAGAGACAGAGCATGAGCGGGGGAGGGGCAGAGAGAGAGGGAGACACAGAATCCGAAGAAGGCTCCAGGCTCCAGGCTCCGAGCTGTCAGCACAGAGCCCCACGCCCGGCTCGAATGCACAGACCGTGAGATCATGACCTGAGCCGAAGTCTGACGCTTAACTGACTGAGCCACCCAGACGCCCCAACCTACCACAATTTAAACTGTTGGAGACGGGAGTATTACTACTGTATCAAGGCATTAGCCTTTTGAAAGAATTCACATAATTCCCTACAGAAGAAATACCAAGTGAGGGAGCGACGTGAAGGCTCTTCTAGAGTCAGGAAGTCAGGTAATAAATGCAGAGTTCAAATAATCACGTCACAGCACCATATCTATCATGATACGTCCGCTCACCCACATACTCTTCACTTCTGGGAGGCACATCGCTGGCTGTACGGGACTCTGCGTTACAGACTGTCGCAAAGGTGTTCTCAAAGTTTTAGTCTCATGCTGTTTTACCATCTTAAAAATTCTTGAGTTTCTACTCCAGAGCTTCTGTTTGCATAGATTATATCCCTTAAAATTTCTTACTTATACAATTTTTTAAATTAAAATTAAAAAAAAACCCACAAAGATAAATTGCATCATATTTCTCAAAGTTGAGGTCAAACATAAAATAAGTACATCACATTTATCCGTCAGAGAAGTGAGGTGTTCGCATGGAAGAAACAAACAGTAGGGATGAACTTAGTTTTATCCTACACAGGGAGAAAAACCTATAGTTTTTCTCTTAACGTAACAAACTCAGGAGTTGCCAGACAGAACAATGCACAGGGCACAGTGTGGGGAAAGAGTGCAGAGCTCTCGTGCCCTCTCCACATGTTTCTCTCCCAGCAACGCTGTGTGTTCACCAACCTAGAAACTTCCCAAACCCCATGCTTACAGGATTTTATGGAGGCTTCATCTGCAGGCAGGATCCGTTACTAACTCTATTGCATCCCTTCTCCTTTCTCAAGAGAATGGGGGTGAGCCTAAAAGTCCCAAACTTGTCATCAAGACTTGGTCCTTCTGGACCAACCTTCATCCAGGAGCGATCCAGGAGCCCACCCAGAGCTCCCTCATTAGAACAAAAGACACTCCTATCATCCAGGAAATCAGAAGGGCTCCTGAGGCCAAATATAACTTAGGGAATTACAGGAGTTTTTCCCAGAAACTAGGGGCAGAGGCCAATATATATTTTCTATTATTTTATAATCCTTTTATAATAAACCAGTAATCTAGTAAATAAAATATTTCTCTCATTCTGAGGGCTGCTATAGCCAATTAACTGAACCCAAGGAGGGGGCCATGGGAACCTCTGATTTATAGGCAGAAGGTCAGAAGAACAGTTGATAAGGTGGACTTGTAACCGGCATCTGAGGGGCGAGCGGTCTGAGAGGCCTGACTCCTTAACCTCTAAGATCTCCAGGTAGACAGTGTCAGAATAGAGTTGAGTTGTAGGACTCCCAGCTGGTGTCCTGAGAATTACTTATTAGTATGGAAAGCCACCCCAGCATACTAGAATTGCTACCAGAACTTACATATTTGGCTTTGCCTAATCTTAGTACTAGAAACTGAATTTCTGGATATCAATTTGGGAAAAATAGCCCAAAATCATTATTGTTTTATCAGAAATTTATAAAATTATAAATGACTTACTTTGGAGGGCAACACCCATCCATTCTGTAAACATATATTTGTTGACAGCGTTTTATATGATATAGATGATATGTAAGTAGATGATAGATGATAGATAAATAGATAGATAGATAGATAGATGATAGATAGATACCCTGGAGATTTACTACTGAGAAAAAGCAACAAAGACTTGACTGCACAAGACACAGTCTAGTTGAAGAGACAGACATTAAACTAATAATCACAAAAATAAATACATAATTATTATAGTGGTCATGAGCTCTGAGACATATACTCTGGGATAAGAAGTAGAATTTTTTTACCTCATAGAGAATGTAAACATTATTATATACACTAGATTGTAAATAAAATCTATGGAGGCCCCACTCTCAATTTTGAATTCTTAATTATCAGAGAGATGATAGATAAGCCTTCGCCAGACATTTGCTCTCTGTCTGTCTGAATTCCACATTTTGTTGTCCAATTTGCTACTAATATTCTGCTCTATTATTCATGTTGGGTTTTTTTGCCCCTTCCTATCTGTGCTTTCCTTTGGTCAGGGCTCATATTTTTAGTTTTATACCTAGCTAATTTTGTTTCTTGGATCAAAACCTTTATCTGACACAAAGGCTCGTGGTGGGCTAAATTGCACAAATTATTTCAACTCCAAACAAAGGTTTGGGGAAGAGAGACTTCCACCACATTCTATTTTTGTGTCCATTAATATATTCACAGTTGTTCTGGATACTAGTTTCCTATAAAACTATCAGTTACCTTATACACATTAGTCTCTATTCAGAAAGAACAAATGGGATTTGGGGTCATAAATAACATTTCTATCATGTAATAGTGATGTGATCTTAAAATTTTTGAAATAATTGAAAAATTATTACAGTTAATGATAATGACTAGACAGAACTTTTAATATGTATTCATTTCTCTATTGAAGATTGTATTGAGTTCAGATTTCTCATATACAGAAAACTGCCATTTTTCCTAAGACATATTAATAATATCACCAATGACCATTCATTTAATACTTAATTAACTATATGTAAAAGTATTTTTTCCTCTTTTTAAAAAAAATTTTAATTCCACTTAAGTAACATCCAGTGTTATATTAATTTCGGGTAGACAATACAGTGATCCAACATTTCCATACATCATCACCCCATGCTCATCAGGACACGTGCAGTCTTAATCTGCAAACCTGGTTCATCCATCCCTCGACCCACGTCCCCTCTGGTAACCACCAGATTGTTCTCTGTAGTTAAGAGTCTGTTTTAATATACATGTATCGAGTATCTTTGCTGGATCTTTATTTTGAGAGATGATGCCAAGGGTAAGATTTGTGGGCCAGGGGATAGTGTCATGGAAGGGAAGAGATAAATCCAAGGAGCCATTATCAAAATAGGCACTTCTATGGACAACTGGGGTTTAATCCTCACTGGGGTCTTCTGAGGTGCAAGAGTAGGTTCTTATTCATGAGTTCCCCTATCAGCATTCAACTCCCTCACCTTCTCAGATTTATCCACAATAGAATGGATGAGCAGATTCCTGCAGGCGAAACTCCAGCTGGAGGCCAAGGAAGTGAGGAAGTGAGCTAAATGTGCTGCTGTGGCTAAACTGAGGTGCCGTCAATGCACCTCGACCCTCAGGTGGTAGCCACAGCAACAGCAAAGGCTCAGGTCATGATCTCACAGTTTAGTTCCTGAGTTCGAGCCCCACATCAGGCTCACTGCTGTCAGCGTAGACCGCACTTTGGATCCTCTGTCCCGCCTCTCCCTGCCTCTCCCTCACTCACACTCTGTCTCAATAACGAATAAACATTCAAAAAAAAAAAAAACTTGCTTCAATCCAAGGGCAAAAGCTTCTGTTTGGTCAGCAGTAAACTTAGTCCTCTACTATCTACAACAGTCTTCCAAATTTTCCTTTATTTCCCCCTTCCTGCTCTGCTGCGCCCAGGAAGATGATTATATGGTCTCCCATTTTGGTGGAAACACTGTTGTTGATTAGGTCCAGAATGGAAGAGGAAATACTGCTGATCTTTTTTGGCCTAGGAGTTCAAGGACTTGGTCCCAACACTTGACAAGGACTGGCAAATAACTCACACTCAGTCTGAGAGAAGATCAAAAACTTCTGCTGGAGAAATAGGAGTCTCTTGTCCACGAAACTGATAAAGGAAGTGTAAGTGTTTTTAACAGTCTGAGACATTATGTTTCCCTTAATTATCTGACTAATAATGAGGATTTCATCTCCTATGGTCACTACCTATTGAAAATTTAAACATTTCTGTTCATTTGCTTTATACTTGGTGATGATTTTTGTATTTGTTTAAAGTAATTATTACCTAACTGTGAATATTTTGGTGTCAAGAAATTTAACTTTGTGCTTATTAAACTTAATGCATTTTAAAATCTATATGTTTATTTGCATTTCTTATTTTTATTGGTTTATTTAGTTTCAGAGAAGGAGAGCTCAGGAGTGGGAGGGGACAGAGAGAAAGAGAGAATCCCAAGCAGGCTTCACATAGGGTGCAGAACCTGACGCAGGACTCAATCCCGCAACCCTGGGATCATGACCTGAGCTGAAATTAAGAGTTGCATGTTCAACGTACTGAGGTATCAGGCCCCCCTCCATTTCTCAATTGGACAATTTGGCTCAGGACCTTCAGCCATGAAGTTTCCTCTGCTGTGAACCCTTCCTCCAACCAAACTCTCACTACATCTGCTAATTACTGCTCATTCATATTTCGAATCAGGGAAGAGTTCTAACAAACATACCCACACCATCAGTCAAAACCAATATTTCCCGGTACTAATATTTCCCTTCTCTTTATTGTAAATGAGCATTAGCTTTTACACTTTCGATTAATATGTTTCCCCTACTAGTGTGAACTCTATAGAGCACTTTGCATTCTGTTCTAAGCATAGTACCTGGAATTTTTTTGTTAAGTGTTTGTTGAATCCGATAATTAACATGTAATATATTAAAATATAAAAATGCGAATTCTCTTCAAACCCTTAATTTTAATTCATGTTATGGAATCTCAATGATACGTATTTGTAGTCTACAGAGAGACCCATTCAGTAGACAACCCAAGACACTTTCTACATGTTCTTATGTTTATTTATAATTTACTATACTTGTTCATATTAATTGTAATAATGTTATGTTTGCCACATGGTGCCATTCACTGCTGCAACTCTTTTGGTTTCAAACTCACAATGATGAACTAGGATAGTATCCGATAAGGTGACGAAGGCGTTATGTTTTTAATTTTCACATTTGTTTTACAAAGGATTAGAAGAGAATGTCATCCTCAGATAAACACTTAGCTTTCTAAAAAGCATGGTGGGTGACAATAATCTGTGTACAATTGTAGAGACCTGCAATTAAACCTCCATGTATCTCTGGTGGTCATTAATTATGAACATGACATTCTGGAGGTCAACATAGATGCTTGACAATTGAACCATAGTTGACAATCTGTTTAGGTTGAGGCGACAACATTTAAATTAAAATCTATACTTGAAATACCATATGACAAAGCATCATTCATAAGTGGTGTCACAGGTCTTTTAGGGTGAATCTAGTATTCATGGGTGGCCCTGGAGAAAAGAGCACTAGCTATCATTCTAGAAACTCTGTCGATGATGTGTCGCCCCTGAAGAAAGTCATCAACATTTCTGGATTCCAACCTCTTCCTCGTGAAAACAAATGAATAGTACTTACCACGTATGCTGATTGTGATGGTTAAAAGAGTTAATAATCATAAAGTCTTTAGAATTAAGCTGGCTACTTAGTAAGTACCATAGGTTACACTAAAAAACATGGAAAATGTGTATCTTTTTCAGGAGCGGAATATTACGGACATGTTTGTAAACCCGAGCGAACTCATCACAAGGGGGAGATGGTATATTTGCCAGAGGTTAACGGACTCTCTGAACAATGACATTTAGCTTATCACAAGGGAAATTGGCCTGGGAAGTAAATGAGCAAACATATTTTGAGGTTTGCACATATATCAGATAAAGTGCAGGAAGTACACTTCCAAATGTTTTCAAATGTTTCTATTTCCCCTATCCTGCCTCCCTAGAATACTCTAAATTTGTAGCCATTAAGTTGATGTTCAGAAGTAAACTAAACTAGATTTTGGAAAATCTTGCGATGGATATAGAAGACTAATAACGTGATTAGGTTTAAGTTAAGGAATTATTCAGAAATAGAACAAGAGAGAAGGACTAAAGTATTATTTAAAAAATAGCATCCTTGTCAGTTGAACCGTGTGTCTTATAAGTTAACGGTATAGCTCCATAAAAGGTACCACAGCAGTAGGAGTAGGAAGGGAGTGTATCCTTCATTCGAATAGCAATCCAAAGTGATTTTTCTGTCAAAATATTTCCCCCATCATGAGGAGGTAACTGAGATAAGATCCAACGTTATGAGGAACTGAATTCCCTGTATGATCTCAGCTGACGAAATGAAAGGTGATTTTACCAATTGCCTTTTGCAACTCTAATTTTCTGAAAGAGGATTTAGCTCATTTATATTTTATTTGAATAAATACTTGTTGAAACTGTCTTACATGGGAAGCAGTTTATAAGCTATGTTAAGTCTTAGAGAAAACGCTCTTCAGTGCTCAAGGGAGAGTATGATTTAGAACAGTCTCAAAAATCCACACAAGTCATCGTAGACAAAAGTACAAATCAACAGTCCCGAGATTGGCACTGACGCTGTATGGAAAAGAAATCAACTTCTTTGAATCTGAAAGAAGTCCTAGCAGTCAAACAGTGTGGGGAAGACAAGGAGGATTAGGAAAGAGAAAGATACTTGAAACGTGTTTGTTCTCATCAGGCATCACCATGAGCTTCAGCAGTGGCGACAATGGCAATTAACAGTGGTATTTATCACTTATCTTCAATTAAAGACGAGAAAGCAGGGGCACTGAACAGTTACCACTACCTATAATCAGACAGCCTTAAGTAGCAGGGCCAAGATTAAAACCCATGTAACTCCACAGCTTTTAAGCAATACCGCATTCAAAAAGCAGGTGGAGAGACTGGCCGTAGATATACATCTTCCACAGGGACAGGACCATCAGAAAGAACAAATATATTGGTAAGTTCCATTTGGGTAAGAACAAGTTCCTCAATTGGCAAGTTCCTATCAATTCTTGTTTGTTTGTTTGTTTGTTTGTTTCAAGAGATCTGAGGTGGGAAGAAGGAGGGGAAGGGGCAGAGAAAGAGGGAGAGGGAGAGAGAAAAGCCCGAAGCAAGCCTTGATCCTGTGACCATGATTTTTCTTTAGCATCACTGTTTTTGAACCCTGTAGACAGGAGAAGAGCAGGCACTTGGACTTCATGTAGATATAACGTTTTGACGGATGCAGCCTGATGGACGGGAAATGTAGAAGCAGTTTGACAGAATCTGATTCAATGTTGGATTGAGAAATGAAACCGTACAGCCAGGCACATCAAAGGGAGAAGTGGCTAATAGGGAACGGAAGTGTTCATTGTACTGGAGTGCCAGTTTGTTGATAGAACAGGTGTCATGATTCTAATAATTGTAAGGGACCGTGAAAAGAAAAGTATTGGCAGAGAATAGATATTTGGGAACACTTCCAGATGTTAACAGACCTGTAAGCTCTGAACTGTGGCCATGGCACCGTGTGGGTAGGTTCAGTTTAGACAGAGGTCATAGGAAACAAGGATGCCAAGAAATTGAGAGGCTAAGCCTTTTTAAAGTATCATGGGCATGAATATTAAATCTCCCAGAATGAAAAAATAACTGAGTAGAAAGAAAAGCAGAGACGTCATTACTAACAGGCTTTGTCAGTGAGTGGTGTGGAGAGACCTCAGGTTGGAGATATGCCATTAAATTGGATAAGTAGACACTGGGTTTAAAGAAAGTGACAAAGAGAGGTGCAGACAGTGGAGTTTTGGAGTCCTTCACGCTCCTGGATCCACGGGGAAGTAAGGCCACAAAAAGACTAGTAATGTTCAGAATAGAAACTGTAAGACGTGGTAATCGTATATGTGATATGAAAAGGACAAAGTTGACAGAGATTAAAAAGGACAGTGATTTTGTCAGAATAATTGAGCTTTTTGTATTTTTTTTTCATTTGGAAAAATATAAATAGCAGTGCACTGTTATCGAAGAGATAAACAATGATTGGGTCTTCCCTAACGGACAACTAGTTCATAAATAAGAGACGTATATTTTTCATCTGTTATTTTTCAATAATAAAACCTGGCACCTTTCTTGACAAGGAGAGGGTGAAGCAAGTATTTTGAATCGATAAATGAGTGAATGAGAAGCTTGTTCATCGTATGCTTTTTCTCATTTTAGCCATAATGAGGAGAGGGGCGATGCATGTGCCTGAACTAATTGGATAATGTATGATATAACGCTAGTGTGGGGAAAGGCTCACTCAACAGCATTTATAATTTATATCAAAAAATAAAGGGCGCCTGGGTGGCGCAGTCGGTTAAGCGTCCGACTTCAGCCAGGTCACGATCTTGCGGTCTGTGAGTTCGAGCCCCGCGTCAGGCTCTGGGCTGATGGCTCAGAGCCTGGAGCCTGTTTCCGATTCTGTGTCTCCCTCTCTCTCTGCCCCTCCCCCGTTCATGCTCTGTCTCTCTCTGTCCCAAAAATAAATAAACGTTGAAAAAAAAAATTAAAAAAAAATAATAAATAAAAAAATAAAAAAATAAAATAAAATATTTTATCTTTTAGGTCTTTTTGGCAAAACGTTACTTAAAATGAATTTCCAGTATCACAGGTTACTGAGAGAGAGAGAGGGAACAAAACCAAAAATAAAACAATACTTGTATAGCCACTATGGAAAACAGTTTGCAGGATCCTCTGAAAAGTAAAAATAGAACTACCATATGACCCAGCAATTACACTGTGGGGATATATTAAAAGAAAATGAAAACACCCTATGTTCATAGCAACACGATTTATAACAGCCACAACAGGAACTACCTAAGTGTCCATCGACGGATGATTTGATAAAGAAGTTGTGGTATATATAGAGACAGAGCAAGATGGAGTCACGTCAAGCAGTGACACAACCAGGCAGTGGTGTTGCTGCTAAGACCACATATTGCGGAAACCAGCACAGGCTAATGACACCCAGAACTGACAAGCGCAGAATCAGAGGAGGCCTTCCAAAGCCCAAGACTGACTCAACTGCTGTAAAAAGGGAAGGCTTTGGGGTCGCCTGGGTGGCTCAGTCAGTTAAGCATTCAACTCTTGATTTTGGCTCAGGTCATGATCTCACAGTTCATGAGATCAAGCCCCCTTGGGCTCTGTGCTGACAGCACAGGGCCTGCTTGGGATTCTCTCCCTCCCTCTCTCTCTGCCCCATCCCCTCAAAATAAATAAACTTAAAAAAAAGAAAAGGGAGGACTTTTGCAGCAATGTGTCAGACTCTCTAGACACGGACCCTTTCACATCTAACTGATGAGATGTCTGGGGTAACAGTGGGGTTCGTGGGGTCGGGAGCCAACAACCAAGAAAGAACTCTTGAAGAAGTCTTTGGTGCAAAAAGGTGATTTTATTAAAGCCTGGGGACAGGACCTGTGGGCAGAAAGAGCTGCCCTGGGACCATCAGGATACTGGTTATATACTATGGAGTTGGGGGGATAAAATCCAGGGGAAGTTTCCAGTGAGATTTTCATATGCTAAAGGAGCCTCCCAGGAGAGTGGAGGCCTAGCTATTATCAAACTAGGGTTGTTTGCCCTCTAGCAAAGCATTAGCACTGAGTTCCTAGAGATATTTGTCAATGGGCTGCAGGTTATAAGGAAATTGAGTTCGATCTGCCATTTCCTTCTGCCTTTGTTTCCCACATCGCTATGAAGGGGTGATGTTGGGGTTCCAGGAAATGGAGTCTGTTGGTTTCTGGAGATTACGCTATTGATAAGAGTGCCCTTTTCTTGTAATTTACTAAGATATTTGTAAATAGATGGAGACTCCGGTCCTTCCTGCGGGACTACGATCGCTATCAGTTAACCTTGTGTTTTTCACCTTTACGTTGTTCTTGGGCAGCCAGGAGTGCCCGAGAAATTTCACATGTATCCCACCTGGGGGTAGGGGGGTGTTTGCAGCCTGTCAGCTTGCTTTAGGTTCCCTCATCGTAACTACATCAAAAAGGCAACTGACACCAGAGGCTCTGCCCCGCTGACCTCTGAACATAAAAAGAGAGACCCTCCATTTGGTTGAACGTAATGGGCAGCATGTGCAGACAGCTGACCTGGACAACACCAAGTCTTCCTCTCCACTCTAAGCTCCTAGACGGACTTCGAGTTTGGCTCCTTAATTTCCTACCCCGTGTGGTACCGTTTGTTGTGTGACTTCGTTTTGTGCCTCTCTTCGTGTGAGGTGCCTGAAACCAAGCTAAATGTGTAGTGAAAGGTCACTGAGTTTGGAATCCTGAACTGGCTTTTCAACCTTGTCAATCTTGCTCTACCATTGACTCAAAGCTGACATCCTGGGAAGACACAACTCACGAGTGCGTCTTCACAGCGCGCTGGCAACAATCTACAATGGCATGTTATTTGGCCAGAAGAAAATGAGGAAATCCTACCTGTAATAGGTCAATTTATAAGATATCAGAAAGCTTATTGTATCTAAGTTCGGCTTAAACTCACCTTTCATAAATAATTGAGATAAAAGCTTATGTAGTTCCCTATTAGGGTTATCGGAAATTACTAACCGCCCTATCTCGCTTCTGTAACTTTGCCTGCTTGCTAAATGGATAACTTAGGTTGAAAACGCTCCCCCATCCCTTCTACCAAGATCTGGCCTAGGCAAAGACCCACATGTAAAAAGTCACGAACTCACTGCCCCACGGTATCACAGGGGTCTAAGTATGATTGGTCATTTTAAACCCTCTTAGGACAAAGAACTTTAAATTGATAGGTTCCCTCCAAAACTAACATCTGTACGTCACAATATAATTGGCTACCATGAAATGCTATAAATTGTAATTGGTTAACTAAACAATGACATAGTCTGACTTGCTGAAATCCATATAAGCTCTCTGCTATCTTTGTTTGGGACCATTCTCTGCACTTTTCTCCTTAAGATCAGGAGATCAGGTTTGGCTCGGCCGTGAATAAAATCTTGCCTCGCTTCTATGCGGCGTCTGGTAGTTTTTTTTTCGATAGCGCCCTGTTTCCCTACCATTTGCAACAACATGGATAGAATTTGAAGGCATTAACTAAGCGAAATAAGCCAGAGAAAGGCAACTACTGTATTACCTCACTTATCTGGAAAATCTAAACACACACACACACACACACACACACACACAACCACATAGAAAAAGAGATCAGATGTGTTGTTACCAGAGGTGGGATGGTGGCACGAGCAAATGGAGCAAGGTGGTCAAAAGGTACACACTTCCCCTTGTAAGAGAAGTGGGAGGGGTATAATGCACAGCAGGGTGGCGGCACTTAGCACTGCTGTGTGGTACCCGGGAAAGTCATTACCAGGATAAATCCCCAGAGTTCTCATCACAAGGAGAACTTCTGTTTCTTGACTTCTTTCTTTCTTTGTACCATATCTGTATAAGATGATGATGTAAGCTGAGCCTATTGTGATAATCACGTCACAACAGATAGAAAGCAAACTATCGGGGCGCCTGGGTGGCGCAGTCGGTTAAGCGCCCGACTTCAGCCAGGTCACGATCTCGCGGTCCGTGAGTTCGAGCCCCGCGTCAGGCTCTGGGCTGATGGCTGGGAGCCTGGAGCCTGTTTCCGATTCTGTGTCTCCCTCTCTCTCTGCCCCTCCCCCGTTCATGCTCTGTCTCTCTCTGTCCCAAAAATAAATAAACGTTGAAAAAAAAAAAAAAAAGAAAAACTATCATACTGAACACCTTAAATTTATTCAGTGATGTGTGTCAATTATTTCTCAAAAACACTGGAAAAAAAAAACTCGGCACCTTTTATTCAAGTTTTTTAGAAAATGACTGCCTCTCTGCTTAGGAATTAAAAACAAAAAAAAGAAGGATCATTCTCTCCTTGAAGTCCCAAATAGCTGGGACTTCGGTATTTATTGTGTCCTCAGGCTTCTCCAAGCCGACATCCACTAGAAACTTGTATAAAAAGAAAAAAAAAAAGACAGAGCTCTAATTTGTATCTGTGTTAAGTACTTTGATATATTACCTTCAAGTCCGATTTCCTTTTTAAGGGAGAGAAGTCAGAGAAAAATCAAATGGGCACCTTAAATATGGGGTGATTAAGAAAAAAAAATAAAAGAGAGTGAGTTAACAGTTGACCAAACCGCTTCAGGGTATTCCATTTGTATTCCAGAGGATTCCTTAAAGGAGCCTTTGTTAACAGATGACTGACATAGATTTGCATTTAATTTCCTAGGAGGCACAGAAAATCCTAAACCATAGGTTATTTTAGAGTGTGGTGATTGATCAATTAATAATTGAATTCACAAAGACAAGACACAATCTTAGTTCATTGGAATACTCAATGAACAGTCAAAACATTTCTTCCAATGGATTTTTAAATGTTATTGTCAATGATTCACACTAGCTTAGAGCTAAAGGGCTTTCGCAAGAACATTGTGGTGAGCGATTGGCTATCAGGATGTGACGGCTGATGCAAACAATGATCATCTTTTGACAAAATAAAATAATAACGTAACATAACCAAAACCCCCCACATTTTGGCATAAAGAAATAATCTATATTAACTAGAGATTTGATACATTAACAAAATAATGACATTCATAAATAGCCACTGGGTATTTTAGAAATGTTGTATGTATTGCTTTGCAGGACCTTTCCCATACATGCAATACTATTTTTCATCCTTGAGTAGAAAAGGCAGCACACTCTATAAATGAGTCTTTCATACTGGCAAGTTCTAGTGGATGTACTTTACTGGGAATCATTCTTCGATGTTTTATTGAATGTACCACTCCACATGCATACTTTTTTTCTTTGCTCATCTCTTTCATTGTTTACATTCACCGGCATCTCAAGTTTTACTCCTGTCTTCTCTTATTTTAAATTATTTTTCTCTTATTTTCCTTTTATTTTCTAATGACTTCATTCCCTTAAGATTTAAAAATCTCACGGTTAAGTGGTAGCCTTTATTCTCCCTATATATTCAAGGATTTAAAAATTACCTTTCTTATCAATACCAGTGCCAAACTAAAATCTCCAGTTCAGGTAAGGAGCCACTCTGGAAGCAATCAGTCTAGCATAAGACATTAATGTATCAACCTTTTGTAGGAGTTCTTTTACTTTTCGACAAAACCCTCCCACCACCATAAACACATCATCTTCGAACCCTATCCTACTTCCTAGTACTGTGATGAGTTTAATGCTTTAACCTGGTGGATTATCTCAGGTTCACTACCTGCATTTACTAACCCATTTGTTTTTAATGTGCAGTTTCTGTGCAGAAAAATAAATCACAGGCTTTCATTAAGTTTATTTTCTAATGTGAGAGAGTGACAAAAATCACACGAACAAAAGCATAGTCATAAATGCAAACACAATTTGCTGTAAATAGTAAAAAGTAAGAAAGAAAGAAACAAAGAAAGAAAGAAAGACAGAAAGAAAGAGAGAAAGAGAGGAAAAGAAAAGAAAAGAAAAGAAAAGAAAAGAAAAGAAAAGAAATGAAAAAGGTCCAATAAAGCCAAACACATAGTTGAAGGTCAACTCTGAGACTTATATGGCACCCAAGTCAATGGTTGTCCTCTGACATGGGCGTTTGCACCTGGAGTAGGTGTTTGAAAACCATCCCAGATCTAAATTACACAATTTATAAGATGCTTTAGTAATCATTTATGCCTCTGAAAAGTCATTATTTTTTCTATGCTACTTTAACTTAAATCTTTGAGCACAACCAAGTTGCATTTGGGATCATCTAATAGGGGTGCATATTTTTATAACCATTCCTCTTTGAGGAGTTTACAGAATAATTTGTAATGACTACAGAGAATTTATAATATGCAACCTGTAAAACAGTTTATTTAAAAATAAATGAAAATATAAGTTACTTCCTAGTATGGCTTCAGACACTCATTTTCTATTATGATGTAATAAAATCCCTGCCATGAAAGAGACCACCTATTTTAATAAATTCTGTTTTTTTTTTAACGATCTCCTCAGCCTAAAAGAAAAAAAAAATGACAGGATACCATGAGAAATATTCATTTTGGAAAAAAAAAACAGGCATAAATGCAAGTCTCTGAGCTATATTATGAAAGGAATACATAAAAAAAACAATGGCATAGAATGATTACCTTAGAAACACTTATTTCAAATCTAAAATAAGGTGACATGAAGGAAAGAGAAGAAAATATATCACGAATTACTTGAGTACAAGGGAATATCGAGTCATTTGTATTTCACTTCTACTTTTACGTAAGCTGGGGTTGAGAATATTGGAAAGGCCTGCGACAATTGTAGAGGACTTAAGGTGGGTTAGACATCAGATGATTCCAGAATGATTTAGCGCACTGCATTCTCTATTATCTTCATCACCCAGGATATACGAAGTACCTCTTTGGACATCTTCAGTAGTGCACAACTGTGAAAGCCCCGCGGTATGAAAACCTTCAAGCACTAGGTTTGTTACCCTCTGCCTTTGGCGAACACAGGCAGATCGGGTAAGAAAGATCCTTGCTGCCAGCCACAATGGGAGGGCGTGAGACAAATGTCTTATTTGTTTTTAGTATTTTTCAAATTAATGTGTACTTAAAAGCCGTGTATGAAAATAACCCTGATTTATTGAGCTGTTCTCTGCTTAGCACAGTGCTGAAGGCTTGTCACATATTGACTCATTTAATCTCTAAAAGAACCCTGAGAGGTATTACTACTTCCTTTTTTTTTTTTTTTTTTTCATTAGTGTAGAAGGCTTAATGTTTTAAATGAAGTCATTTGTTAGTTCCCTGACAAAGCCTAAAAAAGAGTGTGGGTGGGAGAAGGCAACAATGGCCAGGCATTTCAGATCTCAGACTCCAGATATTTAATCCTCAAATTCTGAGAAGTGGCAATGACCAGCTCCATATTTAAATGTGGAGATGACAACACTTTGCTCCCAGTTAAATCTCACCCGAAAGTTCCTATTTTGACTTCCCTTTTACCAAGACCAAGCTCTCCCAAGGTGGAGACACAAGAAATGTGTTTTTGTTGGTTATGAATCAGATTGATAGGTACACTTATAACGGAAACATGGAAATCATCAAAGTGAAAAATTAAACCACCTCATTTTAATTTGTCTGGCATACTTTTAATTTAGCCAACACTATTCCCTCAATATCTATGTGGACAGCCAAAATATTTTTAAAGTGTTACTGTATTCTTAGAAAACCAATAAAAAATATCCGAGTCTAAATGATTTTCTCCCTTCCTTTTTGTTAATACCTTTGTTTTAATTCTGAAGTTTGGAGGACTTTGTAGTTTTTCTTCTATAGGAAGAAACTCACTAGTTTCCCAAGCAAATTGTCCCACATAGCAAGTACAATTTTAACTGCCTAATATTTAATGATGAGATATGTAAGCATACTGGAAGAATACTTTGTAGTTGATGCTAGATTTGTTCTGCACATTAGGAAATTAAACACTTTATCTTTCTCCGGGTCACTGGAGACATATGTTTCTGAGATCTCCCAAAAGAAAAGAAGGAAGGGACGAACGAAGGAACGAAGGAACGAAGGAAGGAAGGAACGAACGAACGAAGGAACAAAGGGGGAACAAAGGAAGGAACGAAGGGGGGATGAATAAATGAAGGAAGGAAAGAAGAGAAATTTTTCAAAGCCATAATACAAAAAAGAGATTACTGTCTTCTGCTCAGGTTTTTTCAAGAACACATTGCAAGGTTAATTCTTGTCACATGGTAACTGCGTAATGCCAGCTAAAGAAAGAAAATATCAGAGCTACTAAAAGCAATGGGGAAATCAGTTATCATCAGAAACTTTGTCTTATATAGAGAAAATATATTGGCTGGCCATGTCTAGAATATATTCAGAATGCTGATGATTAAAATAGCCCATACTCATGAAGTCTTTCCTTTAGAGACAGTCTATATCTCTAAGCAACCAGTGCTTATCCAGAAGAAAACCAAAGACTTTCCTTTTTTACTGTGTAAAGATTTCCATAATCTCAGGTTAGTCTTGAAGTTCTGGAGTTGTTTATTTTTTAATTAATATCTAATCCAAAAGAATAAAATGCACATTATTAAAAACATGAAATTGAGGCATTAAGCCTAGTAATTAAGAGTACCGGGCACATAATTTGACACTGAAGTTACAAGTTGACACTGTGCTAACATTTATGGAATATTGTTGCAAAATGCAAATCAGTTCTTAAGAGAGGTGAACAATTTTCCCATTGAATAATCCCACAATTAAGAAATAATATATTCACATAAATACAATCCTGGTCTAAATTTATTTAGAATCAATTAAATCAAATCAAGTCATAAGTTGATCAAACTACATGTCAAATTCCCATTACCCATTCTTTTTTTTATCAAATATACAGAGAGCAAGCTGAAAAAAAAAAGAAACATATTTGAATCTCATGTTTAATAAGAAAATGATTTGTTTACTGTTTATTTTTGAGAAAGAGATAGAGTGTGAGCGGCGGAGGGGCTGAGAGAGGACACACAGAATCTGAAGCAGACTCCAGACTCAGAGCTGTCAGCACAGAGCCCAACATGGGGCTTGAACCTTTGAATCATGAGATCATCACCTGAGCCGAAGTCAGATGCTTGCCAACTGAACCCCCCATGCACCCTAAGAAAATGATTTTTTTAAGTTTATTTATTCATTATGAGAAAGACAGAGAGATTGTGAGGGGGGGAGGTACAGAAAGAGGAAGAATCTCAAAACTGTGAGATTATGACCAGAGCGGAAATATCTGATGCTTAACCAACTGAGTCACTCAGGTGTAGAGAATGAATTTAAAATTTTGTATGTCTTGCCTATTGTTCGATGTGAGCACTGTTAAATTTTTCTAGACTTAGTTTGCTATACCCTAAGATTATAAAAATACTTACTAACCGGCATTTTCTTGCTTCTGTAATCTTGCTTGCTTAACACATTCCTCCCCTTCCCCCTTCCCCCTTCCCCTTTTTTCTCCCGCCACAAGTAATGGACAAAGCCTTCCCACCAAAGGACAGACAAAGGACGCCCAATCAGAGAACAACAAATGTCCTTACTTTAAAATCAACTAATCAGGCCCCTCATAATCTGAAACCTCCCCTATGCTATTTGTCTCTGTCTATAAAAACGCTGTACCAACCCTGATCGTGGCCTCTTGCGTCACCGGCGACGAGTGCGCAGAGGTCCAGGTTCGAACCTGCAATAAACGACCCCTGCCGCTTGGCTTTGAC
Source organism: Prionailurus viverrinus (assembly GCF_022837055.1). Lineage (NCBI taxonomy): Eukaryota > Metazoa > Chordata > Mammalia > Carnivora > Felidae > Prionailurus > Prionailurus viverrinus. The sequence continues at coordinate 89,368,004 of NC_062572.1, read as the reverse complement.
TTACGACTCTGGTGGTCTCTTGTGGGGGGTTTCGCGACCTCGGGCATTACACAGGCACCCCAGAAAATGAATTTTTTAAAGAAAGAAAATTATTAACTACAGTATTAAAATTAAGCTTTATCTTGGTCTTAATGTTTTAAGATTTTAAAAGTACATATAAACTGAAATTCCCAACTGTTCTTATCCCTAAGATATAGCTCCCTAAGAATTATTTTATCGGTTTGGGATATATAATATCCCAAATATATATATGTGATATGGGATATATATGTGATATATATGGGATATATATATATCCCAAATATATATATATATATATATATATATATATATATATATAAAACACAGTCCAAAACTTTACCTTCTTGACCACAAAAAATTTGTGTTCCTTATTGAATCATACCCCATCCAGGAAATTTCTGACTTGTCAGAGAGTATTTCTGCAAATCCATCCTGATTGTCTGTCACCTTTAATTTAAAATAGTTCTTTCTGTCTCTTTGGTTAGGTTTATTCCTAGTCATCTTATGGTTTTTGGTCCAATTATACACAAAAAAAATTCAAAATGGATAAAAGACCTAAATGTGAAACAGGAAACCATCAAAATCCTAGAGGAAAACAGTCAGTGACCTCTTTGATAACGGCTGTAGCAAATTCTTACCAGATACGTCTCATGAAGCAAGAAATACAAAAGCAAAAATGAACTATTCAGACTTCATCAAGACAAAAACCTTCTGCACAGTGAAGGAAACAACACACAAAACTAAAAGGCAACCTTTGGAATGGCAGAAGATATTTGCAAATGACATATCTGATAAGAGGTTAGTATCCAAAATTTATAAAGAACTTATCAAACACTTGGTTTCTACTCAGGTCATGATCTCACGGTTCATGAATTTGAGCTCTGTCTGTGTCAGGCTCTGTGCTATCAGTGTGGAGCCTGCTTGGGATTCTCTCTCTCCTTCTCTTTCTGGTCCTCCCCCACTTGTGCTGTCTCTCTCTGAAAATAAATAAACTTAAAAAAAAAAGAATCATGAATATGACAAAGAGGAAAAAAATGGAATGTATAAAAAATCCAATGGGACATCTAGAAATTAAAATAATATCTGAAATAAATAATACAACTGACAAGATCATCAGTACTTAGATAGTACTGAAGAAATAAGAAACTAATAGAGACTATTCAAAATGAAGTACAGAGAGCAAAAGGCTGAAAAATGAAATAGGCAAGGATGATTGATTTGTGAAAAGTATCAAGCCATCTTCTCTATGTGTGACTAGAGTCTAGGAGAACCAGGAGGAGGAAAAGTAAACAAAACTATATATTATGGAGAAAGTACAGCCATTTTTTCAGATTTTATGAAAATTTTAAGACCACAGATCCAAACTCAATGAAAGCCACAAAAGTCAAGCAAAAAACATAAATCTACATAACCTACCTTATATGCAGATGCTGTCAACCATTATGACAAAAACAAAACAAAACAAAACAAAACAAAACAAAAGACCTCAAAATTAGGTACAGACAAATAGTGATAAGAATACCCACAATTTACTTGTCAGAAATTTAACAAGACTGAAGACAATAAAGAAGTTTCTGCCATTTTTTTTAACATTTATTTATTATTATTGAGAGACAGAGAGACACAGAGTGTGAGAAGGGGAGGGGTAGAGAGGGGGGAGAACAGAATCCGAAGCAGGCTCCAGGCTCTGAGCTGTCAGCACAGAGCCCAATGCGGGCTCAAACTCACAAACTGTGAGATCATGACCTAGCCAAAGTCAGTCACCTAACCAACTGAGTCACCCAGGGGCCCCAATAAAGAAGTATCTTTAAGTCACTGAAAAGGAAAACAAAAACAGAAACAGAAACAAAAACAAATCCTTTCAACCCAAATTTTCACACACATTGAAAAATATCTTTTAAAAATGTAGGTGAGGGGCACCTGGGTGGCTCAATCAGTTGAGTGTCCAACTCTGAATTTCGGCTCAGGTCATAATCTCATGATCCATGTGTTTGAGCCCCAAGTCGTGCTCTGTGCTGACAGTTCAGAGCCTGCTTGGGGTTCTCCCTCTCCCTCCCTCTCTGCCCCTCCCCCACTCACACTATAGTTGTCTTTCTTAAAATAAATATATATATATATACACACAAATATATATATATATATATATATATATATATATATATATAATGTGACCAAAGTAACAAGAATATTTTGGGGTGTAATAACACAAAAATAAGTGAAATGCATGGTAACAATATCACAAAGGACAGGATGTAGGAAATGAACATATATTGTTGTAGGTTCTTAAATTCTTGGTTAAATAGTTGAATAGGATTTCTATATAAACTGTGATAAATTGCATTTTGGAGACCTTAGAGCAACCACAAAAACTTAAAAAGAAGTGTTAAAGATGATAGTCCAAATGAAAAAATAGTAAGTTAAACGTAAAAATATTATCTGTTCATTGAAAAAATCCAAAAAAGGAAGAACAAGGAAAAAAAATTGGACAAATAGAAAATAGGTATGATGATGGTAGATTTGAAATCAATTATATTGTTTATTACTTTAGGAGAAAATGGTTGACACATTCTACTTAAAAGACAGATTGTCAGGTTGGAAAAATGAAAGCAAAATATCCAACTATATGCTGTTTGTAAGATCCTGCCTTAAATATAAAGCACAGATTCATTAAAATGGAATGAATGATAAAAATACACAGTGCTATAAGTGAGCAAAAGACAGCTGGAATGATTCTATTAACATCTGGAAAATAAATATGAGAAAACAAAACATTACAAAAGAAAAAGAGATACATGTTAAATAATAAAATGGTAAAAGTATCAAGAGGATGTGAGAATCCCCAAAGCGTAAGACCTTAAAAACATAGCTTCAAAATACATATGGTAAAAATTGGCAAAATTTAAATGGAGAAATAGGCACATGTATGTGCTTCCCCTTCCCTGACTGAGAGAACAAGGAGACAGAAAATGAGAAAGAACACAGAAGACTCTAACACCATCCAGAAACTCACGTTATTGATATTTATAGAATACTCCACCCAACGTTGAGCACATGCACATTCTTTACAGGTACATGCAGATATTCAGCGAATAGACCATATTTAAGACCGTGAAAGAAGCTTCTCTACATATGTTTAAGTGACTAAAATGATGTAAATATATTTTCTGACCACCACGCAGAGTAGAAAACATTCAGGCGCCTCAAAAAGCCCTACCTTGTGGATGCCAAACAACAAATTCTAAATAACATGTAGGAACAAAAAAGAGTTATCACAGGATATATTTTAATTCAATACAAATAAAAAGAAAACATTTAAATTTGTGAGACGCAACCAAAGCAAAAGAGGGCAATTTATAGCATTATAGTATTGTATGAGAAAACAAAATGTCTAAAATTTATGATTGAAGCATTCACTTGAGAGACTAGAAAAGATCAAAATAAACACAAAGCAAACTGAAATAATATATAAGAAAAAATCGATGAAATAATATTAAAAATAAAGAAAAGCAACAAAATTAAAAGTCGGATCTTGACAAGGCTAATAAAAGTAATACTCATTTGGTCAGACTGATCACAAAAACAAAAGGGAAAGATCTGAAAATACAAATTACCACTATCAGGACAGAAAATGGAAATATTTTTTTTAATTTCTTTTTTTCAACGTTTATTTATTTTTGGGACAGAGAGAGACAGAGCATGAACGGGGGAGGGGCAGAGAGAGAGGGAGACACAGAATCGGAAACAGGCTCCAGGCTCCGAAGCCATCAGCCCAGAGCCTGACGCGGGGCTCGAGCTCCCGGACCGCAAGATCGTGACCTGGCTGAAGTCGGACGCTTAACCCACTGCGCCACCCAGGCGCCCCAGGAAATATTATTATATGTGCTACAGGTATGAAAAATAAGTAAATACTACAAACAACTTTAAGCTAATAAATTCAATACTTTGCATAATTGGACATATTTCTTGAATGAGTCAAACTAGCAAAGCATGTTTAAAAAATTGATTGACAAAAATAGCAACGTAAGTATTTAAAATTGAATTTGTAGTTGTTGCTGCTTCTTACAGCAGTCTTGTAATTCACTTTTAGAACTAATTCTGTAAAGCCTATATTCATTGTCATGTATGGCCACTGAAGTCTCCCATGAGCTCACTTCATGGTCAGCTGATAATTGAATAGTCTGCTTAAATGCTTAGAAACTGTAAATCAGTGTGCGGTGGGGGGGGGCGGGGGGGAGGAGAAGGGTGGGCAAGGCTTCAAAGCTGAGGCAGGCCATTTACTTCTGTGCCTGAGCCTTTACAGACTGCCAGCCAAGGACCTCCAAACCAGCAGAGGGTTTAGAGTCTGCCCAGACAAATATCTACATGTGAACATTTCAGTAACTATGGGCATCTCATTTCTTATCTTCCCTTTTAAACTTTTTGAAAATATGTCTGTACCTATGTTTAGCACACGCCCAGGGAGAGATCTCTGAATTAGGTCAAATAAAGATGTGTCTTTAAAGTGGGGTCTTCCAGGCAACCACCAGACATGTTGAATGATAATAATTCTTTAGTAGTGAGCCATTCTAGGGGCACCTGGCGGCTCAGTGGGTTAAATGTCTGACTTTGGCTCAGGTCATGATCTCTGCTGCCAGAGTGGAGCCTGCTGGGGATCCTCTGTCTTCCTCTCTTTGCCCCTCCCCTGCTTTCTCTCTCTCTCTCTCTCTCTCTCTCTCTCTCTCTCTCAAAAATAACATGAACATTAAAAAAAAAAAAGTGAGGCTTTCTAAAGGCATGGGCTCCATTTTGTTCCCCATATCCCAGGAATGTATATGCTACTTTTCAAGAACCCTGCTGAGCTGGAACAGGTTAAAATGGCCCCAAACTTGCTGTTTTCATGACCTCTCCTCACTTCTTGGATAAACATTCTCAGGTTGTTTCATACTTTTGGTTAATTTCTAGAGTTCTGAAAAAGTTGATTCTGACAATCTGTGCCATTTGCTGCTCCTTTTAGGAGGAGTGACTTCTCAAAGATTCTCATTCTGCCACTCTTTCTAGCATCCTCCACTTTGCTTTACTGAACTTATTAACGCGATATTTTGGACATACCTTCTGCTGCTTAATCTTCACTGTAAATTCTCAGTGCATCAGAATATATTTCTAAATCTCTGATATCTTCCCACAACAGAGCTGTGGCAAAGCCTGCCAGCAAACTAGTTTGGAGAGGACAAAAGGAACCTCTCGATGGCACTGCCCATTGGCTAGGGATGTCTTAACGACATTAGAAGGACACGTAAATGTTATTAACTCTCAAGCATGGGTCATATGTAAATAAGCCCAATCCCGGTGTATTGCCAAATAAATCTGAGATAAACCAGTCAAGTTTTTCTTTCAAGAAAAAAAAGTTTAGATTTTGTGAGAAAGAACTGAATTTAGATTTTGCGTGAAAGAACTGAAATTTTAAAAGATAAAATTTGTTACTGTAGTGCTTTCCTTTTTATAGTTACTTATAATAATTGGTGTATTTCCAAGTATTTGAACCAAAGGGTAAATAATGCTATTGGTAACCTCTTGTCTCAGAAAAATTCTAGTATAAAATGTTTTGCACTCATGGATGTGAAGATATCACATAATTTCAAAGCACAATATATTTATTTATCACTTGATAGGAAAGTAGCTGTTCCACTCAAAATTTTGCTTATTTCTACTGCATTTATAGCTATAGCACTATTTTATTTTATTTTATTTTATTTTATTTTATTTTATTTTATTTCATTTATTTTTTTCAGCATACTACAAACTGTTTTTATGTTTTACAGTGTCATATTAAAGTTTCAGGGGTTCATTTAGTAACTGTTTAACACAGAATTTCTAAACATTTGTGAGTATGATCATTATATTGGGGTGAATGGGTAATGACTAGTTCCAACCAAAGAAATTGTTTCCAATGACACTTTTATTGGGAATTCTTCACCGAAAGGTGGGATTTTTTTTTTTTTTCCAAATCAAACTCTTGGTCTAATCAGCTTTACTTTACATCTAGTGAGGGCTTTTTTTTTTTTTTTTTAAATTTACATCCAAGTTAGGTAGCATGTAGTGCAACAATGATTTCAGGAGTAGATTCCTTAATGTTCCTTACCCATTTAGCCCATCCCCCTCCCAGAAAGCCTCCAGTAACCCTCTGCTCTCCATACTTAAGAGTCTCTCATGTTTTGTCTTCCTCCCTGCTTTTATATTATTTTTGCTTCCCTTATCTTGTGTTCATTTGTTTTGTATCTTAAAGTCCTCATATGAGTGAAGTCATAAATATTTGTCTTTCTCTGACTAATTTCACTTAGCATAATACCCTTCAGTTCCAACCATGTAGTTGCAAATGGCAAGATTCCATTCTTTTTGATTGCCAAGTAATACTCCATTGTGTGTGTGTGTGTGTGTGTGTGTGTGTGTGTGTGTGTTTGTATATGCGTGAGTGTGTGTATAATCTCTTTATCTTTAAATATCTTTATCTATTTATCCATCGATGGACATTTGGGCTCTTTCCATACTTTGGCTATTGGTGATAGCACTGCTATAAACATTGGGGTGCCTGTGCCCCTTTGAAACAGCATACCTGTATCCCTTGGATAAATACCTAGTAGTGTCATTGCTAGGTCGTAGGGTAGTTCTATTTTTAATTTTTTGAGGAACCTCCATACTATTTTTCAGAGTGGCTGCACCAGTTTGCATTCCCACCAGCAGCCATAGCACTATTTTAAAAAGAATTTTATATGTAATTCAGGTAGTTCATGAGAAAGAATAACTTCTTTCAATTATGATAATATATACTAACTTACATGGATAGCCCCAGGATAACAGTGAGTAGCTCACATATATTATTTTCCTTTGGTCAGATTTCCTCCTGGAAATAGTATTTTAAAAGTTATAAAATGAATTATTAATGTACATGAAGAAATAGATAAAGTCTATTTGCAAAGATCAACTATGCAGAGTGGCTTATGAGCTCATAATCAATAAAGAAAGGAGGCCTGAGTAAATGTCCTTAAAGTCTGTAAATGTGGGATATTGATGAATACAGGGCATAGATAATTGTGCCGTATCAACAGTAGAGTCAGAATGGTCTTTCACGGTGAGGGAAAATGTTCTGGAAATGGCATCTGAAGAGAAACTTCTCAGCCTCCTTATTGAATCATTTTGTAGGTAGTTTACTTACTGGTATGGCTTGATTCCAAACTATAATAAAATAGCAACTTGTAATAATTCTCCTAGAGAGATACAGAGTACATGTTCTTTTATAGCAAAACCTAAGATACTTGTTTGGAGTTCAAAGCGACATTCAAATGTATACATTTATTAATGTGAAAAGCAGGAATTTTCCTTTTCAGAGATTCCTTTCAATAAAGTCATATGAAATTAAAATTGGCCGCAATACAAGATTTATTTTTAATGTTAGCTTTATTTGTCCATGCTAGGTATTTGATACTAATAAAAAAAAAGTCTTTTAAAAACTTCTCTAGTTTTTTTTTCTCTCGACATGTCCATATATCTTTCTCAATGGCTCCCTATTTTTTTTTTAAAAATTATTCTTTATTTGTTTTTGAGAGAGAGACAGCGAGACAGAGTACGGGTGGGGGAGGAACAGAGATAGAGGGAGGCACAGAATCTGAAGCAGGATCCAGGCTCTGAGCTGTTAGCACAGGGCCCACCGTAAGGCTGAAACTCACAAACCAGAAGACCATGACCAAAGTCGGGGTGGTTAACCAACTGAACCACCCGCGCGCCCCATCCTGATAATAGTTTAAAGAACTATTTTCAACCTCAAGGAAAGGAAAAATGTCCCACTCACGTCTGAATTATCCCTAGCTCCACAATATAACCTCCACACAGTACAGGATGCAATCCAAACTTAAACAATGTATGAAAAAGAAAAAAACCTGAAAATATGACCTGTTCACAAGAGAGACAGAAAATTAAAAAAAAAAAAAGTAGACAAATGAGGAGCAGATACAGAAGCCAAGAATTTTTCATATATTTTCTACATTCTGCATATGGACATTTCAGCCCACAGATTGGACAGCACTGCCTCAAGTAGTCTGCAAATTTAGAAACATCTGTGATCTAGTCAAGTTCCTTTGGAATATTATTTACATTCAGGATACAATATACAATGATTTGGTGGAATAAGGAATGATTTTCAGAAGCACTCTTTTTCCCTCATTTGTTTATTACTTATAATTTGCTACTTACAATTTGCAAACATACATACAACCAAATTTGCTAAAAAATGCCTTTATTTTTCTTTGCACTTTGACTTATGCTTTAATGATATCTAAAATTTCTTTTAATGTTTATTCATTTTTGAGAGAGAGAGAGCAAACGTGAGCAGGGGAAGGGCAGAGAGAGACAGAAGGAGACACACAATCCGAAGCAGGCTCCAGGCTCTGAACTGTCAGCACACAGCCCTAGGCAGGGCTTGCACCCACAAGTTGTGAGATTATGACTTGAGCCCAAGTCGGACATTTAATCGACTAAGCCACCCAGGTGCCCCATGCATGAATAATATCTAGACTCCTTTCCATTAAGTTTATTATTTATGCTGTAACAGGCAAAATTTTAACAACTTTTGAAATTTCTATTTAATCTCCCAAACTTTTCCTGTTATATAAATTGTTAAATGTTAAACACTAGAAAAATACACATACATCTCATATTTTTCTATAAGACTTTTTTGCCTAGTTTTACATGTTTAAAGATGTTTCGTTGTTTATTATTTCAAAAGTTCTCCCAAAATTCTTATTGATAATTCACAGAGAAATCTTTCAATGCTATTATCTTCCAAAGTAGTTTCCATGAACACCTGAAGTTTTCTTTGTTTGATGGCTACAACTTCCTAAAATTTTGGATTTTTATGTTTATATTTATTAATAACCAAAATAATATGCATACTGGCTATAAAACATATCTTCAGTATCATTGGAAGTAATATGTTTCTTTAATTCACCTAAAAATTACCTGAATCTGTATGAAAATGTACTTTGTAAGCAACGCCAAAGGAAGTATTACTCATGACATCATCATCATTTTCTTTCATATTTATGGAACACTTTTTATAATTCCTATTTTCCTGAGCACTTTACATGAACTAATTTATTTAATCATTCCAGTAAATTTATTAAGTAGACAACATATTATTATTTTAATGCTATTGATGTGAACATATACTTACAGAAGTACTTAATTTCCCAAAATCACATGGCTAGAGGCTCTCTCTGCCCCAGACCTAGTATCTAATAGCTGCATACACTGTTTTTGAAACCTCGGGCAGTCTGCTTTTCAGCATCAAATCAAACAGGAGAGGGTAGGGTCCTCTTTTTCATCTCTGGGCCTGATTTAATACTTGGCTGACTGTGGTTTGGGATTTCCAAGGTACATTTCTGTAGGCTGAGAGGTGGTGTTCCAGGAGGGTCAGGGCGGGAGGGGAGGCATGGGGGCAGACAGCATACATGTCTCCAGGGTACAGATTTGCTTGCTGTGAGTTGAATTGTGTCTCCCCCCTCCCCACAACACACACACACACACACACACACACACACACACACACACACAAAGAAATGGTGTTCTAATCCCAAGAATCTCAGAAAGTGACCATATTTGGAAGTAGTGTTGTTGCAGATGTAATTAGTTAAGGTGAGGTCCTGCTAGAGTAGAGTAATCCAGTAGGACTGCTGTCCTGCTATGAAGAGGAGAAGGGACAGAGACTGGCACAGGGAGAATACCATGTGATCACCGAGGGAGGTAGAGACTGAAGCAACACATTTATTAGCCAATGAATGCTAAGGATTGACAGCAACAGAAGTCAGGAGAATGGCAAGGAAAGGATTCTCTGCTCGAGGCTTCAGAGGGAGCATGGCCCAGATGACAAGTTGATTTCAAACTTAGCCTCCAGAACTGCAAGAGAATACGTTTCTATTGTTTTAAGTCAACCCGTTGGTGTTACTTTGTTTCAGCAAACCCAGGAAATTGAGACACTGCTCTCTACCAATTATTAGAATGAAAAACCGATCGTAAATAACACAACCATTTCAAAAAACTAGGCTTGAATGAAATACATTCTCAAATACCACACTTCAACAATTATAATAATGCATATAATTTGAATATATCTACAAACCTTACTTCAGTATCTACAGATGGCTTAAACTTGGCACTAACAAATCACCACATACTTTCTAAAATTGCATACTTATAATGCCTGATACCCAAATGCTACACAGCGTCCTAACATTAAGCCAATAGCATATGTTATAGACCAAAGTTGTATACACGGACACTAGAGCAAGAAAGGAGTCCTAATAAAATTGTTATATACGTATGTCTCCTCATTTCCAATTGTGTAGTGTAGCATTTAAATAATGAAGACAATCTTACTGTCCAACGCCGTGACTCCTAAATTATTGCAAAAAGTTTTGTTTTCTCAGGTTACAAGTACAATAAAAGTTTACGTGCAAAGTAAACAAACTAATTGACATCGTTTCGGATTTATTAGAGTCATTAAAAACGAATATATTATTAAACAGTAGAAATACTTTAAACTGACTACTTCTAGGCACAGTAGAGTCAAATAAATGCACAGCTGTATGTAAATGCTTGAAAAATAACAATAATTGTCATTTGAAAGTCAGTCAGAAGTAAAGAGAATTTTTATACCAAGCCTAAGTGACATATGTATCTGCGGCTATCTTGATAGGTAAAAATTAACCCAGACAGATACGATGAAAGACCTAATGTCAATGTAAAATGCATTATGTTCTTCTTGTATGTGAGGCACCGTTATTTATCATACGGGTCCAAAGTCAACCTCGCATCCTTTTGTCTCTTATTAATTTCCTATCTTTCAGAAATACTGTCACATACCAGTTAAGTTAGTTTTGTGTCTGTTAAGATAACTTTATTTTTTTTTTACATGAATGCTCATAGTAACTTTATTTATAATAGCCAACAACTGCAAACAACCAAAACGCCCATCAGCAGGTGAATGGATGAACAAATACAGTATATCCATACACTGGATTACTACTCAACAGTAAAATGCAATGAACTATTTATTAATACACATAAAACATGGAAAAACTCAAAATAAGTTATGTCAACTGAAAGAAGACAGACACAAATGAGTACATACTATATCATCCCGATTATATACAACTCTAGAACATTCAAACTAATCTGTGGTGTCAGTATAGATCAGTAGTTGCCTGGGAGAGGTGGGGAAGAGGAAGGGGCCAGCTGGAGAAATTACAAAGGGGGGCATTCAGTTATCTCTCCAAGAAGCCCACTCCTCCTCACTGAGTAACCAAGGATAGCTTTATTCTGGAGAAATCTCTGAGTCATCTGAGGGCTACTTGGTGCTGTTTTTAAAACACTTGAAGGCCTCTTAGGACTGTCCTAACTCTAAGTCAGTGTTTCCAGGAGGAAACAAATTTCTGCTTAGTTTTCCAACAAGTAGTACAAGCCCAAGGTCATATATAGTGCTGCCGGAAAGAACATGTTGCTTACAGCAGTTGGGGCTTCTTCTTAAGTGGAAGCTACATCAGCTTGGAAGCAGAGGTTGACATTGGTTCCAAATGCCCTCCTGCCTGGCTGGTAGGCCTTAGGGTTTCTGATTCAGTTTGAATAACTGAAACCTTACTTAAAATAATAATAATAATAATAATGATGATGATGATGATGATGTTTATTTATTTTTGAGAGAGAGAGACAGAGCATCACCGGGGGAGGGGCAGAGGGAGGGAGACACAGAATCCAGAGCAGCTCCAGGCTCTGAGCTGTCAGGACAGAGCCCAACACAGGGCTCAAACCCATGAACTGCAAGATCATGACCTGAGCCGAAGTTGGATGCTTAACCGACTTAGCCACGCAGGTGGCCCTGAATCCTTGTTTTAAAGGGATGGCCTGAGGGTAGCCAGTCCTATCTGGCATGTTTGCCCACGCCGCGAGACATTTTTCTGTCACACAAAACGACTGAGAATAGAAGTGTGGAAGATATCCAGACGGATTGATAATGTGTGCATGGGAGTCATAGGAGTTGACAGCATCCTGTCTGTTTCTGATACATTTCTCTATACTTTAAGGAGAGCCATGATCCATTGTAGGCAAATTGATTTTTTAGGGGATGGGCAAACCCAGCTATTAGTTAATTTTAAGGGATTTTTAACAGTTTAGGAGTGCCAATCAGAATGTTTTCTTTGGGAGGAAGGTTGTTGGGCTTTTGTTTTGAAATACAAAGTTGATTTATGCCTTTTCTTTCCCTGTACCTCATTGGTGTCTAGGGTATCCCTCTAGATGTATCTTTCTTTTAAGCCAGCTACTTTCTAACTATCTGTATGTCTATTCATAATTTGTCTCCACACAATACATTTTTAAATGGGCAGATATAAGGGGTATTTTATAGTAAAATAAGATTTTAATTTTCTGATGTAAACTAGATCAACAAAGATAGACGGAGCCCATCTTATTACTCTTAGTCTAAAACTAATAGACAGTATAAGAGTGGTACAAAAATAAATACACAGTTAAATTCTCTGTAAACCAGGAACTTTTCTAAATAGTTACTGAAAAATAACATATAGAAAGTGCAATGCTGGCAGAGATGAGTCTGAATCTGATTCGTACAAATATTCTGCACGGGGAGAGAAGTTTTCCATTCCTTGTAGTTTGGCTATTTGTAGACCTGGTGTAGCCTTTCCCTGAAAACAATAAACCATGCTTGCCAAAACATTTTAAGCCTTCTTGACCGTGTTCATGATTTGGCAAGAAAATAAAGAATATTGTGCCAAAGACAAAGTGATGACAGATAGAGAGAGATAACTAGATCATCGAAGCATGAATTTTCCTAGACGTTCATTACAACACAGTGGGATTTTGAGGTTTGGTTTATAAGTCTTGAAGGTTCTGCACTGAAGAGAAAAGCCTAGGCTCATCCTAAGTGATAGGCACAATAGGATAGTCCCCTAAATGTAAAACCTCAATGTAATAGTGAACTAGAAGTAAAGTACTCCCCCACTCCGCCCAAGAGGAGTTTTTTGAAAATAGCCTTCATCAAAGCATAGTCATGAGTGGAAGAGTACTACTAGTAATAATAACAACATTAGTAAAAAAAAAAAGAGAGAGAGAGAAAGAAGAAAAAAAGAGAGAAAGTAGAAAAAAAGAAGAGGAGTAAAAAAGGGAGAGGAGAAAAAGGAAAAGAAAAAAGTTGAAAGAAGAAGAAGAGGAGGAGGAGAGAATTATGTGCATTTGAGAAACTGTGAACAAAGGCAGCCAACTCTCTTAGGTGTTTGACAAATAAATGAAATCCTCTTAAGTGGATTTTTAAAACTCAGATCAGTAATTTAATTTAAAATAATTCCAAGTCAGTGAGCCCAGGCTGCTGAGAAAAAAAAAAAAAATTACAGATTCTCTCTAGAGAAATCCATTTTAATACAAAGAATTCTCACACCTCAAAGAAAAGTGAGAAATGCATGTTGAAAAACCGACAAAATACACAAGAAACCACCATCCATATGTAAATACCAGTAGAAACAACAGAAAACAGCCATACTCACAAAGCCATCGTCAATCAGAATTATTGAACTCAAGAGAGAAACTGAGTATAAGTGACGTTCACTTTTTTCCATAAGTGACCTAAATTGTTTAAATATGTTCAAATAATAAGTTCTTTAAAAAAATCTTTAGAGCTAAAAATAAAATATTTGAAATAAAAGAAAACCAATCCGCTTAGAAGTTCAGACACACCTGAAACGGAAATTGTTAGTTGGAAGATACAACAATTACCATCATCATCACCATCAGAATGCACTTTTGAGAGGGAGGATTGTAAACATGAAGACTTATAGGAAATGCAGAGGTTTAAGAAAATAAATAAATGCAGTGGTTTGAGAGATGTTGAGTTCTAGAAAGAGAGAAAAGAAGAAACTGGAAAAAAAAAGACAGTATTTGAAGAACTGGTGGCTAAAAATATTTTCAAAATTGATTTCAAAAATTTCAGGTTGGGTTCCCCAGATGTAAACCAAAATTAAATCTATTGGATTCTTTTTTTTGGTTTATTTCAATTCTGAGTTTATCCCAAGATCCTCTTAGAGGGGAATGGAAAAGCAAGGTAGGAAAGCAAAGGAAGTCAGGACAGTGTGCCTTAGTAAGCAGGTTCCCACTGTGGATACATGAACTCTAGCTCGCTGGGGCCTTTGGGGATGGTGTGGCTCAGGGGTGGCACACTTTTCTGTAGAGTCAGAAGAGTAAATACGTTAAACTCTGTCAATCATCCAGTCTCTGCTGTGATTACTCAGTCCTGTTGGAGTGCAAAAGCAGCCACAGACCATGTGTCAAAGAATATGTGTGGCTGTGTCCTAACAAAATGGTACTTAAAGAACAAGCAGCTGGATTTCGGGGGCTCCCAGCACCCAAGGCATAACATAGCATTATCTCATACAAGTGAGCACAACTCTGCCTCTCAGAAGTGCATTCTGATGGTGATGGTGATGGTGATCGTTTTATCTTCCAACTAACAATTTTCTTTGCAGGTGTGTCTGAACTTCTGAACTTTCCTATTGATTTTTTTATTTCAAATATTTTATTTTTAGCTCTAAAGACTTTATTTTTAAAGAACCTATTATCTGAGTGTATTTAAACAAGTATTCACCCTCCATTTCCTGCTCCTCACTGGCTGCCTACGAGTTGTTCCCAAAGTTGTTAATTCTCCAGCTTACCCCCTGCCCTGTGAGCAGCCTGGAAAACAAGGACAGAACAAAACCCTTGGGTAGTGGGGTCCCAGTGGCTTCCTTAGAAAGCTATCAAATTGGCAGGGACTGGGGCGCGTATAGATGTGGCTCTGGCAAGGGTCTGAGATAGAATTCAACCAACAAATCAGGATGCCCATAAACGTGAAGCTTTACAAGGAGAAAAGAACCAATTGCAAACACACGAGTCAGCAAGAGTCAAGTACAAAGAGTCTATTCAATTGCCAGAGCAATGAATGCACAAACATGTTGAAGACCGAGTATCCAAGAGTTGCTCCAGTGTCAGTGCGACCAAAACAAGAGCCTGCCGTATAAACCTGCCACTACAACTATGATACTAGGTAGGAGCTCTCATGGGGCGTTCTGTGAATTCAGTACACCTGAAGAGGACACCATGCTTGACAAAGGTGGCTACGGGACTCGTGAGTAAAGCCTCCACGTCATTGTTCACATGCTACGTTTTCTGCAAGTTCCTTTCACAGGTAAACTCTGGAACTTTACCAAGAATTGGATTCTGGAAAGTTCAGTCTTCAGCCTGGGAGCTGAGTTGTCATGGTAAAACATGGTAACAGACAATCCAGTGTGCCAAGTGAGCTCCATCGTGGAGTTGAGCTTTATTTCTGTGGTTCTTGAGCTCACCATTTCTCATCTCCTTAAGACACCCCAGAAAAAAAAATGCCACGGTCATTATCAAACTCCAGTTAGAGTAGTAGAGGTACATGATCTCACATATCTAATATTTAGACCTGTTGTCTGCACTCAGCAGATGACAGTGAAGCTCTGTCAAGATCAGAACCACTTGTCCTACTCCAAACTGACCTACTAAATAAGTGCTCTTCTTTATGTCATGAAAATTGATCCACACGAATGGGCTGCCATAACAAAAGACAGATATGTGACATTGGCTCTGGGGACAGACAGCAGCAGAGGCTGGCAAAGCGTTGAATAAACCATTAGCACAGGCTGGAAAAATAGTAAGACATTTACCTTTGCGGGCTGGAATAAAAGGTCATCTTATTATCTAATAGCCATATGATTGGCCCAATTGTTCCTCCCAGCAGTTTGGGAAGAATAACTAATGAACTTGCTGGTTTGCCTGTGGGTATCTCCTGGTAAATGCTGGAAGTGTTGCTCCTTTAGTGTAGCTCTATATCGTAAGGTAAAGGAAGAGAGAGATGAAAAAAAGTAAACCGTTCTTTTTGCAAGCCAAATATAAAAGAAATACAAAAGTAATGAGGTGTGTTCAGCTGGGGAATGAAAAAAAAAAAACAAAACCAAAAAAACTTTTTACATCCTTAATCTCTCCATCAGCAAAAGATCCTCAAAGTCAAGTATAACCTGGACATACAGATCAAATAAGATGTGTGCTATTCGGCTCAAAGATTCTTCTCTAAGATTCTTGAAAGATTTAAGCGGAACCTGGTTGACCTGTTCAGCTAGGCAGAGAGACTGCTCAAATTCTTCAGGGTCTTATCTAAAGAGACCAGGCATCACAAAAGTACTTAGTTACAGGTCTGCTGATCTTGAAAAGAATGATGGATATGTATTTGGGGGCATGAAGTGTTGAGCGAATCAGGTTTTTAGGTTCCTGTACTGGTAAATCAACCACCAGATGGGACTATGAGAAACTGAGACCTTCGAATAATCTCCTGTGGGATCTTGGTATTTTTATGGGAATTAAGCAAGCTGAATTATTTACTCAGGCGCTAGCACTGATGGGAATTTTATTATGTACGAAGAAGAAAGAGCCAGAGGTCTATGCCCTCTGGGATCTATGCTCTAAGGTCTGAGAGCATATTAAAGATCTGAGGAAGTGAGCGGCCACTCACTGCTCAAGGAAAAAAAAAATGATATGGTATGTTTAAAAAGTTATAAAAAAAAAAAGACTATGCAATAGAACTATGAGGCCCACAAAGCCTAAAATATTTACTATTTGAACCTTTATAGAAAATATTTCCTGAACTCTGACCTTGGAAACCACACCCACACAGCAATAAAGAACCCCAGGGTGGATTTTCGCTCCAGGGGAAAAAAATCAATGCCTTCCAAAATCATCTGCCCCGGAATGCTGAGTTCTGGAAGAAGGTGCCTAGTTACATTTTAAAATGGCTATGGGTCAATTACTGGAGTGTTCCTCTAACTTATCCTTTCAAAGAAAGCATTTATGGCCATTTTTTTTTTTCTTTCCCTATCTCTGTTGTCTGGAGGCAGAGAACTTGGAATTTTGTTCAGATATCTCTGGAACAGGAGCCTCTCCCACATCTTGGACGTTTCTAACCTGAAAAGCACACAGTAGGTTCCTAGGAAGTATATGTTGTAAGTGCTTTGCTTTTATTCACAGATTAAAACACATACAATGCAAAAAGTTTATGTAATTTTTTTCTTGGAATTCCAAGTATCGCATGCCATTTTTTATTTCATATACTGGTCACGTTGTGTATTTAACTTACTTTTCAGGTTCATAAAGATGCAAGGAATGCTTGTCATATATTTTAGCTAATCTTTGCAATCACGGGAAAACTGAATATACTAAAGTAATTAAGAATTAAAATAACTAAAAATATATAAATGACCGTGGGTGAGGGACACAAAGAGACAGAGACAGAGATAGAGACAGTCACAGTCACATGAGCACACGTGACCAAAACACATTGATGATAAGTAGAAGAACTCATGTGTCCTTGCCTTTACCCACTCCAGAGCGTCAGATCTGAGTTTCACCTCACCCCGTCTTATTTTCCTCAAAGGAGGCAATGTGAACACTTTTTGTCAATGAGTGTCTTCAGTGTGCTGTGGAGATTTCTATGATTCTTTTTTACTTTTCTGAGGTAAAGAGACAAATGTGTGTCTTGATGTTTCCTTCTCATTTTTTTTAAATTGAAGTTTAGTTGTCACGTAATGTTGTCTTAGCTTCAGATGGACAACACGGTGATTTGAGAACTCTTCACATTATGTGATGCTCTCCAATGAAAGTGTGGTGACCATTTATGGCTACATGACATTATTACAATATTACCGACTATGCTCTGTAGGCCGTATTCTTCATCCCCATGACTCATTTATTTTATAACTGGAAATTTGTACCTCTTACTTCCCTCCACCTATTTTGCCCATCCCCCCATCTTCTCCCCTTCGGTAGCCACCAGTTTGTTCTCTGTATTTAGAGGTCCGTTTCTGTTTTTTTGGTTTATTTTGTTTACGGTCCACATATATGTTTCCTCTTTTTCCTGCCAAGAATGTACAGGTAAACCCAGCGATGTGGCAACCTCCTCGCAACCATAATGTAATAAACAGGAGGAAAAAAGCCATGCGGTCGTCTGGATAAGCAGAATGAAGGAGCCTCATCATGGTCGTATTGAGTAGCTGAACCAGTACTGAAACTGCCTCCCCTTGGGTATTGATAAGCAGGGGAAAAAGAAACACCTGTGTGTTTATTCTACTTCTAGTCAGGTTTTCTATTACTTGCAGTTGAACACATTTCTTACTTATACATATATTTAGAGAGAAAATCATTGAATATTGATTCTTGTTTATATTCTTCAACCCAATGAAAGCAACAATTGCCTTAGGGAAAATAAAAAAGCAGAAACAACATGCCTTTTAGTCTTCCTTTCCTGCTTTTGCTATTTGCTTATTTATACTCCACAAATATAAGTTTCCATTAGATTAGCTTATTAATTTAGGCCATCCATCCTTGGTCTGCTCTGTTAATTTAAATCTTATCTCTGTCATGACCCGGTGTTGCCCAAATCAATGAATAACACTACTGTTTCCTCAGGCCTTCAGTCTTTAAAAGAACCTTAATTCATGTCTTTTTCTTACTCCTCACACCCGATCCTTCATCAAATTGTTTCCCACATTCTGACCTACGTTATCCTGTTTCATAGACCGTTGGAATTTACTTTTAACTACTTTTTCTCTACCTTGACTATGGCAGCCTTGTTTTAAATTAAGAGTATGATCCTTTTACAACATAAATCAGGTAACATCGCTGCCCTACCACTAGCCTTCCGATGATCTCCCTTCACGACAGAAGTAAGTCAGGCAACCTTACCATGGGCTCTAACATCTTACACCCTCTGGCTCTATGCTACTTACTTTCTTAGTCACTTGGCTCCATGGGTTTGTCTGCTCACCATGTTGTTCTTTAAACACATCAAGCAGACTGTTGAGAAATATGTGAAAAAATGAGGGGTGTTACTCCAATGGGACACCCTTTATATGGAGACATGAAGCCAAGGAAAAGGACATTTCATGTTAAAGCAGGACGTTTTAAAGGGCATTAATGCAGTGATATATCCCATGTAATTCAATGGCATAATGTCCAGTAAAAAAAACTTACAGAATTTTAGACTGGAAAGTGACACTATTGATATGATTAATCTAATACTTCAGGCAATATATATATATATATATGTATATATATATATACATACATATATATATATATATATATATATATATATACACATACACTATTTGTTTTTAGAGCAGTTTTATATTTATAGAGAATTGAGCAGACAGAACAGAATGTTCCCATATAGCCTTACCTCTCCTGGTCACTGTTTCCCTTGTTATTAAAATTTTGCATCAGCATGGTATATTTGTTACAATAATAAATCAATAATGATTCTTCATTATTTTTTAAAATATTTATTCATTAATTTTTGACAGAGAGAGAGAGAGAGAGAGAGAGAGAGTAAGGAGGGGAAGGGTGGAGAGAGAGAGAGAGAGAGAGAGAGACAGAAAATCACAAGCAAGTTCCACACTGTCAGTGCAGAGCCTGACGTGGGGCTCAAACTCACGAACCATGAGATCATGACCTAAGTGGAAATCAAGAGTCAGACACTTGGCCTACTAAGCCACGCAGGTGCCCCAGTGACTCATCATTATTAACTGAAGTCTATAGTTTGCCTGAGAACTCGCTCTTTGCATCATACAGTTCTGTGGCTTTTGAGAAACGCAGAACATTATTGTTTTTAACCCTAAAAATTCCCTGTGCTCTATACATTCACCCTTTCTCCTTGTGCCCATATCTCCTGTCATTCACTAATCTTTTTTGGGTCTCTACAATTTTCCCTTTTCCAGAATGTCATAGATTTGAAATCCTGCAATATGCAGCTTCTTCATACCATTTTATTTCATTAAGCAATCGGTATTTATGTTTTCTCTATGTGTTTTTGTGGCGTTATAACTCAGTGATTTTTATTGCTGAATAATATTCTATCACATAGATGTATCCTAGTAAATTTATGCATTCACCTTTTTAAAAAAATGTTAATGCTTATTTATTTTTGAGAGAGAGAGAGACAGGATACGAGCAGGGGAGGAACAGAGAGGGACAGAGACACAGAATCCGAAGCAGGCTGCAGGCTCTGAGCTGTCAACACAGAGCCCAAGGTGGGGCTTCAACTCACAGACAGCAAGATCGTGACCTGAGCTGAAGTTGGATGCTTAACTGACAGAGCCAGGGGCCCCTATGCATTCATTCACTTTTTCCAGTGGGCCTGTACAATTTGCATTTTCACCCTGGTGAAGGAGAATTCCTGTTGCTCTAAATTATTGTCAACATTTGATATCAATCATTTTTGTTTTCTCTTTATTTTAGTCTCTAACAGATGAAAAGTTGGTTTAGCTTGCAACTACCTAGGGATTTATAATGCTGGGCATCTTATGTTTCTCTTTTGTATATCTTCTTTTTTTCTTGTTCTGTTCGGATCTATTACACACTTTAAATTCAATTTGTTGACTTCTTATTGTTGAGTTTTGAGAGTTTTTGGTATATTTTGAATACAAGTTCCTTATCAGATAATGGATTTTACAAATGCTTTCTACCAGTCTGTATCTTGTCTTTTCATTTTCGGGTCTCTTACAGAGCAGTGGTTATTAATTTTAATGATACTAATCATTTTTTCTTTCATGTCTCATGCTTTCAGTTCTGTATTAATAATTCATTACCGACCTCAAATTTATGAACAAAGTATGTAAATTAAAAAGACAAAAGAACCACTCATCCTAACCAGGAGAAACTGTATAATTTTAGAAAAACTTAAAGTGTGCATATACTTCAAAACTAAGTATGGGGCACCTGGGTAGCTCAGTCGATTAAACACCCAACTCTTGATTTTGGCTCAGGTCATGATCTCACAGTTCATGGGATCGAGCCCTGCATGAGGCTCTGTGCATGGAGCCTGCTTCGGATTGTCTCTCTCCCTCTGTCCCTCCCCTGCCCTCTCTCTCTCTCTTTCTCAAAAGAAGTAAACATCGAAAAACAAAACAAAACAAAAGAAGTATAATTCCAATTCCTCAAAATGGAAAAATATGGTATGAAAAGAGAGTAGGGTCATGTATTAGATTCCAGAACTCCCTTAAGGAATTACCACACATTGGGTGGTTTTAAATAACATGAATTTATTGTTTCCCAGTTCTTGAGGAGAGAAGCCTGAAATCAAGGTGTCAGCAGAGCCACGTTTTCACAGGGCTCTCAGCGAGTCCCTTTCCTTGTGATATTCTAGCTTCTGAAGGCTGCTGGCCATGCTTAGTGTTCTTGGCTTGTGGCAGCATTAACAGCTCTTCCTGCCTCTGTCTTCACATGTTTTCTCTGTGTGTTTCTGTTTTCTTTTATCAGGATGCCAATCACTGGGTTGGTGTCTTCGTGTGTGTGGGTTGCTGTGACAGAATACCATAGGCTGGGTGGCTTAAATACAACAATTTGTGGGAACACAGTTGTGGAGACTGTAAGTCTCAGATCAGGATGCTTGCAGGTTCCGTTTCTGGTGAGGACCCCATTTCTGGTTCACAGAAGGCTGTGTTCTCTCTTCCCACATGGCAAAAGGGACAATGGATCCCTCTGGGGGGTCTTCTCATTCATAAGGGCTCTACCCTAATTACCCAATCATCTCCCATAGGCCCCATCTCCTTATACCATCTCACGCTGGTGGTTAGGAGATCAACTTATGAAATCTGGGGGCCACAAACATTCAGTCTATAGCTGTAGAATCCACCCGAATTGAGAGTGACCGCATCTTCACAAATTACATATGCATAGACTGATTACATTTCCAAATGATGCCACACCCTGAATCTCTGGGTACACGTGAATTTGGGGGCGAAGTTATTCAACCTGGCGTAGGTCATAGAGGTACATCGTATGCACTTTCCCTTGAACATGCAAACAGTAAAAGTGTTCAAAGACAATGGCAATGGTAATAAAGCACCGTAAATAAGCTTACTAAAAATAAACCCTTCATAACGAAGGTCCATCCCTATTTTTGTTAAAAAAAATAAATTTGTACCAAACAGAACGTTTTGTGAGATGAACTTAGTTGATATGTGAATTCTCTAGAGGGAGGTGGTCGTGTTTGTGACGTGAGGTCGTGTTTGTGATGTGAGCTAAATCCTCCACTGTCACCTGTGACATCAATAATGTTCCACAGAGACTTTGAGCACGTTCCCCATCGTGTAAGCAGCCAGGAAAAGGACAGCAGGTGTGTTCCCCATATCATACTGCATATTTGCACTAAGAAATTCAAAGGGAACCTACCTGTAAATCATCCTCATCAATTCTTATATGTAAAATGCAATTTGAAGCGAAAGTAGCTTCAAGAAGCTTATTTTATTACCGGACTGCTGATGTTTAATGTCATAACTGGCTTACTCTCCTTAAAATAAGCTAACAAGAGGCACCTGGTGGCTCAGTCGATTAAACATCCAACTCTTGATTTTGGCTCACGTCATATCTCACAGTTTGTGAGTTCAAGCCCCGCATGGGGTTCTGTGCTGACAGCCTGGAGTCTTCTTCAGATTGTCAGTCTCCCTCTCTCTGTCCCTCCCCTGCTCGTACGTTGTCTCTTTCTCCCTCAAAATAAATAAACACTAAAAAAAATAATAATAAGTTAACCATAAGCATGATGGTTCTGTGGTTTGAGTGAAAATTTAATTTTCGGCTTTATATGTGTTTGACAACCGTCTACATTTATCACAGGCACAATCTCTCGACCACACTCATGTCCAAAATCAGCCAATGAGTGGAAACAAATTCCCAAACATAATTATAGAAAATATTTTACATTTAAAACAGCAATTCTTAATTTAATTCCTATGCTGAACCAATGGAAGAAAATTGGAGAATAGAATTAATAAAATAAAATTGGATTAAATGTTTCTTACACTTAGCAGGTTGACTTAAAATGCAAAATTTCTAATTTTGAAATGTTTAAAGTATCAGCTCAAGGGCTGATTATTACAAAACTGTTTCCCTGCAGTTACAAAGAACTTATGGGTCCAACTATACTTAAATTAAAAAAAAAAAAGAAAATTATAAATCCTGCCATTTGTGTCAATGCTGGGATGGAAACACGAGAGAAAATTTCCAGCAGTTCAGGACTAAGAGATGATGCACCAGATGTGTGTAAGTTGCCCACGTCTGAAAACTGGACGAGGCATCTTGTGGCAAATAGATTGTGTTTGAATGCTAGATGGAGCCACGTGTCCTTAGTTAAGTCACTAAGTTTCTTCCTGTTTAAACGTAAAATAAGAACTTTTCTGGAGAACTGGGGAGATTCAAGAAATAGTAAGGGAAGCCCCTGAGACTCTGGTACAATATGCCCTGTTGTCGAACGGTCTGGTGTCCCGAGGTGGGTGGTGTCTACACGGGCACCTGGCGATTCCACACACCTTACACTTCTTTTCCTCATGTTAGAAGGAGTAGGGGCTGGGGAAATGCTGTCTCTGAGATTCTGCCCTCATAATACCACCAGATAACATGTTAGGGAGAGAAAAATCAAGTGCACTCTTCCGAGGTAACTGTAGATGTATGTGCGAAGCCTGACCTATTTCCCCAAAGCAATTCCTTATCAGATGCCTTTTCCATAGCTATTTGCCCTGAAATAACACACCAAAGGTATCAACAGGTTTTAAATTGAATATTGAATAATTTCTCACATCCATCCCTCTCCCTGATTCCGATTCCAAAAGAAGGAACGTGATTCCGCTTTGAATAGCAAAGGATTAGAGGAACTGTGTGCACATCTTAGGTACTTTGTAAACATTGGTTGACTAACAATGAATCAAAACAGTGTCATAAAAAGGAAGTCAAATCATACGGGGAGATGTAAATGCTCTCTATGCATAAATCCTGAGTGTAAAACCTCTAGGCCTATGCAATTCTCCACTTTCTGAATTCTCATAAAGTCTGCCTAGAAAGTAAAGAATGGCTCCTGCAACAATGGCTTTGAGGGGTTAAAGGCTCATTCTTGAATATGGGTGATTAAAATAGAATATTGATTTGGAATAAAGAAATAAACTTAGGATGAAGGTATGAAAGCGGATTATGAATAACCTTATTTTAATTATATATCACTAGTGAAAGCCCTCAGGAAAATATTTCCCTAAATATTCATTGAGGTGTTATTACTTAATCAACTTAATTCACTTCTTCTATAGTAAGAAGGGAAGTTAATTTTATCTTCACATGTTTATATTTGGGTTTATATTAAATTTGTATGATTCAATAAGGGATATTCTGAATTTCCAGGCATATTTAACATCAAACAGGGATTGTGGTATTTTAATTTAAAAATACCTCAGAGCTTACTAAATAAACTTAATGGCTAAATATTTTGTTTAGGATCTGGAATCTGGGTAGATAATATTTTTGCTTTGTTCACTTATAAAGGAATCTGGTTTTATGTCAGAAGAAAGTTAAGCGTTAATATGCATAGAAATATTCCTGATACGTTTACATTAACAAACATTTACAAAGAGATGCATTGTTTTTAGGCACCACGTTTTGATCTTAAGGACTCTGTATGCTTTATTGATAAAAATTGTGGAAGTTGAACTGATGTTGTCATTTTATTTTGTACTTTATTATTTGAATTTGCTCTTAATTTATAGTTATGAAGACAGGGCTTATTTTCACCAGTTTCTAAAATTGTTACCCATTACTTCTTTGCACAGCGAAACAAGAACATGGCTCCAGTATTTAGCCTAAGGTATAGTGATATACCCGATGATCCCTAAAGCTGATAGAAACAGAACTCGCCAACAGGCAGCTGGATGTCTGTGTCCTATTTGCTGGTAAGAGAACAGATATTCATTAATCTAGTTGTCAATAGCCATCTTTAAAATATGTTAGTTTCAGATTTTATCTTCAGGATTTGACATTTGTAAAATGTATGAAGAGAAGGAGGTGGGTTTTATGAATAGAGATAGAGTGTGATTTTCCTTATAATCTTATTAGTATGATACTAAAAATTATATTTTACTAAAATATGATTCATACACATCAGTCAAAAGTATACTTTTTACCTCGAATACTGTGGTCAAAATGCCCCTGCTGATGCTGGGGCACCTGGGTGGCTCAGTCGGTTGGGTGTCCGACTCGATTTCGGCTCAGGTCACGATCCCAAGGTGATGGGATTGAGCCCCAAATTGGGCTCCGTGGTGAGTGTGGAGTCTGCTTAGGATTTTTTCTCCCTCTCTCTCTCTCTCTCTTTCTCCCCTCTGTCCTTCTCCCTTGCTTGTGCTCTCTCTCTCTCTCTCTCTCTCAAATAAAAAAAAAAATAAAGACCAAATCAAATTTAAAAGACTCAAAAATGTTCCTGCTTATGCTGAAAAAAACATTTGGCAAACCCAACCTTTCAGATCTGACCATAATGCAGCATATGTTGCAACTGATTCCCTTCAACAAATATCACATTTTTCTCACTTTCTCTCTCTCTTTTTTTTCTTCACTTTTCATTCCAATTCATTTACGCCGTTACCACATCCCAAGCAACCTATATATGCAATATAACATCATACCTAGGACAAATATGTAACGTGTATTCAATAAATAGACAATATAAGAATCTTAATCAGAGTTTTCCAAATTGTACTCAAGATGTTTTCTCTAGCTACATGTTAGATCTGAAGGATAGAGTCATAACTCATCACTACCTTTTCATTTTTAGATAATTTGATATTATGGTCATAAGAAGTAATACAATTAAATACTCTTTCATCAAACGTTCCCATTTCAAAGTATACAGATATTGATTACAAGTAGATTTTGGTGAATAAATTTAATACATATGCCCTAAAAAATAGAATTAAACTAATATTATATAAAATGAATAAACATGAGAACTGTTCCCCAGGTCTTTCCCCAGATCCATACTGTTTGCCCCTTAGGTAGACTCAGCTATGCTCTAACTGTTAAGTTTTATTCTAATTAATCTCATATTCTGAGATAAAAGGATCATGGAGGACAGTTTTGACAGTGCTTATTTTTGTTAAATGATTATAAAATTGTTATTATATAAGCCATTTAGATATAACTGTTTTAAAAATACTGCTGACATTCTTTTTATCATAAAACCCACAGACCTTCTTTATTGCTGCTGCAGTCAAAATGTACACTTTGAATGACATTCTCCAGGAAGAGAATTCTGAGATTAATAATTGGATATTCTGTAACATTGTTCTCTAAGAACTGTTAGCTCTGTTGCATTTTCTTAGTTTGACATTTTGCAAAACCTACTGTCTTTATTTGCAGGATAGAATGGAAAGTTTGTGGAGACTTAGGCAACTTTTCTGGAAATCTGCCAATTAAATAAACAATTGAGATTGGAATTAGTGTGGCTTATGATACATTAAATACAATAAAGTAAAAAGTAAAAACAATAGTATGAACAGTTTCCTATCACCTCCTAGAAACCAACTAATTCTGGGGATTCGGGATTTCTTCTCTTTTCTTCTCTTTTCTTTCCTTTTCTTTTTTTATCTCTGTATTAAGGCTTTGTATGGAGTCATATTTTTTATATAATAAAACTCCCTTCTATAATGGTATGGCTGTATGTTAGTAAATGTCAAGTATAAATATGGCTATTATATCATCAATGTGTTCAACGACCAACACTTTCAATTTCATACAAATCTGACTTCCACAATATATTTCCTTCTAGATTCAGTTTAAAACCCAAACCAAACAAACATGTATTTGTGTGTATAATTTATACCATACTTTAAGCTGAATGCCGGAAATAAAAACATCCATATGACTGAACTTCTGTTCTCAAAGTATCTCACATCTAGCTAGGAAGGAAGAAATTTAACAGTAAATACACCATATGCTAAGTGCTACACTAGATTAGGGTAAAAAAGAGGTGTACGGATAGCTTAAAACAGGGAGGACCGTTGTGTTACATTGAGAAAGTTTAAAATGTTTGATTATCTTATGGCAATGATAACAGTAGACATACAGTTACTGTATTCTCATTCTGTCAAAGCCTACAATTTAAAAATTCTATTCTTTTTGTTGAATTGGTGGTATTCATGCAAAAGTCATCTCTTCTTTTTTACCATAGTTATTTTTACTTTCACGTCAAACCTACTGGACCAAGAAAATAAATCTTTCGCTTGATATTACGTTTAATATATTTATTACCTTACATTTGTCTCTCCAGGCTAGTAGACAGCGAGATAGAATATCATCAAAAGATTTCTAATATAATGAAATCTATTAGAAAAAATGTATTGGTACTTAGCAAAATATCCTCTCTTCTAAATTATTTCATTCCTTTCCAAAGAAAAAAGGCGAACGCTTTTTATGTTCACTTTATTGACTGCAGGTAAAATTTATAGGATGATCTTTATCATTTGTAGCCTATAGAAGACCAGAATTGAATTGACATCACACATTCTTTGGAAAATTCTAGAAGTAATAAGAAACCAAAGGACTACTGTCATCCATATTAAGAACAGATCAAGTAAAACATCCCACTTCATATCTCACAGAATAAAATAGCCAGATTTTGAAAAATTTACTATCATTTAAAGAAATTATTCTTCATTAAGTTTTAGTCTAAGTGATGTCATCAAATGAAAAACACTCTATAAATACCTTGAATTCACCTGTCCCTGTTTAAATATCACAAGGCAAACAGTGAATTGTGAAGATGGTTCTAAGAGTATGTAATAATCAGATATTTGAAATTAAAAATATGTTTACTTGTGTTATTTTTCTTACCTATTTTGTGCTTTGAATTACTCTGCAATAAAAATTGTTACCTCAGAAAACTGACACCTTGAAACCATTTTATAGGATGTAGCTAGAAATGCTGCTCACCATTTGTGTTCTTTTTTTCTTTAATTTTTAAGATCTTGGCCAAGTGCAATATGTGATATATATTATGAATAAATACACTTTCACAGATGAGAAACCAAAGCATTTACCTTTATATGTCATTTTTCTTGCCTATTGAGACAAATGACCTGATTGCCAAAGAATTTGTTTTTCTAAATCAAAATAATAAGAGAACAAAATGTTATTGTCAGGGAGGAAGACCTTCCTCTGCCCTATCTATGGTCCTTCCAGATGGACTTAGGATCAAACTGACATAAGACAGATTAACAGGAGAAAATCAAATTTAATAGCATAGGTACTGGGAACCCACACAGACAGGAAATTTTGAAGACAAGAGGCAACATGAAACTAACATGACCTAAAGAGAGGGAGAAGTTCTGAGGATACAAAAGTAAGAAAGCTCATTAGCAAGAAGGTGGAAAGAGATGTCTGGAAAAACAAGGTTGCCCTATTATGCAGATAGGATCCTTAGGTAAAGGGGAGTCTTTATTAACAGCTTTCCAATGTAAATAGAGGCAGTGTTCGGGGAGGCACAGAACTTTTCCTGCATCTGCTGGGTTTTGATTACTTTAACTCTACATAATCTCTGTGTCAATGTGGCTCATCTTGTGGCAGCCTGCCCTGGGCCCCTAAACTATCTTAATAATGTTTATCAAAAATAATAAGATACTGCTACATACCTATTAAAATGGCTAAAGTCAAAGACACTGATAATGAATATTGCCAGCAAGTATACAGAGAAACGCAAAATCTCATTCACTACTGAGGGAAACGCAAAATGATACATGAACTTTGGAAGACAGCCTGGCTGTTTCGTACAGAACTAAACATACTTTTAATCTGTAATCTAGCAAATGTGCTTCTAGGTATTTACCCAAATGATCTGATAACTTGCGTACACAAAAGACCTAGACAGGTATGGGTATAGCACCTCACTGATAATCTCAAGGAAGCAACCAAGATGCTTATCCTATGTGCAAGGACAAAAAACAAAACAATAAAATGACCAGGGTTCCTTGGATACATTTCTGATTCTAGGACTGGGGCAGATAATTAAAGTGATCAACCTAAAGCATCTCATAGTAAGTGCTAACACACACACACACACACACACACACATACACACACACACACACACGGATGAGTGCATATGAAATGTCACCAGAACCAACTGAAGAGGATCCCAAAGGTCAAAGCTGAAATAATTTTAACTAAAAAGTAAATAAAATAGTTTTGGATTATAACCCCATGTATTAAAAAACAATTCCATGAGACTAAAATGATATAAATAAATGACTGACTAGATTCTGTGCAAACAAAATTCCAAATAATGTATATAGATTCTGCCCTCACGAAAGCTGGACCATAACTTCCCACGCCTTAAGCACAGGCTTCCAAAGATTATGGCATAGAAAGGTGCAGGGTGGGGGAAAGTAACATAAAGTGGAGAAAATAGCAAATATGTCTCAGCTAGGTGATCAAGGTCAACACTCAAAGCAGTAATAACTCAGGTCAACCACATGTGTCCTTGATATAAGGTGATGAAACTGGCACCTTGCTCTGTGGTCTCCATCCCAAACCCATAACCCCCATCTTATCCTGAAAAAACATCAAATTTCACTGAAGGGACATCCTACAAAATAACCGACTAGTACTCCTCAAAACTGCCAATGTCAGAAAAGTCAAGAAAAAAATCTTAGAAACTGACACAACCAAGAGAAGCCTAAAGAGACAAGATGAATAAACGTAATGTGGTATTTTGGGTGGGAAAGAGAAAAAGAACATTAGGCAAAAACTAGGGGAAAGGGAATGTGCTTTATAATAACATATCAATATTTCTCCATTAACTGTAACAAGTGCGCCATGCTGATTTAAGATGTTAGTAGGGGAAACAGTGTGAGGTATATAAGAAGGTAGATGTCTGTACTATCTTCTCAATTGTTTTCCTGAAAATCTAAATCTTCCTAAAATATAAAATTTATTATTAAAATACTACTTTATAAAAGCCCTATTTTATATCAAGTATATATAATACTATATTATACTATATATATTTATATATGCATATGTGTATCTGTATGTATCTATATCTATACTTATAAAGGTATATATCAGTCATATAAGACCATCTTCAAACCAAGATAGATGGCTACCCGTCTCTCTGGCTTTCCCCACACTGGAGCCTCAACAAGGCTCAAAAACAAGATGGAGTGACAACATGTCAGCAGAGGTAAGGACATTCAGGTGGTTCCATCAACTCTACTGCTTAAGGATTGCCTGGCAGCCCAAGATACAGTGATGGTCAGGGACTTACTGAGGCATCACATGGAAACATTACCAGGCCATGATAAACACAGAAAGCTTAAAATATTGCTATTCACATAGCACACATAGGTTGTAATTAGAGTTTACATTTACCATGCCACTGATACCAAATATCCTTCAAAATCTTCAAAGAAGAGATTATTCCACAACTTAGTCTTCCTCCACGTCACTCAAGATGTTACTATGTTATTTTATTTTTTTTCTTTCCCTACCTCCTCTATCAGAAGCAAGCAGAGCACTGAATCACCAGGTTGGGCGTCCTTTTCCGCGGTAACAACCTAATTCCCTGGCAATTACGTCAATTTCAGGTGGCAAAGTTCGCAAAGGCAAAGGTTTTTATTGTTTTGCTTTGGAGAGGAACAGAAAACACATTTTGAAGTCCAGAAGCATTTCATATAGCTAGGTCAAAGTTCAACGCAAAAATAGTTTCTAAGAACATCTGTAATCAGATAGTTTGTGATGTCTAGTGTTAAGTGCTCAAGGCTGTACCTTGTTTAAACTCAGTGCAGGGAGAACTTTTAGTCAGAAGACATCAATTTACAACCAGAACTAAAGTTTTGATGTTAAAACTCACCTTCAAGTCTTGATTCTTTTAGCATGAAGCCCAGTGAGTCTTTCTAGTATGTTAAGTGTGTAATAAATTATAGAAACGGGGCGCCTGGGCGGCTCAGTCAGTTAAGCGTCTGACTTCGGCTCAGGTCATGATCTTGTTGCTTGTGGGTTCGAGCCTCGAGTTGGGCTCTGTGCTGACAGGTTGGAGCCTAGAGCCTGCTTTGGATTCTGGGCCTCCCTCTCTCTCCCCTTCCCCCACTCACACTCTCTCTCTTTCTCTCAAAAATAAATAAACAATGAAAATTTTAAAAAAATATATAGAAACTCCTTTTCTTATGAAACTTCATTGATAGGCGCAAAATTATACAACAGAACAAAGTCTCAACTGCGCCCACCAAATTAAAAAAAAAAAAGATGGTATTTTCGGTCATTTGTATTGTGTCACTATAGGATTAAATACAAATGGAATCAAAGATGCTTTTCTGGAACCTAAACCAATCTGTAACAAAGGGTATTCCTTTATCAAAACTGGTAATTTTGAACTGAAGCTGATAAACTTATTTCACTATGGTTTGATTTTATATGAACACCTGTGCTTACTGACTGTCAAGGTTATATCTTATAGGCAGCCTGCTGATCACAATGTCAGTTTTTCCAGGAATATTTTTAGGTTTTTTTTTTTTCTTCAGTAAGAGCTGGTCTATTCATTATCCATCTCATATATAGAACTCTCCCGGTGTCTCACTAAAATAACGCAGGAGGCTTCAGATACGTTTTTATTTAGTCAATGTAGCCAGTTAGCTCTTGCTCTGTGGTTCTCCATCTTGTCCTTTCGTTTTGGGTCAAAGAGGAAAAAGGCATCAATAAGTGAAATGATTGTTCAGCTAGACAATCTAGCCTTCATTGGTGCACACATAAATAGTAAAACAGAATGTCCAGCCACACATACATCCCAGTGTTCCTTTCCATTGGTGCAATTTCCTTTACTCCTGTTCCTGGAAAAGTGACCCTGTCCAGTGATGATATTTGGGCAAGTATGTAAAGTCCATGATTTTGAGTTTATTTAACTGGTTTGCCAAATAACTAATGCACTTTATCAGGTAAATTTGTGTTTGGCTTTAAAATGAAAACTGCTATTCTCTCAGTGGAATTCAGTTACCTGTTATTACCTAATTGGATTCATTCACTTCAGTCAACAATATTTGTTGAATGCTTGCTATGCTATTCTAGGGCCCCGTAATGATAAACAAATCATATACGGTACATAGAGAGCTTAGAATCTAATGGGGATGAACAAGGAGGAACAAATATATTATGAGTGCTAACATTTATTGAGTATTTACAATGTGCCATCATTGTTTTGATTTTGTTTATTTAGTAACCCATTTAATCTTTAAAATAATCCTATCAAGTTGGAAATGTTGTAACCTTCATCTCACAGATGGAGAGACCAAGGCATATAACTCTAGTCAAAATCATCCTACTTTCCTGCAACTATGAGGCAGCAGAGCCTCTGAATGATACAATCTTAACAAAAGTGATCTAAGAAATGGAGTTATATAGTAAATATGAATAAAGATAGATGAATAAAGATTAATCTATGGATAAAGATGGAGAGTTCTATTCAACTAGAGAATCATATGTCTTGATATTTTAGTGGGACTGCATTGGGAGCCCCCCCGCCAAAAACAAAAACAAAAACAAAACCGTGGAATTTGAATACAGACCTGAGAAGATGAAGAAACATCCATGTGTCTACATAAAGGAAATAAGTTCCAAACAAGGGGAATAGCAAGAGCAAAGACTTAAGAAGGATGTGCTTGGTGCTCAGTTGGTTGGGCGACCAACTTCGGATCAGGTCATGATCTCTCAGCTGACGGGTTCCAGCCCCGCGTCAGGCTCTGTGCGATGGCTCAGAGCCTGGAGTCTGCTTCAGATTCCATGCTTCCCTCTCTCTCTGCCCCTCCCCGGCTCTCTCTCTCTCTCTCTCTCAAAAATGATAAATACTAAAAAAAAATTAAAAAAACAAAGAAAGATGTGTTTGACTTAGTTGATGGACAACAAGGATGGGACAGAGAAAATGGCAGAGGGTTGGCCAATGGGACCAGTTCGTGAGGCATCTTGAGGTGAAGGATTTCACTTGAGTTACGCAGGCAGCCACTGGAAATTTCAGAGATATGATGAAGGTGACATAACCAAATTTAGTAACAGCTGAAAGTAGTCATCGTGTAAACACTGGGAAGGAATGGAAGTTGTAAGAGCATTCAGAGGCTGAGTAATCCGTAAGTGATGGTTTATGTCACAAGGTATCAATCTGCATTTACCTTCTCTTGTTATTGTACTCCCGTGGGCCTTTTGCTTTCTTTGCATATTTAACCGAAATGGCTTTTCAAAGAAACTGTCTTTCTAATTATAATGTGAACTGTAATCTCTTGGAGGTAAATGTGCAGGGTTTTGGCCTTTGGAAACACGCCAGGGTTGGCATGATAGGAAGGAGATGCACTGAGGGGCAAACAGGAGATGACGCTAACTTGGCATAGGAAAAGTGATGGTGGACGTGGTGAGCAGATGTCTATCTGGGGAAATTATGTGAAAACGGAGCTTGTAGAATTTTCTGAATGGCCGGCTGTGGAGGTGAGAGCTGTTTGGGGGGCTGAGTTGTGATCAAGAGTTGAGTCGGGACTTGTGAACCTACTGGTAATTATCAGACATGCGAGCTAAGATTTTGTGTCGGCAGCTGGAATCCATCAGCCTGGACTCCAAGAAAGAGGACTCAGGAGGAGGCTTGAATGTCGAAAGGATGGTAGTTAAAATCAGGAGATAGGATGCTCACTTAAGGGGTGTGTGGAGAAGAGCAGCTGAGGTACTGTGACTTGTAGCATAGAGAGGGCAAATACTGAATATTTGAAGAAGGAAACTGGGAAGGGCTATAAAACAGGAGGAGTAACTTGAAGGTAGAGGGTTACTGAAGTCAACGTACTGAGGAAGAACATTTTGTTTTCTAGTTTTAATCTGTTAGAGGAGAAAGCTTCTTCATCAGTCCTGCTAAATTCAATGCGATGAAAACTAAGGACAGTGCACTTGGTCCATAGGAAAGACATTGGCCACATCGATTTAAAAGTAGTTCTGGGTGAAAGCTTCGTTCAGTCTGATTCAGAATAATTACCTAAATGAAATTAAGGTAAACTGTAAAAGCTCCATGAATGTTTTTGTGAAAACAACAGCTACATCAGCAACAACAAAATTGTGACGAACTTCTTACTGATGGCCTGGATTTTTTTTTGTTTGTTTGTTTGTCTTCCACAGTACTGGAGTTACAGCTGGATATATGGCAGATTCCCTTTCTGTGGTTTCTAGATGAATAACTGGCCCTGGCTTCTAGATGATTTTGTGTGGGTTTCTGCCAGCGGGAGTTAGGCAGGGGTGATCTTTCTGCAATAATAGCTGTTTCGGCTGCCTTGCATCATTATGATTTTCTGCAGCAACTAGAAAAATCGGACCAGCTTCGCTACAATGATTCACCCAGAGGGCTTTTTTGTTTGTTTGTTTTTAGCAGTTCCAAGGATTTTGTAAGCTCTTAAGTCCCTGTATTAAATCTCTTACTGATTAAAATACCTATAGTGGTTTCTATTTCCCGTGTTATCCCCTGACTAATGGAGACAGGTAGTGCCTACACCTTATCAGAAGGGTGCAGGATATGCTAGTGTTCTTTGAGCCCTGGAGGTGAAAAGAATTGTAAGCAGGTGCATATGAATAACAGACCGTGTGAAATGAAGACTAGTCCTGCTTGACATCAGGTTCCATTACGTGTTCGTTCTTGCAGTAATATGCATCTATGAGAGCAGGGATTATAAGAATTATACTTGAAAACAGTAAGTAATAGGTTTGGTTTTCCTAATTTTAAATTGTGTTGAAAAATGATGAGTAAGGAAAAAGACATATAGGCCTAGGTATCAAATAAACTCAGTTCCACAAATAAACATATTTTAAGAACATATGTAATATTCTGCAAGTACCATTTTGAACAAGAGATACTGCACAAAAGATCTTAAGGAAGAACAAGGAGACCCTCATGAAAGAAGAGCAGGAGTATCAGCAGGATTATCCGGTTTCTCACCAGACCCACTTTGGCCCCCCGGGAGTACTGTCTGCTTAAGTCCCTAGGGGGCTGGAAGGGCAGGTCCCCTGCCTGGTCCTGGTGCCTTTACCCAAGGAGATGAGGAGAGGACAGGGGAGAACAAAGCAGTGCTGCAGTCCAGAGCCCAGGACCCGGGCCCCAGGCCACACTCTGGGAAGCTCCAGGTTCTATCCCTGGAGGGACTCGAACAATCGCTTTGCCCTAAGAGGGTCCCCTTCACAACACCTGCGGGAAAGAACATTGGAGGGTCAGGGGAGTATCCGGGGTCTGGCTGCTAGACAAATATTCCTCTCCATTAGAGCAATAAAATGCTTTCTGATCTCTCTTTCTCTGTCTCTCTCTCTCTGTCTCTCTCTCTCTCTCTCTCTCTCTCACACACACACACACACACACACACACACACAACACACACACACACAACACACTTCCGCAAAACACAATTGAGCAACTTTCCTAATCAATATCAGATGGCGAAATTCAAGGAACATTTTAACTAATTAAGCTGCAAAATAAACTTAAAACAGGTATCTGAAGCTAGCCTTGTCTACAAAGAGAATTGCCACTTTGACAAGCTCAATTAACACTTTGAGCTTAACTTAGGAACTTTATTATTATTATTATTATTATTATTATTATTATTTTTACTTAAATGTTTAAGCAACGTGGAGCTAATGCATTCTTTATGTTTGGCCTTCACACAACTGATATCAACCATAACTATGCCCAAAGGCAACATGAAACAGTTGATGGCAAAGAAGATGAAGTTAAAACGCAGATTTTTTTTAAAGGTAAAGGATTCTAATTAGCTAATGGATTTTAAAGTTATATAAATATTATAAATACTGATATATAAATACATAAATATGATAGCACTTAAATTTAATCATACAAATATTTTTCTTCTAATTTAGACAACCATACCCTGATTACCCAACACTTCATTAAAATAGTCAGAAATGAAGGAGAGATTTAATTCAAGACCACAGTCATTTTGGAAGCTGGAGAAAGTTAAACTTTATTGAGAGACTATAATGTTTCACTTAATTGCCAAAATAAGAAAACACACTGAAAAGGCAAAGTCTAGAAAGGTTAAAATCTGCATACTACACCTGCACAATAATTACAAATTCTATTGCATATATATATATATATATATATGTGTGTGTGTGTATATATATATATGTATATGTATATACACACACACACACATATATATACATATATATATATATATACACACACATATATATATATACACACACAGATATATATATATATATATATATATATATATATATATATATATGATATAACCAAAGAATGGGCTGTCTGAAAATGCCCACGTTGTTTATCACCCAATCCAGGGTGTAATCACTCCATTGATGTTCATATATTCTGCACTCAGCACTGTGAAAAGTGCAAGGGAGAAGACAATACATTCAATAGAACTCTAGTTCCCAAAGAAGCCATAATTTAACCAGGAGTTCAGTCATAATGTAGTTAAACAGAATGTGTAAGTATTTCATTAGCCTTTGATTTTCAGAGGGAGTTTATTCTGTCAGGTCAACCTGGCGAACTTCACAGAGGAAGAATTACTCATTTGGAAAGGGCTCCACCTGAAAAAGTTACGAGCATCCCTGCTATCCCTATCATAATACATATAACACTTCATTTCTTATAGAAGACTGCCTTTTGAGAGGCAGAATAGCAGAGTTGTTGAAAATGTATACAACACAATCTATTTAGATGCAAATCCCAGACTTTCTGCTTCCTTGCTTAGGCAAGCTGCTTACCCTCTTTGTATTTAGGGGAAAGGGATCTATATTAGGAAGATTAATCAGACTTAACTGAGTAGGCTAAATTGGAGTGGGAAATGAATTATCATTTGTGAGAGCCTTCTTTAATCTGGAGCTGAAGACCACAATGTCCCTGTTATACAATGATTACAAGTAAACATGGAGGATATTTTATCAAACACAATCCTCTCATGAAATACTAGAATATATACCTAAACTTGAACACTTCCTAAATACATATTTTTTTTCTATTCGTGTGCATAGAATCTGTGCATTCAGCAAATACTTTCCCATATTTCTTATTATTAGCCACATTATTACATTAAATTTTATATTAAAGGTCATCTGATAGAAGGGAAATATACAGACATACTAATTCATTAATTATTCACTTATTCAACATTGATTGAATTCAATCTTTGCCAAGCACTTGATTGGTGTTTCTTGGAAAATTGGTAAAATGGTAATCCGATTCCAGGTAGAAGTAGAAAAGAATGTGTATTCGGCTCCTTTGGAGGAAGTGTTCTGCAAATGTTCATTAGTTCATGTTGACTGTTGTTCAAATCAACTATGTCCTTATTGATAGCCTGTCAGCTTTCTTCCATCAATTATTCTGACCATGATTATGGATTTTTCTATTTCTCCTTATAGTTCTGTAAGTTTTTGCTTCACTTATTTTGAACCCGTTACTGGGTTCATAAATATTTGGGATTACTATATCTTTGTGATGAATTAACCCTTAATCATTCTGAAAATGCCCACGTTATCGCTGGTCTTTGCTATGAAATCTACCTAGTCTGGTATTAATTTATTCACTAAATGTTCTTTGCCTTGGTCATGGCATGGTAGTCTTCCCAGCTATTTACTTTTAAACAGTCTGTGTATTTACACAAAAGGTAGGTTTTTTTTAGGCAGCATATATTTGGTTCTTGGTTTCTTATCCAATCTGACACTCTTTAGGCTGTGTACTTATACTATGTACATTTAATAAGATTATCATTATTATTGATTTTGATTCAAACAGATAAATAAAGTGAAAGATACTAAAAAGAGAAAAAATGGTATTTACCCACACATTTGCAATTTAATGTGTTTTTAATTGCTGGTTTTGTTTTCCTTCTTCCAGGAGGAGGAGATCCTTTCATAGTGACTAGCACAGGACTTCTTGTGATTGATTGTTTTTGCCTTTGTATATCAAAGGAATTATTTTGCCTTCGGTTTTGAAATATATACATGCAGATTTCCAATTTGACAGTTTTGCCCCAGCCATTGTAAAGGTCATCCCTAGACATTACATTTTGCCTTTTTTCATATTGTAAAATATTTTCTCATAAGCAATGTACTTAGAAGTTTTTAAGCCCCCGTGTGCTAATTCTATTACCTGTGTCATTTACAGTTCTGTCTCTACTGATTGTTTTTGTTCTTACCGTGGCTTGCATTTTCCTGCCTTTAGAATGCCTGGTAGTCAGTATCCTTCTCGGTACCCTTCCTACATCCTGTGTATGTATTATGAAGTTTTCTACTCTGGTCCTTTGTTGAGCTTTCGGAATTATGAGCATTAATTATTTTCAGTGGTTAATTTTCAGATCCTGGGAGTTCCTTCACGTGCACGTGCTGATTGGTTTTTGACTGACGACCCAAGAAAGACCTCAGCAGATCTCCAGTGTTCTCGTTTCTCTCTGTCTCTGCAGTTACCTCCTCTCTGGTACTCCTCCCTGCAAACTACCTCCATCTTGGCCTTCATACACTATCAGTTTCCACTCCTCAAGTAGGGAGACTGCAGGGTCTCACCAGGGTTCTTCATGCCTGTCCAGTAGCCTGGAAGCTTGCTTGGGGCAGTAAGTTGGACAATTGTAGAATTCATAAGTGTTGTACTGATTTCTAAAAAAATGTCCTATACTGTATCATTTTAACTTTTTCTTATATTCTATTGGGCTTTTCTTTTTTGTTTCCCCCAGTAGTTTCAGTAGAAAGGGTATAATTGGTTTGTGTTACTCCATCTTGTGAGGTATCAAACGTTTTATTGCTTTTTTAAAATTTTATTCTAAGATGATTTTGGAGCAATGCTGTAGAAGATATATTGATGAAATAAGAAACTTTTGACAGAGAAACAAATAGGACACTATTCTGAGAGTAATATACAGGGAGAACGCAAGAGGCATGCTTGAGTTATATCAGAAGTTCAGTAGGTAGGATCAGACAAACAATTTAACATTTATTATTGTTTTTCCTCCCAGCTTTCTTTATTCACATTGTTATGCACTCTGGTGTACTTGAAATTTAATTCTTTAATAAGGTAGTTTGGCATAAGGCTTTGTCCCAGATTCTGTTTCTGGGGTACACAAACTAAGCTATTTAGTGATACTTTTTTATGCTATTTTATTCATCAGCAAAGTGAAATTATGCTTGAATAATTCAAGCTTAGTTAAGAGTTAGTACAAATCAAATTTTCAAAGAAATCAGTATCTAAAAATTGCTCTGAGATTATAAGATTCTTATGTAAATATTTGAGTCTGAAAAATGCTAAGCTATATTAAATCAAACGGCTATCTACTTTTTTCTTCTTCAATCTTGTAGTTGCAGGACATATGGAAATAAACAATGCCAAAGTGAATATTTCTTTAATTCAGCAAAACCATAATAGAAACAAAGAGGCTAATCAGCATAGATTAGGAATCATTCTTATTAAATGACTGTAAAATATGTGAAATGATATTAATCTGTTTTGAAAATGCTATATGATTTTCTTTACCACCTTGCCCTTTTAAAAATGGCATTCATAAATGCTTTTAATCTTAAATAAAGATCACACTAAGGATGAATTACATAAATCTTAATTACTTTTCTATATGGAAACATAGCCAAACACTGGCTTGGCATTTATATTGTCATATTTTGTATATTGTTTTGGTAGTTATTTAATCAAATAGAGAAATTACATAATGGGACAGATGAAGAGGCAGAAACAAACTTACCTAATATTTGATACCCTTGTTTTTTGTAAAAAAAAAAAAAAAGAAAAAAGAAAAATCACAGCAAAATTCAATATAATGTCCACATCACTAACAATTTCACATTAGTTCAACTGATTGTTTTATACATTAAAATAGCAAGAGGAGCCCCTGTGTGGCTCAGTCAGTTAAGCACCCAACTCTCGATTTCAGCTCAGGTCAAGATCTCATGGTTCATAAGTTCGAGGTTCATGTGGGGCTCTGTGTTGACAGTGCAGAATCTACTTGGGATTGTTTCTCCCTCTCTCTCAAAAATAAATAAATAAACAAAAATAAAGCAAGAGAGTTCTGTATTATTAATGAATCATTCATCATCTTTTATTATAGCACTGTCACTTTCTGACTCTAGATGATTTACTACTGTTTATTTAACTTCCTTGAACATTGAACAGAATATTATTTGAATGCTAACATAACATTTTTGTCATCTCTTTTCTTCCACATAACTTAGCACACTGTCTTTTAGCCAAATTTGACTTGTGTTTATAATAGAATTTATCTTTCATGCATTGTTATTATCTATTTGATATTATTGACCACTAATAATGTTAGGAATATAAGATTATTTTCCATTTCCTATGTGCCTGACATTATTTCATGCATTTAGGTAAAATCATCTTAATGAAACCCAAACACAGCCAATATCAAGGGAATCAAAGTTCAATGAGGTTAAGTAATCTGATTGATTTCTTGAAATTATGATATGGCAGAGCTAGGATATAACTCCTTTCATAGTTTTCCCAAAAGAATACATGGACATAGTTTATATCTATTCTGTATATATTTTTTACAATATTCAGTATTATAATATATTCTTGATAATTTAAAGAGTTGGAAAATATATAATTGTATAAAAACACAAAGATTAATTTGTCAAAATAACAAAGAGAGTAGAATAGAATTTGCTGAGTGTTTATTTGGCAATTACCATAATGAGTAAATTGAACAGATGTTTTTAGATTATAATTGAAAAAAGTTTACCACACTGTTATTAACAATTAATAATAATAAAATTGAAACCATAAGATATGATGTGGAGACCTTTGCAAATTCTATCAAATGGAATCTTTCCAAATAACAATTTTCCTCGGTATTATTATGCTTATATTATCAATGAGAAAATTGAAGCATAGCTAAATGAGTGACCCAAAATCAAAAGTGGTAATGCTCCAATTTAAATTCGGTTTATTTTGATTTTTTTTACAGTCACAATTATCCTCTGGAGATTTTGTGTGAAAATATATAATCTAGGAGTATGCCTTGTGAATTTGCTTTTAATTTGATTTTATAAGCATGGCATGGTTTGTAAAATAGCATGTTATTTTATTGGTGCATAAGGTGGTAATTAATTATAATACTTCAATAATGAGGTGAATAACTTTTCTTCATATAGGAGAGACTGACAATTGAGCAGTGTCTAATTTAGTTGCTACCACTAAAGCTTTACATATTAATAAAACTGGATATATTATAAATGTGATGAATAAAGATATTATTAATGCCTTCATAATTATAATATATATTACATAGTCCAAAGATTTGTTAAAAGTCATTTACTTTATATTGTGAAAGCTTTATTCCCTTCCTATATTTCTTTAATTTAAAATGTCTCAAAAGACCAATCTAGAGATTTTTCAAAATGCTAGGTTGTTTTTATTGAATGAGGATCAAAATGCGACTATAAAAAAAGTAACATTAAATGAGATATTATATTACTCTTGTTGTTAGATACCAGAATTATTCCCATATCCCTTGCCATGTCTCAATTATTTACAGAAACGTGAATTTTGTTCTCATCTCTGTGGTTACTTTATGGTCGGTATGTATCTTATTCTCAGTATTTTTAACAACTGAAAATTAAAAAAAAAATAGTTCCAGAGTTGAGAAGAAAATCTCTAGATTCCAAAGTTGACTGTCAATGGTAAATAACTGACACCAAACAATACTCACATGTCATAAGTATACATCCCTAAGAAAGTTACAAGGAAAGCAGTCATTGTTTGGGTTCTGAAAGACTGTTTTCTAATCAGGTACATAAAAAGGTGAGCATTGGAAAACATAAATTTTGCATAGACAGTAATGATTCCTAGGAATCTAGCAGAACTTGAATGAGAAGAAAGGACCCAGGACTACAGGATATCGGATCAAACAATTTTGGTAAAAAATTTTTATCGGTTGTACTTTCCTGACTTCTGTTCCTTGGAACACCATTGTAGGGAAATAATTATGCAGGAAACTAAGTTTGAGAAAACATGTGTATGTTTTTCAGGTATTCATAGTTAGCATTACCAGCAACCAAAATTTTCAGACATTCTGCAATAAAGGCAACTGAATATGCTTGTTTAAACCAATGTCATCCAAACAACAACTGTTTATTGCTAGAGAACATGTACTGCAAACTTTTGGCGTAAAGCTCTAGTTTAACTGAATCCTGTAACATGTAACATGCCCTAATCTCCTTTTGGTCTGAATCCAGTACATAACCACAGTGTATATTTTCATCTGGAATATATGGTTCCTTAGTTTGGATTGTGATTGTTTGCTTTCACCATCTCTTAGCAAGACCCCTAATACAAAATAGGTGCTCAATCAGTATGTTACATAATTTTTCCAAATTTGAATATTCACCGGGTTCCTCTTTTCTTACGTTCTTCCATATAATTATTTAAGATAAATAATTGAAAACAACAGCAAAAGCACCCACTTCTTTTTTGACTAGCTTGTTTTTTAAAAAAATACACTTGAAAGTTTCAAAGCCCCTGGACTTTACAAATAATATGAAAGGATTATCACAATTATTGTTTCCATTATTGTTTCTATATAAATCCAAGTAATATGTACAACTTGTACTAGAAAGGAGGTTTATTCCAGGGAATACACCACTAGACTACGACTATGGCTTTCTCACCTAGTTGAAGAAATTGAGGGAGTCCTTGGGTAAAGTTATTCAAATAATGAGTTTTAATTTGCCTTGCTTGAAATGGGTACATAATTCTGTGTCAACATTTCAGAGGCAGTTTTTGTAAGGAAGCTTCAATTTTAAATGTGTTAAAAATATTAAATGTCACATGAAAATGTGCTAAGAACAGAGTGACATCAGCATTATGGCAAAAGTCATTCCTTTTTTTTTTTGTCTCTTTTGATTTAAACTAACTGACATCCGTGAATGAAGAAGTGTATCAGGGCAGCTGAGAGATCCATCCATCTTTGCTCCCCAAGGTGGGTGTCTTGGACTCTGAAGGAGGTGGTGAAGGGGGGAGGGATGGTGGTGAACCAGCACAACCTTTATGGCAGAGGCAGTGGCAGGTCACAGGCTGAGTGGGGGTGTGCCTGGCTATGCCTGCTGAAGCTGGGGAGACCAGTTGTTTTCACTGAAATAATTCCCTCAGTGAGTGGGGTTGAAGGAAAGGAAATGGGAAGTAAGGGGAGATACCACACATCTCCAGGACACCCCCTCCACCCAACTTGTAGATGCCCCTGCGGGCTGTGGGTGCATCCAAAGTTCTAAGCACACTCCTCCTTCTGCCCTGTGGCCATCCTTTGCTGTTTTTTTTTAATGCCCAATCCCAACCCTTGTAGTGAATTAGCTTTCCTAAGCGAAACTAGAGGCACTTCTCATCAAATACCATGAAAAATCATGGTAATACAAAGAAAATACCACAAAAAGAAAATGACAATTTTCTAGCAATTGAACCCAAAGACATGGAATATTGCAATCTAACTGAAAAAAAGAAAAGAACTTAAAATAGCCGTTATAAAGAAGTTCAAGGAGCTATAAAAACAAACACTCAGGGGCACCTGGGTGGCGCAGTCGGTTAAGCGTCCGACTTCAGCCAGGTCACGATCTCGCGGTCCCTGAGTTCGAGCCCCGCGTCGGGCTCTGGGCTGATGGCTCAGAGCCTGGAGCCTGTTTCTGATTCTGTGTCTCCCTCTCTCTCTGCCCCTCCCCCTTTCATGCTCTGTCTCTCTCTGTCCCAAAAATAAATAAAC
Organism: Prionailurus viverrinus; assembly: GCF_022837055.1. Classification (NCBI taxonomy): domain Eukaryota; kingdom Metazoa; phylum Chordata; class Mammalia; order Carnivora; family Felidae; genus Prionailurus; species Prionailurus viverrinus. The sequence goes on along the minus strand of NC_062572.1, from coordinate 89,324,274 downwards.
GTTGAAAAAAAAAATTAAAAAAAAAAAAAAAAAAACACTCAGAAGTGCAATACAATAATCTCAGAAATAAAATTAATGAATAGAAGGAGTACTTTACAAAACACAAGTTCCAAAACAACAACAACAACAACAACAACAACAACAATGAAACAAAAACCCCCAAGAAACAGACAGAAATTCTGGAGCTAAAGAACTCAATATCATATGGAAGATAAAGAAATAGATCACATGGAAGAGAGAATTAGGAAGCTCAAGGTTAGAAATATAAAAATGGCTCAGGTGGAAGAGGAAAGAAAACAGAAATAAGAAAAAGTAAAGAAGCCCTTTGAGAAATAATAGATTGCATTAGAAAAGCCAACATAAGAATAATGGATATCCTGGGGCACCTGGGTGACCCAGTCGGTTAAGCCTCAACTCTTGGTTTCAGCTCAAGTCATGATCTGATGATTTGTGGGGTCAAGCCCCACACTATCAGTGTAGAGCTTGCTTAGGATTCTCTCTCTCTCCTTGTCTCTTTGCCCCTCCCCTGCTTTTGCACTCTCTCTCTCTCCTTCTCTCTCAAAATAAATAAACAAACTTAAAAAAAAAAGGAGAGAGAGAAAGGAACAGAGAGCATATTTAAAGAAACGATAGCTGAGAACTTCCCAAACCTGGGGAAGAAACCGGATTTATAAATCCACAAAACTAACAGAATATGTTATTATCTCAATGCAGAAAGACCTTCTCCAAGACCTATTATATTAAAACCATCAAAAGTCAATGCTAAAGAAAGAATTTTAAAATCAGGGGAAAAAAAGACAGTAACCTATACAGTAACCCCATTAGGCTATCAGCAGGTCCTGAACAAACCAGGAGAGAGTAGAATGACATATTCAAAGCACTGAAACAATCCTAAAAGTGTGTAGAGGCAGAAAAGGCCCCAAATAGCCAAAGCAATTATGAGAAAACAAAACCAAAAGAAAAACCAGAGGTATTTGGCTTCCAGATTTCAAACTAAACTATGAAACCATAATGATAAAAACAGTCTGGTACTAGAATAAAATTAGACACATTAGCTAATGGAACAGAATGGAAAGCCTAGAATTAAACCCTGGTAAATACAGTCAAATACAGCCAACTAATATTTGACAAGGGAACCAAGAATACCTAATGGTGAAAGGATAGTGTCTTCAGCAAATAGGGCTGGAAAACTGGAGAAACACAGCAGAACATGTGAGTGCTATCTCACACCATCACAAAAACTAATTCAAAAATGGACCACACTTAAATATAAGACCTGATGCCATAAAACTCCTAGAAGAAAACAGAAAAGAAACTTACTGATATTGGTTGTGGCAATAATGTGGGGGGTATAAAGCCAAACACAAACAAGAAAAGGGAAGTCAATCAATGGGATTACATCAAGCTCAAAAGCTTCTGCACAGTAGAAAAACAATTAACAAAATGGAAAGACAACAACCTACAGAATGGGACAAAATTTTTGTAAACCAAATATCAAATAAGGGGTTAATATCCAAAATATATAAAGATTTCAGTCAATTCAATAACAAAAAGACAATCAACCCAATCTAAAAATGGGCAGAAGAACTAAATAGACATTTCTCCAAGAGGGTATCTAAGTGGCCAACAGACAAAAGAAAAGATGTTCAACATCACTAATCATCAGAGAAATGGAAAGCAAAACCGCAATGAGATTATCACCTCACATCTGTTGGGATGGCTATCATCAAGAAGACAAGAGACAACAGGTGCTGGTGAGAATGGGGTGAAAAGGGAACCCTTATACACTGTCAGTAGAAATGTAAATTGACCAAACCACTATAGAAAACAATATGGAGATTTCTCAAAAAATAAAAATGTATCTACCATATGATCCAGAAATTCCACCTCTGTGTATGTACCTCAAGTAACTGAAAACAGGATTTCAATAAGATATAGGCACTCTCACGTTTATTGTAGCATTATTTACAATAGCTAAGAGGTGGAAATTACCCACATGTCCCTCAATGGATGAACGGATAAAGAAGATGTGGTAGGTATACACAATGGAATATTGTTCAGTAATGAGAAAGGAAGGTATCCTCCCCTTCGTGACAACACAGATGGACTCTCTGAGCACATGCCAAGTGAGGTAAGTCAGACAGAGAAAGACAGACACTATGTATCATTGATATGTGGTATCTAAAATAGTTAAATCTGTAATAATAATAAAAAAGGGCAAATGATTACCAGGAGATGGGGGGGGTGGGATAAGAGTGATGGTATTTGAGGATATAAACTTGCTGTGAGTAGTAAAACAGCCGTAGAGATTTAATGAATAGTATGGTGAATATAAAAAATAATATTGTACTATAATTATGTAATATAACTAATATAACTATTGCTTTATTGGCAATCAGATCACGGTATATAAATGTATCAAAGTAACATTGTGCACACTTTAAACTTGTACAATGCTGTGGATCTAATTATTCAAATGTCTGATCACCTTGAACGCTATTAACTGGCAGGCTCTAGTGAATTCAGGAAAACCATAATGACTATCTAGTTCTAAAATCAGGATACTAGCCTAAATAACCTGGGTGATTATCAAAATTGTTTCCTGAATTCTTGACTGTTTTGCCTACATGGAAGTGGTAAGAAGAACACAATAATTAATGGCAATTATATCTCTAAAACCATCATTTATTAACAGCACGAGCTTTGAAAATCAGGTTCATTTGGATGGCTCAACTGGAATAGAGTTGATTTTAATTTGTTTGTGTTACCATTAAGACCCACTAGGACAACTGGATTTATTTGCACTCACTGCTACTCCAAATTCACATAATTCCAACTCTGCCGAGAGCACTAATGAATACTGAAGCTGCTGTTTCTTACCTTCAGAAGTCAGAGAAAACATGGAGAGATAGCTTGGAAAAATGAATTTAAGTTGACTCTAAGTTTTTGATACCTAATAAACTAATGTGTACTATATATATTATTGAAAACAGTAATAACCATCCTACCTTTAGAGGGCATGGACCATCAAGGTTTCCTAATCCCGTTAAAAATAAGAGTGGGATACTGCCCCACTGCACTCTTTAAATTCAACTCTTGTATATGTTTTTGTTCCTGCCTCTGATCACCTCTAATGGGAATACAATTTAAATTGTTCTATAAATTTTAAATTTCTTTTTTTCTAAATTATTATTTATTTTGAGAGAGAAAGAGAGAGAGCAGGGGAGGGAGGGGTGGAGAGGGAGAATCCCAAGCAGGCTCTGTGCTGTCAGTGTGGAGCCTGCTACAGGGTTCAGTCTCATGAACCATGAGATCATGACCTGAGGCAAAATCCGGAGTTAAATGCTTAATTGACTGACTCACCCAGGCACCCCTAAATTATAAATTTCTATGAAACTAAAAAAAAAAATAATAGACTTTGCAACTAACAAAGGCAGAATTTTGAACACTCTTTTTTCAGATATTTGCTACTTATTAGGCATAGGAGATTTTCAAATTTCAATTTTTTTTTAATGTTTACTTAATATTGAGAGACAGAGAGAGACAGAGTATAAGCATGGGAGGGGCAAAGAGAGAGGGAGATGCAGAATCTGAAGCTGGCTCCAGGTTCTGAGCTGTTGGCACAGAGCCCAATGCAGGGCTTGAACTCACAAACTGCGAGATTGTGACCTGAGCCGAAGTCAGATGCTTAACCAACTGTGCCACCCAGGCGCCTCGAGATTTTTAAATTTTAAATCACTACCACACCGATAGTTGAAATATTTAAGATTGTTTTTGTGTTTATTTGTTGAAAAAAGTAATCAGCTGCCATAAATACGGAAGTTATATGAGGAACATATGTCAAAAAATAAATCAAAAAGATTTCAATTATAGAAAAAACTTAAAAAAAAACAATTGCACAGAGGCTTTGCCTGTAGAGGACAAAATAACTGAATAGTTGCATGTTAGAAGAATAAATCGAGATCATTAAGAACCTCTGCTAAGATATTGGGGAAGGCAGAGCTGAAGTTGTTCTCCCTGAGGTGGGACAGTCTAGAGCTGAAGCCTTTGAATTTTTCAGAGAAGCTAGGGCTAAATAGATATGCCTGCCTGTTCATATTGGGACGGCAGAGGTTGGACAGCAAATCGTCTTCTCGGCACCCGTGAAGTCACATGTACACTTGCAAGTGCACGAAATATAAAAATATCTGTTCTTGGGGCACCTGGGTGGCTCAGTCGGTTGAGCATCCAACTTTGGCTCAGGTCATGATCTCACAGTTCATGAGTTCCAGCCCCACATCGGGATTGCTGCTCGTAGTGCAGAGCCTGCTTCAAATCCTCTGTACCCCTCTGCCCCTCACCCGCTTGTGCTCTCTCAAAAATAAATACCCGTTAAAAAAAAGTCTCTGTTCTCAAATTCTGAAGCCATTGGTTACACCAGCACTTAGGAATGGTGGTAGGTCTTTGCAGTGATAACACTGTATTCTTTCTGATTTTCTTCTTCATTAGGGAAGTCATGATAATTGAGAAAATAAGCAGGGAGTGTTTGTTGGTTTCTTTTCAATTTATTCCAATGTAGTAGTCATACAGCTTCCCTCCTTTCAAATACATGGTAGGATTGTATTGCCCCACGGGATCCTTGAAGGTAGGTGAAGCTACAACTACCTTGGCCAATGAACTATGAGCAGACATGGCCGATAAATATTTAGATGGAGGAAATGAAGAGCCAACCCTAATTCATCACATACTCTCCCTGAACCCTCATAAACATAAAAGCATAGGTCAAGAAAGAACTTCTTTAGCTCAGTTCTCTGAAAATAAAAATAACAAACAATATATTTTTGTGTTACCCTAATGGGATTTTGGTACTATTTGTTTTCACAGCATAACCTAGCCTTGTCCTGATTAATACAATAATATAATAAATAAATAAGGACACCAAAGCAACAATGAGAGAAATGTTAACATTTGGCTTTGCATTTTCTTTTTTTTTTTTTTTACATTTTCTCTTTGATCATAACAAAACTGCCATCATTTTGAAATTGCTATATGTTTCCGTTTATATAGACATATGCATATATGAATTCATATATATTTATAAATTTATGGATGTATATAAATTATAAATTAAAATCCATTCAACTGATCCCCTTATAAACTTATAAATTCTAACTGGAGGCCTAAGACAAGTCATAGGCACATTTTTCACCCTGCGATATGTGTTTTTTGTATCTGAGGGCCTTCTCAGAGTAATACAGAAGAATAAGTGAGTTTGGCATTTTGATTTGATGTCTTATAACCTACGCATCTGATATTTCTTCATAGTATATTTGTGTGATGCTTTCTAGACACTTAAATCTGTGCATTCAAACATATTTGAAAAGTTTCATTCTAAAAGCCATCTAGGATTGAATCTCATGTGTGATACAGTTATCCATCGTTCACAATCCACAATTCTGCAATTACCTTTAATTACTTTTCAGCCTCCAAATATTAGCTGAAAATTGTGTCTCAGTGTTCAAAATAGGTATGAATATTTGTTTTTAACCTATCTACTTCCCAAGGAAATTGAGTAGATGGAAGTTCCGTTACCACTCTTTCAACAAGGCATCTGTCATGATACATTGTTGTATAGTCCAAACTCAGAAACCATGGGAGGATTTTTAAGCAGCACAAATCTATCAACGAGTCCATTACCTACTCAATGAAGCATAAAATGAACAGATAGTCTTGAGTCTGCTGTCCATATCATTGTTGCTAATATAGTCGGCATAATAATGAAAAGTACACGGCTGAACTCCACCTACACTAGACAATGTGAAAGAAACAAAAAACAAACCTAAGGAAACATTGCTGCCAAGGATTTACTCATTTAGACAAACACAAAACTCTTGAGAGGATAAGTAGGAGTTTTAAATATTCTCCAAGAACACATAAAGACATAAAACAGGGCCGCTATTGATCGTTTTTAACTTGAAAAAAGAGAAAGAAAAGGGGCAAAAAAAGAAAACCTACTCATCAACCAGCAGGTGGAACCACTATGGGTGCCGAATTTCCATACTGATGGTTGACTTTTCCATTATGGAAGAGGCAGCATGTACACATTTACAGCAGAGATGGTGTATACACATATGGAAGAGACAGTGTATACACATATGGGCTCATCCACAATGAGAAGGACCACAGACCTGGGAAGGACCAGAAATCAGGCAAGACCTGGGAAAACTCAGCCACACTTAGTTATGGCACTGATGAAATTAGGCATGTGACAAATGTAGGCACCTTTAATTAATGAATTTGGAGAGTGGCTTGTAGGGATCCCATCCAGTCTTGGGCAGCCTCCACACTTTCATGGGTTTTCCTTTCATGATGCCCCCAACCCTCACACAGATTCTTATGATGAAGAACCAAGAATAATTCTCACGTGCCTCTAGGAGGGAAGGGGAATATAAATTAAGTTTCTACCTTAGCAAACTAGAGAAAGAACAGCAATTCAAGCCTAAAGCAGGCATATGAAAGAAAATAAACATTAGAGCCAAAATCAGTGTGATTAAAAAAGTAATAGAGAAACAGCATCCAAATCAAAGGCAGGTTCCTAAAAAGATCAATGAAATTGATAAACCTATATCCAGGCTCATCAAGAAAAAAAAAAAAGAGAAAAGGTAGAGATTACTAATATCAGAAATGAAAGAGGGGCCATTGCTATGATCTCATGGATGTTAACAGGACAATAAATAAATAAATAAATAAATAACCCCACTCCCCCAAAAAACCCAGACCACCCCTAAAAAATCTATGAACATAATGCTCACAAATTTGATAAGTTCATGTTTAGTTTAACACAGATATAAATGCTTACATATAAAATTATTTATAATATACGTGTAAATAGGTTAAGTATACACACTTACTTCTGTACCTTGTCAGCTCAGGGCCTATAAGCAACAACACATGGTAGCAGTGAGCACAACAGAGCCTATATCTTCATTTCTCATGCCATTACAAGGACCCAGGGCCTTGGGAGAAAGTGCGGATTCTAGCACTTGGGCAGGGAATGTACAAGATGATCCTGAAGCACTTTTTAGTGCCAGAGAGTGAGAAACTTCTAACGCAGACACACACACACACACACACACACACACACACACACACACACACACATGCACACACACACATACACACACAGGCAGAAGTATGTCAAGGGCACAGGAGCTAATTGAAAGTGCTTCCAATAGCCATATCTGGAATAATCAGAGAAAGATTCAATAAAGCAGTATTGGGTTATGAACCCAAAGTACAAGATTAATACTCGTTTCTCCATATTGATATAAATAAATAATTGAATCAGTAAATGGAATAGAGAAAAGTGTCCCATGCAGAAAAATCCCAAATCACATTATTACTACTAATAATTAATAGTACATAGCATATATTCTGAATTGATAAAAACATGTTTAAAAACAAAAGGATAAGAAGGTAACTCATATACATATAGAGGAGGAAGATGATTGGAAGAATGAGGGTGGATGATCAACAACCTCCAACCCATTCCTCAGCTACTAAGGGCCCACATTTTTGTGGTAATAATAACATTTTCCATTAAAATTCAAAAGGAAATTTCTTGTGTCATGCTATCCTGTGAATATGACTTAGAAGTCATATGTTTACCTGTAAATATATATTTTTTTTAATCCTTGAATAATTCTAGAAGCAATGGAGAAGTATGGGCTGGGAGACCGCCAAAGGCAGGTGTTCTCAAGGCAATTCCTACTGAAATCAAGGCTGGGTTAAATAACAGTAATAAGAAGTAAATACTATCGTTTGGGGCATCTGGGTGGCTCAGTCAGTTGAGCGTCTGACCCTTGATCTTGGCTCAGGTCATGATCTCACGGTTTGTGAGTTCAAGCCCCACATGGGGCTCTATACTGTCAGCACAGAGCCAGCTTTGGATCCTGTGCCTCCCTCTCTCTCTGCCCTGCCCCCTCTCATGCTTTCTCTCTCTCTTTCTCTCTTTCTCTCAAAAATAAACATTTTTTCAAAGGAAGTAAATATTAATGTTTCAGTTCTGCATCCTTTTTACTAAAATGTGTGTGTGTGTGTATGTGTATATATATTGAGATATAACATACAGAAGTATAATTTTTAATACAGGTAATTTTCTCCTGTCCTATGTTTTTGGCATTGCCAGTTAAAATATCATAAATCTTGGACTATGTGCTTGCAGCAATTTTTTTTAAGTGAAAAACATCACAAAATAATTAGTTTGGGGTTATACAGAATCAGGAATCTAAATTCCATTTCAATCAGATTTTAACCAAATAGATTATACATTAATTTCAGATAAAATTTACTAAGAGATCTGTGCATTCATGAGAGATTCACATGTGTGTATTATTTAGTGACTATATTTCTAAAGCTTTTTGAGCATAAAAATAGGACACATTTATTGGCATATTGCGAGTCAACATTTTGCCAGGAAAATATAGTGTACCAACTTGATTCTGAGTCAATAGAGCAAAGATGAATTATGTTGAAAAGTGTTGCTTCATTGCACAGAACAATTTATTTGTGGTACAAAGAACTATTTAAATGAATGCGTTTTAAAATGATATTTGAATAACTGTAATATTAATAGTTTTTAAATGACAGGAAAATCGTCTGGGGACTTTTATATCTCATAATCCTTGGTAAAACTCCCCAAGTAATACATGGGAATTGAGAACATTGAATGCACTGCACATTTTCCTGAGTTGTCACATATATTAGACTCAAAGAAGCATTTTGCTTAATTCACAAGCAGTAGACATAAATTCTGCAATAGAATATATATTAGTAATGGTCTATCCCCAAGGCATTGGCTTTTAAAAGCCTATCAAGATATTAAGAAACTTTTTGAATAAAATGTCCTTAAAAATAAAATTTATTTACATGCACATTTTTTAAAGCCTGCAAATCATTTTTCAAAAGCCATATTACTATTTTCCACTGAAGAATGAGTTTGTATATAGTGATAACCTTTAGATGGAAAGACTCTGGAAGAATAGGCAGTTTTATAAGCTATAAATTATCTTCAAATTCATAACATTTTAATCATTCTATTCAGTGTTTCATAACCTCCATATATACCTAAAAGGAGACCCCATCGTGAAGTAATATTTTCAGAAAGATTTCCCAATGCCGTTGGACTCATGCGGGATGTTCACAAAAGGACCCAGATGAACATAGAGTTAGACCACAGAGATTTTTATGTGTGTGTTAAAGTGTAAGTCATGTACCTGATTAAAGAGGAAAAAAATCGCAAGAAGCAATCATGTCCAAAGAAGTTCGGGAAGCAAACATGTGGTTCCTTCCCCACCATCAAGAGGATGTACTCCCAGGAGTCAATAGCACAATCAGTCAATATCACAGCCAGAAATCCTACCATCTATTCGCTAAACTAGTCATTCTGGTGCACCCTTTCTGAGCCCCAGTAACAGAAATGTACCCGTATCCACATCTGATACCAGCTGCCATATGTTATCATCATTTCTCCTGAAAGGCAACATGGGTTTCTTTTCAATGTGAGGAGGTTTTTAGAAGACAAGAAATTCAGATAGGTAAAAACAAATCTTAATATTTGACTTTTTACCTACGGCAGTAAGTCTGTTGGACACAAAACCAAGTTCCTCTATATTTACATGAGTCTGTGCCCTTCTATCTCAGAATCCCATGGTAAGAGACCTAACACGGCAACAGGGGAGGGGATTGCATGCTTATCAGTTCACACTAAAATCATTCAGATGGGGTAAAAAATAGAAAAAAAAAATCAATGTCTAGGATATCTCTAACGATACACTTTAAATTACATATTAGACAATTTGAGCTAGGGAAAACATCAAGTGCACATTCAGATAATTGTATTCGAGACGAAATACAGCTTTGGCTTAATTAATAGGAACATACAAAACATCTTACCTGAAAACATGCCTGCTGGGGAACTTCACACGCAGAAGGAGTGGTAAGGTCTTTCACTCCCTCATGATCTTGCAATGACTTCAACCTTTCTCTCAAAACCATGGCCTAAATAAGGACTGAGTTCTTCTCATCGACTTTGAACTTGGTGTGACTTCCAGGGACCCCTTTGCTTTCATTTCTGCTGTGGAAATAAAGAGACCAAACCCAAATAAGAGCGGACAGAAACTATTTATTCAGAGCTTGCCATGACCAGAGAGTCGGTACGATCACGTGCACTTGGAAGACAGCCATAGGAAGCTGTAGAGGGACAAGAGGGAAAGCCTTCCCGCGTGCCCTGGCAAAGTCAGCGTCAGTGAGGTGTGGGTATGTTCCTTGGAAGCAGACGCTGGTGTGGTTCGTCTGCTGGTGACCTTTAGGGGTTCTTGCAGAGGTGGAGTGAAAAATGATAGTGCCAAGGAGAGAGAGCTAAGCCAGGAATATGGTCCCAGTGAAGAAAAACTGTCACTTGATTCCACTGAGAAGGTCTGTAGATCAAGTGCACCCCACAGCTCGTTCCAGCTTGAAGCAAGGCTGGAGCCTGAGGCTCTGCACCTCCTGGTCAGTCAGTCACTCGAGAAGCATTCCCTCCTGAGGGGGCGTAGTCTGTGCAGTGAAGCCGCCCCCCTTCTGCCAAGGATGTCTGGAGAAGAGAGCAGCTATGATCTGTTATCAGTCCAGGACAATCACCACAGCGGGCGCTGGGTGCCCAAGCATGCGAAGGGGCCGGGAGGGACACCAGCCCCGTCTTCCACAAGTGCCCCTTGCAGTCATCTGAACTGTAACTCAGCTTGAACAGCTCTTGATTTCTTACAGCCTCTTAGTTTGTCATTTGGATAGCCGTTATTCTCTTTGGCTCAGCTCTAGCCTGCATCTCTGTTTGGGTTTGTTTTTGATCATTTAGATGCAGTTCCATTTTTCCTCCTCCGTCTTCCATTACAACAGTTGGCATATATACATGACACAACTATCCAACACATTCTACCAAATGAATTTACTAATACAGAGAATGCAGTGTTCAAAGTGCAATTTACCTTCACCGAAATCTCTAATAATAACAAGAGTAATAGAGAGGATGACGCTTATGGTTTTCAAGGTCATTAGTAGTTAAAGCATTCCTAGCAGCTACTATATTCACTCACCTTGCCTGTAACCTATGCCAAAAAACCAGAGTACTTATCGTTTGTCAAATATAGACAATGTGTTTTCTAACAGTTTGTTGTTGACCTATATCTCATGGTCTTTGCATATTCTGTATGTATTAAATTAATGTGAGCATGTACTTAGTAACCTTAAACAAGATTAATTATAAGAATATCAAGTTTTGTTTGGGGGTGCAGATCAAGATAACTTCTTTAGTATCTACCCTATCAATTTTTATGAACTTTTTTTTTTTTAGCATTCATTACACATGGTGCAGGTATCTGTCCTATATTTTAACTATATTCCAATATGTTGAAGAATAAGGAAGTATCTAGGCTACATGTTTAGTCTCCAAATGCAAAAAGAGCACTAACTAATCAGTTATCAGTAAACATTTCTTAACTGAGTTACATTAAACTTTCATTAAAAGTAGTATTTTCACTGAGTTAATACAGTGAACAAATTATAGAAAGGTAGGAGACAAGGATGGTAAGTGAACACATCCTATAGCTACGAAAAATACTAATAGTGGGTATAGCAAAGACAACAGTTAGGGCAACGACAAATGTAACAATGTGAAATATTTTAGAGGTAGGATATGCTGGGTTAAATACTACTTGTCCCTAATTGTTTAATGTACCTACTTGAATAATTTGACCTTGATTTACCAAATGCAAAAGGTTAAAAAAAAGTGTCACATCATTTTATGCAAGAGTGGACTCCTACTGAGATCAGCAAAAATGGGGAAAGATTATTAGGGAGAGACCCCATTATTGGGAACAAAGTCATATTGGCACAATCCATCTACAACTCTGTCATTCTTTGCATTGAAACTTCTTTTTGCCCACCTTAGTGTTTAACTTTGTTTTACTTTTAATATATAAATGTGCATGATTCCGAACTAACTCTTTTGGTGAGCAATTCAAAGAAAACAGATCTGATGTTGACAGCCAGCCATATGCTCATCTTTGTGGAATGTAGACAACATTGCTCGTCGTGCATGAGAAAAGGAACAAAAAGATACTCCTAATATAATATTCTCAAAAACCTGCTACGGAAAATTGTTAGTAGAACAATTGATTTTGTGATGAAAAGCTGATCATAAAATAACATGATTCTCTGTTTCTCTCAGCATCCCAATAAAAATTGCATTTTCATGCATTCCCTTCGACCAAGACTAGCTTGAAACTGTATTGTTTAAGGAATCCTATAAGACTATTCGATAGTGTGCTAGTTTTTACCATGGTTAACCTGAGATTTCGTGTCATTTTACCGTGAAACTGCTTAAGAGCATTCAGCATAATGAAACTAACAAAAATCAAGCCCTTGGAAATCTTCTTGTACAAAACTACTACAGAATCTATTCAGAAGGTTCACTTCATGTCAGTTTTAGAAGGAGCCTGCAAATGAAGGGATTTCATTGCATGGAAGTGTGTGTGTGCGTGTGGGTGTGCGTGTGGTTTCTTTTTTACTAAAACTTCTCTCTTCAACTCTATTTCATCTATTATATCCCTAGAGTAGAACAAAAATATGATGGATGCCGTGTGAAGAAAAAAGCTTTACTAAAATACAATCTTACTATTTAAATGTCAAGGAATATCAAATTTGTTTTGAAATACTGCAGAGGAAATAAGAGGGGGATATGGTTTGGAGGCGTGGATGGAGCCAACTGATGGTTTTTCTTTTGTTTTTCTTCAGAGGCAGTGCTCCCCACACGGACTGCTGAGGGCTGAGCTGCTCGCCCATCACACTTCCGCAAAGAAGAGACAGGAAGCTTCACTTTCAACAGTGAAGCTACCGTGGCAAGTAAATGATACCTTCTGTCTACTCTGAGCAAAGTATTTAAAGACTGCTGACCTGAATACATTCAAGGTACACAAGGTCAAATTAACTATTTGTAGTGGAGGAGATTGGGGCTGGAAGTCAATCCTTCGAACAAATTTCGATCAGTTAGCCAAATCCCCACGCAGTGTCTGAGGCTTTCATCTGGGAAGTGGGAATTCCAGTCCTGATTTGGCCAAATTTTATATTAACAGACTTTTGTAAAAAACAAACAAAAGAAAAGAAAAGAAAAGAAAAGAAAAGAAAAGAAAAGAAAAGAAAAGAAAAGAAAAGAAAAGATACTGGGGCATCTGTGTGGCTCAGTTGGTTAAGCGTCTGACTCTTGGTTTTGGCTCAGGTCATGATCTCATGGTTTGTGAGTTCGAGCCCCATGTCAGGCTCCTTGGTGACTCTGCGTTCTCTCTCTCTCTCTCCCTCTCTCCCTGCCCCTCCCTCATCCCCTCTCTCTCAAAATAAAATAAACTTGAAAAAAGAAACAGCATACTTTTTGCACACTGACTATTAGGTAAAAATATAATCAATACTACTCAAAGTGATCCATAATGAACTGCGGGAGCCTCACTAGATGGTTTTCCAACTAATTTTCCAATAACATAGAACAACGTATGCCCATCTCTTTGCTAAAGCACAAACATAATAGAGATACAGTATACCAATTTTTGAAGATTTGCTAAATACCTAGTGCCCTTCTCTGCTTCTCACATCTCAGCATTATTCAACACAGGCATCTGACTAATGTATTCCCACTCTTACTTAATTGCACAGATAATCACAAAGTCAAAAATATGGGCGGATTCAAAAAAAAAGGAAAAAAATGATAAAAGAGAGAAAATATGTGCAGATTCAATAAAAACATGTAGAGTGCAGGTCCAGAAGATTGGTTACACACTATTTTCAAATATTTTCTGCCTGTCTTCCTGTCAGCTCTCTCTCCTTTCCCCCTTTATGACATTCTTCTCATGTACCCTCAACTGAGTAGTAAACCCACTTCACAGGAAAGGGATGAGCTATGTGGAATAGGAAACAAGACCTCGCTCAGGTTCTGTCTTCTGTACCAATTTACTCCAGAGCAAAACATATGAAAATATTATCAAGTTTTGCTCTCCGATTTCCTTAACAATTAAGGGAATGAATCATCAATTGATATAACACAATTTACCTGTAGTATCTTGAAGAAATTACCTTCTAAAAATACCGTTTTTCATTTTCTTCATTGCCTAATTGCTCCTAGGAAAATGTATCTCATTCACATATTTGCTTGGTTGGGATTCTGTCTTCTGATCTTATTCAGGTTTTAATTGAAATTTAATTGATGTTGTTTTGTTATTGTTATGATGATGTTATGTGTGTATGGTATTTTTCTGTGCATTTTTTTTTCTCCTGGAGGATCACAAAGAGGAAAATTAAAGACGAATTGTGATTTTTTTCACCTTTTGCCAGGATAGTGATCTGTGAATGCTCAGAATATCCTGAGATACTCGTTTACAATCCTCTAGGGAGAAACATTCCACTAAGAGGCTTTTGTTATAGTATTTACCATACCTGGTGGAAACAACGATCAAGACAGACATTTTGTAGTATCTTACGTAGTCCAGTCTTCTTGAAAACTTATATTTTCCCTGGCAACTGCTCTTTTATGGTGTTTATTCTTTTTCTTAGTGACCAATCTGCATATTAAAGATCTCTTGTATTCATGTCTCCCTCGAATTCCTGATTTCATGTGCCATGCAAGTTGAATGAATTCTCATTGTTAGAAAACAGCATCTACTCTCTCTGGATATTAGGACCTGATCTTGAATCAATCTTGAGTGCTTGATACTAGCTTTGCATCTCTCCAACCTCACAAAGAACTGAGGCTTATTTAATATTTCAACATAACGAGTCCGTCTTCTTTGCAGGAATTCTGCAAGTCCGTGCCCTCCTTCCTCCAGGGCAGAATGGTCCCTTGGAGTGATAAGGCTAGACAAGACTTGTCCTAGTTGGGGACTTACATTCAGGTATCTCTGACTGAGGGATGTTGCTGAAACTTCCAAAATCTGTGTCCTCAGGAGCCTCCACGCCTAGATTTTTTTTTTTTTTTTGCTCCTTCTCTAAAACTTTGTTTTCCTCTACTTTTTGAATTTCCTAGGACTGTAATTGCAAAAGAAATTCCTCTCTACCATCTGTATTCCAGCAGCAGTGAGCCCCGATGCTGCTTCCTCTGATGTTCCTTTTCCATTCTGCTCTTGTTCAATGTAGACACTGCTGAATGTTGAAAACCTTGAACTGCTCACTGAATGGTTTCCTTTTCTTCTCTACCACATGGAGGGATAAAACTGTTAGCTCTGCTTTCATTTGTTTTCCTACATGCCCTTCCAAATTGAGCTCAGTGAAACTCCTTATGAATCTATGAAATTAACATTTCTGATTCTGATAAAATTAACTTTTTTTTTTCCCCCAAATGAACATTGCCATAGTTAACAGCCTTATCTCTCTAAGGTAATGTCTCCTATTGGTCTGTCACTGCATCCCCATTTCTCCATGGTTTCCCAAACAAAACAAAATCCTCCAATTCTCCGACATCCCCGAGATGTCCTAGAATTCAATTATATACTGACTCTAACTACACATAGTTGATGCAGACCCAATAAAGGCTCGATATCACTTCTCTCACTTCAGATGACTACCTAGGAGACTATACTTCTGTCTGGACAACTCTAAATTCAGGGGCTCCCATGACTTCCCCTCAGGTTCAGTCATTTGCTAGACTAATTTATAGAACATAGGAAAGTGCTATCCTTACTCTTAAAGTTTATTATAAAGAATAAAAATGAACAGGCAGGTCCAGAAGGGTCCCAAGTGCAGTGGCCTCTGTTCCCTGGGAAGTGGGATGTGCCACCTCCTGGCACATGGATGTATTCACCAGCCCAGAAGCTCCCTTCCCCTCACTGTTTCAGAGATTTTAATCTAAGTTTCATTATATAGTCATGATTAATTAGAGCTCTGGCCATTTGTGATTGAACTCAATTTCTGGGCCCTCTCCCCTCCCCAAGGCTGGGGATAGGGCTGAAATTTCTAACCATCTAATCTCTTGGTTATCTCTGGCGACCAGCTCCCATACTGAAGCTATCTAGGGACCCACCAAGAGTCATCATATTAGCATAAACTCTGGGATGGTCAAAAAGGGTTCATTATGCACAACAAAGGAGTCGCCTATCAATGAGACATTCAAAGGCTTTAGCAGCTCTGTATCAAGACCAGGTAACAAAGACCAAAGTCTACATTTTTTTTTTACTGTATTACAGTTCCTCAGAGAATTATTCCATGTTTCCTGGAATATATGAGTTTTATAAATTTGGAGAGATATGCATAGATTTGAACATATCTGGAGGAAACAGAGAGAAATAGGCCTTGAGCTCTCCTCATGGAAGGATTAAATAAAAATGTACTGCACGTCTAAAATGCATCTATAAAGGCAACTATCCTTTCAAGTTGGTAAATTTTTTCATGGGAAAAAAATAAAAAGATGAAATAGGGGTGCCTGGGTGGCTCAGTTGGTTAAGCATCTGACTTTGGCTCAGGTCATGATCTCACAGCTTGTGAGTTTGAGCCCCGCATCAGGCTCTGTGCTGATAGCTCAGAGCCTGGAGCCTGCTTTGGATTCTGTGTCCCTCTGGCTCAGCCCCTCACCCGCTCATGCTCTGACTCTCTCTCCCTCTCTTAAGAATACTTAAAACATTAAATTTTTTTTAATGTAAAAAAAAAAAAGAAATCAAATGATACACATTTTTATCTACTTCAGTTTGAATGAAATGGCAGTCAATAATCTGGTACCCAGACATAATGTGTGTATTGTAAGAAATACTTGTTAAAAAACAATAGTATAAGAAGGCATTTCTTTATGGATTCCAAATATTAACATTTGTCTATTCTGTCTCAGTTCTCAGGTTCGAACTGGTTTACCCCTATAAGCAGGTTAGCTTGAAAAGGGAAGCCGTGAACAGCAGCATTTTTATTTCAAGTAAGGGTACTTATCCCTCAGCTTTTGAGTTTGATGTCCATATACCAGCTCTTTCTTAGGTATTGGCTTCTTGCTAGTCTACTGTACTATTCAGACCTGTTTCTGGTGACCATTAAGCCCCTGTTTTTCTTGTTGGGCTGTTAGAGTTTTGTCTGTGTACATGCATTGTAATGGGACATGGTATTTTTGTCTTCGAAAACAGCTCTAGGTTTCACCTACAGCTTGAGTTTTGACAATTTCCAATAGCTCGTCTGGGAAATTCCACAGTGAAAACAAAAACAAAAACAAAAACAAAACAAAAAACCCCAATAACCTAGCCAGGGCATGACCCTTCTTCAATACTAGATCCTAGGTGTAAATCATACAAAAATGACATTTACATTATATTATGCTTATTTATTGGTATGACTTTTCACCATCAGCTAGGAACTCCTTGGGGTTAAGGTTATATGCTGTTCATTTTAGTACACCAATCTTAGCACAGAGCTTGGTGCATAGCCGAATAAACCAATAGGTGAGTGTGCAGATTTCAAGTATGAGACAGGACTACTGCGATGCATTCACCATTCAGTGGAGGAATGAACTGAAAGCTTACCGGATTGGAAATAAAATACTGCTTCAAACTTATTGTGGACAAGAAGATGACGGTTAGGTAGGTCAAGAGAAATAAAATACATAAAATATATTAGCTTGCATAATATTCATATTATTTGGGTGGAGGGAAACAGTCTTGCTAATTGTATTTGAGGTTTTTGTTACCTGGGAGAATATTCTTTTAACCAATGAAAGTGTACCTCATGAATGAATAATGCATTTTTCATGACCCAAATTAAAATGTTAAAGAAGGAAGTAATAAATTCCCTCCCTTCCTTCATAAATATATAAAAAATAAAATCCAATTAGCACTTGAGTGAGTGGATCACTAAAAATTATAGCACATCACAAATTACTTGGAATTGTGAAGCATGCTAATTCATATTTTGGAATAAATTCTAGGCTTGTCAGTATGAACTTAAATCAATCTTCATTTTTCCGTCTTTATATTGACTTTCAAATCATGGGGTATTATCAGAATAATTTTCATCAAAGATAAAATTCATCTTGATTTTTCAGTTTAAAGTATTGCTAGTAGATAAGTTGTATCCCTTTAGATTAACAACTAATTATTTCACAAATAAAATTCAAGTTGTTACTGTCTGTGGACATACTATATAAATTAAATTACTCATTACTTTTGAAAAACCTAAGTTATTAATGTGCTCATCTCAGCATACTTGTTTATTTCCCTTCATTATAAGTGATTTATGCAATTCATTAGATTGTGGTAATTATCACTTAAGTCTTATAAGGCTTTTATTTATGCAAGCTTTACTGGTGTTGATGAAATGTACACCGATTTATAAAGCAGGTTTGATAAGTTGTATATATAGGATAATGAAACCACTCAAATTATCTTTAGGAGATGATCAGATGCATTGTATTTCTGGTAAAATCATAACTGGAAATGATCTCTAGCACAATTATTGTGTACTGGATATACCGGAGAGCTTGAGAAAGAGAAAAAGCCTGTGTCGATTTTGGTTTATTGCCTCCAGATTAAACATAATGCTGCAATAGGTAGTCAGGGTTTCCAAACACAAAACCCAAGTTAACTGAAGTTATCTCTGAGTGCTATATATTTTCAAGTGCTACAGTTATCATAATAAAGCCTATTTCATCCGTAAGATGAAAAAAATCAGGAAGTTACAATAGATTTTAAATTATACCCTAAATTAGTGATTTATTTCCCTTTCGACTCAACATTTGAAGTGTTGTTTCCTTTGCTTTCAAATGTACCCCTTGGATGTTTTCAGCTGTCACAAAGATGGCAAAGTAGGAGACCCCAGCCTCTCTCCCCTCCCACCAAAATCAGGCAGCTATCCATGAGCGCAAACTGCTCTGAGATAGCTCAGGGGCACACTTAAGAAACTGCAACAGAGTGGAACAGAAAAAAAAAAAACAACTGGGAATAACAGCACAAAAAGGGAAAGTTGAACAGCTTCATTTAGGCTGCATCAGAAATGTTGAGTGATATGTATGTATTTATTTATATCTTTTAGTTCACATCATCACCTAATGCTGCTTGTAATTTCTCTTCTGACCCAATTTCACTTAGTTGTGTGTTCCTTGTTGTAAACATTTGGAGATTTCTCAGGCATCCCTTTGTTACCGGTCGACAGTTTCATTTGTTTATGGAGAAAGAATACACCACATATGATTTTAAGTATGCTCTTAGTTTGTTGAGATTCATTTCATGGCCTGGCATGTGATCTATCGTGGTGATCATTCTCTGTTCTTTGCGAAGAATGAATGTAATGCTATTAATTAGTATGTGTAGTGGTTCATAAGGTAATTTAAGTTAAATCACTTAGTACTGGCATGCCCTCTGCATCATTGACATCTGTTTATGTCTATTTTGTGTACACATTCTTCCCACTACTGACATTCAGATGTTAAAGTCTCCAAAATGAATGGTAGCTTTGTCTACTTATCTTTAATTTTTGTCAGTTTCTGCTCTTTTATTTTAAGTCACTGTTATTAGGTGTATAGATGTTTAAGATGACTCTTCTCAATGAGTCAATCCTTTGATCAATGTGAAAAACTGTGGTAACATTATTATCACAAATCTACTTTGCCTGATATTAATCTACATATAATATATATCATATTAATATATCCACTTAAGCTTCTTTTTAAATTTTTTTTTTTACATTTATTTATTTTTGAGAGAGTGAGACAGTGCATGAGTGGGGGAGGGGCATAGAGCAAAGGAGACACAGAATTCAAAGCAGGTTCCAGGCTCTGAGCAAGCTGTCAGCACACAGCCTGATGCGGGGCTCGAACCTACAAACCATGAGATCATGACCTGAGCTGAAATCAGACACTCAACCAACTGAGCCACCCAGGTGCCCCGACTTCAGCTTTCTTATGATTGTTATTTGATGGTGTATTTTTTTAATCCTTTACATAGTGTATTATTTATCTATTGCTGCTGTAACAAATTATCATATATTTTTGTCTTAAAGCCACACAAATTTATTTACTCACAGTTTATGTGGATTGGGAGTTTGGGTGCAAGGTAGCTCAGCCTTCTCTACTCCAGGTTTTATGTGCATGAACAAATCACGTCAGCAGGGCTGCTTCCTTTGCTGGAGGCTTGGTGGATAAATCTGATTCCAAGTGAGTCCATTTTTTGGCAAAACTTGGTTCCACAAGCCTGTGAGTCTGAGGTCCTCATTTTCTTGCTAGGTTTTCGTGTGGGGTCATTCTCAGCTTCTTCAAGTTCAGCCATACCGCTCAGCCCATGGCCCCCTTCTTCCAACTTTACAGCTGGCAGTGCAGACCAAGTCTTTCTCACATTTTTCTCTCTCTGCTGCCTCCCTGCCTGCCATATCTCTGTGACTCCAGCTGGATAAAATTCTCTGCATTTCAGGGCCCAGGTGATTAGATAGGGCCCACCTGAAAAACACAGAATAATCTCCTTATTATAAGGTGTAAAAATTTAATTACATCTACAAACTTCCTTCAGCAGATTATTGATTAATTTAATAACCAAGAGGTGGGACTCTTGAAGGAAGCATACTCAGAATTCTGCCCATCATACCTGTGTGTGTCTTTTTGTGGATTCTGTCTTGTGGAAGTCATATAGTTGGGAATTATTTTATAACACCTATTATCTCTGTTTATCAACTGGATTCTTAGGACAATTTACTCTTTCATATAATTAACCATATACTTTCATTAAATTCTCAACGTTGCATTTATTACTTCTATATTTCTTTCTTATGATTTCTTATTAGGAGAATATTTTATTTCAATTATTTCCCATGATGTATAATCAATTATTGTTTCTTTTTGTGTTTTTAGTGGGGTCTCTAGGGTTTATAAAGTATACTGTTTACCTGAATGCGGTTCACCTTTGTAAGAAGTAGGTGAGATGTTTCATTTTCAGAAATACCAAATAAAAGCAGTACCGTCTAGTTAATAATAGGTTTAGACCTATTGGAAATATATGAGAACCACCCCCCCCCACCACCACCACAAACGGAGTCCCAAACCCTTAGACACTTCACTTTCGGTTCTTCTTCCCTTCTCCATCATGGACTTATTTTTGCGGGCTTTCTAATGAGCACGCGCCAAAGAACTGAAGTCTCAGCGTCACCTCAAGGAATGTACTTTTTGGTTAGGTGGCCATAGGTGACTTCCGGGTAAGGCTGTAACCTCCGTAGTACTCAGCCACTGGGGAATCAGAGGAAGGGGATGCATGCCAGGAATAAATTGTCTGCTGTAACTGCCCCAAGCATGCCTGTCTGTTGTCAGACACCTGTTCTTGCAAGAATGTTGATTAAAGCCTCGCTTCATTGTGCTCCCAGTTAATTATTTGTGGGATAAATTTAAAAAAGGAAAAATATCTTTTATGTACACTCCATATGAGTATTTTCCATGTTTCCCTGTGGTTTGTTTAGTTATAAATGCTCTCATAGAATTATTCTTTTGCCCAATGACTTCCTTCAACAATTATTGCCATTCGAACCAGCTGTTGAAAATTCTGTTTAATAACAGAGTAAATTCGTCCTAGCCAAGAAAATCAAAAGTGAATGATTCAATACCATGAAACCAGGAAAAAAAAATTCCTCTTAACTGCTAATATTTTGTTTCTTTTTGGCTCAAAGCTGCACGTGAATTGCATATGCCGTAACCCACCAGGGGTTCTTCTTGTGAAATGCTGATTATTTCTATGCTAAATAAGCACTAACATCTCAGTATACAAAGATTTTCTCCCAAGTGTCATGAATTCTACTACGAACAAGAGACCACTGAATCTGATCACACATGCACGCGCACACAATCACCCATGAATTATCTTCTTGACCTCGAAAGCATTTTGTTGCATGGATTACGTTAAAATATTTGGATAAAAGTATTTGTGCACTAAATCTACACAGACATGGCATACACGTGTCAATAATTTCCCCTAATTCTACTAAGTTTAAAAGCTGTTATCATCCTTGATATGTATGAAATGTATTGAAAGATTACATAAAGAAAAAAAAAAGATGTGCTTTAAAGACATCTCCATGTAATGAATTCCAAATTATTATGAATAAAATAATAACATATGATGATAAAACAGTTTTTACTAGGCTAAAATAATCTGTTTCAATATATGGAAACTTTGTGTCAATTGCAAAAATAACTAGAATTACATGCTTGTATTCCAACAAATATATTTTTATTCCCCTGGAAATGTGCCAAGGATACTGATGGCAAATAAAAACTAAATCATAATTTGGTGTTTAAAATGGTACAACTTCTGGGGCGGCTGGGTGGCTCAGTCGGTTAAGCTTCCGACTTCGACTCAGGTCATGATCTCCCGGTTTGTGAGCTCGAGCCCCAGGTTGGACTCTGTGCTGACAGCTTGGAGCCTGGAGCCTGCTTCAGATGCTGCACTTCCCTCTCTCTCTGCCCCTCCCCCACTTGTGCTCTGTCTCTCTATCAAAAATAAATAAAATGTAAAAAAAAAATTAAATAGTACAATCTGCCATAATAAATGTCAGAGCAAACAACAAAAGAAAAGCAGCAAAAAAGCCACATTCTAATGAATATCTTTTAAGGGACTGAGCTTTATCAAGAAAAGAAATCAATACTTATTTTATATCTGTTTTAATCTCCTAAAGTCTTAATATCCAGTTAAAAATAGAAAACGGGTTTTTTAGAACATATATGAATTCTAAATTTTCATTCAATCAATACTGATTAGATTTACAGTTTAACTGAAAATTTTATAGATTTTACTGGAGCATTTTTTCCCTTATATTTTGTTTCTGGCAGATGTATACAATAGGAATTGTTTTAATCTCATTTTCTGACAGCCCAACTATGGGCATGCAATTTAATATTTCTCTCACATAAACACCAATATTTTTTTATATTCTTCAGTGACGACGAGTCTAAGTTTTGAAATAAATGACATTGTAATTCTTAAGCACAGGCCTTCAGTTGGGAATTTCCTTAATTTACTCCCACCTGGTGAGATAATATTTGGCATCCTTCTGAATTGCCATGCTTTCATGACTCTGTGAATAATAAGGATATAATCTAACCATTCTGTATATTTTAGAAACCATATATATATGCCTTTTTGCTTTGCTAATGGACTCTGATAAAACTATGGGCCTTAAGATTATAGATGAGTCAGAAGATGTCATCAATCAGAATATTGTTTGCAGTAGTCTAGGGACAAGGTGAAAATATGGTTTAGTGCCATTCTATAACATCTGTGCCACAAGGTCACAGAAATCTGAAGAGGTGAAGTTTCCTGGCATTTATGATGCTGTAAATCTTGCTAAGGAAACCTGCTTTTATACTACTATTTCCATCTCTTTTCTAACAGGGGTTTCTGACTGAAGACTCGCTACTGTAGTTCCTCAAATATCTTGTTTCAAGTGATTGTTCAAACGGCTCTGAATATTAACTATGTAACATACTCGCCTGAATACCAGTGGACAGTCTGAAAATCTAAAGCAAGCAAACAAGATTCACACACACACACGCACACACACACACACAGAGCAAAACACTCCATGGCACTGAGAATAAACCACATGCAGAAATATCGATAACTAAATGAGTCTAATCCTCAGATAACTGTTTCAAATGAAATTAGAGACAAAATAAGAAATCTAAATGCTAATGCGAATGAAGACGGTCAACAGGTTCAAACATAATCAGCGTTCGATCTCTTCACATTTTGTTTTACAAAAGCAAAAGACTTTTATTTTCTGAGACCCAGATGTAAAGTAACAAGGTACTCCGGTTATGAGTAATGGGACATATAATAACATCAGCAAGAATTTGGCAACTTCAAGCTGTCCTTTTAAATGATTTATGCTAGGAACAGATAATATGCATGCCCACAGGGAACTCAACACCTATTTAGCTACACAGGGTCTGACAAGAGGAGTATCAGTACCATGGCAGGCCGTAGAACTACTCCAAGGTAAAGGCTTAAGGTGGATCACAAAACTCATTAAAATATTTCTAAACATAATAATGTATAAAACAAGTAAATGTGCTTTCATTTTTGCACGTTTCTATGTTAACATGTCCAAGATTGCCATGACTGTTGTCCTAAATTTTGAAAACTAGATTTTTCTTGTTAAAACAGATAAAAACCATACATGAACACACACCAATGGATATCTCAAAGTAATTTATGTATACTTAATACGATGCTTAATATAATTTTGCTCTCAATACAAAGAGTAAACACCATTTCAAATGTTCACACTAGTACATTCGTCATTCTATTACAGTGATCATCAGTATTTATGCATAGTGAAATATCTAAGCAGTGCAGTAATATTACAAAAGTTTAAAAAAATGAGACAAGATCTCCATGATCCTCCATCAAAGTGAAGGGGAGAGCCTATGTTCATTCTATGATTATCATTATACTGGAGATTATCAATGACTTCACTGGGATGGACTATCATTAGAGTATGTTGTATATGAAGGTAGATTTCCTTTGTTCAGATCTTGGGTTTAATTTTTGCTAGCTGAAGACTTTGGCCAAGTAACTTAATTTCCTCTTCTATAAAATGGTAAGAGGAACATGAATAACCTCATACGGTTTCGTGAGCATTAAATAAATTCACGTATGGTTTGGTACTTGGTATGTTCTCAACAAATATAAATTGGCTAGCAGAATATTCAAGTATTCTGAGATTAGTCCATACCTCATCACTTCGGTTTCTTTATTAACCAAAAGAGCAATTATGACAGTAGTCATGGGATGAGTTTTAATCTCATGGCTGAAACGTCAACCAAAATGTTCCATCACCTATCCCTTTCAGCTCCCCACGCTGAAGGGCCAGGTCTTAGTTTACTGCCGATGCCAAACGTCTAAACTCTGCCTTGACAATGAAATTCAGCAACAAGTTTTAGCACGCAAATTGTGTGCTTGGCACTCTCATCCAGCAGAGGTGGACTCCTCTAGTGTGCCTGGGGACGTGGTGAGGGGAAATGTGATGTACTCCATGGCTTCAATGCTCACCATAAGATAATATTAATTCACCTTTTCAATTTTCCTGATCTTAATTTTCATTTAACACATATGCATGGAGTCTTGGAAAGTTTGCACGTGAATTGGTAATAACAATTCCACCTGACATACCACCCTCCTCCCCAAATATCACTTGGATGGACCAATTATTCTCTTTTCCTTTTTTCTCCTAGACCAGTTATTCTTAAATAATGAGTGTGTTCAAAATTGTATCTGGCGTTACAAGCAAAATGTCAAAATTCTTCATGCTTCCACTTTGGATCTGAATCGAGTAGTTAAGTAATTCATCCAACTTGAAATCAAAGATCCTTAGATTTATAAATATGTTATATATATATATATATATATATGAATTATATATAATATATAATAAAATAAAATATATAATATACATAAATATATATAATATCACATGTAATATGATATATTATATACAATATATAAAATTATATATGATATATAAAATAAAATGATATATAATTATATATATATAATATATATACCTATATATATTATATATATATAATATATATATATACCTATATATATTATATATATATATATATATATTAAATATACTAGGCCACTTTAGTCGATACTGGTAAGAAATGCAGAAAGCTAACCTAGAAAACCAGGAAACTGAAGCCTGACTTCTGGAATGGAAGAGTGAGGAGCAGTGGACTCTCAAATAATCATTTAATTGGATGAAATAATTTAATCAAAACAAGAATAATTTAAAGACTCTAGAAAATTGTCCTAAGGCATACAGCAACTGGGGAAACATACATCTAAAAATCGACTAGATCTCGGTGAGGGGATGCGAGTCTGGTAATGCGGCTTGCCTTCTCCTTCCCTTCTCACAACCCAGCAAGATGGGGGCTCCCTCTCCCAACGCTGCCAGTCAAGCAGGAGGACCAGGCCATGAGCATTCCCCATCCTCCAGCTTCATGTTGCAGAAGCTTTATTCAAGGCAAGTGGGCCCACATGTCTGAGGCTCCTTTCCCAAGGGAGCCTTCCCTCAGGGTAGCATGCTAACCAGGTGCAGGATGCTAAAACTGAGGCTCTCAGTCCATGGGGCAGAGTTTCCATGCTGGGAAGGGCAAACAAGAATTCTAGAGTCACTATCCCCCTCAGCCTCTGCTCATAGAGCTGGGCTGTCATTCTGGGAGCAGCCAGCTGTTGTCCTCATCCCTAGGTCTGGCGAAGTGCCAAGGAGTTTCTGTCCAAGGGGCGATAGGACCTTACGGAGAAGGGAGAATTCTATGCATGGGACGTCACCAAACACTATGGAGGGCTTGCTGGAGAGCGATTAAAAGGGCACTCATAGGTCCAGGATACAAGTAGTGGCAAGAAAAAAAAATGACGGAACAATCAGAAATTGTGAACAGAGAAAGAGATGGTTAGGAAGGACCCCTTACCACGTGCGGACCTGGATGTCAGTCAACCCTGGGGATTGGGAAGGTAATGCATATGTATTGAGGACTTCCACTCAACGAGGAAACAGAGAAGGACATGGGAAGACCTGAAAACATTTCTCAAGCTAAAGCAGTGTGCAGAGAGAAATTTATAGATGTAAACATCTATGTTAAAATAGCTCAAATACATAATACAGCCATTTACTCTAAAATATTGGGAGGGGCGACTGGATGGCTCAGTTGGTTAAGCCTGTGACTCTTGGTTTGGGCTCAGGTCATGATCTCATGGTTGGTGGTTTTGAGCCCTGCCACCCGCTCTGTGCGCGTGGCACGGAGCCTGCTTGGGATTCCATCTCCCTCCCTCTCTCTGATCTTTGTTCTCTAAGAAACAAATAAATACACATGAAAAGGAGATGAAGTGAAAATTAAAGCACAGAGGTAGAATAACTTTGTTGTATCCAATTTATGCCTTAGACACTCTAGGAACATGTGCCAGCACTCTGTTCAGCCCACAGATGCCAGAGACCCTGGTCCCAGTGACATTAGAGTCCTTCCCTCCAGCTGTTCCTTGCACCATTCCTGAGCATCTGAATTATCCAAGTACTTCACTGTCAGAAACGAGAACCATTCCAACCTTTTCTTACAGATTTCATAAGTTTGCTGCCTAAGCCCGTAAGTGACACTGCAGTAGTTAGGTAGTAGGACACATGTACACTATAGAGTGGCATGGAATCATTTCTTCCAGTTCAGTGGATGGTTAATGTTTCTTTGGATGTTTTTTTCTTTCTGGAAATAAGAAAGATCATAAAAGTACTCTGACCCTGGGATCAACCCTCCATGTTGAATGGACAAGACATAGACCAACTGCCTAGTTAGGTAAACATGAAAAACAAAGCAGGATCAGTTTTATGTATCCATTACAGTTATTTAAAATGTTCATAGTTCTTTCAATGTTTAGTTTAAGTAGATGCCATGGTCTATTCATGGTTTTTCTTGTCCCTGTAACAATGGATGTTATTACAAATGGAAAATCCCCCATATGTTCTTGCATGTGTGGCTGTAAATAGTGTAAAAAGCAGGGTTAGGCTGATGAAAGAAGCTGCAGTTTCTAATTATCAACAATACACCTCAGTCACAAGAAGAGAGTGAAGGATTATCGGGAGAGTCTCTGTAGATCAGCTTCAATGGAGGCAAAGTCTTAGACTTGACACTGTCCTATTTTATTTCAAAAAGCAAGGTTACACTGTAACCTTTTCCAAGGGTAAAGCAAACAATGATCTCAGTAAAAGTCTTCCCACTCAATGAAACCAAAAGTCAAGTGTATCTGCCCTGAGATGAGCATTCATAGACAGATAACTCTTCAAAATATAACAGTGGAAATCATATATTTTACCCACTTTCTGACCAGGTTTGGGTAATGGTGTTCCAATGGAGGCAGGAAGGAGCAAAGCACATTCCAGTGCCTAGAATGAGACTCTTGTGATTGGAAAGCAGAGAGAGGACAGGAAGTGGAAGCTTTTCCGGAGGGAGGATTGTGCTTGGAGGTTATTCAGGCCACACTCTGGAGAATGGATTAGAATGGATTGGAATTGGGGTGGAGGATAGAATGTGCGCTAGTCAGACAGGAGGCCATCACTTAATCCGGGTGAAAGATGACGGCCGATTAGAAGGTGATATTTGTCGTTGAAATGGAAGGAACGTGATGCAGGAGAGAGGCATGAACTGGATAGGACTGGGGACTGCTCAGTACAGGGTAGAGGTTGGTAAACGACGACTTACTGGCTTCTAACGTAGGCAACGTTTTGGATGTGGTGTCTTTGAAGAAAAAATCAATTATTTCGTGTTTTTACATTAGGATATTGAAGATCTACTTAAGAAAGAGAAACAGGTGTAATATGAGAAACATAAAATAGAACAGCAAAACATTACCATTTTCCTGGACATTTTACTTCTACAAATGCTTCCTAAATGTGATTTTATTTTCCTGGAAACTGCATCGTATTTTGCGCTTTTGTTAACAAATCTCCTGCCAACGAAATGTATTCTTTGAAATTCATAGTATTTGCAGTTGGGCACTAAAATGTTATTAGGATTTCTTTACTTCAGGTATTGCTTTTTGAGATACAACTAGCCGAATTCATTATTTCATATCAGCTGCAGATGCATTCTTATTACTTCATAAGAATGTTAAATAACATCATTCCTAGGAATTAATTGCTTTAGATTATCTAAATTCTCTATCTCTTGGCATTAATTTTTCTAGTACCATAAAATAAATGATATACAGTTTGAGTCCTTTAAGAAAAATCTAATTTTCCAGTAGCAATTTATATGAATGATCTCATATTTACTTTAGAGTATATAAATATGATATGTATAACTATTACCATATTCAAATTTTTCTTCATTCAGTGTTTTTTCTTCAATTTTAAGGCAGTCACTGTTCACTGAGGCCAGTCTGTGTTCATGATTTGTACAATTTTAATATCTACCTCTTCTCTGAAAACATTTTTATGATGCTTGTGAATGAACATATTTCATGAACATTATAAGACCTTGAAGTATATATTATAGAACTTAGGGGGCACCTGAGTGGCTCAGTCACTTGAGCATCCGAGTTCAGCTCAGATCCTCTGTCACCCTCTCTCTGCCCCTCCCCTGCTTGCGTTCTCTCAAAAATAAGTAAACATTTACTACAGAACTTAGCATATTACATAAATATTAATGATTCCAGAAATTAGGGGTCCAAATTATGTCTGTTTATTTAAATGCTGGCATATAATTAGATATTTTACCCCCAAATTTTTAAGGAAGCAATTTCACCAATATTTCTAGGTTTATCTTTTCATTCACTTGGTATTTATTGACTAACTCGTGGTGATTATGGTATAATAAAATCTTGTTTTCTAAATTGTAAATGGATAGAGTTGACATATGAATAATATGGTTGCTTTAAGTAGGGAAAAGTCAATATATTAAAGAGTTTACTTATCTGATATACTAAGGCTATCTATGTTTTAATATCCAATTAAATTTAGATAGTCTAAAGTAAGGATGAAAACATCAGATACCCATGGTTCTGGGCAGATACAAGTTTGAAAGTCTATCGTTAATGTATGTAACAGGAAATGAAGAAGAGACCATCGTAGTAAAATAGTAAGATTACATCCTTCCTAAAATCATTAAAATTCAAGGAATAAATAAGAACTTTACCACAGCCAATCAGAGGCCATTGAGGGCAAATTTAGCCTCCTGGAAGGCTGTCCTATATCATCTTCACTGAAACTTGATGTAACAGAAAAATTTTTATTTGTTTTATTGCTGCCATAATTGCTCCCCAATACAGATCTATATAATTCGTTTAAGAGAGGAGAAAGAAAAGTAACAAGCTGGGAAAAGTTGATCACTTAGTAGGAAATTCTTTTGTTTTTAATCTAATTAATTTATTTATTTAGAGAGAGTGAGAGTGAGAGCAGGGGAGAGGAGCAGAGGGAGAGAAAGGGAATACGAAGATCTCACGACCCTGAGAACATAACCTGAGCCAAAATCAAGAGTCAGACGCTCAACCAACTGAGCCGCCCAGGCACCCCTGATCACTTGGTAGTAAATTCTGATCTGAAGTCACATTTAATTAATTTTGATGTACTGCCTGTTTGGGACTTCTGTAAATAATCACGCTCTACCCAAATCAACTGACATACATTCTTTTCTGTTGGTTTCACATGCCAATGTCCATAGTCACAGTTCTTACAGACATTCTTCCCCTTCTAGATTTCATTTAAATCGCCTTGAGCTCATCAGGCTTTCCTGGGAAAGTTGCACTCACCACTCCTTTCCTCCCTCTCCAAGCCATGGAAAGAATTTCATAGGTGTCAGCTTAATAAATTAAGATGTTTGAACAAAGCTCTTCTCATAAAGGCAAGTGTTAATCAATGATTGTATCTTAAAACACTTTTCAGTATTCTCCTTTAGCTATTCAGTTGGGAAACAAATGAATCTTTTAACTCTGCTTACAAACCTGGCAATCATTTCTCAGCTCATGTTATTTCCTGTGAAATACAAATAACAAATAACAAAGAAATACTAATAGCATTCTGCTTCCAAACCTCTTCACCTAAGACAGTAGACTCATCACCAGCATTATCTAGCTCCCGGGTTATCACATGTGTCGGTTTTACTAAATGCTTCACTGAACACCATTTTAGATTTCAATAGCATTCTCTGCCCTGCCTACTACCCAGCTGGAGACACAATGCCACTTAATTTAGCTTCTTTTTTTTTTTTGGGGGGGGGGGTCAACACCCCTGCCCCATGTACCAATTTCTCTATCAGTCTGATTTTATTATATTCAGCTGTGGTGATATAACAACCCCAAAACTCATTGCCATGAAATAGCAATTTTTTTTTTCATTCACTCATATCACATGGTCTTTGCAGGTCAGCTCTTATGCTCCTCTCTGTTTTATTCTTTCCAGGGCACGGGATAAGTAGGCAATTGTTAATGAGGTTTGCCATTCTCCTGGTGGGAAGAAAGAAGGGCTAGCTCATAAAACTTCTTGGATAGGACATAAACCAGTTCTCACATTTTATTTACCAATCCATGTCTCCCGGTCCAATCTCTGCTAATTGGTTAGGAGGTATCCTACCTGACAGAGAGGGACAGTGAATGTTTGGATACAATGAAATGTTTTAACACAGTGGCCTTTTGTGAGTGAACGGAGTAAAGAATAAGTATAGGTAGGGAGATCTGTTAGCAGGGAATTGCAGTAATATTGATACAAGATGCTGGTGGCTTAGACCAAGGTAACAGTAAAAGCAAGAAAAGGTCAGACTGAGGATATACTTCATGCAGAGCAAACAAGGTGTTCCAAACAATTGGATAGAGGACAAGACAGATAAAGGATCAAACTAATGTGAAATGTATAGCTTGAACTAGGATATAATTGCTGTCCACTGAGGGTGGAGAAGAAGACAGGATTGTAGGAGAAATTGAGGAGAGAACACAGTGTGACCTCAGCATCTGGGCTTTAGATTTCGGGACAATGCTGTTGCGAATGGACCAACAATGTACAAGATGACTGGCAGTATTAATTTTTTTTATAATCTTTTATTTCATTTCATTTCATTTTTTGTAACCATATATTTTAAATAAAACCAAATAGTAAATTTTTCCAGTAGATTTTTCCAGTCACATTCTATTGCATGGATGCAAGTATTACATATAGAAATGGATTTCACTAGAAATGCAATTTTTGCCAAACTAATAGAGCAAAAAAGAGAGGGATGCAAAAAACTCAAGCACACAGATGATGAAGTGATTGCAATGCCTGACCATGAAGTATAAATAGGATAAAGACAGGGGTGAGTGCATCAACTGGGTAGGCACAGTAGAAAGCTAATAGAATTGAAAATTCCAATGGGCTAAAGAAAAATTCTTCAAATTTGGGTACCAGCACCACAGACCTGGATCACATGGAATTGAGCTAATTGGATAAGTAGCCCTTAGTTGTTATGAGAAGATCTATTTTTAAGTTTTTTGAAGTCTATGTATTTATTTGAGAGACAGAGAGAGCATGAGTGGGAGAGGGGCAGAGAGAGAGGGAGAGAGAGAACCCTAAGCAGGCTCTGCACTGTCAGCACAGAGCCTGACGTGGGGCTCGATCTCAGCAACCCTGAGATCATGACTTGAGCTGAAATCAAGAGTCGGATACTTGACCGACTGAGCCACCCAGGCACCCCTACCATATGATCTTGGTTGTAATTAGTAGGAGTAGGATGAAGACAAAGTCATTGAAAGAGGACAGCTCAAGAAATCAATTGGCTTTTCTGTGTTCATAGCTTTTCCCCATCATGCCCTAGTCCATTGCACTCTGACTTGTGATTATTATTTAAATCGCCTTGACGAAAGCAATATTTCCAAATTGTTTAAATACATCTAAAACATGCATGTGTTACCCTTTCCGCTTACATTTTCCTGCCTCTGTTCTGTGGCCACGAGAACATCTCTGGTTCAGCTGGAAAACTTGTGTAGGCTCAACTACTTATAGGAATGTGAAAGTGCATGGAAAACAGAAGGGTCATTCCCGTCCTACACGAGCTGACCACAAACCCATCCTAAAGCCACTGAATCATGTGAAAGAATTCAGTCATATCGGAACAGCTGTCTGGCCAATGGGCAGCTAGCTGCAGGTCACATGAATGATCCCAGATGAGATTAGAAGAATCACACAGTAAAAAACATAAATTAATAAGAAATAGTAGCTTTGTGGTAAAATGCTGAACTCAAGGTATGTTTAATTATACTGCAATAGCTAACTAAAATATACGTGCATATTGAAATGTCTGAAAGTTAAGACAAGTGTAGTAGTGGAGAACAGATAGTTGCTATATGAGCACATGATAGTAAAATGGGAGGGAAGTGGGGGAAAAATCTGGGTGATCATAGGCCATTTGTGTTTTCTAACTGGCTTTACTGGAAAGGAAAGTAAATTTCCTCATGACAGGAGGTAGTTTTGAAGCTTGGAGCAAGGCTTGTCAAGGAGGTGAGGCTTCAACCCACCTACCTACAGAAATTGGGAGATGAGGACACTATCTTCCTTGGTGATCTGTTTCAAAGGGAAGGTTCCCAGGTCCTTGAGAACAACATCTCTGGGGTATGAAGCTAGCAAGAGGCTTTTAAAAAGCTTTACATTACAAAAAAGAGAGAGGATTCACAATTACAAGAGTTCTAAAGCATCATGTCTATACTATAGAAATAAAGACAATGAAAGAAAAACATTTCTATCGAGAAGATGGAGACGCACTTCTGATCAGGTCATCTGGATTCTGTAAGGGCCAGTGTGAGAGGGAGGTCAAGGGGTTTGTGGGTAAGACGCCTGTGTAAAGTCAGTCAAACCTTCAGGAGACATTAAGCCCCTTTTGGTCAGTGGGTATTTGTTCTGAGTTGCTTATGTTGGCCCAAATGTTCGAATTAAATCTTTATGTGCTTTGAGGTGAGCTAATGTTTCTGTCTTAAGTGAGATAAAATATTTATCACAGGAAGAAGGTATTATGGATGGAGGGTACTCTCTTGGGAACACACGCTACAAAATCCTTGAAAATTGAAAAACAAAATGGATAGATGTTTTCTCTACACACAAAATTAAAGGCTGACAACCAAAATCGAGGAGAGAGAAAGAGACGGAGACAGAGAGAAAAAGAAAATGTTTCCCGAAGCAAATTGACATGGTGGGGTGTGTGTTTGTCTATCATCTCAGTTCAATCTATTAATGAATAGTCAATCCCTTTGAATTACTTGTGGTATCACATTCCTTTAATGATATTTAATGATAATTTCACCCAAATGTACCTATTTATTCAATAATTATTTTATTCCTTCCTATTTTTATATTCCTTTTCTCCTCTTCCTCCCTCTTTTCATTTGTTTACAGTTCTACTTTTCTCCCTGAAAAACTATGTTATCTTTGAATGAAAAATACCTGGTGTTGATTGATTGATATTTTCCCATAAGCCTTCAAATATTGTGCTATAGTCTCTGAACCCAAGGGTAAATTATTTTCAACTGTTTTTCTAGGACACCAGTAAAAGTACACCGAGTAACACCCCTCTCTGCACACACCCATGTTGTTACGTTTGCTCTTATGTCTTAAACCTTAGAACTCTTAATTACACCCAGAATATGACTCTATACCTACAAAATCATACACTTCACCATTTCTAACGTGAGTCAGAAATCTGACTTGAGTGTGGAAATAGGAGTCACTGCCAGACATTGGCTGGGCTTCCAAGTGGTAAATGGGGTATAAACACCATAAAACTTATAACCGTGTCTTGGTGAAAAGTGGGGTCAGGGATCCTAAAAGGAGGAGGCATTTTTAACCAGACATTTAGCACAAAGGGAGCTGAGTACAGGCAATAAACATAGATGCCAAACATGCATAAGGTGTTGGAGATTGTGTGAGCCTGAAGATGTGAGGTCCACGTAGTAGAGATTTATCTGAACTTCAGATCTGTAAAAGTATCTCCTACCTGCTTAGGAATGAAGAGGCCAGCAAATAGGATGAGCTAGTTCAGAGAAAAAAAAAAAAACTTCAACACCGAAAGAGGCCTCGGGAAAACAACTGATGTCTTATAAAGACACACCAATCAATAATTTCTGGCAGAGAACATCCCAAACTGAAAGGCTAAGTATCACAATAAGCGTCCCTTTCCAAGAAAAAGTAAGCATAGATTTCACGAGCTATGATCAATGTCACAGAACTCAGAAGCTTATTATTAGAACTTATTTTACTGAGAACTGTTGAGGAAGAAAGAAGATTCCGTATTTCCATATACACATTAATTTATTTCAACAAGAAAGCTTTTATATAAATTCACACATTTCTTGGGGAACAAACAATGTAACTATTTTATGTTTCAGAAAACTCCCTGCCCTCACAAAAAGAAAGATTAAAGTATTTATTTTCACTTTACAATGCATTGTATTTTAACAGTTATTTGTTTATAGCCAAATATGTGCCATTGTATGAGTTCGTTAATCTGGGACCAAGAACCACTTATTACAAAACATACCTTTTCTACAGAATCCTTAACACAGAGATTTTCTTGTCAGTGAAGATAGCTGCTTTTATGGGATAGATTCCACAAAAGTGCAGTGATGGGAAAAGAGCTAAGGGAAAGGTAGGGTCAAGACAGTGACACTTTGCAGACCACAGATGATGATTCCTATGCATGTTCACCGGTTTTCAACCGAAGGGTGTGAATTAAGATCCTAGACTCTCACTTCTTTATAGCCAGGGATTCTGGCAAGTCACACGAGTTTATATCATGGTCTCTATTTAAATTGAATCGAATGAGGGGTGTCTGGGTGGCTCAGTCAGTTAAGTTCTGGCTCCTGATTTCAGCTCAGGTCATGATCTCATGGTTTGTGAGTTCGAGCCCCTCGTCGGGCTCTGCGCTGACAATGTGGAGTCTGCTGGGGATTCTCTCTCTCCCCCTCTCTCTGTTCCCTCCGCTGCTCATGCTCTCTCTCCCAAAATAAATTTAAAAAATTAACAAGAAAATAAATTGAATTGAATGAAACTGGAAAAATCATACATCTTCATTACAAATGGATTTGAAGTTTGAGTATCACATTGACCAGTGTAAAGGAAGCTGGAAAATTATCCACTTGCAGGCCTCAAAGGGTAAAGAATAAACTGAGGGCATAAGGCTGAAAATAAATAATTTTAGGAAAATAATACGTTCTTTTGTAAAAGAAAAACATTGTATAGGGTCCAACAGATATTTAAATAAACAAAAATACTTCCTATCATTTAGAGTATTTGATATTTACAAGAAAATAGAAATTCAACAGCATATTGATGAGAATGGAAATACACTTGAGGGAAAAAGTATAGACTACCCAGTAAGTTAGAGACATTGTTCTGTGTAAAATGTCTTAAAATCCTATCCCATAATACAATGATTGTTTCTTTTAATAGTTAATCTGGAACTATATATTAAATCAAAATGTATTAATGTCGTTCTGTCTCATCACCAACTGTTATTTGCTTCTGATAAAAGATTGACTTGTAGATCTACCATATGTGAGTAAATTATCAAGCAAAGTAGCGTTTAAGCAAAGAGCATTACTAGAGGTAAATGGAATCATCACTTCATGATGAAAAGTTAAATTCATAGAAAAGACACAGCAAGTTTAAACTTATATGTCCCTTATATGTTATACGTTATATTAACATAACCTTTTTGGTAATAGTATGCTCAAACACAAAATGGGAGTAAAGCTATAGAAATATAAAATGTAAAAATAATACATTTGATATACTATATATACATATAGTATTATTGTAGTCATCTATAAACATTTACGCAATAAATCATAAAAGAAATCACCATAGGGTATTTTTTAAAAATTTTTTGATGGTTACTATTTTCAGAGAGAGATAGAGGCAGAGCATGAGTTGAGGAGGGGCAGAGAGAGAGGGTGACACAAAATCCAAAGCAGGCTCCAGGCTCTGAGCTGTCAGCACAGAGCCTGACAGGGGGCTTGAACCCACGAACCACGAGATCATGACCTGAGCTGAAGGCAGCCGCTTAACGAACTGAGCCACCCAGGCACCCCTGAAATCATTATAGGTTTCAAAGGATTAGTTTTATGCAGACCAAAGAAACTAGGAATCAATTTAAAATATATATTAAAAAATACAAGGCAGTAAGTTAAGCAATGAAACCAAAAAAAATGAAAAGAGGAGCTATAAACATTACACATCAACATATTTAGAATTGAGAAAAACAAATATAAATATGAAGGATTAAGGATACAGCTAAAACAGTTTGATTTATACTATAACATTTATAATTGCATTGAAAAACATGGCTGAAAAATTGGTGAACCAAGAAGTTACAGAATTTAGATAAAAAACAAAACAAAACAAAACAAAACAAATGAATCCAATGACCACATAAGGTAGAATATACCAGGAAAGACAGTAAATTCAAAATATACAAACGATGCCAATACCAATCCTGCTTAACACACTGATGAGAATGACAAAACTATCATGAGATTTATGAGGGAAAAAAGGGCAGATATAAACAAGAGCATGAATGAAAATGGGGCATTATATCAGAAGCTGTCAACGATGAAAACTAATGAGATGCTATAATACTTTATGCCAATTAAGTCGAAACTCTTAGAAGAAATGTAAAAAAGATAAGAAATAGAACTCTCTGCATTTGTTAACAACAAAAACAAAAACCCAAAAAACAAACCCCCCCAAAAGTGATCTTCTCCCCATTCAAGATATAGGATCAGTAAATACTCCCTTTAAAGAAAGCTCATTAAGGTGATTTTCAAATCAATTTTACAGCAAGTTTACAAGAAATTCTTCTAGTCATATAGAAATACTCTCTAAAAAGAGAAAAAGAAGACTTGCATAAATGAGGCTACCATATTTTGATGTCAATATGCCGGGAGAGTGGTAGGAGAAGAAAGACAAATTGCAGGCCGGTCTTCCTCACGGACACCTGCACGGATACGTGCAGCACACATCTAGGTAGCACGCGTTAATCGCATTGGCTTTGTCTCAGCGACATGCTGGCTTAAGAGTTGAAAACAATTTAATATATAATTTAGTACATTAAGAGATGAAAGAGAAGGCAATCTGATTATGCGTAAATGCAAAAATAATACCGAATAAGATACATTTAATTTTTATTTAAAAACATTCTTAGCAATTAGAAATAAAAGGAAATTACTGGAATCTACAGATTTTATTTACATCTTTTACCCTGTAAACAAGTTGATAAAACATTTTTAAAGTTAGTCAGTTAGTATTGCGTGTAGTTATAAATCAGTGTCACAAAACATGGGTAAGTTCTGGTTGAGACAATTACAAAATTATATTGAAATATGTTAAGTATAAATCGATGGGCGCATATGCCAGCTTCATAAATAAGGAGATAAGGAGACACGACACATAGAGATTATCAATATTCCTTAACTGACCTATAAATTCAACATAAATTCAAAATTTTTGTGGTAAAATTTGACAAAAATGTATCCAATGGAAAAAAGAACAGAAATAACCAACATATAACTGAAAAGGAATAAGGAAGATCTTCCCTGATAGATATCAATAATAATTCTGAAGTTACATCTATTAAGACTGAGATAGAGAAAAACTGAAAGAGAATAAGGAGCTTATAAAGACATCAAGAATATATGGGGATTAGATTTCTGATAAAACATGCATAGCGGATTCCATCCAACTTAATAAAGTATCAAAATAGAAAGCAATTTAATACTTCTGAAATTCTATTTCTTCTGTCAAGCTAAAAATACAGAAATTAATACAACTTTTGCCAATAATAGCAAGCAGTAAGATGCCAATTCTTGATGACATTCCTGTCTATTTACCACCTATGTTTTTCTAGATCGATAGATACATGGATAAGTTCATCAAATATAAGTGATGGTTATTTTAAGAAGATAAATTCTTTATACTTTTAATTGTTTCTTCTGCAATTCTTAAGTTTCATAAGTGAGCATGTGTTCTGTTTTTCCAAGATTGATGTTAATAATCTTTTAAACCATTATAAAAATTAATACTATTAAGTAGCCTTGCATTTAACACCAAAATAAGGCTCAGTTGTTTTAATTTTCTAATAACAATACACAATTTGCATTTGAGTAATATAATAATTGAGTGAATAAATATTAAAGTTATTTTTGTTGATAGTTGGTTGATATTAGTTGGTATCTTTCTAACTCATTCCTCCTCTGTTGCATTTTAACAGACGCTCTCTAATATATCGCTGTTGAAAAATTATCTACATTTAGATATTGGATGATAAACGTACTCCTTTCCAGGGCACACCAGAAAATGATAAAAATCCTTCAAGAATTTAAAAAAGGTAACCTTTATACCGGAAATAGGGCAATGATATTTAAACAATGTGGCAAAACGTCAAGGAGATATTTTAGGTGCTGGAAGTGCACACTATATTTTAGTATATATTTTTTAATCAAATCTAGGTTTGTAAATACATTTTAAAATTGATGTCCTTGCATAATAGGTCCTATATATTAATTGAAATGCTTTTATTATGAGCCAAAAAGGAAAAACAATAAAGGAATTCATTTAGCTGGATCTAACTAGTTATTAAAGGCATTCAGAGTATGTTCCCAATAATATGATAATTAAATAGTTATCTTAGACCTTTAAATACTATTGTGATATATGCATATACACGCACACACACGCACATAAACAGATATATGTATATATGTATCTATATGGGAAAATTAGTATTTTATTAAATATTGATGAACTTTATAAATGTTAGGTTGTCACAAATCCTCAGATCTTAATACTACAACTAACATGCTGAAGATATCTATATCTATATTGATATTGATATGGATATATCAAATATATATAGAGATACATATCTGATTGGATACATATACTATATAGATCTATACAGTAGCAGATATAGTAGCATAGATCTTGTATATTTTATGTATATAGACATATCAGATATATGTAGATATACATCCAACTATAGAATCATATATATCAGACATATACAGATATATAAATAGATATGCATATGTCTCTAGAATCAGTAATCAAACAAATGCTTGTAATAAGTGATCTTTATTAATCAACTTTATTTTCAGAACAATTTTAGATTACAGAAAAGATATGAGATAATACAGAGAGTCTTCAAGTACCCCATGCAACATTCTACAGTACTAACATCTTACATTAGCATAGTGTAATTCTTATAGTAAATGAACTTGTATTGATACAGTGATAGTAAGTCAAGCCCACATTTATTTTTTCATATTACCCTAGTTTGTATCTATTGTGTTTTTCTGTTACAGGATCTTAGGGTAGGACATTACACTTAGCCATCATGTCTCTTGAGGTTCCTCTTGGCTGTGATGGTTAGGTATTTCATTCATTCGTATGTTTGCTTGTTTATTTGTTTATGTTTTCGAGAGAGAGTGTTTGAACAGGGGAAGGTCAGAAAGAGACAGAGAGAGAGAGAGAGAGAGAGAGAGAGAGAGAGAGAGAGAGAGAAACTTAAGCAGGCTCCATGATCAGTGCAGAGTGCATGGAGGGGCTTGATATCATGACCTGAGCAGAAATCAAGAGTTGATCACTCAACCGACTGAGCCACCCAGGTGCGTTAAGATTTTATTTTTTAAGTAATCTCTACATTCAACATAGGGCTCAAGCTCACATCCCCAAGATCAAGAGTTGCATGCTTCACCTACTGAGCCAACAGGCACCCCAGGTCTTTCTTATTTTTAATGATATTGACAGTTTTTAGGATGCTGGTTAGGTACTTCTCTATTGAAATTAATCTATGTTTTTCTTATTATTAGACTAGAATTATGGGCTTGAGGAGGAAGTCCATATCAATAAAGTGCCCTTTTCATCACACGGTATCAAGGGTACATATTATCAACATGGCTTACCGCTGTTGACATTGACCGTGACTACTTGGTTGAAGTAGATTTTGTCAAGTTTCCCCTCCTAAAGTTACTTTTATGCTATTGCATACGGTACTCTTTGTAAGGAAGTCGTCATGCACACCCCACACTTAAGGTGTTAGGAATTATGCTCCACATCCTTAAGAGTGGAGTATCTACACCAATTATGTAGAATTTTTCTGCATGGGGGATTTGTCTGTTATCACTCATTTATACACTTATTTAACCATTATTGACAACTGTGAACTCAGATATTTATTTTATACTGAGGATAATAATCCTATGCTATGTTATTTATTTGTCTTTGCTTATATTTCCCCAGTTTTTTCATTTGGGGCTCTTTCAATTGGCTCCAGTGTCACTTTTATATAACCCATCATTTTTTCGTCTGGGGGGAGCGTCTTCTTACTTTCTGACATTTACAGGATGCTCCAGGCTCATCTTGTATATTTCCTGCCATACTTCTAGAATCAGCCATTTCTAAAAGGAGCTCTGGTACTTTTATTGAAAATGGTATTAGAAGCCAAGACCTGGGATCTAGTCTCAAGTTAAAATGCAGGCACACAGGACTAAGGGGATCCCTAATCCAATTTGATTGATGTCCTTATAAGCAGAAGCAATATGTATGCACTGAGAGAAGAAAGCAATGTGACAACAGAGGCAGAGATTGGAACGATACAGTCTAGAAGCTAAGGAGTGCCAAGAATTTTTGACAAATGCTAGAAAAAGGCAAGAGTGGAGTCTTCTTTTTGGTTTCAGAGGCAGCATAGCCCTGCCCACATTTTAGATTAGGACTTCTATTTTCAAGTATGTGAGACAATAAATATCTTTAAAAAAATATCTTTTCTTTAGTGACCCAGTTTGTGATATTTTGTTTTGATACTTCTAGTTTGTGAATCTTAGAAAGCCAATCCATGTAATACCACTGCTTCTCACTAATAGAGCACGAGTAGAACCAAAAGATATATGTGTGCATACTATCTATGCCATGTACATACACATGCATTTCTACAGGTTCCCATATTTCTATATGAAACTAAGCATGGGTTCATACTGTTGTTTCCAACTCCTGTCAATCATTACATGGATCATTCTAGTCTCCTCCCCTTGTTCCTTTATAACCTTCTGCACCAACAGTGAGACACCTCGTTCCCACCATCTGCCATCTATTTCCTTTATCATTCAATCCATTATACATGTAAAGCAGAATCAGTTTGTTAACCAATTCTCCCACGGAAATTGTTACCAACTAGAAGACAGTGCTTATTCACCATTCATTTTCTCTTCAGCTTTAACAGATACCACTTGTTCAAAGTTACTTAGGTCAACAGTTTACTCCATCCCCTTCAAATGAGGTTTTATTTTTTACAGTTACACATTTGTTATACAGTTAGATTTTTTATTACCTTCCTCATTCCCAGATTTTTCTGACCGTCTAAATATATGTTTTAATTGCATATACTAAGGTTCACTATTTGTGCTGTGAAATTCAAATTTTGGCAAATGTGGCAATTAAACGTTTGGTCAACACAAAGTATCATGTATTCACAAATAGAGTATCTCACAGGGTAGTTTCACCACCTTGAGTGTCTCTTTTTTGAATCTTTGCCCCAAGCTATATGTAAATATAAATATTTCATTTTACTTTTAGATTCAGGATATGCCATCAGAGTAATTGGTTTTTAATCTTGTATTTACACCAGTGTTTCCTTTATTCTTCATGCAGTGATAAATTTAATAAAATGTACTAAAAGTGAAAAAAAATAGGCGTTTTAAACATCTTTTGTTGGAGAAATAAAGATGCAATATTAAATTGCAATTTACTATGATTTGATCTAGGCAGAAAGTATAAAAGATTTACTTCTGATAAAAATAATTATTTTGCTCAAAAAGTTAATGAGATTTATTAACATGTAGATTAAGTAGGTGAGCAGAATATTTCCATGATAAAAGTTATAAGAGTTATTCTGCATAACATTTACAAATGCCGAAAAAAATTTACAATGGCTGGATAACATAATAGAGGTAGTATTTTTTTTCTTCACTCATGAAAATTCAGTACACCTCTTGAATGCTTGCTTTGCTCCACGTATGCTTTCCGATGCAAAAGATCAAGTATAAATACAATAGTCCTAATATAGTAAGAGGAAACAGACAATTTCCCATAAGGAAACTTCACTTAGTGATAAGAACCATAAAGGTGATATAGAATGATATAGAATGGAAGGTAGGAGAGGACATTATTGGCTTACACGAGCAGGGTAGATCTCTCTAAAGGTTGTCACTCTTGACATAAGACTTAAAAATCAGTGTCAAAGTAGCAAGGCAAAATCTGGGAGGAAGCAAATCTAGGTTAAAACACAAATCTGGAAATGTGCGAAACAACGTTTGTGTGTTTGTGTTCTAGAAATGAAAGGATACCAGTGTCCCTGGCAAGCTCTAAATGAGTAGAGTCCATCTTTGCAGGGACACGGCACACGGATGTAGAACCAGATCATGGAGCCCTCTTGTATTTCTTCTACATCATTTTGTTTGTTTGTTAGACAGAGACCATACACAAACGGAGAGAGGGGCAGAGAGAAAGATAGAGAGAGAGAGAGAATCCCAAGCAGTCTCCTCACTCACACAAAGCCCTATGGAGTGGAGTTCGATTGCATGACTCGGGCCGAAATCAAGAGTCAGATTCTTAACCGACTAAGCCACCCAGGTTCCCTCTTCTACATCACTATTAATCTCATTAATATTTATCCATTCATATTTGACTTCATACCTTACACATTTTGATGACTAATTCTGTGCTTACGCTTTACTATTGACCATTAACAAAACAAGCCACTGTCTCCTTAGTCATGATTCTAAACGTGCCGTATCATGTTTTATTTAAAGCAATAAAACCTCAAGTTGATTATATCTGAGCATGCATGAATAACATTTCTTGAAATTTAGAGTAACATCTTTTTGAAAAAAAAAGTTTTGCGCATAGTGCATAATCTTAAAGAAATGAATACACGTTTTATGGACTTGCCTTCTACTATGTTCAGGTTAGAGCCTCTGAGGGATACTGGCCACCCTCTAAAGCAGGATGTCCTCCCTGGCTGTGTTACTGTTGCTGGGGTTCACAGCAAATTCCATGCATAAAGTACACAGAGGGCTTTCCATGTATCTATTCTACAGAAAAAGGCAAAAAGGAAGAAAGTCCATGGATAAAAGTAGTATCCCAACATGAGCAGGCAGGATGTAGGTGCTATGTGCAAAGGGGAAATTGTCTAGCTTGCTGTTGACTGTCCTAAGCTGTGTTTATAGAAGAGTAGCAAACTGGCAAGGCTATTTAAAAACAAATTTAATTTTTGTATAGTAATGTTTTGGTAACAACAATCATTATTCTCCAAACTACCTTATGTAGCTCTTCAAGAGAAAAAGAAAAGAATTGAATATAGATTTATATGTTGATCTTTTTTTATTTTAAGAAAGCTCACCTTAATATATAGTTAATTATATTTTGTTTTTAAGTAAAAACACATCGAGATAATAATTATAATAGCTCTTCATATTGATGTACATAAGTAATTAAAACAATTTTTTAACATTTATTTATTTTTGAGAGAC
The DNA here is from genome assembly GCF_022837055.1 of Prionailurus viverrinus. Taxonomy (NCBI): domain Eukaryota; kingdom Metazoa; phylum Chordata; class Mammalia; order Carnivora; family Felidae; genus Prionailurus; species Prionailurus viverrinus. The sequence continues at coordinate 89,280,187 of NC_062572.1, read as the reverse complement.
ATAGAGAGGCAGAGTATGAGCAGGGGAGGGGCAGAGAGAGAGGGAGACACAGAATTCGAAGCAGGCTGCAGGCTCTTTGCCGTCAGCACAGAGCCCAATGGGGGGCCTGAACTTACAAACCGAGAGATCGTGACCTGAGCCAAAGTTGGACGCTCAACGGACTGAGCCACCCAGGCGCCCCAGTAATTTTTTTTTAAATATACATCTCTGGAAATGCCCCACATCTAACGAAACAATCTTCAGAAGTGGTTCTTCACAAAAACTGACTTTTTAATACGTTTCATAAGTGATTCTGGCGTACAGAGATGCCTTTAATCCATAGGTTTTATGCCCTTTCAGGGAAAAAGTCTATATGATCTACTAACATCTCATCAATTAGATGACAAAATTATAATTCATCAAGACTTAAAAATGCAAAGTGTTTAAATATAGGAACAATACTAATATTGTATCCCACTCAAGAGTCAGGTTCTTGGTGGGTCTCCGTGCTGACATATGTTCACTGTGGAAATGTGAAAAAGTTGATATTGCAAAGAAATAGTTCAAATGAATTGGTTCGTGACTTTTTATTAATGTTGTTCCCAAAAGTACACAACTAAGGGAAGCTTTCTTAGCCAATGGGAACCAAAAAAGGGATGTGTGATTCTTTCCTTATTTCATCAATCATCAACTTATAAGATCACTGTAATTCAGAGCATTTTATTGTAATTTGGAGAAGGGTTATTTTTCTTTACAACTTCACTAAATATCCTACCAGGAGAGGCACGTGGGAGCAGTTCAAATTATGGAGGTGTTCCTGTAAAGTGTTTACTCTGTCACACACTAGGCATAGGATGTAAGACACATTCCTTGATCTACAAGGCATCATCTTTTCCCCATGTAAATTTTTGATAATAAGAATAAATCACGTCGTAGAGAAAAATCAAGCACATTTGTTGATGCTTAGGTCTCTAATTAGCAAGAAGTCACTAAATATTAGCCTCTGACATAATTAGTGCTTGGGGGTGCCTGGGTGGCTTAGTCAGTTAAGCATCCGACTTCAGCTCAGGTCATGATTTCACAGTTTGTGAGTTCGAGCCCCCCATCGGGTTCTCTGGTGTCAGCACAGAGCCCACTTTAGATCATCTGTCCCCCTCTTCCCCTGTCCCTACTCTGCTCGTGTGCTCTTTCTCTCAAAAATAAACATTAAAAAATAATTAGTGTTTGTAAATTGATTGGAAAATGTGATCACATGTGCCATCAAGAGACTTGAGTGTGATCTTGGATTTAACAGAAAGATATAAGAAGTTATTAAGCAAACCAAAAGGAAATCTGCTGTGGTAAAGAGTACAGGATGGAAATGTGCAGAAAATTTCAGTAAGCATTGAACAAAATGGGATTCAGAAACAGAAGGTAAAGGAGTTTAAGACCTTAGAATATTAGGTAAAAAAAATTAAAACAGTATATTTCTAATTCCATGGATGGAAAATGTTTATATTCCACGAAGTTTACAATACTAGAATGAAGAAATAAGGTAATAAAAAGGAAGGAAAAGCGTGGCTAAAATAAGATGTTTTAGGACAATCCCTCAAAGGAAATAGTAATAGACACAGGAGAATAAAATACTCTTTACATAAGAAAATTATTAATAAACGTTGATATTTGTGATACAATAATTGCAGACATGCAGAACAATCATTTCATAGCTTATACTAAATCTTTGTCTTCCTATAGCATATGTAGTTATTACTAAAAACTACACCGTAAATTTATGGCAACAATGACATATGGGGAGAGGATGAATAGATAGGAAAAAGGTGAACAAGTAATAATAGATACGCAAAAGCTTAATGAATTTCAAATGACTGAAGTATTATTTCTTAATCTGAATACCGTGGAAATCTTCAGACATTTGTCTCAATCAGTCTAATGAAATTAACAATTATATTGTTTAAAAAAATGGCAACTCACTTGGCGAATATCTATGTGCACTTTAAAGAGTGTATACTATTTCATTTGGTGTAATTTCCCATGTCAATCAGGAAAATTTGTTATTGATGTTTGCGCCTTCTCTAGACTTGCAAAATTTCTCTATCCTTTATCTATCATTTCCTGAGACAATACTATTAAAATATCTGACAGTGATTATAGATTTATCTTGTAGATTTATCTATTTCTGTGTTAATTCTGCTGGGCTTTTGCTTGATGGTTTTTGGTGCTCTGTTATCTGTTGCATATATGTTTAAGATTGTTACATATTCATAGGACATTGCCAATTTCATTGTTGTACCATCCCTTTCTCTGTGAAAATGGCCTTTGACTTTTTTTTAAATTATTTTCATGTTTATTTATTTTTGAGAGACAGACAGAGGGTGAGCAGGGGAGGGTCAGAGAGAGAGAGGGAGACACAGAACCTGAAGCAGGCTCAAGGCTCTGGGCTGTCAGCACAGAGCCCAATGTGTGGCTCAAACTCACTAACAGTGAGATCAGGACCTGAGCCAAAGTCGAATGCTTAACCAACTGAGCCACCCAGGTGCTCCCAAAATTGTCTTCCTTTTCAAGTCTAATTTATCTAATGTTATAACCACATAAGTTTCCTTATGATTACTGGGTGCATAGTACTCATTCCCCAACCCCCAGTTCTTTCAAAGCATATATTTTCTTGTTTCATAATACTCTAATAAACAGAGTGCAGTATGGTTTTTCTCCTTCGTTCAGGCTGAAAAACTTTGTCATTTAATTTAAATGCTCATTCAATTTATGCTCAACTAAATTTTTGGTTATTAAATTATCACGTTGCTATTTGTCTTCTACTTTCCTGGATTGTTCTCTTGTTCTTCCTGTATCTTGTCTTTTTGGTTAGCTAAATATGATTAGTGTCCAATTTGTTTCCTCTATGCCTTTCTTATCTACATCTTATCAGTCCAGTAGTGGTTGTTCTAGGCTAACAATATGGGTTGTTTGCTTATCATGGTTTATTTTGAATCTTTGCTGTGTCTTGTCAAATTTCACATTAAACATTATACAATTCTTGACTTCAACTTTCCCCTGCATTCTTTATAATTGATACTTTTTATTTCCTACCTGAAAGTTCCTAATTTTAACATTCCCACTTTCTAAGCATACTAATCTTAGGATGACATAAATCTATTTACTCGTCCATCCTTTTTTTTTGTGATTTTTAATATAGTATATGTCAACATATGTTATAAATGTCATCTTACAGTTTCATCATTTTTCATTGAAGTCTTTTGCCTTTTTCACAAATTTTAAAAATAATAGTTTTTTATATATGCCAATTTATTTTTGTTTGTATATATACTTGTATATACAAACATGTCTCTCTCTCTCTCTCTCTATATATATATGTGCAAATTCATGTGTGTGTGTATATTTGCTCTAAACTATTTTTCCTCGATTCATCTATATGTAAATCTTATACACAGGTCTGTAAGTCACTATTTTTATTCTGGGATTTGTGCCCCTCCTGCTCCTCCACCCCTCACCCCTGTTACTCAGATTGCATAATTTCTACTCATCTGCCTTTAAATTTACAGGCTTTCTTTTATGCCGTCTCCACTCAGGTAAATTTTTATTTAAATTATTTTACTTCTTAGTCTAGAATTTCCATTTGGTTTATTGTTTTATTTTATTTTATTTTGTTTTGTTTTGTTTTATATTTATCTGGTTTCTTTATCTGTTCATTTGTTAAAATAATTTTGTTTCCTTGATTTTTATAATTTTTTAATGTTTATTTATTTTTGAGAGAGAGATAGAGTGAGAGTGGGAGAGGGGCAAAGAGAGAGGGAGACACAGAATCTGAAGCAGGTTCCAGGCTCTGAGCTGTCAGCACAGAGCCAGCTGCAGGGCTCAAACTCGCAGACCATGAGATGGTGACCTGAGCCAAAGTCAGACGCCTAACCAACTGAACCACCAGGGACCCCTCCTCGATTTTTAAAATAAATCTATTTAAAACTTGTAGTCTAAGTTCAACATCTAAAGCATAGTGGGCATGATTTCTACTTATCACTGGTTTAACATAAATTGCATGTTTTAAATTTGCATGTCTAATGATGTTAGATGAAATACTGAACATTTTAAGTTACATTTTTTTTTTAACGTTTATTTATTTTTGGGACAGAGAGAGACAGAGCATGAATGGGGGAGGGGCAGAGAGAGAGGGAGACACAGAATTGGAAACAGGCTCCAGGCTCTGAGCCATCAGCCCAGAGCCTGACGCGGGGCTCGAACTCACGGACCGCGAGATCGTGACCTGGCTGAAGTCGGACACTTAACCGACTGCGCCACCCAGGCACCCCTAAGTTACATTTTATAGATATCTCACATTGTGTTTCATCCTCAAAGAGAGAATCTTCACTTTTGAGGAATTCAGTTACCGTTCGAATGATTTGAAATTTGTAAATGGTTAGGGTAAGTCAAAGAAAACCCAGAGAGATCTTTCCTGAGCAGGTCTAACTTAGCAAGACAAAAATCATATGGTGTCACCCTCCAGGTCCTAACAGAATTCTCTAAGCTAAGATAGGATGATTCTAGAATAATTATATTATAGTGTGGCAATTCTCAAAATGTAGTCTGCTGCACTCCAATACGCTTTCAAGATATCTGTTAGTTTAAGCTATTTTCATGAATATAATATGTGGGATTTTTCTTTTTTAGCCTTTTACCATGTTGACATTTATAAAGATGGCCCTTAAGCATTGGCTGATAAATCTGCTGATGTCTTCTCAGAAATCAAAACAGTGGCACTAAACTGTGCTAGTAAGTATATATTCTTCAGCTTTACATATCTACATTAACTTTTACTTGTGAGTACACTGGATCAGTCAGTAAAGTTACTGATTTATTAAATCCTGTAACTTGGAGCATACTTTTGAATATCCAGCATGAGAAAATACAAAGGATAGTGCTGAATACTGAAGAATGATAGGCTTTTGGAGAAAATCTTTTGGATACTGAGTTTGAAACTTAACCAGGCACTTTTTAAATTTTTTAATGGAACATCATTATGACTTAAAGTGGCTGAAAGACAAATTATATTTAGTCAGACAAGTAGTTTGTAGAGTTTCCCAAAAATTAACAAAGTGAGCCCGTGCTGTCACTCCAAAGAAAATAATAGGCAATATTTGTTTTTCCTTATATCGTTTGAGATATTTGAAGAAAAGAGAGAAAGAATTTTTGAAAACTTTCATCTTCAACTAGAGGATTGACAAAACTAAGTGTTCTCATGAGATCCATACAGCTTTTAGAATTGTGAGTTTCTACAGTGTATAATGAAATATATCAACATTTGAAAGAGCTCCATCATTCATTGAACCCAAGTGGACAATGCCCACTTAATGTTACAAAACCATATGTATGGAAAGGATCCATTCATTGATATGATCCCAGCTTCCCCTTCACAACTAGTCATAAGAACAACCAATATTTTATTTGAAATGTAGAAAGGATATCCAAAATTATCAGAAAAATAGATTAATATTTCTCCTTTTAAAACCACACATGTATGTGAAGCCATATTTTCCTTCCGATAAGTCTATCAAACTTATCAAACATATCAGACCAAATAAAGAAGGCAGACGTAAGAATACAACTAACTTATTTTAGGCTACTTATTTAAGTCATTTGCAAAAATGCGAAATACCACTTTTCTCAATACACTTTGGTTTGTTTTGGAAAATATCATTATTTTCATAAATTATATTGTTTACATTTCTTTTTAGTGTATTATTATTGCTATTTTAAATGGATTAATAAGTAAACATCCCTGAAATTTTTCAGTTTTAATTTTGAATATGGCAACCCTTTACACCTCAGGTGTATGCTGAGGTGTTAATGAAATGTTAATGAGCATCCCTTCACTGAAAACCAACATCCACTGACAAGGTGCTTCACTAATCCTGCTCAATTTGAAATGTCTCCACTCTGTTCTGATCCTTGTATCAGGTGCTATGTGATGAGTTCTAGGAGGTTGTACCAGCTTATTTAAAACCCAGCCTGCAGCCAAGAACTGATGGGTAATCCCCCTCTACGTGCTTCCTTTTCTGCACAGCTGACTCCTCTCCAGTGCCCACCATACATACTCCCACTGCTTCAGTTGACCCAAACTTTGATCTCTGCCTCCTCAGCTCAGCAAGATTCCTATGCTCTGTTCATATTCCACTTTTCTGTTCTCTCTTCACCCTGGGTCGGAAGTGGTTCTGGGGCAGAGAACTGAGTGAAATTCTTCCAAGTGGTGCTGACATGAGCTAATATTAGCCACTGGCTAAAACCCAGTACACCATCTATCTTGCCTAGTTTTACAGTTTATTTTGGTGAGAGGAATTGCCTGATGCCTTTAGCAGAAATCAAAACTTTTTCATTTAAAAGTTTATGCCTGGTGCATAGCCTCATTCTTGGCACATTATATTCTGAGAATCCATTATCAAATAATACATGTATATATGTATGAATAAACACATAGGTAAACGAGATGGCCAAGTGCCCATATTTAGTAATGAAATCATTTCTCTTGGTCTTAAATTATGACTATCTCTCTCAAACTACAAAGGAGCAATGAGGTGGGGGATTGACAAGACCAAAGGGTTCAAGTTGCTTTTTCATAATTGATTTTTCTTAATTAAGATAATAACTTTCATACAATAACTTCATTTTTAAAATCTAGGTCTCTGGATTGTAACTAACTCATACAGTATTGTAACACCAATATAGTCAATACATAGATATTTTCATAATCAAGTTTCCTCATGACCTTTTATAGTCATTGCCTCTCTGTGTCCAGATCCTAAAAAACATTGATCTATTTTCTGTCCTTCCTTTTTTGTCTTTTCAAAACCTAATATAAATGAATCAAACAGTCTCTGATCATTTTATTCTAGTGCTTTTTCTCAGCATATTGCATGTAGTATTTATGTTGTATCAGTGGGTTGATCTTTTTATTAGTAAGTATTATTCCACTGTACAGATGGATCCCAGTTAGTTAATAATACAAATGGAAGGATATTTGGCTTGTTTCTTTTTGTGGGAGACTATGTATGGAGAGCTAAAACATAAAGCTATGATTTTTGTGTGTGTGAACATATGCTTTAATCTCTCATGGTTAAATATCTGGAAGTGGAATTCCTGGGTCACATGGCAAGTATATACTTAGAGTTCTAAGAAATTTCCAAACTGCTTTTCAAATTGGCTAGATCCTTTTGTGTTCCTAACAGCTTCTTTTAAGAGTTCAGTTACCCTTCATACTTTATAGCATTTTTATCATCAGATTTTTAATTTACGTATTTATTGTGTGTAAAGTAGTGTCTAGTTCTGGTTTTAATTAGCATTTTACTTTCTCTTCCCCTTTCCAAGTTGTTTAAGCCCTCCCACAGGAAGAAGATCTGGAAAGGGGCTTTATGCTCTTCTTTGAGCAGTGGCTGATACCCTCCTGCAGGCTTCTAACCCTTCAGTCTCCTGCCCTTTTTCCAACCTTTCCTGGAAATGCATCCCTGCTACTGTAGAAAAGAACCCATGATTGTGTACAAGCTCCCTTTGTGTCTACAGATTCAAAATGATCTATCCACTCAAACTATATCACACTTAATCTTTAGTGATTTGTCTTAAAAATTAGCTAAATAAATTTTTAAAAAGCAAGTGAAACATGGGCGCCTGGGTGGCTTGGTTGGTTAAGTGTCTGACTTTGGCTCAGGTCATGATTTCACAGTTTGTGGGTTTGAGCCCCACGTTGGCATCAGTACAAATAGCTCAGAGCCTGGAACCTACTTCAGATTCTGTGTTTCCTTCCCTCTCTGCCCTACCCCACTCATGATCTCTCTCTCAAAAATAAGTAAATATTAAAAAATTATTTAAAAAGGCAAGTGAAACTTTGTTAATAGGAATTAAGGACCTAAAAATGAAGGGATATACTATGTTCATGGATTGGTTGTCTTGAGAGCATTAGGATGCCCCTTATCAATTTGTACTATAGGTTCCATACTATTCTTATAAAATACCAGTAGATTTATACATAAAATTTGACGAAATTATTCTAAAATGCATTTGGGAATGTAATATACATACAATACATATAATAGTAGAAGCATTTTTGAAATGGATGAGTAAGGTTGAAAGAAGTATAATATAAAATGTCAAAACATACAGAAATAGACCTAAACATATACTGTTACTTGATTTTCAGAAAAAGGGTCCATGCATTACAATTGGAAATTGAATATCACTTTAAGATATAGAAAAAGAAAATTATATCTTATGGAAAAAAAAGAACCTGTATTTATAGCATAAAGGAAAAAAATCAACTGGAGAAGGAGCACAGACCAAAATATAAAAACTAAAACTCTATAACTTGTAGAGAAAAATACAGTAGAATATTTTTAAACACCTTAAAGTAGTCAAATATTTATTAAACAATACACAGAAGTCACAGATAACAAAGAGAAGGTGGGATTTTATAAAAATTTATGCTGTTCAACTAAGGCACTGTGAATTAGGACCTGTGTCCAGAACATATAAAGAGCATTAACAAATCAGTACATAGGATGCAAACAACTTAATGTGGGGGGTGGGGGCAAGGAGCCAGGGACTTGAATGGTCACTTCAGAAATGAGACTATCCAAGGGGTATGTACATGAAAATACATTCAAGACTATTACTCATCAAGGAAATATAAACGACAACTGTAAGGAGATCATTGTGCTCCCATCACATGGTTAAGGTTGTAAGTGCTGGAGACAAAAAAGCAACTGGAATTCTCAGACATTGATTGTAGGAGTTAAAATGGTATGCCATGTTTATAAAACTGTGTAGCAGTTGTTAATAATGTTATATATAATATATATATATGTTACATATATATAATAATGTGTATATATATATATACACATATGTATGTCTCTCTAACATTTCACTCCTTCTATTCCTATATACTACAAACATGAAAAAATTATTTCCAAAATGATTACACACAAATATTGCATACAAATATCCATGGCATCTGTGTTAATAGCTAAAAGCCAGAAAAAAAATTGTTCATAGATAAACATTTTACACGTTCATAAAATGATCTAAAATGTTTTATGGTTAAGCTTTAGGAAAGTCCAGATTAATGCACATTTTTGCAGTAAAACTGTTGTAAAATAGTGGCTTTGATACAAAGCATGAACAGTAGGGTCACCCACACACCCCTGAACTGCAAGAATGGCAAGGCTGAGAATGTGGAAAAGTAAAGCTTAGGGATCACGACATTTGTCGTGACTGGTGAAGCAAAAGCAGTATCATTTTGGGTTAGTTGAGGAGATAGAATTTGATATTCACTGGAACAATGCAAAGGATATGGCAAAAAAAAAAAAAAGACTTGACCAGTTGAAAACAAATCTGAGTTAATTATGTCAGAAGCTAGTATAAGCAATATGCAGAGCAAAACTAAATAGCGCCATGTGTTTGTGGGAGTCTGGAATTACTTTATATATAAACATGGATTCTTTGGAAGTAGCCCTAAGATTCTATGGGTAATAAGTAAAGAGAGGTGTTTCTTTTAAATAATTCTGAGCCATAGCAGTACAATGAGCTCCACAGACACAGTGCCAGGGCAAGTGAGAGCCAGTCGAAGACTGGGCGACCTGTGCCTTGCGGGGGAAAGTCATTCAACATGGACTAAGGCGATCCTAAGAAGCTGGGAAGCAAAATGTCATCATATGCATTCTTTGTGCAAACTTGCAGAGCGGAGCACAAGAGGAAGCAGCCAGGTGCTTCAGTCACCTTCTCCGAGTCAGTTAAGAAGTGTTCAGAGAGCTAGAAGACCATGTCTGCTAAAGAGAAAGGAATATTTGAAGATGTGGCAAAGGTGGACAAGGCCCACTATGAAGGAGAATACTGATAATCCCCCTAAAGGGGAAACAAAAAAGGAGTTCAAGGACCCCGGGGCACTCAAGAGGCCTCCATTGGCCTTTTTCTCATTTTGTTCTGAGCATTGCCCAAAATTCAAAGGAGAACATGCCTACCAATCTAAAGGAAAGCCTGACGTGGCAAAAAATTACAAAAAAAAAAAAAAAAAAAAAAAAAAAAAGAGGTCATCAAGTCTGAAAGCAACAAGAAGAAGAAGGAAGAAATGAAGAAGAGGAGGAAGAGGAGGAGGAAGATGAAGAAAGTGATGATGAACAATCTGGCTTTAGCACAGTTTTTGATCCATAAAACATTTAACCGCCCCGTACACAACTCACTCCTTTAAAAGAAAAGTTAATAACGTAAGGCTGTGTAAGATTTGCTTTTAAACTCTCCGGTAGCTTCTTTTGTTAACACTCTACCCTGTGTGTCTTTGGGTAGCCCTGGTCTGGTGGTATTTTCCATAGCTGCTCCCTCTGCCCGGTACAGTATGGGGGTTATATATTGGCCTGGGAACTTAAAGCCTGGGAACTTAAAGGTTCTGGTTGTTGCACGGCGCACATGGGTTCTATACGGGGATGGTAATTTGTCACCTTCAGTCACCTCTGATGCAGCTTATACAAAATCGTTGTTCTTTTAACTGAACACCATTCTGTAATTGCAAAAAAAAAAAGTTGCAGCTGTTTTGTTGACATTCTGAACGCTTCTACGTAAATGCAATTTTTATTAAGATTGTTTTTCAAAAACGATCCTACCTTTTTAAGTCTATTATTATTTTGAATTCTCTTTCACTGACGTATAAGTGATAGAAAACTGTGGGAATGCATTTGAAAGTCTGAGGCAATTTATATGGTAATTTATGATTTCCAAATACACCCCTAAATATTTTTGTACGTGTTCTATTATGAGAGAGCAACTACTACTTTACAACTGCTTCTGGAAGAATGTCAATAGCACGCCCTCTCTTTGGAAACAGGCTGAACGAGACGCATGGCAGGACTTTAGGAACACTACAGAAAATTCGCCCCTCCTGTGCCTCACAAGCCTACCATGTACTCTTGCCAAAACCCTGCCGGAAATGAGTCACGACTTTACATCGATTCGCCAGGTTTTTCATGCCATTCTGTAGCGTCATCTCTTGGTTTCTCTTCCTTAGCCTTCTGTCGTTTGTCTTGTATTTCTTCTGCTTCTCTATCTTAATCTCGCTTTTTTACATTCCTGTGCCTCATCTAATTTTTCATCTTTTCTCCATTCATGTTGGAAGTGATGCATTGCTATCCACATGCAAATGCTACTTTGAGAAGGGAAAAAGTGAGTTGACTACAGTTCTGATTAATATACATACACAAGAAAGGCAACTATTATTCATGGAGGACAATGTCCTTTTAAGTCCTCACCACTGCCCCCAAACAGCATTATATGATGACAATAAAGGGTGACTGCCAGCGAAGAGAGAGAGAGAAAGATATAGAACGGCTGGCAGTATGTTTTTCAATTTTCTTCCATGAAAATGACTGTGGATTTTCATTCACTTTCTTCATTAACTGTAACCCTTTTCACTCCGGGGAATAACATGTACTTCAAGAGTCAGTAACTATGGAAAAAAGATTAAAAGTAATAATAATAAAAAAAGACAGACTAGGTTTCCTGTTCAGATAATTTTGAAAGCTTTACTCAAATACTACATTAAAAAAAATAATGAGGGGTGCCTGGGTGGCTCAGCTGGTTGAGCGCCAACTTCAGCTCAGGTCATGATCTCATGGTTTATGAGTTCGAGCCCCACATTGTGCTTGCTGCTGTCAGCGCGGAGCCTGCTTCTGATCTTCTGTCCCCCTCTCTCTGCCCCTCCCTTGCTCATGCTCTTTCTCTCTCTTTATCTCAAAAATAAGTAAACATGCTTAAAAAATAATGATGTGAAACCTGCAATGTATTCATTAGTGTCTATCCATTGAATGTCTCACCTTAATATACATTCCTGGATGGATTATTTGGGTTTGGCCAACATACACAGGGAAACATGTGGCAGGCACTTATGGTTCATGATGTCTCCAACATGTATTTTAATATTTGTATATGATATACAATACCTGACAAATATGGCATTATATGTTCACTGGAATGTGTTTTGTATCCATAATATGTACATCAGCCTTTGTAGTCGATATGGATATTTTTTATCCTAGAATTCAGTCATGCTCTATGAACAATGATGTCTTCTGAAAAAAAATATTATGTGTCTGTAATTGATGCTGTGTGTTTCTAGTTCATTCATTTTCAATAGTGAATGCTACTCTGTCCTTTGAGTGTAGGAGAACATATTCATTGACTCTCATTCTAATGGACTTTTGGGATATTTTAAGTTCACAAAGGCTGCATGGAGCGTTCTTTTGCCTCCTCACACTGCTGTTGCACAAGTGGAAGCTCCAGAATGTTGACCCTTCCTCTTGTGAAATGGGAAGCGTTTAGAGAGTTTTAAATAGAGGAGCGACATGATATGCCATATTGTTTAAAAGACTCATTCTATCTACTAAATTGAGAATAGACTGTAAGAAGAAAAGAGGCGAAAATAGTTTGGGGGTGATTCTAGTACATGGGGAAGGACATGCAATGGACAGATACCAAAGAGGTAAAATGAATAAAAATTACCAGGGCTATAAGAGAAGGAGGTACGTAATGTAGTTGCAAAATGGTAAAATCTCTGTCATTCTGGGTCCGTGAATTAGTATGAGGAGCAGGGCACATATAGGGGGTAAATTAGTCTGTTTTGTTCATCCACTGGACTTTGAGATTTCTTTCTTTTTTTTTTTTTTCCTTTCTTAATGTGGCATAACCTGGCCTATTCTGACGGACGTAATCATGGTTAGTATTGCCAGGATTATTTGGTAGCCAAAGGGGTAGAATTCCTTTAGTATTTAAAATACCAGGGTCTTGGGGCTCCTGGGTGTCTCAGTCGGTTAAGCTCCCGACTCTTGATTTCAGCTCAGATCATGATCTCAAGGTCGAGAGACTGAGCCCCACGTTGGCCTCTGAGCTGAGCATGGAGCCTGCTTCAGATTCTTTCCCTCACCCTCTGCCCCATCCCTGCTTGCAAGTGCATATGCACATGCTCTCTCTCTCAAAAAAAATCAAATAAATAAAATCTGAGGTGTGTTATTGTAAGGAGTTGTGGTAGGTAGAGTTCTAAGACGACCCTCAAGAGTTGCACGGCTCGCTGTATACTCTTACACAGGTGAAACTCTGCTGTAATCAGGGTTAGCTCTGTGGCAGAGGTAAAGGGGTTCGTTTTGATGTAGTAAGTGCTCCAGATCAGTTGGAGCCAATTCATCTGTTGGTCTTGAGTTCAACAAAGGGAAAGTAACATGAGTTGGCCTGACTTAATCAAGTGACACCTTTAGAGAGGAACCAGACCCTAAAAGAGACATTCTCCTTCCCACCTGATGGAAACAAAAGTTCAAGCTGTGACGCAGATGGTCTGAGGTCTTTAGGAGCCAAGGGCCCCAGTCCTACAACCACAAAGACCTGAATTCTGCCACAGGCAAGGGGTCTCAGAATTTACGTTAAATGGCAGCTACTTCACTATAAGATCTAAATGGATTAGTGCCATAGGTGTATGGTGGCACTGAAAAACAAGATGTGACACCAAACACGGAATGTCAAGAGACAAAAATGTGGCCTATTAATGGCCATACTAATTTTGTGTTTGGCCAGTTGTTTGCTTCCTCATTTTCTATTAATGATCTAGTTTATGGCCACTTATTTAGACTAATTAGGCTTTAAATCATATATACTTAGATACTTTTTTTTTTTTTATCTACCCAGGCTTGGATTTATATAATTTATTTGGTAGTGGAAATGAATCTAATTGTACATTATTGTCATTTCATAAGGACTAAAACACACTACTGATCCTTAAATTGCAAAGCATGTGGTCTTAGTTAACAGCCCATTGGGGATGATTTGAATATTAAGTTCAATGAATTGTATAATATGTTAAGTAAGGGAGAAGCAAAACAAACAGTTGAACGAATTGCAATTTTAGCATGTCACACCCTCTACAAAATTGCAATTTCTCACTTGGGGATACTCTGTGGGGCACAATACAGTATCTTCAAAGATAACCCCTCCATAATGTTTTAATCCACATGATATAATTAATTTACAGTATCTGAGTTAATAAACTATTTTTGAAAGATAAGCATAGTGCTTTAAACTTTAAAAAACTCTTACAGGTTGTTAATATCATCTTAAGTTAAAAGATGGTTAAGGTAAGATGGTTCGTGAGTTCGAGCCCCAAATGACACAGCCAGTGCGAAGCCTGCTTGGAACTCTTTCTCTCCCCTCTCTCTGCTCCTCCCCTGTTTGTGCTTTCTTTCTCTCTCTTTCTCAAAATAAATAAATAACCTTAAAAAAAATAAAACAGGGGCACCTGGGTGGCTCAGTCGGTTGAGCGTCTGAGTTCCGCTCAGGTCATGATCTCACAGTTTGTGGGTTCGAGCCTCGCATCGGGCTCTGTGCTGACAGCTCAGAGCCTGGAGCCTGCTTCAGATTCTGTGTCTCCCTCTCTCTATCTGCCCCTCCCCTGCTCACACTCTGTCAACCTCTCTCTCAAAAAATAAATACACATTAAAAAATTTAGAATAAAACAAAAACGGTATAAATTTTAGTAGTGCACATGTTTATAAAATTGTTAATATTGGCTTTTTGCCACTTCAGCAAGCTGGTAAGAAATTTACCCTCGATGAGCTTCAATTTTCTCACACCAGTAAGACGAATGAGCCCAATCTCAGCATAATTGTTAGGTAAATGTGTGTAAAGTTGAACATAATTTTACACACTGAACATAAGAGGCTGTTCAACCCCCTGACATGATTTCTCTAGCTTTGTTTTCCCTCCTTCCTTTCTCTGTTCTTGTCCAAGTCAGGGCACAGGATCATCTGACATGGACAATCCAAACACATGCAGCAAGCCAAATCCTCTATCCGTGGAGTTTCACTGTGTGTCAAAATAGAAGCCATTTCTACAAAGTCTGGAAAAAAAGTCTCCCTACATTTCTAAAGGTAAATATGAAGGCATCATAGTTGCAAAGTTAATTTTATAATAAAAATAGTTATTATCACATCTGACTAATAACTGAGAAACAGATTATTTGAAAATTGTGACAAAACAGTATGTGTCTCCTCGTTGACAGTTTATCGACCTAAATTAGCCCAGGCAGAATAAGAAGATCACAATGGTTTTATGTATCAGGAGAGAGTTTAGTAATACCCATACATTAATTTGGCCAAGTCTGTACACTAATTCCTGGAGGCAGAGAACATAGCTACATGTTAATATTTTTCACGAATGTAAGTATTTGGACTATAACAAATAATAGGTTGTTTAAAGGATTTAGATCAGCTCAACCAGCATCTCAAAAATATCCGGACTGCACACTTTCACCTGAGAATTCACTTTGCGAGTGCTCTAATACAGACCTTATCAAAATCTGGCTGTGAAAAAACGATGGAATAAGTGTTAAGAATCCGTAACGTGTTTCTCACTGAAGTTCTATTCTTTTGTTAGTATGAAAAGAAAACCAAAATGTTTTGTATTCTGGATATGTTACTGACTTCTCGGTAAAATAAATAAATAAACAAACAAACAAACAAACAAATAAATAAATAAATAAAACATTTTTTGACTGCATCCATATCAAAATTAGTTGTGTGTCATTCATTTCCAACAACTTCAGGGAACTGGGACAAATTAAGGACTAATGCCTGCAGAAAAACATGTAGGCAGAACCCTAGTGACAGTTCCAAATGGGAACCAAAGCCTGGCTCCCACTGTCGAGGAAGTGTTGAAATAGGGGGTATTAAAGCTATTAGAGCAACTAAAGGAAAGCAATGTCTGTCTGGATTTGAGTAGTGACTTTGGGAAAGGGGGTATGTTCCGAGGATGAGTTGATCTTTGGATAGTCTGAGAAAGAAAGGGTAGGAAAATCTGTGAACTCAGTTTATTGTTAAAGCAATGTTAAATCACATTTTATATATTAAAAACAGGAAGAAAGATAAATACAGCAAATGGCACCGGGGAGATGAGTTGTGAAGTCGAAGCTAAACACACAATATTACCCTGCTACTACTTTCTTCTCTGTAACTTTATGTTCTTCTGGCTCTTTGGAGAGACTCAGTGGGCACTAATCGTGAAGTCACTGGCCACTGCAGAGCTCACGTCAATCCACCGCTGTGGTTTCAGACAAGCAAAATTTCAAAACCTATGAACATGCCCCTTATGTAATTTAGTAGAACTTTAAAGTTCTAGGATGTGGTTAAGATGTTGAATCCTATCTTACTAGAATGGAATTTTCCCGGCTTTTAACAAAGACTGATCCCCAATTTTCAAAAAGTGGGCAAAACATTTAAGAGACACGTCATCAAAACCATGTATGAGTGTAATAAGCCCATGAAATGCATCTTACTTCTTTAGTCATAAGGCGAATGCACATTCAATCACAATGTGACATAAATATTCACATAGTCGAGAATAGTCAACATTGAAGACTGGCAAATCGAGTGTTCGTGTGGATACTGGACGACTAAAAGTCTCAAAAGTTGCTCATGGGAATGCAAAATAGTATAATTACTTTAAAAATCTTTGCACCCATTTTTATAAAGATATGATTCCCATAAGACCCAGCAGTTTTACTCCTAGATAATTACTGAAGAATAATAAAAAACGTATATGTTCACATAAAGTCACATACTCAAATATTTTTGCAGCATTACTTAAGGTAGCCAAAAATAAAAAGAGAATTAAAAAGGCAACTAATACCATCGATAAGTCAATAGCTTCACAACAAAAATAAATTCTAGAAAAAGTAGAATTCTCGAAAACATGAAATGATGCTGACACAAAGGACCAGAGATGGTGCTAGGGTGGGACAGGTGACTGGCTGCCCAGGTACGCAGGGGACCTCACAAGTGACCGAAATATTGTCTTCTGATGGCAGCCTCGTCTGATTGTATATTTCAAACGGTTGACTTCTATTTTATGTCAAATCTAAAAATAATAATAGGGCAAAATTGTACAGGCTAAAATCAACATGCAGTAACACCTAACAGAGAAAATTAAACTGTTCTCTTATGTACTTATTATTTCTAATCAGTAGGTTAATAGAAAAGTCCACTTCTAGTGTATTCATGCTCATTTCCCTCTTATCATCACTTTAAGGATTATGATCACTAATAAATCCCTATCCAAAGTGTATTCCGATCAAGACCCTAGGCTAACTTCCATTAATCAGAGGCCCTTAGAAATGCAGAAAAAGAAACTAGTTTAAAAGCCACTCACCAAACACCTGAAACATGGATCAGTTTAAGGTTAACGTGCTGGGTGTAGATTTAACAAAACGTTATAAGCATGGAAATTGTTACAAGTGACTCTCAAGTCTTCTTTCCCCAATTAGACCTACCCTACTGCAACACCATACAAATTATGTAACTGTGATTATAACTCTATACAAATGTGCACACACACAGATGTGTAAATGTGCAATGTAAATGTACATTATCTGTATGAGGCGGTGATGGTGACGGTAAACTCACTTCTTACACCTCCATGTGACCCTCTGTAGACAAAAACAATTCTCCAATGTGACCACAGGGACACACTGTCCCTCAAAAGACAGAGAGAAGGTTGTACAGCGAGTGCAGGAACAAATAAAAGACAACGGACACACTGAGCAGGGACCTAAATTCCATCTTTGAAGTCACATCTTAATGCAGACACCACACTTGGGTTTTTGTTCCCCAAGAAAAGCAGCAGAGTGACAAGATCACTAGCTATCAAGAATGAAAGAGAACTATTAGTGATCATGCAGGAGGGAGCCTTGGACCCACAGGTGGCCCTTCTTTTGACAGAGCTATTAATAAGTCAGTGCACAGAAAGAGGCAATCCTGAACTTAAGTTTAGAGGTAAATCATGGAAAGAGATGAACTGCGACGCAAAACTAAGTGGCAGGAATATTTTTGCTGTGGCTACAAGAAAGTAATTATACTTTGGAGAGCCTCCAGGGTGTCAAGGGGTGGTGAGATCTAATATTCAGTTTTAGCTGACACTAATTTCGTTTGCTCATTGTTGTTAACCACCTGTGGGAGATCATGAGAAGACATTTACGTTCAAATTCAAGTTGATAAAGAGATGGCGAGCGCCTTCCATGACAGATGCGATAAAAGTGACACTGAGAATCAAGGTGAAGACAAAATTCCTATCCGGAATCATCTTTAAGAACATGAACCTCCTTAACTATGGAGATATAATGAGCAGGATGTGATTTAGAAGGCTTGCATTAGGATATGTTTTTGAAGTACTGTAGTAATCATGGACAGAGATACAGTTTTCATTGAACTCTTGGTAACACTAAGCATCTTTTCAGTAGCAAGTAATCATTAAAGTCCGCAAAGCACTTACTGATGTGGCTCTTATGACAAACAAAATCATTTACATTTAATATTTAATCAAAAACTTGCTTGGCATAATTCCTGAAGGGTACTTTCAGGCAGATGAGTAAAGAATGATTTTTAACTGCATAATATGGTAGAAAGAATGTTGAGAGCCTTGCTTGTAGAAATTTCGGAGAGAAAATGAAAGCTTAGTCAAAAAAAATTTTTTGATATAGTTTACATTAGAATAAAATATCTTGAATTTTTATAAAATATGTTTTATATTCTAGGATTGCTTTAAATATTTTTCTAGTTATTCTGAAATTTATCCCTAAAGTTATATACTGTAATTCCAACTGTAGTATTTTATACCATATTTCCAAACCTAAAACAAATTTCAATCCATAGAAAGGTAATGTATTTATAATCTGATAATTTGATTTTGCGATCATTCATATCATTATCATCATAAGAGCATTTTTCCTTTTAAATTATTTTGAAAATTTTTTTCAGATTCTGCTATTTAACAAAGTGAATAACTTTATTTCTACAAATCAGCTGATGGAAGTTCAAGGATTCTTCTAACTACATAGTAAATAAAATACATTGATTCTTTTCTGATTTACATCTGAGAATACTTTGTGCTGAATCATTCATGGTGAGCTTTCTTACCATGTAGCAATGAAATTGCTTGCTGATAGATCTATTCATTTAATAATTAGACAACAATTTCACATGTATTGTCTGATATTTTTAATGTGAATTATAAGTCACCCTCTTGTTGACTTGTGAATAATCTATCATAATTGGGTGTGCTGTCGCTGTTCTTGAATGACAGCACCCGTCCAATTTGCACTAGGATGTATGGAATATAGAAGAGACACATTTTTAGAAATGTTAAATGAATACAAGAGTGTTTAACAAGCAAATTCAGATGACATTTTGTGGATTTCCTTGTAAGAAAGTTTTCAGAGTCTGACCGTGGGGACAAATAAATTTTAAATGAAAAGAAGAAAAACTCTTTTTCAAGAAACACTGAACAATTAGTATCCCGAAAAATTGTTAGGATATTTTAATAGTTCCTATGAAAGGCCAAATGCTAACTTGTGCTATTATTTTAAGGAAATAAAAGGAGGAAATTCAACTAAGGGAGAAATATATCATATTAACAGGGAATTTTATTTTAGAAATAAACATAACGCAGTAATGTGAAATATTCTTTCATTGTTCATAATCAACTACGTTAACTTAGTGAATAACTAATAAATCAACATTTTAATATATGAATATATAAACTATTGAATATTGGATTTTCTACCATAAAAAGAAGATTTCACCTTTTATGAAAATAATTGGCTTTCTTATTATATATAACTAAATTAAAAGAAGCTACTGCAGTGTTTGATACTTTTATAGTTGTGATTGGTCTACTCTATCTCAACTTGTAATAGTAGGAGTAACATCATAATCAAATAGCAATTAGACCCGTAAATTAATATCTCACAGTGCTTAGTACATGGAAGATATTTGTTAAATGATACACTCCTTTATTTCCAGTTTCTCCATTAATAAACAGGTCTCTTTTAGCTGCAGTTTATATTCTCCTCTTTGTTGAATAAGGTAAGGGGTATGATTTCCAAATGAAAAGAAAGCATTTCAAAACACTGCTCAATATAAGAAAATATTACTTAAACTACATAGCGATGCACAGCACTTAGTTTCGTATGGAATAAGGGAAATCTCATTCAAATTTATAAGCCATTTGTAACCTCTGATTTAATGTGTTTCATGTTAGTAGCCTGTAAACATTATAAAATTTGAATGATTCCTATTATTTCAAAAGTCGATTTCAATTTTATAGGCTGAAAAATGAGATTTAAAGCTAGGGCTAATAGAATATTGGAAAAAATTCAACTACTTGTGATACACAAATTTATATAAAAAAAATGAGACATTTTTTCTTATAAAAAATGGATAAGAAATAAAAGGTAAATTAGCAGTTTAATACCAATGGGTTTCTCTAAAACTATAAAATATTTAAATTATCTGAGTATCTGCATGAACTTAGTGATAGAAGTATAATATGCTTTGTGAAATCCAAAGAAGATCAATGCCCCAAAAACAGTTTGTAAAGGACCATGTTACCGCAGGTGTGACCAAACCTGCTTTGGATTCTGTATCTCCCTCTCTCTCTGTCCCTCCCCCACTCGTGCTCTGTCTCTGTCTCTCTCTCTGTCTCACAAAAATAAACACTTACAAATTAAAAAAAATAACTTGAGGGGCGCCTGGGTGGCGCAGTCGGTTAAGCGTCCGACTTCAGCCAGGTCACGATCTCGCGGTCCGTGAGTTCGAGCCCCGCGTCAGGCTCTGGGCTGACGGCTTGGAGCCTGGAGCCTGTTTCCGATTCTGTGTCTCCCTCTCTCTTTGCCCCTCCCCCGTTCATGCTCTGTCTCTCTCTGTCCCAAAAATAAATAAACGTTGAAAAAAATTAAAAAAAAATAACTTGAAATAAAAAAGAAAACTATATGTAATTGGTAAATCTGAAAAAAACGACAAAATTTTAAAATAGAAATTAATCTGTTTTAAAGTTTCAAAAGAAGTTTTAATGCTCATACGACTTTAGAATGGCCAATTTTCTCAGTCTGAATAACATGCATTTCATATGAAACTTTTCTATCAGTCTCTAATGTATAGCAAAGGAAAATACTATCCAGGGAGCCAAAATATAAACCCATTGTACATAAATAAATGAAAGTATAGCAATTTTTGGTGATAGAAAAGTCAAATTACCTATAAATAATTTGCATGTTACTGCAAGATATAAAAACAAGTTGATAAATATAGGAAATGTAGCATCTTGGTAAAATAATTCAAATTATCTTCCTATGGACGAGAAGCTAATCCCACAATTTACAGGTATGTAACAGAAAGGATTAATTTCTTTTGATTTTTTTCAGATCAGTGTTCAGATAGATTCTGGCCACCATTTAAGATTCCCACCACATGATGGGGCGCCTGGGTGGCGCAGTCGGTTAAGCGTCCGACTTCAGCCAGGTCACGATCTCGCGGTCCGGGAGTTCGAGCCCCGCGTCGGGCTCTGGGCTGACGGCTCGGAGCCTGGAGCCTGCTTCCGACTCTGTGTCTCCCTCTCTCTCTGCCCCTCCCCCACTCATGCTCTGTCTCTCTCCAAGTGTCAAAAATGAATGTTTAAAAAACTTTAAATAATTGTATATGAGAAATCAGTGATTACTGTTTGTGAATGCGCTTTACAAACTTGAAATTGGCGAATATGTGTTTTATTTATTACATAGTTATTACTTACTATTGCATATGTATGTAGCAGAATTTGGTTGTTTTGCATCTGTTCAGTAAATTTATGTTGACCTAATCCCAAGAAAGGGGACGCAGACATCTGTGCCATCCAAAGTAAATAGTAAGGTCTCATGCAAAATAAACCAGAGATTGCTTACTTAGCCTTGGACAGTGCAACTTCCTGCTGGATCCTTCAAAAAAAAAAAACTTGAGCAAAAAAAAAAAAAAAGTTTACAGTGTAATGCTTTGGAGTCCTATAGTTTGTAAGGCAGTTTAAATTCCCCGGGATCTAAAACTACTTCCCATCTTCAGAATGGTCGATCTTCAATAATTGCCCTTGATTGAGTCATGGTTGCTCAGACTGGCCGGCCATTCTATTCACGCCACAGCTAGGTGAAACTTACATGTCTCTAACTTGCATGTGCACGTCTGTAATCATAATGTTGGCACCTGTGTCTTTTCCTTGGGGTTGGAAAGAGAAAGTGCGGCGCAGGTACCACATCCAAAAGGCATTAACTAACAGGGGGCCCAGAGGAAGTAAGTCGCGACAAAACACTGCCCCCTGGAGGTTCCAAAATGTATGTGACAGTATTTTCCTCTGACAATTTTAGTTTTTCAGGGTCCTTGACAAAGTTTGTGGAGGTCTGTATGTAGCTCGTTGAGCTTAGCGTGTAAGCAATTTTCATTCATAGAATCGAAGGTTGTGAAAGGTCAAAAACAATAACACATAATCTAATATTCTTCATGGTAGTCTCCACGCACTCCCAAACACAAATATAATTGAATACAGTTTACGAACTATGCGGACAGCTCATGAGCTCTTATGTGCGGGGTGGACTGGGGAAACCACGTAGGCAATGCTTCAGGTAAGCGCTTGGTCTCACAATGTCCCTAGAGCTCCCCAAACTGACAGGTATGGAATCTGAGATGGAGGCAATCCATTTTGGAGAGGGGATCAAGTGGATAGCAGATTCAGTCATGCGGCTTTGCTTAAAGTGTTAAAATAAGAGAACAGTCAAGTGAGCGTTTTCCATGTAATTTTAATCAATTCGGTAAACAAGCAACTATGTAGCAGGTACTTCCATAAGGGCTGGAGTAGAGAAGTGAAAAAAACAGACAACTTTTCTGCCCTCATCGAGCTTATCTCCTAACGGGAATTACATATTAGCTGTAAGAAATGAAAGAACATTTATGATGGATCAGCGTGAGGAGCTGACAACAACAAAATCAGAATGGGGAATTAGTAAGCTGGGCAGTACTGAAAATTTTCAGCAGTCCTTCCTGAGAAGGTGACGGGTGTATGGAGTTGAATGATGTTAAAGAGCTTTCCAGGCAGAAGGAAGATGGCCCAGACATTGAGTTCAAGAAATGTCTTGCGTGTGGCATAAACAGCCGAGTAAGTAAGGAGATTACTTTGTCAAGGTGAGCTAAAAGAGGAAAAGTATCGTAGTACACATAGACATGGAAGATAATGTAGTCATATCAATAGCTTTGGCTTCAATCTTTTATGAGTGAATTTAGGAGTATTTTGAACCGAGACAACATGATTTGGTGTATGTTTTAAAATGATCACTTTTAATGCTATCTTGAAGAAATAGAGAGGAAAAACAGGTACTAAAAAAAGGAATACTCTTTAGAAAGGTCTTAGAATATTCCAGCAAAAGCTGCTGGCGACTTGTACCGGGTGTGGGCAGTGTTGATAGAGATGCGTTCAGATTCTGGGTACACCGTGAGGGCATAGTCAAATAAACTGTAGGAGGGATACGAAGGAATCAAACATAGGAGGGATATGAAGGAATCAGAAGAGTTGATGTCTAGAGATCTAATGTACACAGGGTCACCATATTTAATGATGCTGCATTGGATACTGGAAATCTGCTAAGAGATTAGATTCCAGGAGCTCCTATGCCACTCTCCAAAATAATATCTCTATGAGAAGGTGGATATGTTAACTAGCTTGACCCCAGTAATCATTTCACTGTATATATGTATATCAAATCACGTACTGCTTAAAAATATGCAATTTTTATTTTAAAAAAGACAGAAGTCCTAACAACATTTCGTATACTGGTTTGAATAATTCAGTGAGAGGTAAATTGATAAACCCAGAGAAAAAGGAGTTTTTCTCAAACAAGAGAAAGTGGATCTATGCGTAAGAAGAGATGCAGATCTCAGCTGGATGCAAGAAAAATTTATCCAGGAGAGAAGGTAGAAAAAGTGGGCTCAGATGCAGGTGGTGACTTGCTTCTCAAAGTTTTTTTATTTTAACTGCCTTCAAATTTTTAGAGGAGCAGGAAACATGATGCCATCTGAAGGTAGGAGTAGAGAGTCTGAAGGAAAGCTGAAATCCTTAAATCCTCACCCGGTAGTGTGAGAGAGAAGTGCTGTGGAAAGACCACGGGATAGCCAGGGGACATCAAGTGCCCATTTGAAGTTACTGACCACAAATTAAAACAGAGAGCATCATTATGGTTCCATATATATATATATATATATATATATATATATATATATATTTCCACATATATATATTTCCATATATATATATTTCCATATATATTAACTAAGTTCATCATACTCATCTGTGAGGCCACAGATAACAATAAGGAAAAAGTTACACTTAAAAGACTCGTGGCTTCTTCAGAAGAACGTGGTAGAGGAATGAAGGAATAAACCAACCTATGTTATTTACATGGGAGTGATTATAATGATGCCCATGGATTTTAAGCCTGGAAATTTAGGGAATTTCGAATATGAAGGGTATTTGCGATTTCTGGGCTGATAGGGTGTGACAAGCAAAATAGAAGTTATGATGCAACTGAATTTGTGAAGGTGAGCTGCCAGAGAAAGTTTACTGGAAGTTTAGCAGAAGATGAATGGAGAGCAAAATGTCTGAAACAGGTTATACAGGGGTCCCCATTATTCGTAATGGAGAGCTGGATTGTGACCAGCTCCTCATTACGTTTAGGGTAGGTTGGAGGACACAGTCTTTAGTGGAGAAGAGGTGAAGGAAATGAGAAACCAGTGGAAGGCTTCTCTAACTAGATATGGAACACACTCACACACTCGCATGCGTGTTCTTACACACACAGATACTCACACAATTCTTCCAGGAGGCCCAGCGTGGCTGGGAGCTTGGAACTGACCAGTCTTATACAGTGTAGTTGAAATTCAGTGTTTTTATGAAGAGGGAGCATGCAAAAGAAAGAGAATTCTTACACCCCTCATGCCCACTTAAGAAGGTTGCATGGGAGAGGGGGGATGGTGGCAGGGAAAGCATCAGTGGGTAAAAGTCCATCACAATGAAAGTAAGAAGTGCAAGTTCACAAAAGTGGTTGCGGGGAATTGAGATCCTGAGGGAGGAAGAAGATGAAAAGGTTTCAGAAGCTGAGGAAGTATGAAGGGCGGGCAATATGGACACATGTGAAGGTTACAGTCTGAGAATGAAGGGCTCACTGAGGACCCTCAGTGTCCTAGGGTCGTTGGCAGGAGCAGAAAATAGGACGAGATGAACTCAGTTTTGGAACTGAGTTTTACCATCTGGAAGATGGTGGAGCAGCTGTGTGTACTAAGAGGGCAACTGGCAGGTGGCAGTTCTTCCCAAAGCACGTAAATCTCTAGGACGGCTGCTTGACTGTTGCTTACAGAATTATGGAGCGCAAAAATCACTTCATTATTTCTAGTTCTCACATTTCTACTTCCTATTACTACTCATTCTTCTTAGATTTAGAAACTTAAGAGTTTTTCAGGTTTAATGTATATATATTTATTATTTTTTAAAGTTTGTTTATTTATTTTGAGAGAGAGAGAGAGGGAGAGAGAGAGAATCCCAAGCAGGCTCCATGCTGTCAGCACAGAGCCCAACTCACGGTTCTATCTCACCAACTACGAGATCGCGACCTGAGCCAAAATCAAGAGTTGGTTGCTTAACTGATGGATCCACCCAGGCACCCCAATATCTACATTTTTAAAACATATACATTTAAATATATATTTAAATTTAAATGTACACACACACACACACACACACACACACACACACACACACATATGGTGGGTAAGAAAATTACAACTGTACTTTAGAAATAATTAACATCTTTAAAATATTTAGTTTTTCCTTCCAGTGTCCTACTAAATGTTCCTAGTCATTTTCTCCTTTTGTAATAGGACACTGCAAAATGTAAGCCAATTTACCTGTGAGTATAGTATAAGGTACAAAATGTTTCACTTTCAGTAACGACACATGAACACGGTTTCAGCCCAGGTTCTTCCTAGAATACCGCCTGGGATATCACTGAGAATATCACCTCCCTTAGCAGCTCCCAAAGGAGGTGTTTTCACCCACAACGTGCAGCTGGTTGTATTCCACAATCTGCTGGGCATACATGGGGGAAATGACCAGCTGTGGCTGCCTGTGTACCAGTTACCCCAATACTCGGCGGGATTATGGGAGAAGATTTCCAAAGTACTTGTACTTTTAGATGCATAGTTTCTTCACCCTTAACAGTCACCCTGGCATAGAATAGGTCAATGTCTACTAACTAAAAGATCAAACAAACAAACATAAAAACTAGGAGTGTTTCTAGAGAAATAAACTGATTTTCTTCTCTGAGAGTTTGTTCTCACAAGCATGATTGTCCCAAGGGTCTGGGCTGAAGTCCCTGTATTCTCTCTGATTTATTTTACAATTGCTAATACAGCCTACTAACAAAATTCGACTGCCTTTAAAATCACTGCATAAAAGATGATAATGAAAATGAATATTTATAAAATTCAATAGCATATTTTAAGGCAAAAAGACACAAACTACACCTGACAGTAACTGACATTTGAAATAATTTTCAGGTTTAGATGGTGTTGGTCTCTTTGCAATTTTTGTCATTTGCCATCTTTTTTGAAAAATTAAATTATCCAAACTGTTATCATTCCAAAATTAGGTACTGGATGTTATCTTCTGCTATAAATTTTTGATAACATATTAAATTAATCACAATTGCTCTTTATGAATGGTGAATGATAAAAACATACATATAAGCCGAACACTTAATTATCCTCTTTTTCATATGTAGTGGCTGTGTCTTTTATAAAATTATAAATAACAACCTACAACTATTTCTAAACAATGTTCTGATTTTCTAAAATAAAATAAAATAAAATAAAATAAAATAAAATAAAATAAAATGAAGTAAAGTAAAATAAAATAAGACAAAATAAAATACTTTGACCAGGACTCTTTGGAAGAAATGCCTGATGAACTGACTTGAGCAGGGCAGATAAAAGATGATAGTGGAAGGGGGGCGGGGGTGCCTAGGTGGCTCAGTTGGTTGAGTGTCCGACTTCAGCTCAGGTCATGATCTCACAGCTTATGAGTTCGAGCCCCACATCGGGCTCTGTGCTGACAGCTCAGAGCCTGGAGCCTGCTTCAGATTCTGGTCTCCCTCTCTCTCTGCCCCACTCTCACTTGTGCTTGGTCTCTGAAAAATGAATAAATGTTTAAAAATATTTTTTTTAAAAAAGAGATGATACTGGTTTATTCTGTTATGTCAAAAGACAATTTGGTGTCCCCCAGAACGGACGGGGTTATGCCAAAGGGACACAGGATGGAGCCAGATCTGGGTCAGTGTAAACAACCCAGAAAAATTAATTATAATAATAGATTATAAACTATTTAACATTTTGAAATCCATGAACCTACAGCTATAATAAATCTTTAAATACATTTAAATAAAAGATTTTAGGATGCTTACTTATAGTAAAATGTGACTGCCAACAAGAAAATTCATGGAGGATACTTGAAATAGGAAAACATTACTTTGTGACATCATTGTGAAGGTTGGCTCAAACCCATGAATGAATGCTAAATTCAAAGGAACATTTTGGTGCAGATATGTGGATGATCTTACAGTGTCTTTCCTCAGACTGTAAGTTATATGGAAAAAAAACCCTCAAAACTCTCTAGTGGGTAAATCTAACACTTGACCTGATGATAAAAATTAACATCATCAATGATAAATAGATGGGCATCAGATGCCTCGAGGTATGCTATGCTGAAAAGAACACAACATGGCTTAGGAGTATACAAACCTGTAATGCATAACCTACATTTAAACATGAGGAAACATCGGTCAAACTCCCAATAACATTTTATTTAAAAAAAATAAAGAAGGGGGCGCCTGTGTGGCTAAGTCGGTTAAGCATCGGACTTGGGCTCAGGTCACGATCTCACAGTCGGCTCAGGTCATGATCTCGCAGTTCATAAATTCAAGCCCCTCCCATGTTGGGCTCTTCGCTGACAGCTCAGAGCCTGGAGTCTGCTTTGGATTCTGTGTCTCTCTCTCTGCCCCTTCCCTGCTCACACTCTGTCTCTCTCTCAAAAATAAATACATATTAAAAAAATAAAATAAAATAATAAACGAAGCATGATTAGATTTTAAATAATATCAGAAAAGATAAAGAAAAACTTTGGGGATGGTTCAGACTAAAAACACTATAGACAGATGGCAGTTAAATGCAGTATGTAATCCTAAATTGGATCCTGTCTTGGAGGAAAAAAAAAAAGCTACAAAGGAAATTATAGGTCCAACTGGGAAAAAATGAAATATGGATGGTAGATTAAATATTCTATTCGGCACCTGGGTGGTTCAGTTGGTTGAGCATCTGACTTCGAATCAGGTTATGATCTTGTAGTTCGTGAGTTCAAGCCCCACATCAGGCTCTCTGCTGTTGCCATTGAGCCCCCTTCAGGTCCTCTGTCTCCCTCTCTCCGTGTCCCTCCCCCACTTACGCTTTCTCAAAAATAAATCAACATTAAAAAAGTTTTTAGTAAAATAAAATATCCTATCAATACTACAATTATTGAGTTGATATATATATTGTAGTTATGTAACAAAACTACATATTAGAAAACTCTACCTGACGATAGTATGTTCCAAACAAATGTTCAGTTGCAAGCTATCATCTTCTTTCCTATATAAGTCCAAAGAAGGATTATATTTTTTGCTACCCTAAATATACACTCAAGTGTTTAGAGGTAAAGGGCCAGGATACATGCAACTTAATCTAGAGTGGTTCAGAAAAACTATATGCGTTTGTATTTTTTTTAATTAAAAAAAATAAATTTTTTTTGAGACAGAGAGATAGAGAGAGAGAGAAGAGGAGCAGAGAGAGGGAGACACAGAATCTGAAGTAGGCTCCAGGCTCTGAGCTGTCAGCACAGAGCCTGACACAGGGCTCTAACTTGTGAACTTTGAGATCATGACCTGAGCTGAAGTCACCTGCTTAACCTACTGAGCCACAGAGGCGGCCCTGTACTTATATTTATATATACATGCAGACATATATACACATGTATAAATGAAGGAGAGAAGGAGAGTACAGATAATAAAGCACACAGTAAGATTATAATCATTGAATGGGGGTAACGCGTATATGGCTGTATGACCTAGTCTTATTCTTGCAACTTTACTATTAGTTTAAAATTCTTTGAGCATAAAATGTTACAAAATGTTTTTAAGTGACTTTTGCATGTGCCCTCACAGAGTCATTAAAATTATGCCAAAAGTTGGAAACTGATATTTCATCTGGAACTATGTATCTTTCCAAACCAGCAAACTTGGCCTTCCAGTAGATCATCTCAGGAAAAAGGAGGACTCGAAGTTGTTGGGTGACATGATTCAGCATTTGGCAATAGGTCAAAGTTCAACTCCATAGTCTTTCCCCTCCTCAGCACACTCAGAGAGTATCCCTATCGACAAGCATTAGCAGTTTTTGAATAGTAAACATTTGACATAAAATTATTGAATTTTGCATGTTACATGCAAACACTTTAATTTTATATGATAGTTCCAAATAATATGATCTGAATGTTTCCATCTCCTATGTTCCATTATAATTTTAAAGGCAGATATGCAATATTTTTACCTGAAGTATTTACTTCCCAGTGGGCACCTGCTATCTATCATCGTATTACATAGTGGAAAACTCCCCTGTGTACCCTGCCCTCTACTCATGATTTTCCTAGTTAAACTCATTCAGGTCCATTTAAACAGACTCTGAATTGTACTATCATCTTCTAGTTAGCTCTCTGGACCCTTGTCATTTGGATAATATGTTTTTCTCTTTTCTAAAACATTTCCCCAAGCATGCCTACAACTTTGCATATTAGAAAACTCTACCTGACGATAGTATGTTCCAAAAAAATGTTCAGTTGCAAGCTATAATCTTCTTTCCTATATAAGTCCAAAGAAGGATTATATTTTTTGCTACAGTTCTGCTTCTTCTGAAAGCTTTTATAGCAATAGTTTTACTCTTTTTTTGTTATTGTTGTTGTTTTTTTTAAATCCGAGTCCACGCCTCACATGTTTGTGTTTTCTAACACATTGAATAACATGCCTGTGCAAGGTCTATCTGATTGACTGGTTGATTGATTGGAGTTCCTCATTATCCCCATATCCAATTTCCAGTTACCTATTTGCCATAGGTGACTGATTTAGTGCATTTGGCATGTATCAGTGAAGTTATGTTCTGGGTAAATAGCATAATGTTTGCTCAACTACTTTTTAAAATCTATGTATGCTTCTTAGCATATATCTAATCTGATATTTTTAACCTCTGAATAGTATCCCACAGTGTATATGTGCCTCATTGTAATTAATTATCCTAACAATGATGGACGCCTGAGTTGCCACTTTCACTACAACCACCACCACAAATATAAAGATCAGTCTTCTGGATGGTTCCTCATGAACCCATGCCAAACTCTCTACCCATAGAATGTTAAATATACTAAACATTGGATTGGGACAACTTGATCTGTGAGTGCTCTGGAAGATGAGCAAACATTTCTAATACTTGTTAAAGGAGTGATGTCTTGCAATACGAGTAGTTTATGACGCCAAACATCACATGATCACAACTGAACCGATGGTTCTTGCAGTTTGCTTTGATATATGAGTGCTTTGGATTACAGACATGTTTCTGGAATGAGTAATGCTTGCATCCCAGTGTTTTACTGTACTTTAACTTGGATCAGCAAGTAACCATGCAATGCAGACTAAGTAAATAAGAGCAAAAGGCTTACCTCCCCCCAGCAAAAAAATAAATAAAGTGAGGGAAAGAAGAGCATTAAAATTGGAAGCACCTGAAAAATTTTCCCCAGAAATTAATATTCGAACAATGTATTGTCAAAAACAATGTTCAGTTGTGAGCACAACCCGCAAATCAGAAGTTCAGTCACAATTCAAAAACCTGAAATCAGCTTTATGACTGTAAAAACTATTTTTAAAAGTCTCATTTAGCAAATACTAATGATTGGGTAAAAATTATCTTTAGCAAATACTAATGAAAAATCAATTACCTCTGGATTAAATGTCTATTGAAGACATCAGTAAAAATGTCTACACCTTTATGGAATGGTATGGTGGTTATAATTTTACTGTAAAATTTATTTTAAACTTTTTAATGTTTATTTATTTTTGAGAGAGAGAGAGAGAGCACAGCGGGGAAGGAGCAGAGAGAGGGGGAGACACAGAATCTGAAGCAGGCTCCAGGCTCTGAGCTCAGCACACAGGCCCCAACTGCGAGATCATGACCAGAGTTGAAGTCGGATGCTTAACTGGCTGAGCCACCCAGGCGCCCCTGTAAAATTTATTTTAATAGCAAACCTATATATATATTTCTATTCACAGAAATTTAAAAAAGTAAATTCTCAATTTGTAGAGAAATCAACTTTAAGTATGCTTAATCATAAAAATAAATGGACAAAAATGTAAAAATATACTGTGAACACTATTTGTTAATGTCAACATTGGTTTTTACTTTCCAGAATGTCATTTAAACCTAAAAATTCTATCAGATAATGTGTAGATACCTATAAATTTTGCACGTCACTGTATAATATGCATATTCTACCCATTATAAACACTATGGTGGGCATTTTAAAATTGTACTATATAATTCCCACACAATTATGCTGCACTGACATATTGGAATAGTATGTGTGGTGACTCAAAAATGTCTAGTTATGGCTGCAAGAAAAAGAAAAAAAACACTTTATCAAACTTGTCAGAAATATTTTTTATGAGACTCATAAAAAATGAAGAGTTTGACATTTACCCATAAATTTTAGAAATGGCACAAAATATTTCTCAAAAGTAAAATTGTCTTTTCTCCTAGAAGTGCATAGACACTTTTGGATATCCAACAAGGAAAAGGCAATTAGGAGCAAGAAAGGGTCTTTTTCTTAAAGTAAATAACAAACTTACCTAATGTCTTCTCTTTTGGTGACCTTATCTGATGGATGGAAGCCACTTTTAGATTTATTTAAATATGATTTAAAAATATTCAAGTAATATATGTGTATATATACACATATATATTATATAATATAAATAGAACATATATATATTACTTGAATTATTACTATGAATATATATATTCAAGTCATACATATATATACATACATATGTGTGTGTATATATATATATATATATATATGTATATATATAACATAAATGTTAGGTGTGAAAAATAACATTACAGACAATTTTGAACCATTTACCAAGCTAAAGAATAGGACATCACCATACATTAGCTATTTGTATAGCATTCTGTAATCATATGTTCCTTCATCCCCCAAATCGTCACTATTTTGTGTTTATTATTCTCTTGCTTTTCCTAATGGTTTAACTCTACGTGTATTGCTTTATGCAATGCACTGTCTGGTTTTTAGCCTTATGCAAATATTATTGTATGTTTTCTTCTATGACTTGTCATTATCTTTCATTAAATTCTCATCAATATGTTTGACAAATTAGCCCATACTGATTATTTTTGCATATTTAGTACAATTTGTACTATGTTGGTTAATAAAGAATGAACATCTGTTCAAATCTGTACTTTTCGTTTTTGAAATATTCTGATTTTTTTCTTTGTCTTTGTAGGGACCTTTTTTATTCTTGCTGATTTACAGGAAATGTTTATTCCAGTGCCTCAATAGATGAATTGTCAAAACACACTCATGTGAAACATAGATCTTACTCAACATAAACATTACTAATAAGTCATGGGATACAAGCCAGAAGCAAACACAGACCCAACATCCTTCACCTAAGGGAGACCAATCCATCAGGCGCAGGGTCGAAATAATGTCCATTTCTCCCATGCTGTGACACCTTTCGGTTTTCTAGTGACAGGTGAATATAGAATACTGCTGGTGAAATGTTTTCAAAGAGGTCTTGTTTGGTTTGGAGGGCTTCCTAGTTTTACACCACATCAATCCAACAGATAGGAAATATATATGTGACTGAACATCCATTGTCCACACAGTCAAATCCACAAATTCCATAAAACTCCCCTCCAAATCCATAAATTATGTTTTTATAATAGACAATCTAGTCAGACCAAGTATCACATCATAAAAAGGATTTGATTTTTCAGTTTTTTGTTTGTTTGGTTTGTTTTATTTTATTTTTGTTTTTAGATAAAATTTGCCAAGCGATACCATTCTGCTAGTAAATATTACATTTACATGTTTCCACGAATGTCTGGTCCAGGCTTGTCATTCTCTGTGTCCCACCAGGAAAAGAAGATATCATGGGTTGACTCTTTCCTCCTACTTTACATTTTAGGTTAGCAAGATTTTGACATTCATACGTACTGAAAATATTTCTTCAAGCATTTTGGTAGTGTATTTTGATGGACAAAAACTCTTACTCTCAATATAGCCAAAACTATCAATCTTTCCCCCTACACACATTTTGTGAACTTGACTCAACACCTATGTCTTCTTATGATGTGAAAGGTTTATTCTCCACGTTTGTTAATCTACTTGCAGCTGGATTTATGTATTCTAGCAGAGGAACCCAAGTGTGAGTGCACGGTGAGTTATTTGAAACAGCAGAAGTGAGGACATGAGGTGTGTGACGGCAAGGTGCCATTGGGTCATTCCACAAGAGGCTCGGAGGACATGGGGACAAGGAGCAAGTTCTGTTGTGCCAGTCGTGCTAGCCGCCATGGTACTGTGACCCTTCATGGAGTGTCCTTCCTCATTAAATCCATATGGCACCTGAATGCTGTCTCTCTAACAAAGATAGAGGTCTCCTTTCTGATGCCTGCAAACCTACGACTTCTGTCTCCTTTGGAGGCCATCATTAGCACCAGACAATTAACCATTGGGCAACAAAACATGTCTGCTATAATTCTCAAACTCATGGAGCCCAAAAGACTCATTGGAGATTGAGAAACTCACCAGACTCCTGACCTAATATCATACAGTATGTATTTAAATGTGCTCTCTTCCGAATATCTTACACTTTATATTTTAACTCACAAATCTTAAGCTTATTTCTATAGTTAGAGCTGGACTTGATGCAATAGTGTTGGCATTCCATAATGGAAACATATGTGTTATTTTAGAGTGTTCTTATATTACTCAAAATAATGCACTTGAAAACCTTCATAAAGCATTGTGCTTGTTCAGTTAAGGTCCACTCATTACCATTTACAAATGATCTGCATCCGAATTCCTGCCAAATATTTCTGTCTCCCTGAGCCTGTCTCCAACTGTGCTGCACAATAACACTGCTTTTATAATTAAATATTCTCCTGGAAACATCAGCTCAAGGGCATTAATATTTAATTACTTCATGCCCTATATTTTGTATGTTACAAAAGCACTATAGGAGTCCAAGAGGTTATTTTTTTCTTTACTGGAATCTCAACCGAACTTCCAAAGCTATCTCTTTTTTTCACAGCTTGGACTCGCTTACTTCTTCTGTTAAACCCTTCCATTATTTTGACATTTTCTTGTAAATCAGAACTACACTTCCCCTCCTAGACAAGTTCTTTACCGAAGTGCAAGAAACTGTTTTACTTTTCTCATTTCTCACTCAACTCACCAGCAACGCTCATTTGTTCTTTTCAGACAAAAGAGTTCCCTACCCAATCGACCCAAGGACAGTCTGCCTGCAATATGGCCTGTGCCTTCCAACACAGCCTCTCCTCAGGCACCCAGAGATGCGGTGAAGCCATCACAAGGAAGGGAGCTCCTTGCACCCACCTCATATCCCAGGAAGACGTGTCGGAACCACTGCAACTACATTTGATTAAACACCTGATTACCGGGTGGCTCCTACGTGCAAAGCGTGTACCTTTGATGTCTCTGCTCATGCCCAGTGTTGGTATTTGTGGCCCAAGGGGCACATTTCAAGGGATTACATCTAATATCTGTAGCCCAGCATCAGGGAGAAGGATGAGTCCTGTCAATTCCTCCCGGGCACTAAGAGGGATATACTTGATTATTAACTTAGGTAATTGTCATGTCAAGTAGTGTGCATGCATCCATTTTCACTTCAGAGAAAGCTGTAGTAGAGGAAAATGTACTTGTAATGACAACTTGAAATTGAGAAACAAAAAGAACCTTGTTAACTAGTTGGAACAGAGATAGAAATAAACTTAATGAAAAGTGAGTGTAAGCTTTCCAGATATAAGATTTTAGCATTAGGGCATTTATTTGCCACGAAGTCAAATAAGAGACCTGAGAAACTTCACTTCTGATAAAACGTGTTGACAGTAGTAACTTCAAATTGTTATTTGTGGAAAGCACCTTTCAGTCATGGAGACTCAATCAGAGGAAAGACTATCTTTTTTTAATGTTTATTTTATTTCTTTTGAGAGGGAGAGTAAGAGAGAGAGTGAGCAGGGGAGGGACAGAGAGTGAGAGAGGGAGAGAGAGGATCCCAAGCAGACTCTGCATGGCTGACAGCAACATGGGGCTCGAACTCAGGAATCATGAGATATGACCTGAGCTGAAATCAAGAGTCAGACACTTAACCGACTGAGCCACCCAGGCACCCTGAGGAAAGACTATCCTTAAAGGAAGACTGTAGTTGCAACTCTCAAAGCACCAAAATGCAGTTCTTAAAAACGGTGGTATCCCACAGGCAAAGCCAACAAACTCTGCAACAAGGGGCTTCCTACAAGGATAGAATGTTCCTTAAACTGCATTTGGCATGACTTCATACCATGAACTAAAAGGGAATATAGAGCTGACTGAGAAAATGTACGCTCCTTTACACCCGGCAGAAATTTCAGGAAATAATACAGAGATCTAGAGTTTTAATTGTGAGAAATCTTGTTACAGTTGGTTTGTCTTGGCTGAGAGAAGTATGACTATAATAACACACACACACACACACACACACACACACACACACACACACACCCCTTAAGATACCAGTAGATGCTTCACTGTGACACAGAGAATTTCTATTAGCTGATACAACTATGCCCATCTTCTCCCCGATAAAGGGATCACCTTTTTCAAAAAAAGAAAAGAAAAAGTCATATTGAATCCATCAAATTATATAGGAAGATAAACTCTGGGGGAAAAAAAGAAATAATTTCCTGGGGGAAAATGCCATAAATTGCCAGATTCAAATTATGGAATGTGTTCAAAGATCTTAGTGAAAGTAGCAACATGCTGGGGGCAGAAATGTAACAACTGTGTAAGACAAGGCGGAGCTGAGGGGGGCATGTGGGGCAGGGGGGCTACAGTGTGGACAGTGGTGACTATTGGAAAAGAAAAACAGCAAGAATAGAGTCTTTAATGAAACCAGGACAAAGAAGAATCAAATATACTGAAATCGGAGTAAACAAAACATAGCTAACACACTTTCTTAGAAAGGAACAAGACAATTCTCAATCTGATCAAAGAATGCAAAAAGTAAAGTAATACAGAATAAGGATATCACAATAGAATAAGATCAGACGTTAAATATAATTGGAGAAAACATTTTAGTAAAAAAAACGTCCAAAAATTGTTAGACAGGCTAAGGATTTTTCTTCCAAATAGCACCTAAAAGCTGCTCATGGGGCGCCTGGGTGGCTCAGTCGGTTGAGCTTCCGACTTCGGCTCAGGTTATGATCTCATGGTCCGTGAGTTTGAGCCCCGCATCGGGCTCTGTGCTGACAGCTCGGAGCCTGGAACCTGCTTGGGATTCTGTGCCTCCTTCTCTCTGACCCTCCCCCATTCATGCTCTGTCTCTCTCTGTCTCAAAAATAAATAACATTAAAAAAATTTAAAATAAAAAATAAAAGCGGCTCATAAGAAGTAGATATTAAATGTAAAATGCAAGAAAGTTTTTAAAAAGAATGAAACATATACAATGAATACACTAACAAAAAAAGTCAATGTCACTATATTTGTAGTAGACAAGGCAGTCTTTAAGATTAAATAATAATGAGACACAAAGAAGAATATTTCCTTATGACAAAATACTCAATACAAGAAGTTATAATTCAAAATTGGTATGTTATGAAATGACCAACGATAAAGGTAAAATTTTAAAAAGGAACAGAGAAATTCAAAATCATATGTGAGATTTTTAACATACTTGTCCCAGGAACAGATAGAACAAGCAGTGGTTTATTAGTTTGTTTGTCTTTACCTAGAGTTAATGAGAATTTTTTGGAAGGTTTACACTTAAGGTCCATGATATGTTTAAGTGATAACTGTTGCTTTATATTCAACCTAATAATTTCTTTGTATACATATATGTCAAATTATGGTTGTGGATTATATTAGTTCTTATGGCTTTTCAGTTGATTAACTTGAATAAATATTCTTGATAGGTAATCATAAGGATATATGTATATATATCTGGTAGACAGATTTTATCAAGTTAAGGATAGTACTATCTTGATAAACATTTGTTTCCTGTTGTAATTCAAGAATGAGTGTTACTTCCAATAAATGAATTTCCAGCAATTATGAAAGTGTTCCTGATTGCTTATGTTTTAAAAATATCTAGTTAAGAACATTAAATGTTTCCATATTTAATCACCTTTCATTTTGAAGAGTAACTCAACTTAGTCATAAAATAATCATCTCTCTTGTTTAACCCAAACATTGTCTGTTGTTTGGATATGATTATACTAATGATCTAGAATGTGTTAACATGATTTGCATGTTTTTATGTTTTTTTATAATTTGAAATTAAAAAGAACAATTGAGATATAAACAGTGGAGTAAAGCCAGTTTTTAAAATGTCTTTACTCTAGTCAATTCTGGGGCACCTGGGTGGCTCAGTCAGTTAAGCTTCTGACATTGGCTCAGGTTATGATCTCATGGTTCATGAGTTCGGGCCCCGTGTCAGGCTCTGTGCTGACAGCTCAGTGCCTGGAGCCTGCTTCAGATTCTGTGTCTCCCTCTCTCTCTGCCCCTTCCCTGCTCTCTCTCTCTCTCTCTCTCTCTCTCTCAAAAATAAATAAAACATAAAAAAAGAAATATATACATCTCTGTACACATTTTCAAATAAATAAGTAGCAAAAGATTACCAGGTAGGGGGAGACAGATTATTTAATAAAAGGACATGGGGCAGTCAAAGAAAGATTACTAGTAGGTATTAGATAAAATGTTGATAGACAAAAGAAAAGACATGAGTAAATTAAGTTATGCACAACTTGGTAAATAACTTTGGAATTTAACCCCCTTTTGTTGAAATACAAAGCCTTAAGCCTGCCTGCTTTCCATACCTCCAGAAAAATTACATACACACACACACACACACACACACACACACACACACACACACACTCCTTAAACTGTAGCATCACAGAAATAGGTAAAAAATATAGGATAATTTGGGAGAAGTAAGGGGGATTCATATATAATCCATCAGCACAACCAAATGGCATGAAAAGCAATGTACGTTTTCCATATTGGGAAGGTACGAACACGACTGGTTTGGCATTTATGCAAACATATCAGGGCACGAAGGAAGGAAGGCAAGAAGGTAGGAAGGGAGAGAGGCAGGGACAGATGCATAAGTACCAGGGTGTAAAACTAAGAACAAATCACACTGTGCCCAAAATGAAGAGCATCATCCATCTGTGCTTCATACTAAGGAAAACTTAATATAGGTTTAAATATGAGATAAATAAAGGGTAGAATTTAATGATCCAGAAATTGCAGAGGAGGGAAACACACTAGAGCAAAATGAATAGCATTATAGAAGGAAAAGAGAAAAAGGGGATTACACAACAGAGTGAGCACAGCTGAAAACCTCATTAATGACATAGAGGAATGGCCGAAAATAACCACAATTGAATCCATATGAAAAGAACAAAGCCTTTGGGCCAATTAGAGAGAAAACCCTAGAATAACAAGACAGACAAAGATAATCTAACCCAAAGATAATTGGGAACCTTGAGGTAGAAAGCCTCACAAAGTCAATGGAACACTTCTCTATAAACATAATAGCATATTTATTTTTTCTAGAAACATAGTGAAACAAAATTACATATTAGAAGACCAGTCAACAATCCTAATAAATGGAAAGAGAAAATCAGCTATGCTCTAATTAATTTACTTAATGTGATGAATTAAAAACTCAGATATTCAAGTTTAAAACCTGGGTCACTGACAAGACTGAGGCTTGGGTAATGAGGAAGGTGCAACAAACAATTCTCAAAGTTAGCAAGAAACTTAATCTAAAATAAAATGAAGCATTTTTGTTGTTGCTGTTGTTTAAATGAACCAGTATTTACAGTGCATGGAGTGGAACACTAAAGTAGCAATTGCATATTTATTTCATTGTCAACCATGCTGCGTAACAACCCATTAGTGTTATCCCTGTGCTGATGAAAGTACTCAATATATGCACAATGAGCTCTGAATAAAATATTTGCATTTTAAATGAGCTGTTAAATCAATTTATAAGTGGAGGAACTAAAATGTCAGACAATTAATTATATAGCATAGATACACAAGAGAATCTTCAAAATTTTTTTTAACATTTATTTATTTTTGAGAAAGAGAGAGAGAGCATGAGGGGGGAAAGGGACAGAGAGAGGGGGAAACACGGAATCCAAATCTGGCTCCAGGTTCTGAGATGTCAGCAAAGAACCCTATGCGGGGCCTGAACCCATGAACCTTGAGATCCTGACCTTAGCCAAAGTCAGACACTTAACCGACCGAGCCATCCAGGAGCTCCCAGACAATTTTTTAAATGTTAATTCTCCCCACTTTATCTACAAATCAGGGCAACCCTAATCAAAGTCACAGATTTTTTTTTTATAGAAATTGGAAAGTGGATTTAAAAATGTATGTGGAAAGCAAAGAATCAAAACAATTTTGATGCAATAGAATGAACATTTTTGAAAAAAGAGAATGCCTTAACCTATCTAGTTTCAAATGTATTTCAAACCTGCAGTAAACCAGGACATTTGAAATTGGCCTAAGGTTAAATTTGGAAAAGTATAAGAATTCAGATATCTTCTCCTGTTCAGTAAATTGCCTTTTGTTTTGCTGATGGTTTCCTTTGCTGTGCATTATCTTCACTTTTTATTTTGATGTAGTCCCAATAGTTTATTTTTATTTTGTTTCCTTTGACTTATAAAACATATCCAGACCAATGTTGCTATAACCAATGTCAGAGAAATTACTGACCGTGTTCTCTTCTAGAATTTTTTATGGTTCCAGGTCTCATATTTAAGTCTTTAATTGACTTTGAATTTATATTTGTGTATGGTGTCAGAAAGTGGTCCAGTTGTTTTTTGTTTTTTTGGGTTTTTTTGCATGTAACTGTCCACTTTTCCCAGCACCATTTATCGAAGAGACTTTTTTCCCCACTCTATATTCTTGTCTCCTTTGTCATAGATCAACTGACCATATAAGTGTATTTTACTTCTGGCTTCTCTGTTCTGTTCCATTAACATATGTGTCTATTTTTGTGCCAGTACCATATTGTTTTGATTACCACAGCTTTGTAATATATGCTTAAAGCTGGAATTGTGATAACCTCTAGTTTAGGCCTTCTTTCTTAAGACTGCTTTAACTAAAGGCAACCTACAGAATAAGAGAAGATATTTGCAAATGACATATCCAATAAAGGGTCAGTATCCAAATACATAAAGAACTTACACAGCTCTACACTAAAAGGACAAACAATCCAATTAAAAATGGGCAGAGGAACTGAATAGACATTTTTCCATAGAAGATATACAGCTGGCCAACAGACACATGAAAAGATGCTCAACATCACTAATTATTGGAGAAATCCAAAACAAAACCACAATGAAATATCACCTCACACCTGCTAAAATGGCTAAAATCAAGAAGACAAAAACAAGAGTTTGTGAGAAGGTGAAGAAAAAGAAACACTTGTGCATTGTTGCTGGGAATTTAAGTTGGTAGAGCCACTGTGGAAACCAGTATGGAAATTCTTCAAAAAAAAAAAAGCTACAAGATAGAAATACCATTTATCCAATAATTCTGCTACTAGGTGTATACCCAAGGAAAATGAAAAGACATATGCAAATTTGAAAAGATATATGAAGTCATATATCTATTGCAGCATTATTTACAATAGCTAAGCTATGGAGGCCACCCAATGTCCAGCAATAGATAAAAGGATAAAGAATACGCACATATGTGTATCTACAATAAGGATGAAATTTTGCTATTTGAGAAAACATGGATGGACCTAGAGGGTATTATGCTAAGTGAAATAAGTTAGACTGAGAAAGGCAAATACCATATGATTTCACTCATATGTGGAATCCTCCAAAAAGTGAATAAACAAACACAAAGTGGAATCATACCTATAAATACAGAGAAGAAGCTGATGGCTTTACGAGGGGAGGGGATGGGGGATGGGCAAAGTGGGTGAGGGGGAGTGGTCAGTACAGTTATGGA
Organism: Prionailurus viverrinus; assembly: GCF_022837055.1. Lineage (NCBI taxonomy): Eukaryota > Metazoa > Chordata > Mammalia > Carnivora > Felidae > Prionailurus > Prionailurus viverrinus. Next base: position 89,238,883 of record NC_062572.1, on the reverse strand, counting down.
ATGAATATGTCATAGTAATAAAAGGTATAGCATAAAGGATAGAGTAAATGACATTGTAATAGTGTACTATGGTGACTGATGGTAGCTACACTCGTGAGTACAGCATAACAAATACAGAAGTTGAATCACTGTATGAAACTAACATAACATTGTGTGTCAATTATACTCAATTAAAAAGTAATTTTCAAGGTACAAAAATGTAGATTCCAAAAATTGTCCTACACCTATATGATCATCTGCTTTTTGACAAAGAGTCTATGGGAAACAATTGGAAACAATTGTTTTTTTCAACAAATGCTTGAAAACTTTCCCCCTCTGTCTTCTCTACCACCATTTTCTACTCAAGATCCTCTTACCTCACTTTTCTCAAAAGTGTGTGTTCTCTGAGTTTACATCAACTCTAGAAGCTCTCGTCCCCTTCAATGCATTCAATTATCATTTTTATGGTGAACCTCAAATCCTAAATTCTGGCATCAAGATTCCTTTATGTCGGGTGCCTGGGTGGCTCAGTTAGTTCAGCATCCAGCTTTGGCTCAGGTCATGATCTCATCGTTCGTGAGTTCAAGCCCCGCATTGGGCTCTGGGCTGACAGCTCCGAGCCTGGAGCCTGCTTCGTATTCTGTGTCTCCCTCTCTCTCTGCCCCTCCTCTGCTTGCACTCTGTGTCTTCTCTCTCTCAAAAATAAACACACATTAAATTTTTTAATAAGTAAAAAAAATGTCTAAGTAGTTTGGATTTGTTTTTTTCCTTTATTATTTGTTAGTTTTACTTGCATGTTTTCATGCTGTGTTTAGGATTGTCATGACTTGATGAATTAATCTTTATCATTATGGAATAAATTCTTTAACCCTGCTTCTTACTCTGACTTCAACTTAGTATTAATATCCACTTCAGCTTTAATTTAGTTTTTATTTTATTCTATTTTAAATTTTATTTTTATTTGAGAGTGAGAGCAGGGGGGTGGGGTGGAGGAGGGGGGAGAGAGAGAGAGAGAGAGAGAGAGAGAGAGAGAGAGAGAGAGAGAGAATGAATCTCAAGCACGCTCCATGCTCAGTGCAGAGCCCAATGTGGAATTTGATACCATGACCCTGGGATCATGACCTGAGCCAAAATCAAGAGCCAGATATTCAACCAACCGAGCCACTCAGGAGCCCTAAATTTGTTTTTATGCTATATCTTCTTTCCACCCTTTTACTTTTAATCTATGTGTATCTTCATATTTGAAGTATGTTTCCTCTAGAGAGTAATAGAGATATCTTATATTTTTGTACAATCTTATAATCACCATCTTTGATTTGGTAGGTGTAAACTATTTAAATTTAACATAAATACCAATGTATTAGACTTAAATATACTTTTTTTTTGTCTTATACTTGTCCTATATGACCCATGTTCCTTTATTCCTGCTTTATTTTGGAAAGAGTTCAACTACTTATTTTTTTTAATATCCACTAATGGCTTATTAGCATACATTTTACCATTTGCATTTCTAACCTAATACAATCTATGTTCAAATGATATTATACCATTTCATCTGTACTACTGTTGTTACATTTTACTTCTAAATATGCCATAAACTCCCTAAAATATGATAATTATTTTTGTTTAAAATAGTCAACACTTTTTAAATAATTAAAAACGAGGAAACGATCTCATTTTCCCTTTATTTACAATTACCATCAGTTTTTGGGGTGCCTGGGTGGCTCAGTTGGTTCAGCTCTTGATTGCTCTGGATTTCAGCTCAGGTCATGATCTCATGGTGCAAGATGGAGTCCCACATCAGGATCTGGGCTGACAGCACAGAGCCTGCTTGGGATACTCTTTCCTCTCTCTCTTCCCCTCCTCTACTTGTGCTTGCATGCTGACTCTCTCTCTCTCTGTCTCTCTCTCTCAATTAAAAAAAAATACTTAAACAAAATGAAATACAATTACCATCAGTTTTTATTCCTTGTGTAAATCCAAATTTCCATCTGGTATCATTTCTCTTCTGTATGTAAAAACATACACTTTAGTATTTTTTTAACTTTATTTATTTATTTTGAGAAAGACATAGAGCATGAGCTGGGGAGTGGAGGGGGGTGGGCGGAGAATCCCAAGCAGGCTCTGAGCCGTCAACCAGAGCCCAACATGGGGCTCGGTCTCACAAACTGTGAGATCCTGACCTGAGCCAAAATCAAGAGTTGGACACTTAACCAACTGAGCCACCAGGAGCCCATACTTTAGTATTTTTTTAATGAAGTTTATACATATATATTTTTTTACCTTTATATCTGAAATATATTTTCTCTTGGTAAAGAACTCTAGGTTAATCAGTGTTTTCGTATTTTATTTTATTTTATTTATTTTATTTTTACTTTAAAGATGCCACTCTATTCACATATGATACTAATAATGAAGTTACACCTGAGTTTGACAGAGTCTCTGGGTTGAGTAGAAATTGGGAAGAAACAGAACAAGTCCTTTACCTGTGCCATGATATGAGGTCAACAAAATCAAAACACGAGGAAACCCTATAGCTCAAATAACACAGGTTTTTAATGAGAGAATTATATGGAAGAGACAGGAATAGAGGGAAACATCGACTAAGAAAGACTTACAGTCGAAAGACAACCCCTCATTCCCCCTTGCCCCAGACCCCGGCAGCCAACATTCTACTCTCTGCTTTTATGTTTGACTATTTATTTAGACACCTCAAGCAATGAAATCGTACGGTATCTGCCCTTCCAAGATTAGTTTATTTCACTTAGCTAAATGCCCTTAGGTGCCATAATGTTGTTGCACTTGGCAAGATATCCTTTGTTTTTAAGGCTGAATAATGTTCCATTATCTGTATACACCATACTTTTTAATCTATCAATGGACAGTCAGGTTTTGTCTATATCTTGACCACTGTGAGTAATTCTCCATAAGTATGGGGTGCAGATATCACTTCAAGATACTGATTTTAATTCTTTTGGATATACACCCAGAAAAGGGGTGGCTAGATCATATGGTAGTTGTATTTTTAATTTTTTGAGGAAGTTTCATGCCGTTTTCCATAGCAGCTGCCCCATTTTACATTCCCATCAATAGCATGTAAAGGTATTTTGATAATGGCCATCCTAACTCATGTGAAATGATTTTCTTCTTGTGGTTTTAATCTCATGTTGAGAGTTCTTAGCACACATGTATTTATACAAATGTAAAAACAGAAAAGCAAACAAATAAACAACAACAACAAAGGGATACCTGAAAACATTTGGAAAGAGTCTATTAATTATTTAACTAATTAATTATTTCAGGTCTATTACCTTAATTGTAATAATAATTTTATGGATGTAGGCATATGTCCAAACTCATCAAATTGTCCACATTAAATATGTGCATTTTTTCACACTTTATCTCCATTTTAACAAAGCCAGACAACTTTTTTTAAAGACTGACAAACGTCTGGGAGCCTGGGTGGCTCAGTTGGTTAAACATCTGACTTTGGCTCAGGTCATGATCTTACGGATCCTGAGTTCAGGTTCTCTGTAGGATGTGCTTGAGCCCCACTTCCAGTGAGCTCCGCTTCTCTCTGTGTCTCTCTCCCTCTCTCTCTGCCCCTCACTCACTTGCACCCTCCCTCCACCCCCCACCAAAAAAAAAAAAAAAGACAAAAATGTCTGGGATTTTATTTGTTGTTGTTTAATGACAAGAAAAAAACGGTACTTATTTTGGGTTACCAATGTATTTAATAAGTAAGGAAAGAATTCCACTAAAGTCTAGATAATAGTTATATGTAAATTAAAATTGTGTTGCACAAAATGGATTACGTTTGAGAAAAGTGAAAGGGCATTTTGCACTATGTGGCACAACTCTATTTCTCCACCTGGTGGTTATGATTTTTTCCTTTTTTATCTCTGTTTTATCTTATAGTTTTATAAAAACAGCAATAATAATATGGACGAGAAAAATCGTTTAGGCTGTTCTTTTATATTATTTTTTGAATAATTATATAAGAAAAGATTGTACATAAAGCCTTTCAAATAATGCCAGCGGAAAGCTTTGCTGAAAAAGTAGATAACTGCATTATTAATAGATGTTTTTCCAACAACAAATATTTAGTTTAAGTTCAAAGTGAGAAAGCCAGAATTTATGTGTATAATTTATGCACATATTGGTTTCTCAAGATATAATGTTAGTTACTTGAGATGAATGATAGATGTTTGACAGATTATTTATAGATGATAGCTAGTTAGCTAGCTGGCTAGGCGGTATTAGGTGTCTCAATTGGCTGTTATTCTTTGCAAAATTAAAGGCTGTGATTTTTGGTTAAAAATATAAGCAAAACTTCCAATTAAGTGAATATGTTTCCCTTTGAATACTTGGGTCCCATATTCTGGTTAGTAATTAGACTGATTAAATTAATTAGATTAATTAAGCATATAGTCTCTGCTATCAATGAGAGTTTCCAGTTACTCATGCTACCTCTGACTTCTTGCCCCCACTTGGTATACCGCTAACTATGGCTCCTGTTTCAGACAGCAATTTTTTCTCTGTCCCACACCGTCAAATTTTACTTGTTCTTGGCCCACTCCCCCTTAGATGTTTTTTTTTTCTTTTTTCAACGTTTATTTATTTGGGGGACAGAGAGAGACAGAGCTTGAACGGGGGAGGGGCAGAGAGAGAGGGAGACACAGAATCGGAAGCAGGCTCCAGGCTCCGAGCCATCAGCCCAGAGCCTGACGCGGGGCTCGAACTCCCGGACCGCGAGATCGTGACCTGGCTGAAGTCGGACGCTTAACCGACTGCGCCACCCAGGCGCCCCCCCCCCCTTAGATGTTTTAATGCCACCTGTTTAATATAAAAACAATTTACATTGATAACAATAATAGCTATAACTTTTAAAATGTATACTCAGTGTTTAGTACTCTCAAAGGGCTCTGCATGTACTATATAAATTATATAAATTAATAATCAAAAAAGTACTAGACAACTAAATTCAAGGGGCTTACATCACTGCCTGAAGGGGAGAGAACCAGTAAGTCACCAACCATGTCACTCTTACTGCAAAGCTGCTGTTCTTTCAATCATGCTGTGTTAATGGATGATGCCTTAACATTCTGATATGAATATACACGCCACCAGCAGTGATATCCCTATTACCAAGGCTAGCCTAAGGCATTTACTCAACTTGGAACAACCTCATTACATTTGATTATATTACAGATTTTGTTATATTCATTTCTTCAACTTAAAGACCAATCACACCAAAGCTAGTAGTGCTAAGGACACAGGGGAAAAACGCCACTTAAATACCCGTCTCCATTTTCTGACATTCCTCCTGGAAGGACTCCCACAGAGAAGATAATGGTGGTGTTTACTGGGTCATCTTATCTCAACCCAAGACTGGGAGTTCACTTACTTACCTTAACTTACTTTCTCTTTCTACTGTGTGTGTGCCTGGACCCAGAATCCTTTATATCATCTCATTCCCCTTGTGGATCCTTTCCTCCACTCTCTGTCCCAAGGCTTAGGATGAAACCTCCCAATATTAAAGTTGAGTTATTTTTTAAGCTTATTTTGTTCTCAATTCTGTACCTATCTTCCTGAAATGCTGGAACTTGGATTTCACACATTGCCAATTCCAATTTTGCAGCTGAATTCTTGACTTTTCACAAACAGTAGATAACAGAAGGATCCTGGGATATTGGAAGAGGGAATAAGGGTCATGTTCTCTCCAGTTGACTTTCCATCCCAGTCAGCTCTGGATGAGCAATAGTGTTGTTCCCCGCAGTATGAGCTGTGCTTGTTTCCATCAGTGCAATGGTGTCCATTTACCATCTCACCTTCTCATGGGGGTCATGGCGATGACCCTACACCTCCCACAGGGTGCTCACTCTGGGCTTATAGTCAATGTCCTCTATCCCTTGAGACCCCCAAACGCTTCTTGCCTCTGTGAGAATCTCAAAAAATGTACTGCTGATCAAAAACTTGCTATCATTTTCACTGAACTTTGAGTTCCCATGACAATCCAATCTGGAAAATTTGGAGTCTATATGCCTCTTCCTGTATCTCCTGAAGAAAACCAGAATATGAGGCTGGGACATTCAGTATCGAAAGCCAAATGTCTCTTGACAAATGTCTCTTGACATCTGCAGTAGAAGTATGCAAAGGTCCTAAATAATGGATTCCACCACAAGATGCCATTTTCACTAGGGTTTGCCATGTAGGGCATATAACCTTAGGGATTTTAGATCTGGGATAAATTTCAAAGATTTTCAGGTGAGCAGATCATTGTAGAACCCATTTTGCCAGAGAAAGTAAGCATAAGGGTATACATATACCTTGTAAAATAGTTACCAAATTCTAGGATGTTGCTAATTCCCTGAGGATCTACGTAACATATGAAACACAAATTGTGTCTTCTTTCTGAACCCATAGAAAACACAAAGGCAAAGCCTGGAGCCTATAGTTCATAGCGTCTTCCTCAAAGACTTATCAATCCTATGTAAAAATTATGCAATATTTCCACCTTACTCATATATCCACTCTGCCAAGACATCGTATATTTTTCTAGTTTGGGGCAGGGAATTTTTGCCATTGCTTACAATGTGTTATTCCAAATCCTTGCATGAATCTTTCCTTTGATTACACTTTTCTACGGTGTGTGTGTGTGTGTGTGTGTGTGTGTGTGTGTGTGTATATATATATATATATAATATACATAAATTTTATATTATAAATATATATACATTTATATATAAAATATTTATTTTAAAAAATTTTAATGATTATCTATTTTTGACAGAGAGAGAGAGAGAGAGAGAGAGAGACAGAGCATGAGCGGGGGAGGGGCAGAGAGAGAGGGAGACACAGAATCCGAAGCAGGCTCCAGGCTCTGAGCTGTCAGCACAGAGGCTGACGCGGTGCTCAAACTCACAGACCGTGAGATCATGACCTGAGCTGAAGTCGGTCACTTAACCGACTGAGCCACCCAGGCACCCCTATAATATTTTAAATTTAATACTAAATATTATGTAAGTTAAAAAATAATATTTAATGTTTATTATATTTTATTTAGTATTTGCTAATTTAATATATATTTAAATATTTATAAACAGCACATAAATGTAAGCTTATATAAATATAAAAATATAAATTTAATATATACATGCATATAATTATATATATTATATATACATATGTATTTTATATACACGTATATCCACGTATATTATATACACACAAATATACATAGGTGATGTTACATTCCTTCTCTGAGAAAATAACACACAAAGGATGAGCTAAAGACGAGGGAAAGGGCTAACAGGGAAAGTGGAACTATGACTAAATATATATTTTTGTCCTTTCTAGAAACTCTTCAATAACTTCCTGTTGTTCTTAAAATAAGGCAAAATACTTGGCATGTATGAGTAGGCATGGCGTGGCCTCATCTTTGCCTACTTCTCCAGGTTTGTCTGGTCCCTTGTGTCTCTCCCTTGTTGTACTGCAGCCTCAGGGATCTTTAGCTCTCAGGATGTTCCTTGCACTTGAAGCACATAATTCTCCCCACACACCCTGGCCTCCACCTGGAGGGTCTCTCCTACCGACGCACTCCTACCTGCCACACACATATGCACTCTTCACCACATTACTACCTACTAACCCTCCAATGCAAGCATTTTTCTTTAAAAAAAAAATTGCCCCATTAGGTCAGGTCCCTACATTGATGCTTTTCCACAGTGGATTCTAAATGAACGTTCAAATGATACTATTGTCAATGTCACTAAATGACCAGTGTTTTCCTTCAGTGCTTCATGGGATGCCCCAAAAGGGAAGGACAACATCTGTTTGCTCACTATTTTATCTCAGCCCCAAGTATAATGGTTAGTACTTAGTCACATGCCCAATAAATCTATATGTTGAATGAATGAGTGAATCAGGGCATCAGTGACTAAAATGATTGAAGAAGACCTTGGAATAAAACCTCTCCAAGTTTGTTTTTTTTTTTTTTTTTCCTGGAGAAGGAAGAAAATGTTCCTGACAATTTTATTATTGGAATAACAGCACAGAGCATGTTTGAAGAACACAAAACTATTTCTGATATTTATGTTCCTACTAGCCCCTTTAATTTATGACTGTAGGCATGAGTGCTGTATGGTCACAATTATCTTGTATTCAACATCCATAATAATTTCATTATGCCATTCAGTAATCTCTTGATTGTTTCTGAGAGCATTGTGTTTCTCCATTTTTAAACAGCTTTGTTGAGATATCAACATTATCAAATAATTCACCCATTTAAAATGTGCAGTTCAGGGGCGCCTGGGTGGCTCAGTCAGTTAAGCGTCCGACTTCGGCTCAGGTCATGATCTCGCGGTCCGTGACTTCGAGCCCCGCATCAGGCTCTGTGCTGACAGCTCAGAGCCTGGAGCCTGCTTTGGATTTTGTGTCTCCCTCTTTCTCTCTCTGCCCCTCCCCCACTCACGCTCTGTCTCTCTCTCAAGAATAAATTAACATTAAAAAAAGTTTTTAAACTGTGAAATTCAATGATTTTAACAAATTTACCAATTTGTACAATCAAAAACACAATTTCAGAATACTTTCATACCAAAAAAGCCAAAAAGAAACTATCAAAAAGAAACTCCCGAGACTCAGTAGTCAAAAAGAAACCCCCAAATAACCTGAATGCCCATTTGCAGTCATTCCAATTTTCCCCACCCCTCCCAGCAGCTCTCATCAGTCACTACTGTACTTTCTATGTCTATAGATTTGCCATTCTGACATTCGATATGAAGGAATCATGCAATATGTGATCTTTGGTGAATGGCTGCTTTCACTTGGATAACTTTTTTTCAAGGTTAATGCATGTTGAGGTATGTGTCCACAATTCATTTCTTAATATTGCTAAACAATATTCTGTTCTATGGATATACCACATTTTGTTAATCCATTTATCAGTTGATAGATATTTGGGTTGTTTCTATTTTTGGCTATTATAAATAATGACGGTATAAACATTTGTGAATAAGTTTCTGTCACATATGTTTTCATTTATTGTGGGCATTTACCAGGAATGTATTTGCTATGTCATTTGATTATGCTGTGTTTACCCATTTTGATTTACTTATATTTTGTTTACTCATTTTTAGAAATTGCTAGATTGAGTTCTAAAGTGGCCATACCATTTCACACAATCTCACACAAAACACAAAGTTTCTAATTTCTTCACATGTTTGCCAGCATTTAAAATTATCTCTTTTTTATTATAAGCATCATAATCATCATGATGTGGTGTCTCAAGGTGGTGGTGATGAACATATTCCTAATAGCTAGTTGTGTTGAGCACCTTTTCAGGTACCTGTTTGCTCTTTGGATGTTAGAGAGATGTCTGCACAATTTCTTTGTCCATTTTTAATTGGGCTGTTTGTCTTTCAATTTTTAAGCTGCAAATGTGCTTTGTGTAGTCTGGATATAAACCCCTGATTAGCTATCCGATGTAATGTCCTCCGCACAAATACGTACCCCTCGTAATTCTTACAACCTCTGAGTATGTTATAGCCTCCAGAAAAGTAAGATAAAAAACTTGTGTTATTTTAGCACCTTCAACTCGTGTTAATTTGTTACAGCAGCAACAGGCAACTAATATATATGATTCACAAATATCACTCCCATTCTATTGGCTGCCTGTCCTCTTTCTAGACGGTTTCTATGAAGAACAAATTTTTTCATTTTGATGAAATCTGGTTAATCTATTTTTAAAATTTATTTCTTGAGCTTTTAGTGTTGTGTCTACTAAGGCTTTCACTAACTGAAACTCATAATGAGTCTGTCCTACATTTTCTTTTAACAGTTTTATAATTTTAGCTTTTAAATTTAGCATAATTTATTTTGTGCAAATATTTGGGACATGGTGAGAAGCAGGAATCCAAACTCATTGTTGCTACTGTTGTTGTTGTTATTATTATTATTATTGTTTTGCATGCAGATAATCTTGCATCACTTGTTGGAAAGACTATTCATTCCTTATTGAGTTTTCTGGATTTTTGAAAATCAATTGAAGACGGATATACGAGTTTATTTCCAGAGCGTATAGCCTTTCTTTGATCCATATGTCTCTATGGCAGCACCACACTGTGTCAATTACAGCAGCAATATAGTACATTTTGAGATAGGAAACTGTTAGTTCTCCAACTTTGCTCATCTTTTTTAAGGTTGTTTTGGATAGCCTATGTTTCTTGAGTTTTCACATTAGTTTTAGAAACACTTGTCAATTTATACAGAGAAGTCAGCTGTATTATGACACTGATTTCATGAAATCTGTAGATCAATTTGGTGAATGCTGCCATCTCAATATTTTAAGTTTTCTTATACATGAACATTAGACATATTTTCCTTTATTTAGGTCTTTCAAAAATAATTTCAACAATGTTTTCTGTTTTGCTTTGTTTTGTTTTGTTTGAGAAAGAGAGAGAGAGGGCACAAGCACAAGCTGGGGAAAGAGAAAGAAAATCTTAAGTGGGCTCCATGCTCATTGCAGAGTCCAACATGGGGCTTGATCCCAAGATACTGGGATTGTGACCTGAGCCTAAATTGAGTCAGACACTCAAGCGATAGGAGCCTCATGAACAATAATTTGTATTTTTAATGTACATAATTTATACATATTTTCTTAAATTTATTCTTACATATTTTTTCCTTTGTTATGCTACTATAAATACAATGGTTTTATAATTTTGTTGATGAATTGTTCATTGTTAGTTCATAGAACATTTATTTTTATATATTGATCTTGTATCCTATAATCTTGCTAAAACTGCTTATTGATTGTAATAGTTTTTAATGGAATCTGTAGATTATTGCATCTGCAAAAAGAGAAAAGTTTTAATTTTTTCCTTTCCAATATGTATGCTTTTGAATATTTTTCTTGCCTAATTTCCCTACACAGATATTTCAGAAGTGGAGAAAACATTCTGGTCTTGCTCAGATCTTAGAAGGAAACCATTCAGACATTTGCCTTTAAGAATGATGACAGCTGTGTACTTTTTCTAGGTATCTAGGTACCCACCTTAATCGTTTATGGCTCCTATAATAAGTCACCATGAACTGGGTGACAGATTTGATATCTGGTGAAGTTTGACTTCCTAGTTCATAGATGACTAACTTATATCCCTGTTTCCTCACTTGGTGGATGAGTAATAACTCTCTGGGTCTCTTTTACCAGTGCATTAATTTATAAGGGCACCTCATCACCCCCTAAAAGCCCCATCTCATAATATCATCACACTGGGGGGTTAGGATTTCAGTATGTGAAAACTGGGGGGAGGAGGGAATAAATATTCAGTCCATAGCATTCTACCACTCGCTCCCCCAAATTTGAATCCTTCCCACACTCAAAATATATTCATTCCATCCCAACAGCCTCAAAAGTCTAAAATCTAATTCCAAAGTCTTATCTAAATATCATCTAAAACATATATGGTTGTGACTCAAAATATGATTCATCTCAAGGCAAATTATTCTTTAGCCATAAACATGTGAAGCCAAAAAAGCTATATGCTTTCAAACTACTCTGGTAGGACATGTATAAGGTATACATACCCATCCCAAGAGGATGAAATAGGGAAGAGGAAGGGGGTAATGGGTAATGGCTGATCACACCACACTACCTGTGCCATCTGTGCCTTGCCCATGCCATGGCTTTCTGCCAGGGCCCCAAAGCTCTACGTAGTGTGTGTGTTGGCGGGGGGGGGGGGGGGGGGGGCACACCTGTGGCTCTCTGGGGCTGCCCTGTCCTTTAAAACAGGCAGACAGTCATGTCCTCTATAATTTTGCTGTCTGGGCCTGAAGTGGGAGCAACAGCTCTGATGATCTCTGAGTCACCTTCCTGGTCATTCTATCCTTGTCTTGAAGAATAGCACCAGGCTTCTGTCCACTCGGTTGATCCATACTAATCTCCTTATCAAATGTTTCCTTGGACACAGCCTTTGTATTCTCATTTAATGCAATATGGATAGTTTGAAATATTTTCCACGTCTTTTAGTTCTGCTTCCTTTTTTTGTACCAATTTCATCTTTAAGTAATTTGTAATTTCTCACATTTTATTATGAGTAGTCAGGAGGAGCCACGTCTCATTTTCCCTACTTTGCTAGAAATTTCTTCAGCTAAATATCCATTTTCATCATGCACAAGTTCTATCCTTCATAAAACACTAGAATGTGAACACAATTCAGCCAACTTCTTTGACACATTATGACAAGGATGACCTTTCTTCCTGTTTCCAATAGCATGTTCTTCATTTCCACGTGAGACCTCATCAGAATGGCCTTTACCAACTATATTCCTACCAATGTTATAACTGTGAGATACTTTATACTCTAAAAAGACAGAAGCTTTCTCTGCAAGTCTTTCTTTCTCACCAGAATTGCCCTTAACAGATTGTTCATGACAGTGCAGGTTTTTTTTCTTAGCATGCACTTCAAAACTCTTCTATTCTCTACCCATTACCCAGTTCCAAAGCCATTTTCATATTTTTAGGTATTTGTTACAATAGCAACTCACTCTCAGTACCATTTTCTGTCTTAGTCCATTTGGGTTGCTATAATAAACCACCACAGACTGGGTGGCTTAAACAAGAAATGTTTCTTTCTCAAAGTTCTGGAGGCTGGAAAATCTAAGATCAGATTCAGTATCTGGTAAGAGATGTTCCTCAGTTCAGAGATGGCTGTCTTCCCACCCGTTCTCACATGGCAGAAGGGATTAGAGAGCTCTCTGGGTCTCTTTTCTAAGAATACTAATAGTAGTCATGAGGGTGGAATCCTCATTACCTCCCAAGGGCTCCAATTCCTCATACCATCAGACTGGGGGTTAGGATTTCAACACATGAAATTTGGGGGCACACGAACATTCAGTACATAGCAATACTTTTTATCAAGTTGAGAAAATTCCACTAGGAACTAAATCTAAAGAATGTGTGTAGACAGGACACCTGGGTGGCTCAGTTGGTTAAGCATCTGACTTCAGCTCAGGTCATGATCTCGCAGTTGGTGAGTTCAAGCCCTGCTTCAGGCTCTGTGCTGACAGCTCAGAGCCTGAATCCTGCTTCAGAGCCTGTGTCTCCCTCTGTCTCTGCCCCTACCCTACTCATGCTCTATCTCTCTCTGTCTCTCTCTCAAAAATTAACAAACATAAAAAGAAAAAAATTCAGAATGTGTGTAGAAACATTCTAAGCTCTTTGATTAGGTACCAAGAAAATTGTGTTGAGGACAATAACAGATACACTATTTTAAGTAAATTTATCCTAACTAAAAATACTCCCTATTTTTTTTTTATTACACCGATTACAGATTTGTACATCTCTCAGAATTGCCACTTTTATTAATCCCTCTCCATTTCCCTTCACCCTCCAGTTTACTCAGTCTCACCGGAAGTAAAGAAAAGGGCTCAAAAGTAATCTTTTTCTGAATGTTGCATATTGAATGAGAGATAGGCTTCTAAATGTGGCATACCTACAGATAGAGGGAAAAATAACACACTAGTGAGAGTTTCAAGTCAGCCCTCTCTTTATGTTAGCACTTAAACTATTGAATTGCAAATGAAATTCCAGGCAAGATGTGATACCTCCAGTTTCATTTAACAAGATTCTTTAATACTCATGAGATTCATAAGAAATTGGATGCTATCCGAACAGCAAGGATTTGTAATAATGGCCCAGGTATTATGAGGATTAGAAGAATCTGAATGAACAATCCCTTAGCTCATAACGAAAATGATAAAGGATAAAAGGTAGCATTAAGTGTTCAGTGATGTAGGATAGTCACTGTAGGTACAGCTGCATCAAATTAAAAGTCACTTACTTGATTAGTTAGCTAAATAAAATAGCTTTTATTTTGTACCTACATAAATAATTTCATAAGTCACTTGGGGCCTGTGTATTCTAAGAATAAGGTTTTTAATGTAGTTACAATTTTTATTGAAAAATATTATTTAATATAGTTTCCTATACTTCCTCCTTATTCATTGTGAAAGAATTTATGAAAACAGTGGATGTGTGTTCATCCTGGGAAATTCAGATCAAATGTGTAGTCAAAATTTTATTTGCAGGCATATATCTGATGGAAATATTCGCCATTGTCAGTGGACAATCAGCCATTTTTAATAGTTCCCCTTATGAGTTGTTAAATGTTTCAACTGTCCTCCTTGGGGAAGTGCTTTCAGTTGCCGAGTGGTAGTCTACATTACTTATTATTCATGTAATTTAACTAATTCTATCTAAAATAACCTTTCTATTTAAAATAACCATTTATTTTGGTTGTTGGAGCTGTTGAAGGCTCTTGGTGAATTAACTTAAAAATCCAGGAATCCAGTCTTACGTTTGAAAAGTTCAAGTAACCTAAGGTCTTCTAATATGTTTCTCACTGTAGTGTGGGATGGTATATGGGTTATACAGTGGCAGAGAGAAAGTATTAATAACATACCAGGAGCTACTTTCTGACCTCTCCTTTCCAAGGAACATAGCTTATCTTGTAATTAATAAAAACCAGACTTAGGAAGACACTCTTTGAATGTGAGGGATTTTAAAATATTTTGAAAGTTTTTCTAGTACATGTAATTTCCCTTTATTTAGCACATTATCTAATTCCATGAGACTCTGGACTGAGCATAAGTTTCTCTGAACAACCCAGCCTTTGTTTGTAAGTACCTTTGAATCCCAAATACCATGGGTGTAAAGAGATAGTCTTGACTCCATATTATTGTGATGATGAGAGATAGAAAGCCCAGGAGCCCAACCAGATGAACCAAGATGTATGTCCTTCACTTGAAACAGGACTATGGTTTAACCCATTTCATCAGGTTCTGTCACTCATGGTTTCTATCCTTTGGTTGCTGCTACAGAAGCAATGATACAAAGCCTGGTGTGGGAAAGGATGAAGGGACAAGGATAAGGTGCTATAAGCTAGTGGTCATATAAGCTGTCTAGGAGGTCAGATGGGAGGATCTAGAAATCCTCCAGAGATCCAAAATTTGGAGATCCAAAATGTCTGGAAACCCCGGAAGTCCCCCGAGTTTGAGGCTACTTTGTGTTTCAAAAGCAAACATCATTTTAGTGTTTCTCTAGGAGACACAAATCCGTCAATAACCAGTTTGCATTAGAGGTGATGATATATAGAAGGGATCATGCTTTCTTCAGAAGGCATCACAAAGAGGCATCCAGGTGGCTCAGTTGGTTAAGCATCTGACTTCGGTGCAGGTCATGATCTCATGGTTCATGAGTTGAGCCCCACATCAAGCTAGCCGTTGTCAGCAGCAGGGCTCGCTTCATATCCTCTGTTCCCCTATCTCTGCCCCACCCTGCCCCTGCTTTTGCACTCGCTGTCTCTCTCTCTCTCTCTCTCTCTCTCTCTCTCTCTCTCTCTCAAAAAAAAAAACATTAAAAAACATTTAGAAGGTATCACACACAACTATGTACTGAAAAAAATGCACAAGTAACTTATACTCAATCACTAACTCCTTCTCTCTCTATTTGACATAGGAAAAACTGGACACCCAAGATGTTAAATTTCTTCTCAAAAGCAGATAAACCAGTAAATGGTAAGGTGGCTTATTAAGTAAGTCTAGAAACTGGTTATAGACTATTGAGGTCACCATGCCACAGCTACTACAGAGACTATCATAGAGAATTCTATGCATGATTCTATAGGCCTAACTCATTCCCATTCTCATTGCAACACTAAGGAAAGAACAAGTTATACGAGAAATCAGCTGAAAATGCTCTTCACATATATAGTTCTTTTGGCTTCTATAAATGTTTCTTAAGGCTAACAATAGCTATTACGCAAATATTTAACACTACCCATAAGTTCTATAATTTCAAGTTGTTCTGGTAATTATTCATGTTGAAAATTGTTATTCATCTATTTCAGATTGGTGGAGATTTAAGCCAACTATCATTGGATTTTTATCATTCACTCCATCTGTTTAATGCAAATTCCAGGCTTCTACTTAAAACTCCCGATTTTCAAGGTAATATAAGACAGCAGAAATTCTAATGTTCTCTGGAATGTTTTTCAAGGCATAAAAATCAAATCTGAAAAGAAATTGTTCTTAATTTATTTTCTAAATCTTCTCAGTAGAGGTGATAAAACTATGAGCTAGTTTGCTAAGTACTGTAAGTCTGAGAAAGGTGTTGAAGGGTAGTATAGAATCCAAATTAAGGCATGAAGACGATAATAATTAACTATA
This sequence comes from Prionailurus viverrinus, assembly GCF_022837055.1. NCBI lineage: Eukaryota > Metazoa > Chordata > Mammalia > Carnivora > Felidae > Prionailurus > Prionailurus viverrinus. The sequence goes on along the minus strand of NC_062572.1, from coordinate 89,222,677 downwards.
AAACCACTTAGGAGAAAATCTTCCCAGCAGTATAAAAGTGTTACATGGAAACAGCAGCACACTTTGGGCCAAACTGCAGTCATTAGCATATATTACAAAGAAATGTTCTCACCTGTATTCTTATTAGTCTAGTATCACTTCCGTGTATGTAAAACATAAAGATAAAAAACAGCTAGATGCAGAAAAGCTAAATTCTTCCCAATATTGCTTGCATTTTTCAGTCTGCAAACACCTCAGTCTAATGAATCTGGGAATGGAGAGGAAGCTCTCGTTATAAAACAGTAAGCATGGCTATCAGGAAAACGCCTCAGATAAAGATCCAAGGAATTGCATCTAGTTTATCAGAAGTCTCTGGATAATATGAAGCAATGAGGCTTCCTTGGTTCTCATCCCTCAGCAAAAAATATTTCTGAGGGCACTACATTCCTATTTATTACGTGGACTATTCATTTGCCAATACTTGAGGGAGGGTCTTTGAACTGTAAAAGAAAATTGGCTCTTTTTTGGAATCAACTTGGTTTAGCAGGCATGCTGTTTCTCAATAGATATTTTGCATTGATCCTGAGAAAGACATTCTAGCCTTCAATCCTGGAGGAATCCAGCTGGATGCCGTTTCTTTATGAAGAGAGGCAAACCAATAAGTGCATCTTTAAAAATTACAAATCCTTTAGTCACTTCTGTTTTTTCTTTATAGAACAATTTCTTCAGTGATCTATTGGGCAGAGGGTTAAACACGCTGTGGAATGCCATCCACATCTTTCCTAATCCACAATCAAATAAAAATATATACTGCCCTCAGGGTTCAACTAATCTTAAAACAGTCTAGACTCTGTGGGGACACCACGTTACTAAAAACAGAAATATGACCATCTTTTTACAAACGTCTTACATTGTGAAAGCTAAACACATATGTAATAAATACATAGCAAGTAGCTTTGGCTTTCTACGGCTGTCTAGCTCGTCTCTGGGTCAAATCCACCTGTCCCTCCCTCCATGGAAAGACAACCCTGAAGTCAGAGTTTACTCACTCTCAGCAGTATAGATGGGGATTCCTAACTCCAAGAAGTTGGTTTTACTAGAATGTTGGTGGTTTGTTTATTTTTTTCCCTTCTGGCTGAATACAAACACATTAAAATATATTTCCTTTTAAGTTTGAAAAAAGCAATCAGAAAAACTTAACCACTTCCTTATCTAGTGAACTTCATTGCAATCTTAGTTTTAATGAGACTTTTTCCTTCCTGATCTCAGTCACCTGAGGTGATCCTGCTCAAATATGAAACAAAGTCTCATGGTATTTAATACACATATATTGCAATTGTTAATTAACTTGCCCACCTTTCTTAATCACCTAGAAGCAAGTAATTGGTGTTTTTCTGACTGTATTTCCAGTAACTAGCACATCCTTGGCATACAGTACTAAATGTATGTTTCTTTTTTAAACGAATGATTGAATAAGTGAATTAATTGGCATTTTTATACCTTAATTTCTTCAGATGATTTATTATCCTAATTGGCAAACTTAAGTCAATTACACTGTTAGGAGGAGAAAAGGAAGTATAGAACAATTAGCCTTCAATAACATCAATTTATACACAAACTAAGAGTATGCTTTCTCAAAATCCTTTAGTTGAATTTTTCTCTTCTCAAGAATATACTTGTCATCAATAATTCACAAATTCATAATAACAACGATGTTGTATTCTAAAACACTCCTAAATAATAAGTGTTTAATAGCTTTAATAATATTATTTTTGAAAAACAGCTAAGTTACTATATGATACATGAAGTTTTATTGGAGTGAAACACTACAGTAATAAAACATGTACAATTTTAATAGATACAAAAGATAAAAGATAACTAATAGCACATTTAACTATATGATCACTTTTTTTTCCAAACGGACAAATATGTCAGAGCATAAGAACCACATGATCACATCATTAGTGCTGGGGGTCTTGTAGCACTTTGTAATTAAGATAGAACAAAATGCTACATAAGCCGTATTTACTCATATTTATTTAGCTAATTAGGTAATGAAGCATATGCAAAATATAAAGAGCAAAATTTAACTCTGTGGAAAATCTGATCTGTATTTAAATATTTGTATTTGTAGGTCTATATATTATATATGTGCATTACATATATGATACAAATTTAATTTTGTGTCCATTTAATCTGTATTTGTATTTTACGTGTATGAACACCGTGTGTATGTTTATTCAGTATGGGTGAGTATGACAGAATTCCCACAAACATACCCTATTATTGCTGATACCTGATCACTCAGTTAATTCAATTAGTAAGAACGAAGCTTTTTATAGAGAAAGAACGGACAGTGTTTGAAAGGTAGAATTGAAAACATGATGTATCAATATGATTCACAAATATAAATTAATAAAATTTAATGACTGTCATCAAAATAGATCTTGTTTGAAAAAAAATCTTCATTTCTGAATTATTTACCAATGGGTCTATGCTTTCTTCTTTGCACGATGTGACTTTGTTTCAGGTTACATTCTCAACAATACTTGAAAAAAGTCATGATATTTTTTGTTTAGGCCTGGGTGAGTTAATAGCCAAAAGGAGCTGGTGCTTTCTAAATCTCTAGAACAGAATTTCACTTGTTATCTTTACAAACTTTGCCAATCCAGATTAGGTTTTCATCACTGTGTATCAGTATTATTAAAATGACATACTACTAAGTTTATGGTAGTATTTCAGTGTAATGTCTTTCATCCCAGTTTACGTTCCGAATCATCTGAGTCCAACATATCTGAAACAATTTTAGATGATCCTTCGTTATGAAGCACTCAATATAGTTTAGGGACTATAAAAATATGCATCCATTTCATCAAGTGCAGACATTTTGGAATCTTAATAACTGAATGTGTATATTTCACTAGAGATTAAGAGAAGGCTAAGTCCCATAAACACCTTACATAAACAACCATGATTGACTTCATATCTGATCAAGGCCAGTGTCACAGGAGGCGGCCTCAGACTCACAAAAGCCCCACGATTTGAGTTTAATGTTCTGGGTCACTGTCTTGAGTTTTGAAGGTGAAGTTCAATGGGACAGTGGAGGATTCCCTGCGGCTTGGATCCTTGGTTTGTGCATAGTGTCCCCTTGTGCAATCTACCTGGTATGGGTTCCTGCCTGCCTGCTCCCAGATCCCAGATTTCCCAATGACATTGGACATCCCTTTTCCTGCTAGAGCCACATGGCCACCTCTACCTGCACACGCCTGGGGAGGCAATCAGGTCACTAGGGGCTGGGGAACATTTCTACCACTGCCCTTTGCCCTGAGGTGGGTCTTGGACAGACATACAGGGAACGTTTAGAGTTAGGTGCTAGGCATGCTCTGAGTAGAGGTGGGAAAAGTAAATACTTGTCCCTGCCCCAGGATATGAATATCACAGCACAGTCATATCCATGAAAATGACTCAGTGGAGCCCTCATCTACCACTGATATACTTACTGGTGGTGGCATTTCTGGTGTGAAAGTTGCAATCCCATGGGATCCTGTCTGTCCTGGGCTGGGAACAATGACTTCCTTGCCCTGCCTTGTGTCCTGAATTTTTATTTTGCTCTAGATCCTGAAAGATATGTTGCTGTCCCTGAACTAATGTCAGAATAATATCTACTATAAAGCACAGGTATATAAAATCTGACCTCTACACCATGAAGTAAACTATGCCCCCCCCCCCCAGGGGTGGTATCAATTTTTGTACAAATAACATAAGGCAAGATATTTTAAGGACATAGAAAGTGTTTAACTGGTTACTTAAGGAGACTGAGGAAATGAAAAGAGTTATTGAGCAGAGAAGATCAAATTTGAATCTGGCCTCTTCACAGTCGAGTAAAGTTTAATAGGTAGAAACAACACAGAAAAAGTTGTGCTAGGTACCGGGAGCAAAAATGGGTATCATTAAGAAAGTGGGAAATCAGACAAGTATGTCATACATCTGCCTGGTTGGGAGTGGAGAATGCTGGACAGTATGAGCAGAAGTTAAGACATGGAGGCTGTAGAGAGTTGGGACCATCAAGCCATTACGTACTATAGTAACCTCACAAATAATAGTCACTATCACATATTTAATAGAGGCACAGTACGTCAATCATATTTAAAGCAAATATTTCAAAATTGGATTATAATTGCTGGCCCGAATTCCCAATAGCATACACAGCTTTTAAACTAATCTTTTGTGATTAAGCGTAGAACCACCATTTTTCTCCTCAATATCAAGCTCTCAGGAGCCCTAGCCTGAGCTAGAGATCTAAGAGATGAATGGAATTTAGCAGATGAACTAGTATCTCTCTGGTCTTCAATGACTTCAAATTTAACTAAATTTCTTCCCCCAAATGAGGTATGTCAGATGCATTAATTTGTAGAGAGAATGCTGCTCATGAAGAATTATCTTTTATTCCTTACCGATGGTAAAGAAAATAAGTGGACTAACATTTCAAGTGCCATATACTTGATCCCTGGTGAGTCTGGATGCAAGGATTTTTTATACACAGTTGTCTGGCTGTAAGGCAAACTTTAAGTTCACTAAACGTATTCTAATATGGCTGCCACATAACAGAGAATAGGTAAGAAGAAAGGTCTACACTAATTATAAACAAGGACACCTGAATGTTTTGATTTCTTGACTCAAAGACACAGTAAGTAGACCATTTGGATTCTGCTGATGCCTTAATGTGACTAAAGCCTATGGAGACTTCTGAGGTAACATATTCCACATTAAGAAAGTCATTGGCTGTGATTGTGTTGAGTTTGTGTCTACTCATACACAACTGGCAGTGCCATTAATGAAGTTATGGAAATCATTTGCTATTAAAGGATCAAGAAGAGGCCCTGGGCATTCAGTTCACTCGAGAAATTTCCCGTAACCCAATGATCATTGGAGCTAAAACTCAGATACTGACTAATGTCTCATTGATTTTTAATGACACTGAGCTTCATTTCTCAGTACAGAGTGGAGTTTAGGGTGCTGGAAAAACCCAATAGCACAACTCACCTACTCCAAATATTGATACAGAATCTTATGGTGTTATTTTATGAAACTACAAAATCTCAGACCAGTCGAATCATTCAAGCCTAACGGAAGTCATCTTTACCTAGAATCAAGGGACTTGATCTCCACACTGGGGTGTGAGAAGCAACTGTTTAAGTCATAGGAAATTGTTCAGACATGGTAGAAATCTGGCTTGGCAAACATGAGACTGATTTCATTTGAGGGGGGAACATAATTCTTGTATTTATTTATTTACTTTTTTTAAATTTTTTTTTTACAGAGAGAGTGTGCGTGTGAAGGGAGAGAGGGGCAGAGGGAGAAAGAGAGAAAGAACTTAAGCAGGCTCCATGCTCAGTAACACAGGGCTTGATCTCACGACCATGGGATCATGAACTGAGACAAAACCAAGAACCTGCTGTTCAACCAAACTGAGCCACACAGGCACCCCGGGGGGAAAACATACATCTACAGGTTCTACTATTAAGCATCATTTAAGTGCTCTGCCTAAGGAATTATTTCGTAGAACATTGTCAAGAAAGCTATGATACTGGAAAGTTTATTTAAGTTCAAATAGAAGGCAAATTAACTGAAATCTTAATTTGTGTCTTTTCCCTCCCCAGAGTCTCAGAAAACACTTTTCTCTGCCTATAATACTCTTCACAGATGCTCCAGTTGAGATTTGAGAAGGAAAACAAACGTCACTCAGGTATTCCAATCTGACAGTTTCAACGCAGGCAACAGGAGACATTACACGCGATTAGAATATCTTTGAGTACAAATAGAACCACTGCGATAAGTAAACATTTTTAGGATTTCACCGTGATGCTTCTGTGAAACTCAAGAATTTCAGTGATGGGGGGTTGAGGAGTTAGATGGTGTCAAACTTAACGCCCCGCTGTATCAAAGCTCACAATCTTCAAGCATTTCTTATCTGCAAAATGTGTTGCCTGAAAATGAGATCTGAAGATAATGCTTTCTCCATCTCTTCTGTGATAAATCTCCTGTGAATCCCTCTCACTGGCAGATTCTGACTTGGAACTTTACTGGAACTCAGAGAAAGGTCCTTCCTAGAGTCTCCTCTGATGAGCCAGAGAGATTCTAAATGGATGCGTTAGGGATGCTCAGGTACCCACAAAAATCCCAGCTCAACTATGTCTTTGTCAACTCAGCATCCATACATGACCTTTTAAAGAAGTGTGAACTACTGAACAATTACAAATTACATTTTGTTTCTGCCTACCATGTTCCAACTTTTCCTCATAAAATCAAGGTTCACTCCCACAAGTGTTTGTACCCCTACCCAGAGTCATCCTTATTCTTTTGTACCTCACTTAGAAGGCTCTTCGGGATGCCCGGTAACGCAAAGACAGCAATGAATGTAATCGTGTTAGAAAAGAGAATCTTCTAGAAAAGAGAAGAAGAAAGTGATTAGAAACATTGATTAAAATATAAAGCTGGTAAAATATACTCTATCTATGAATAAATATTTACATGCATATGCGCATGCGTGAGTGTGTTTGTATAAGGAGAGAAATGGGTTTACTGACTGCAGCCCTGTTCTCATCTCTGCAACTGTTCTCATGGTCCCCTAGTTCCTCCAGTCAACATTTCTTTTAGTTTTGGGAAGTGGGTTGGCTTATAATATTTTCATTACCTAGCAGACTGACCTCACACTTTTGTTTCTCATGGGCTAAGTCATGCATGTTTCCACCTGCGTTGGTTTGCTGTTGCCTTCTAGGAAGATTTACCGGTGAGCACAGGAATACAGTGAGGGGTGCCCTCAGGGGATGCTCTGGTCTGCAGCTATATTCCAAACCTTCTCCTTGATAATCAAATCAATTACTGAAGTCTATACCATAATTCCTCTCATTGTTACTTTTGACACAGAGCATGAGGGACACCAATGACAAGCTAGCAATCTCATCTTCCAGCGCAATTGTACTGTTTTTGGCCCTCTGATGGAAACATCTCTCCTTTGATCACTAGGATATTTAGCCCAGTGAACCCCAAAGCTGAAGAGACAATCTTGCAAATGGGAAATGAGGGCTTATTGCAATGAAAGGAGCTTTCACCCTTTGATTTGCAGAACCAAGTGTTCTGTCACTAGGAATAATGGTGCTGCATATGGGCCCCAAGGAGGATGCATCTACATCATCTTGTAAGCCAACACCTGAGCCAGGCAAGTTGTCAGCAGCATATGGTTCGTGGATGATGGGTGATGTGATTTAGAAGAAGCCTTATTAGATGTCCAAAAGGAAGGTGAGTGGTAACATGAGCTGAGCTGAGCAGAGTGGAGAAACTGGTGCCTGGACACACAGCGGAGCCAAAGCAGGAGAGGGAGGAGAGGAGGACTCAGGATCACTGGTTGGCAACGGAGGGACCAAGCAGCATCTGGGGGAAGGAAAGGCCGGAAGAAGGATAGATTTGTTGGATGTAATTGATGTTTCTGTTTGGTACCTACTTAGTCCAGGTGGGGATATCAAACAGTCAGATGGTAGGTTATCACTGCTGTTTATGTTCACACTCACAAGTTGACCATAAACTCAGACAGTCCCCTTTAATTTTTTTTTAATGTATAAGTAGCATAATAGAAAGCCCTTGATGAAATACACCTATTTCATGAAAAAAGCATCCCCTTATCCACAGCTAGAAATAGTCTCTTTTAAAGTAAAGAGATCTAACATCGTGTGGTAGAACAGTTTTCTATTCTACGTGGATAGAAAGGATTTTAACAATTCCAGTTTATATTTCATGAACTCAGAAATATTAAAAACCAAGTGAGGCTTTTCTTATATTATACTCATTCCAAAGAAACAAAAATGCTACATTAGAGCAGTCTAAGTATGTTAGTGAGTATAATATATCTAGGATATTATGACTGAGAAATGTCAGAATTAAAATGTAGAAAATGTCTTCTTAATATATGTGGTTGTATCTAAAAGTTTTAAAGGGCTCTCTTAAATGCTCCATTTATCAAGCAAAATAAATATATTTCATTTTTTCCTATCACTCTACTATTTCATAATGTGCAGGGAAAAAGGCAAAATTATTTTAAATTTATATACATGTATATCAGTACATGTATTCATTATCCCCAGGGAACATGAAAAAGAGTAGGTATAATAGAAATCCAAACAGATAAGAAACAAATCATGATATATCATACAAAATTGTACAAATCATACCTATCCTGTATATAATTGGGTTTACATTTGCCTACACAAAAAATTATGACATGAAAATATCACCAATATATAGACAATGCAGACAGAACACTTCACTAGCTACTGTTATTGGTCTAAATGAGAAAGCTTGTGTTTGTAATCTGGTATATAATTCAATGTATCTCCTCTCCCATTCCTGCTTTCCCTAGGGAAAAATGAGACTTGGATATTTCTTACAATGCCCCTAAAGTGTCATACTTAAACAGATGTTATGAAGAGCTTCAGAGTCTCATGATACAAGTATGTCCCATTCATTATTTTTCCATAAATAATCTCACATACTCAACTACCTTCTTGTCAACAGATCTGGCAAGAATCTCTGGATCTCCACCTTTTCACACAAGTTTCCAGGAACCCCAGGTCCTTATATTCCAAAAGAGGGAATTCTCCTTCTCCACCCAATCAGCTTCTCCACCAAGTAGAGAGAAAGGAAAGGTTTGATTAGTCTACTGCTGTTATTACTTTCCTACAGGGTTGATAATTGGCCCCAAGCGACTCCGGTCTGGGTCCAAATGCAGCTGCACAGGACCTCAAGGGAATATGAGCCTATATCAGGAAAGGGGACTCCAAGTCTGCAGCCATGCAGGGTATGCTCAGTTCCCCAGCCGGTTTCCCCATTGACAGCTAACCTTAATAAGAATGGAGTAAGCATTTTAGATGGCATTTCCCTACTTGTTCTGGGATGCTAGACTTTGGGGTGGTAAGGATATTTTTTTAACTACTAAAATTATCTAATACTATTTGCATCTACTAGGCAATGTGATTGTGATTACTTTACTTAGTGAGGTTCATTTTATGCATCAAAACTTGCTGAAGCTCGCACAAGACTAGTGCCCAAATGGTTCTAAGGGGTTCACAGCTGAACTCTGATGGAGGAGTCGGGTGGCGGCAGCTGAGTGAGATCTATGTGCAGTGACTGCATTAATTATATTCACAATGCTTTTCAGCTTTCTATTTCCAAAATTTTTCATCACCCCAAATATAAACTGTGTCCTTCAAACGCAATAACTATTCCTTCTACTCTCCATTCCTAATAACTTCAAATCTGCTTCTGTGTCTATGGATTTACATATTAGTTTATATGAAGGGAATCAAACAATGCTTGTCCTTCTGTATCTGGCATATTTCACTCAGCATAATGTTTTCAAGTTTCATCCACTGTGTGGCATGTATCAGAAACTTCTTCCTTTTCATGGTCTCATATCATTCTGTGTGTGTGTGTGTGTGTGTGTGTGTGTGTGTATTCTTCCCACATTTTGTTTAATCATTTATCTGTTGATAAATAAGTCTTTGAATGTGTGTGTGTCTGTGTTTAGGTATCATGCATTAAAAAAAAACAAATTACACAATAGATTAGAAAACTAAATTCACTATGGAAGGGGGTCAAGAAAAACTTTTTTTTTAATGTAGTAAAAAGGAGATGAGTGTCAGATAAAAAAACACTATGCACAATATTCCCTGTGAAATAGACTGCATTCTAACACACATACACACAAACGCACAATTAACATAATTGATATTCATTTAGATGATAATCTGCAAACCTCCCTTAGAAAAAATATCTTGCACAATAGACAGCATGATTCATAAGTCCTCAGATGCACCTAACTTTCTCAAAATAAGGAGATTATAAAAATTCAATTAATTGGGAACTTTAAGACAAATAGCAATGGTAGGTTATGGAGTTACACCTCCATGATGTCACTCAAATATGAAGACTAAAGATTTGGTGAGTTGTTCCTTCAATAGTACCAAATTTCAATTTTGCTAATTCTCCAGGAACTTCTACTTAGAATTTTTCTGACATACATACATACATACATACATACATACATACAACACACACACACACACACACACACGTGCGCACACACACTAAAGATGCTAGAGAAATTGGTTTCCTCTTAGTCCTTGGCTTCCAGGGTAATATTTCCAGTTGTAAATGACAGAGAAGTACAGATGAATGTCTCTTGTAACCACTTCAGTCATCTTGTGAGAGCTCTGTCTGAATCAGCTGTGCAGAAAACCATCCACTCCCAAAATGCATTCAACCAGATAGAATTCTACTACTACTTGACTGAACATGTTCTTCAGAAGGCAGAACTGATTAAATATATCATGTTTTCTGACATTAGAAGAGGCATTCTACCCAGTGGACCATGTAGGGGGGAAAAATCTATTTCATATAAAGTCTTGATCTAAATAAGTGTCAAAAATGCAATAAAATCTTCTCTACCAAAAGAAATGGGGGCTATAAATAGGGATTTCTGTTCTTTCTTTTCTGTTCAGGTCAATATGGAAGATGGTGAAAATAAAATATGGTGATTTTTCTCTGCTACAAGAGTTTTGCAGTTTTATGATATTGGAATTGGGTCTTGCTCTTTATGTACCTGCTTTAGAAAATCACCATGCTAACCTACATGTTAAAGGTATAATTTGCACAGAATTGTCCTTTCATTGACTTTCCATTTCGTGTTAGAAAATGTTACTGCTAAACCATAAAAGTGAGCCAAGTGTCCTTGACCTTCTGCTCTGGTTTTTTCCTATATTCTCTTCTTATGGAGTTGATTCTAACTTTTGACTACAGTTTTCACTGAATTCAAAGTCAATGTTAACAACCATAATTTACCTCATAAATTCATTGTCTTCTAGTCAGCCTGGGATGATTCAGTTAATATTCCAAAGGAGAGTCCTCGTTCCTTTCCTTAACCTTAATTTCTTCCTATTCTGACTTCCATTAGTTTGTACAATATATTTTTTCAATTAGTGTTCCATATGTTCATTGGCCATATACAAATAGTCCCAAATTCTGCCAACATTGCCTTATACATAAACAAGAAATTCAAAATAGATGATTTTTGAACTGTATTCTAACTCAAATATGACTTTGTATTTTCCTTGAAATAACTCATCTCTCTCCCTATCCCGTCATTTATCTGAGGTTATAGTCTTATCAATTTTTCTTCTGTCTCCTCCTCCTATACCACCTCCCCTAAGTACAAAACCACTGATATATTTATCATCCTGAAATTAAAATTTATCCATTTTTATCATACAAACAATCTTCACATAGCTTCACAGATTCCTATAGGATTAACTTCAGAAAATATAACCTGATTCTATTTGTCCTATTCCCTTCTTATGCCCACTTAAAACAATCAGTCCTAATTCCTTATTCTGTCTTTTCTTCCCAGAATGTTCTCCCACGTAATTCCCATTTCTCATCTGAAAGAAAACTTCTTTGAATTTCTATTATATGATCATTTGCCCCATTATTTTGACTATATCTATCAAGATATCTATCGATATATCTATCTATAGATACACGTCTCGAGATATCTATCTTCAGAGATATATCTATAGATAGATAGATTAGATAGATATCTTCTCACCTAAAACTATAGGTTCCTTGCTATTAAAAATATTTTTATAGCTCCAACTGCATCTGGGTCAGTTTATTTTTCAAGCAAATAGCACTAAGATAACTGAGTATCTACCTAACTAGTCCACGTATGTATATCTTATCCACTGTACTGGATCTTAGTTTCTTACATGGTAAATAGTGACCAAAACCAAATAGATCCTGAGAGGATAAATGCATGACCTACTTTTTTTTTTTAGTAGAATTACCCATATTTAAATGAGTTTTGGGATAGAAAATGTTGTTAACTCTTGAAGTAGATTTCCTGGCTCATATGGGACATGCTTTCACAGGGATGCCTTTAAGAATGGCAAACATAACAGATCCATAATGTCCCTTCACAAATATTCTTGCAGTCTTAGCAGACAATTCTAAGACTCTTATTACATCTTGGCACATGAAAGATGCACAAGCATTTTGGAGTCCCACTTCAAAATGTCCTGATATTAATATTACTGTTCAGTACAGACTTTGATAATGTATTAAGAACTGTATTGGCTAATACAATAATAACAAAATACAATGCTAATGAAGCTTGATGAATGGACTCAAAACTTCCCCTATTGCTTTAACAGTATATTAAGGACACTATAATACAATAATGATACAGTGTGATGGATGAGATCCATGTTATTATCCACACTTATGTGTATAAAAAGAAAGTGCCTTCATGCAGTTCACACTAAGTTGAATATATCAAATGCTGTCACTGTATCAGCCAAAGTATATGTGATCGTTTGCTGACTTTCCCTCCTTACACTCATTACTTGGCATGAACCTATTGTAAATGAACCTGAAATCCTTTGCTCTTTTATAGAAAAGCACGGACATAAGAGATGCCATTTGAGATGCTTTCCTGGGATAGATTTTAGAGAGTATCCTCAATCCTAAGATTGTTTGCTTCCAGTCTTCAGAATTGCTTGTAATTTTGGTAACTGGACTTGAGCAGTAATAGGTCTCTTTGTAAACTCCAAGTCTCAAAGTTTGTGACAAGAAATTCTAAGAGAAAACTTTGTTAGTGAATTGTGTTGGAGTCAAAAAGAATGAAAATAAACATCAGAATCATTTATCTCCAACACAAATCAACCCTTTCTTCTGACTTTCTATTAAAGTTGATAATATCCATCAGACACTTAATTTCAAAAGCCTCATATCAACCTTTCACTGAGCCCTTTGTACTACCCACACCTAATCCATTGCGATTTTCTAGCATATAACCTTGCAATAGCTCTCACATTTGTGTCTTCCTTCCTGTCTCATTCCAAACCCTACCCTTATTTTGCAGCCCTTTTCATTTTTAAGGTTGAATAATATAAAATTGAAACAATATAAAATTTATTTTAATCTAAAATAAAATAAAATATATATAATATAAAATGTTATATAGAATATAACATTATATTGAATTATAATGTTATATATATATTGTTATATATATATATATATATATATATATATATATATATACACACACACACTTTCTTTTTACTCATTCACCTGTTAATAGACATATATAGGTTGTTTCCATATCTTGGTTATTCTGAATAATGCTGTTATGAATAGGGGAGTGTATCTCTTTAAGATCCTGATTTCAATTCATATATATATCCAGAATTTCTGGATTATATGGTAGTTCTACTTCTAAATTTTTGGAAAAATTTCCAAACTGTTATCCATACCTGCTGCACCATTTTACAATCCCACCAACAGTGATCAAGGGTTCTAATTTCCGTACATCCTAACACTTGTTATCTTTTGTTCTTGTCCTTGTTTTTGTTTTTGTTTTGGTAATAGCCAACCTGGCAGATGTGAGATGATGGCTAAGGTAGTTTTGATTTGCATTTCCCTGATAATTAATGTTGTTGAGTACTTTTTTAAATACTTGGTCCCCATTTGTATGTCTTCCTTAGAGAAATGTCTATCTAAGTCTTTTGCCCATTTTTAATTGAGTTATTTGTTCTTGCTAATGAGTGGTAGGAGTTTCCTATATATCTAGGAAAATTATATTATGCCATATGTTACATGCATATATTATACTTCATATATATATATATATATATAATTTGCAAATATTTTTTTCCTTTTCCATAGGTTGTCTTTTCATTCTATAGATTGTTTTCTTTGGTGTACAGATGCTTTGTAGTTTGATGTAGTCCCACGTGTCTATTTTTGCATTTGTTGCCTGTGCTTTGAATGTCATATGCAAGAAATTACTGTCAATACCAGCGTCTAAAGGATTTCCCCTGTGATTTATTCCAGGAGTTTTATGTTTCAGCATAATCAATGGTGAAAAATTGAAAGTTTTTTTCTCTAAGATCAGGAATAAGATAAGGATACCCACTCAGAACTTCGATTCAACACAGTACTGGAAGCCTGACCCAGAACAATTCAGTAAGAAATAAAATAAATCGAAATCAGAAAGGAAAAAGTAAATTTATCTATGTCTACTGTAGACATAATTGGATATGTAGGAAAGCTTAAAGACTCCTCAAAAAGGTTGTTGGAAAAATGAACAAATTCGGTAACGTTGCAAAACAGAAAATAAACGTATCAAAATAAGTTGTGTTTCTATCCGCCATTGTGTGTGTGTGTATGTGTGTGTGTGTGTGTGTGTGTGTGTGTGTGTGTGTGTTTGCGATAGTCATTTTATTGTTCAAATACCTAGTGGATTTGTTTGATCACAAAGTCATGTACAAACTTCAGGTCCCAAGACTCAATGACTTCCACAATATTGCTGGGATGATCTTTCAAGGTTTCGTTCTTTTTATTCCCTTAATGCTTTATTCAGACACTTAAAAAAAAAACCAAAACAGGGGCGCCTGGGTGGCGCAGTCGGTTAAGCGTCCGACTTCAGCCAGGTCACGATCTCGCGGTCCGTGAGTTCGAGCCCCGCGTCAGGCTCTGGGCTGATGGCTCAGAGCCTGGAGCCTGTTTCCGATTCTGTGTCTCCCTCTCTCTCTGCCCCTCCCCCGTTCATGCTCTGTCTCTCTCTGTCCCAAAAATAAATAAACTTTGAAAAAAAAAACCAAAACATGTATTTTACCTATTTTTTTATGGTATCTCCTACAATTTGAAAGACTCTCCCCCAAAATTTTCATTTCTGGGAATTCTACTTATCCTTCAAGCCTCATTCAAATAACTAATTCTTATTCTCTCTCTTTCACAGGCTAACATATTATTAACATCTTTTTTTTGTTACTTAGGCTGCTCTTTCTTATATTCTGCCCATTTAATTCCCTTACTGATATCTCCTGGTATTGTCTGCTACCAAATTTTAAGTCCTTTAAGGATAGACAGTGTGTATGAATAAGTAGTTTGGTGTGAAGTGCATAGTTACCTAGAGTATTTGAGTGTTATTAAATTATGCCTATGGTATAACCAAATGTGTTATCCAGACCATAATTTATAGTACCACATATAAAAGCTTACTTTCTTCATATATCTAAACTCTACCACCTTATAAAGGACGATTCTGTTATTTTTTCCTTAAGAAATATTCCTAAATGAATGACCACACAAAATGCCTCTTTTTTAGATCTGGTAGTTTTCTATAAAAATTGGACTACTGATGTGAGCCAGTAGATGTGTCTTTAGTCTTCTAAATATTTGTGACTTGTATCCACATTTAATCTATATATTCTCTGTTAGTCTCAACCACCAAGTAGTATATTTCTGGCGAACAGTTGCTAAATATTTTGATCATTTTGTTTATTTCAACAAATGATAGTTACAGAAGAGCAAAAATTCTTCCAGTGTCCTAAGATAAATGGGTTATGTGGTTCAGTGCTGAATACGTAGTTCAACTCTCTAAACAATTATGGCATTCCACAGTGTTTTAAGTGTCTGTTTCTACTGTCCATTCAAAACAGAAACCAATTACCAAGAGCCTCGTAAAAAAAAAAAAACAGTCTCACAAACAGTAAAATACATGCAAAGCAAAACTACAATAAAACATAATATTGCACTTCTGAAATTAAAAAAATAAAGGATGATTAAGACCAAGCAGTGATCATAATCTACACAAATCATGATTCTCATGTTTGTTGTTGGGAATGTAAATTGGTATGACATGTTTGGACTGCATTGTGACAATACTCACCACAACTTAAAATTATGAATCATAAAGCAGACTCGCAATGATAGAGAACCCACTGAGGGCTGCTGGAGGAAAGAGGGCAGGCAATGGGCTAAATGGGTGATGGGTATTAAGGAGGGACACTTGTTGTGATGAGCACTGGGTGTTGTATGTAAGTGATGAATCATTAAAGTCCACATGAGAAAACAATATTACACTGTATGTTAACTAACTGGAAATTAAATAAAAACTTGGCTAAAAAAAGAATAATTGAGAAAAAAAATAGTGCCCGATAACTGAGGAAGACCACCATTGGGTATATATTGTTATGAGATTTGTGAGCCATGGATTCAAATAAAGATGATCACTGCAAAAGTACAATTTATCAGGGTATTTTAATTAAACTATGTGTTTTGTCTCCCATCTAATATGTATGTGTGGTTGACTCTGGGGCATGAAACATACAGGGTACAGATTTTGTTTTAACCTTCATACAGGACTGATACATTTTATGATTGCTTCTATTTTCTCTCTGATGGAATTATAATCCTTGCATCATGGCCTTTTGACCAGTTGAATGCACACTCAAGTGGTATTTGTGATGTCTGAGAAGAAGCTTATAACTATGTATGATTATGGATGTCAACAGAATTATTGTCGTGATCATTTCATCATATATACAAATATCAAATCAAATCATTATGTTGTGCACCTGAAACTCATATAATGTTTTATGTCAATGTACTATAGTTTAAAGAAAAAAAGCTCAATTCTGGTCCCATCACTTATCTTCTTCCCTCTTCCATGGGACAGCTGTGTCCTTTGTAAAAATCTACTCCTTCAATTGGAATTGCGTAACAAGGGAGACATGCAGTTTATCTACAGCAAACCACGCACTATAGAACATGAATAAAAAATAAATAAATAAACCTTTTTTTTTTAAACCTATTGGGGTTTATGAGTTAGTTGATACTATAGCACCACCTAGTTAAAAAAGGAGACATGCAATATGTAGTAAAAAAGCCGAGGTTTGTAAATTGAGTCTAATTGGGTCTAAGATATGAAGTCTACTCTAAAAATACTGTGAATTTACTCAATTCATTCAAAGGATTCTGGTAAACAGAATCCTTGGTAAACAGATGAGCATAACACGAACGATTTTCTCCTGGGAAGTCAACCATTAGACCCCAAATGGCTCAGAATGAACCTCAGATCTGTAACCACAGATTCTTATATCCTTTTTTATTTTGCTGTTTAGTTGACCTCTCCAGAGAGATTTTTTAAATAAATTATAATAATCTATTTTCTGATGAGCTTGGTAATGATGTAATTTTCCTTTCTCTTAATTTGAGTACCTCTTATGACAGTAGCTTTCTGAAAATATTTCCATCATGAAAGTTATTTACTCTCGCATAATTACTCATTTAATTGTGTTTAGAATAAATTGACAGCGAATTCATTGTCAAATGACACCTTATAGATCTGCAGTCACAGTGAGAATTTTCCAGCCACCTTACGTTTTCCCAGGCCAAGAAAAATGGTTGTAAGTTTGGATTCTAGCAACGGTTATATCATTTGCCTTATTCTTTAGAGTTTCATATCCCTTGGAAGATATTTGTTAAGATGCATATTTTATTACATAAACTGAAAATTTAAATATGCATATATGGCTGCATCAAATTTGTCATATTGTAAATATCACTTTAGACTGTTTTATTCTTTTGTTTTTCCTATAAGGCATTTGGTTTCAAAGTTTTCATTCATTACGTTCAGGCTTTACTTGTGTTTGGAAAATTTTGTCTTTTTAAACTATTGCTTCAAAAATCTATAAAAGTTCTGATGAAATAATATCATGTTTACAAATCTTTCTTGAGAATCCCCCAAAACGTTTAAATACACTCATATCCTCGCTCTAATGGATAAATATATATTTAACCTAAGTTATTTGAGGAAAAGGTGAAATTATCCATCATGAAACACAAGTGACCAAAGAAAAGGGCGTCAAATCACGACTGTTTAATTTCTATTTCACTGCAATCAGGTAGAGTTCTTCATAATCAAGGACAATGTGTTTGCAGTGACACCATGCATTTGGATTCTCCACCTCTCTTGAGCTCTCTTACTTGAGCTCAAAAGTGCATAAAGCCTTATTGGATGTAGTCTGCACTCCTCACCCTCCCCTCCCCGCCCCTTTTCTTTTTCTCTCTTTGTGGTCTCTCTAGAAGACCTGCCTTAGCAATTGCTGCAGAATGAGAAGGGCAGAAAGGAAGCTCCCTCTTGGGTGACTGTCCTCTGAGGAAGCCTTGGCGTTGGCTTCAGTGCTCTTTTTGAGGTCACGTAATCTATTAATTACAGCGAGATGGCGTGAAAATAAACTGGCTCGATGTGTTTGAAAATCAACATTCTCGGGGTTCCCCGGGTGGCTCAGTCGGTTGAGCCTCTGACTTCAGCTCGAGTTCGAGCCCCGCGTCGGGCTCTGTACTGACAGACAGTTCAGAGCCTGGAGCCCCCTTCAGAATCTGTGTCTCCCTCTATCCCTGCCCCTCCCCTGCTCACATTCTCTGTCTCCCCTTCTCTGCCCCTCCCCTGCTCGTGCTCTGTCTCTCTCTGTCTCAAAAATAAATAAAAACATTAAAAAATTAAAAAAAATTAAAAAAATCAATATGCTCTCTACTAGTTATACTGTATTAATCAAAATGTTAGTCCTCACTCTTGTCAGCCAAGACACCCTGAGGCCATGTAGGAAACCACTCCCTTGATTTGTGAGAGAATCTGACTCAAATTCCTGGCACAGAGTCATGTCCTTCCTACCATGTCTTTGATTTCAGCATTTTACATGGCCCTACTTCTCACTGAATTACATTCCTTCTGAACAGGGAGTCTTATTTTTTTTTTTCCTGGCACATTAAAAACAAAACATTTTCCTGAAACAGCTTTCTTAGTAAATATGTTGCTTCTAGATTTTTGCAAGTTATTATTCAATATTTTGAATGATATATAAAATTAAAAAGTACATAATTTACAGAAAACCTATTTACATTTCTAGAAAATATACATTTAAAATGTATACATACATATATATAAATATATATATATATATATATAAATGTGCATATTATGTGCATATATTTGCCAGCCTCCTATTTAACTACGCCTGTACCTTTCACCAACCCTACCCTTCTCCTGACTTTCAAAAGAATTTTTTGTTCATATTCAGGTTTCAGAGATTATCAAGGGATGAATCGACACTAGCACCATATACCGCCTAAAATAAATTCTGGCAAATGCAGTTTTACAACATATGCAAATCTTTTACATAGATTATTTACCTTTGTTTTAGGTTAAAATCAGACCACATTATATGCTTTTCTCCTGAGCCCACACACATTTGCCTCCTACTTTGTAAGTAAGAGCTTATGTGAAATTATTTTTATAAGACCTTTAGTATTGTTTTCTGGAATCCTCTAAGATACTAATAAGTCAGGATAACCCAGGGAGTTGCAGCCAAGATCCACAGGGGCTTGTGTTTCCAAATGGGGTTGGTTAAAAATGACAACTCCATCGGTAGTTGATTCATATGAGAATCATGGGAATTTGATGAATAATTCACGAAATGCTGCATACATCTGGATCTATTTTTTTTTATTTTATTTTACCTAATTTAATTTAATTTAATTTAATTTATTTTGAGAGAGAGTACAAGCAGGGGAGAAGGGCAGAGAGAGACAATCTTAAGCAGCTCCACACTCAGTACAGAGCCCGATAACATGGGATTTGATCCCACAATCTTGGGATTGTGACCTGAACTGAAATCAAGGGTAGGATGCTCAACTTACTGAGCCACCCAGGCACCCCATGAATTCTGTTTTGAAACAGCAACAAACTATTACATATTGGAAGATTTAATCTCTTCTGGGTTACAAATGCCTCAGGGAAATTGTTGAGTGTGGTCCAAATATTCTGTTTGTTGGGATTAATACCAAAGTCATGTCCAGTATATCTACAAGGGCCAGCATGACAACACTTCTTTTCCCCAAGTCTCAAACTGCTCCTCAAGATTGTGGATCTTCTATGTTTCCACCAAGTAGGCATTCATTGTGAGTTTTATTTTGATGCTTTTGAGTTACTTCCTAAATGAGGATGAGGGGTATAATATACACATAAATATAAAACAAACAAACTACTGTCCTGGGCCACATCCCTGTCATTCTTCTAGGTAATTCTCCTTATATTCCAGTCTATTGCAGTCTATCCTTCCATCTCAAGCAGCTTAATTTGGAGTTGTGTATTAAGAAATATCCCTACCTTTCTAAAAGTAACTGATAAATATATCTCCCTGTTTTTATATGATTATCAATAAGTTGTTACAGTATCCATGTAATCTTAAATGTATTTCCTTCCTTTTTTTTGTTATATTTTTTTCATTTATATCAAAATACAAATTAGTTGCAATTAACAAAATCTCGCTGGTCACTGTACATTGTTACCACATTATCAATGGCCATGTAAGATCACCATACCAAGCACCAAAGAATGGCAGGTTTGGTGCCTACTGGGTGATGAAAAAATCATGAGTGATAGGGTTATAGATCAAGTGACAATATTGTATATGGCTTCAGTACGATTTGTACTGTTACCCTAAGCTTTGCCTCCTAGACTTCTTACTGTACCGTAGAGAAATTATACATAAATGTACCAACTAGAATTATTATTTCCCTTTTCCTTTTAAATTCATGCTTAAAATCAAGGACCAAAGACAATCAACTCTAGTATATTCTGACAATTATTTCTTGGAGCCTTATAAGCTAATATAAACAACTCACTTGTAATCAGTTCACAAAGTGAGTTGCTTAGAGTAGTTAATGAGTGCTTTTAGCTGTTTGTGTTTATAAACTTATTATTAATCCATTTCAATAAAATTATATAATCCCTAACCCTATTAAAGAATATCTTCAAGAAATCTAGTGAAAATGTTTTCCTCTTGGTGAAGATAAACGGGGGTTCTTTTGCAACACATGCTGTTGCCAGTGACTCAGGTGTATAGGGCTCATTTCCAGGTCTAAGCAAAAATAAATAGCTTTGCTTTCTTCTGAAGTGTAACTACCATGGATTTCAAACATCTAGAGACATTTTAATTAGATTTCTTTTTATTTTCCTTTTTCTGAAAGGAAAATGATTAAAATTCAAGAAATCAAGTTGTTTGTTTTCATTAAACCATAATGACATCCTGAGGACATTTTATTCTTTGTGTCTCTCAGATGTACCATATTACCCAGAAGTCAAAGAAAAGGGAGACGAATACAGAGTGTTTTTTGTGTATAAAAAATTTCTTCCCAAAATGTTCATTTTTGAAAGTTTTGATACTCAATGAGGAGAAAATATGCTGTGTTTTTCATTACTGGCAAGAATCTGCAGGTCACTTGAAATTAGAAGCATTCAGATAGACAGTTACGTAGATGTACAAAGTAATATTCTGTTTTGTGTAGCCTCTCTTGGAGAAAAAGATGTAAAACTGGGAAAGAAAAAGAGATTTCAGGAGACAATATTCTATTCTCCATGTTGACAATGAGACAATTGTAAGCCTAAGTAAATGAATCCTAATTTCCATATGATTGAGTTTTACAAAAGCTGGATATCTATCTATCTGTGTCTCTATTTGTGCTCCTAAAAATAAAGTTGTCTTTAGGTTAAACCTGTTTGATGGAAGTACAGTAAAACCTTGGTTTGCAAGCATAATTCATTCCAGAAACATGCTTGTAACTCAAGGCGCTTGTATGTCAAAGCAAGTTTCAAGAACCGTTGGTTCAGTTGTGATCATGTGACATTTGGCATCATGTACTACTGTCACATTGAAAGACATCGCTCATTTATCAAGTTAAAATTGATTAGAAATCTTCACTCATCTTGTGGAACACTCACAAACCAAGTTACTCTCAATCCGAGGTTTTACTCTATTCGCCTTCATTTCACCATCACATTCAATAAGCCAGTGCTATAAGCAGTATTTATGGCGAATATTTTTTACAATTTTTATTTAAATTCCAGCTGACATACAGCGTAATATTAGTTGCAGGCGTAGAATTAGGTGATTCATCACTTACATACGACACCCAAAACACATCACAAGTGCCGTCCTTAATACCCATCACTCATTTAGTCCAAACCCTACCCACCCCCCCCTCCAATAACCATCAGTTTGTTCTCTGTGGTTAAGAGTCTGTTTCTTGGTTTGCCTCCCTATCTCTTTCTCTCTTTTTTAATCAAGATTCAAGTTACTTAACATACAGTGTAGTAGTGGCTTCAGGAGTAGAATTAGTGATTCATCACTTACATATAACACCTGGTGCTCATCCCAACAAATGCTCTTTTTAATGCCCATCATCCGTTTAGCCCATCCTCCCACCACCTTCCTTCCAGCAACTCTCAGTTTGTTAACTATAGGTAAGAGTCTCTTATGGTTTGCCTCCCTCTCTGTTTCTATCCTATTTTATTTTTCCTTCTCTTCTCCTATGTTCACTTGTTTTGTGTCTTGAATTCCACATACAAGAACTTTAAGGTACAAAACAGATGAGCATAGGGAAGGGAAGCAAAAATAATATAAAAACAGGGAGGGGGACAAAACAGAAGAGACTCTTAAATATAGAGAACAAACAGGATCGCTGGAGGCATTGTGGGGGAGGGGTAAATGGGTAAGGGGTATTAAGGAAACTACTCCTGAAATCATTGTTGCACTATATGCTAACTTGGATGTAAATTAAAAATAAATAAATATATTTTTTTTAATTCCACATATGAGTGACGTTATATATTTGTCTTTTTCTGACTGACTTATTTTCATTAGCATAATACATTCTAGTTCCATCCATGTTGTTGCAAATGGCAAGATTTTTTTTCTTTTTGATTGCTGAGTAGTGTTTCATTGTATACATAGATACCACATCTTTATCCATTCATCAGCTGTGGACATTTGGGCTCTTTCCACACTTTGGGTATTGTCAGTAGTGTTGTTATAAACATAAGGGGACATATGTACCCCCTTCAAGTCAGTATTTTTGTATCGTTTGGATCAATACCTAGTATTGGAATTGTTGGGTCGCAGGGTAGTTCTATTTTTAACTTTTTGAGGAAACTCCACATTTTTTTCTGGAATGGCTGTACCAGTTTGCATTCCCACCAACAGTGCAAAAGCATTTCCCTTTCGCCACATCCTCACCAACATCTGTTGTTTTCTGAGTTGTTAATTTTAGCCATTCTGACAGGTGTGAAATGATATCTCATGGTGGTTTTGATTTATATTTCCCTGATGATGAGTGGTGTTGAGCATATTTTCATGTGTCTGTTAACCATCAGGATATCTTCTTTGGAAAAGTGTCTATTCATGTCCTCTGCCCATTTCTTCACTGGATTAGTTAGTTTTGGGGTGTTGAGTTTGGCAAGTTCTTTATAGATTTTGCATACTAACCAATTATCCAAATGTCATTTGCAAATATCTTCTTCCATTCCATCAGTTGCCTTTTAGTTTTATTGATTGTTTTCCTTTGCTGTGTAAAAGCTTTTTATCTTAATGAAATCCTAATAGTTCATTTATGCTTGTGTTTTCCTGGCTTCGGGAGACATGTCTAGTGAGAAATTGCTATAACCAGCAACCACGAGGTTGCTGCTTGTGTTCTCTTCTAGGATTATAATGGTTTCCTGTCTCACATTTACATATTTCATCCATTTTGAATTTATTTTTGTGTGTTGTATAAGAAAGTGGTCCCGTTTCGTTATTTTATATGTTGCTGTCCAGTTTTCCTAACACCATTTGTAGAAGAGACTGTCTTTTTCCATTGGATATTCTTTCCTGCTTTGTCAAAGATTACATGCCCATATTGTTGTGGGTTTATTTCTGGGTTTTGTATTCTGTTCCATTAATTATGTGTCTGGTTTTGTGCCAATACCATACTGTTTTGATCACAACAGCTTTGTAATATAACTTGCAGTCTGGTATTGTGATGCCTCCAGCTTTGCTTTTCAAGATTTCTTTGATCATTCAAGGTCTTTTCTGGTTCCATACAAATTTTAGGATTGTTTGTTTTAGCTCTGGGAAAAACGCTGGTGGTATTTTGATAGAGATTGCATCAAATGTGTAGATTGTCTTGGGTTGTATGAACATTTTAACAATATTGTTCCTCCAATCCATAAGCATGGATTATTTTCCATTTCATTGTGTCCCCTTGAATTTCATCAGTATTGTGTAGTTTTCAGAGCACAGATCTTTTACCTTTTTGGTTAGGTTTATTCCTAGGTTTTTTGGTGCAAATGTAAAGGGGACTGATTCATTGATTTCTCTTTCTGCTGCTTCATTGTTGGTATATATAAATGCAAAAGATTTCTGTATGTTGATTTTGTATCCTGTGACTATACTGAATTCATGTATCACTTCTAGAAATTTTTTGGTGGAGCCTTTTGAGTGTTCTATACAGAAGTATCATGTTGTCTGCAAATAGTGAAAGTTAGACTTCTTCCTTGCTGATTTGGATACGTTTTGTTACTTTTTGTGGTCTGATTGCTGAGTCTAGGACTTCAGGCCCTACATTAAATAATAGTAGTGAGAGTGGACATCCCTGTTTCATTCCTGAACATAGAGGAAAAGCTCTTAGTATTTCCCTATTGAGGTTCGGTTTTTCATATATGGCCTTTATTGAGGGTCTTTATCATGAATGGATGTACTTTGTCAAATGCTTTTTCTTTATCTACTGAAAGGATATATAGTTCTTATCCTTTCCTTTATTAATGTGATATGTCACATTGATTGATTTGTGTATATTGAACCACAGTTGCAACCCAGGAATAAATCCCACTGGATCATGGTGAATGATTCTTTTCACATACTGTTGAATTTGATCTGCTAGTATTTTATTGAGAATTTGTGCATCCATGTTCATCAGGGTTATTGGCATGTAGATTTTTTTTTTTTTTTTTTTTTTTTTTTTTTTTTTTTTTTTTTTTAGTGGAGTCTTTGTCTAGTTTTAGTAACAGGGGGTAATTCTGGTCTTAAAATGAATTTGGAAGTTTTCTTCCATTTATATTTCTGGCAATAGTTTGAGAAAAATAGGTATTAACTCTTCTATAAATGTTTGGTAGAATTCTCCTGTGAAGCCATCCGTCCCTGGACTTTTGTTAGTGGGAGATTTTTGATTACTGAATCAATTTTTTTGCTGGTTATCAGTCTGTTCAGGTTTTCTATTTTCATTGGTTTCCATGTATTTTTTTTTTATTTCTTCTTTGATTCCTTGGTTGACCTATTGATTCTTTAGTAGGATGTTCTTTAGGCTCCATGTATTTGTGGTCCTTCCAAAATTCTTCTTGTGGTTAATTTCTAGTTTCATAGCATTGTGGTCAGAAAATGTTCATGGTATGATTTCATATTTTTTTGTACTTGGTGAGGCCTCATTGTGCCTAGTACATAATCTATCCTGGAGGCTGTCCCATGTGCACTTGAAAAGGATGTGTATTCTGCTGCTTTAGGATGAATATATTTGTAAAGTCCATCTGATCCAGTGTGTCACTCAAAACCATTATTTCCTTGTTGATTTTCTGCTTAGATGATTTGCCCATCGATATGATTGTTGTGTGAAGTTCCTCTACTATTACCTCATTATTATCAATAAGTTCCTTTATGATTGTTATTAATAGTTTCATATATTTGGGGCCAATTATGGGCATATAAATATTTACAATTGTTAAATCTTCTTGTTGTATAGCCCTCTTCATTATGATATAGTGCTCTTCTTCACTCTTGTAACAGTCTTTGGTTTAAAATCCAGTTTGTTTGATATAAGTATGGCTACTTCAGGTTTGTTTTTGTTTTGTTTTTGATGTCCATTTGCATGAAAACTGCTTCTCCATTTCCTCACTTTCAATATGCAGGTGTCTTTAGGTCTAAAATTAGTCTCTTATAGGCAGTATATAGATTTTTTTTTTATCCATTCTGACACTCTCTATGTCCTTTCATTAGACTGTTTAGTCCCTTTACATTCAGAGTATTTACTGCTAGATATGTATTTATTGCCATTTTATTACTTGTTTGTGGCTGTTTCTGGAGATTTTAACTGTTCCTTTCTAGTCTGTGTCCCTTTTGGTCTTTTCTTTCTACTCAAAGATTCCCCTTTAATATTTCTGGGAAGGCTAGCTTAGTGGTCATGAACACCAGTTTTTTGTTTGTCTGGGAAACACTTTATCTCTCCTTCTATTCTGAATGATAGACTTGTTGGATAGAATGTTCTTCGCTTCAGATTTTTCCCATTGAGTACATTGAATATATCATGCCACTCCCTTCTGGTTTGTCAAGTCTCTGTTGACAAATCTGCAGCTAGCCTTACTGGTTTTCCTTCGTAAGTTTATTGCTTTTGTTGTTTTTAATATTTTTTTCTTTATTAGTGTATTTGGCCAGTTTAATTACAATATGTTTTGGTGTTTACCTGCTTTTGTTGATTTTTTAAAAGTTTTTATTTATTTATTTTGAGAGAGAGAGACAGAGAACGAATGGAGGAGGGGGAGAGAGAGAAAGAGAGAAAGAGAGAAAGAGAGAAAGAGAGAGAGAGAATCCCAAGCAGGCTCTGAACTCTCTGCTGAGCCTGACATGGGGCTCCATCCCATGACCATGAGATCATGATGACCTGAGCTGAAATCAAAAGCCAGATGCTTAATCAACTGGGCCACTCAGGCACCCCTGGTTTTGTTGACTTCTATAGGAGTTCTCTGTGCCTCCTGGATATGGATGTCTGTTTTATTCCCCAGATTAGGGAAGTTCTCTGCTATTATTTTCTCAAATTAATTTTCTGTCCCCCTTTTTTCTTCTTCTGGGACTCCAAGATATGAATGTTGTTACATTTGGTGGAGTTACTGAGTTCCCTAAGTAACTCATAATCCATAATTCTTTCTCTCTTTCATTCAGCTTCATTATTTTCCATTATTTTATCTTCTATATCACTTATTCACTTCTCTGCTTCTTTCATCCTTGTGGTCATTACATTCAGTCTTTTCAGCAATTGCTTTTCAGCAATTCAGTTATTGCTTTTTTCATTTCTGACTGATTATTTTTTAACACTTTTATCTCTGTCTTCAGGGCCTCCCTGAAGTCCTCCATTTTTTTTTCAAGTCCAATAAGTATCCTTATGATTGTTGCTGTAAATTCTCCATCAAGCATATTACTTACATGTTTTGATTAGATCTCTGGCCATGACCTTATATTGTTTCTTTTGGGAAGCTTTCCTATGTCTTGGCATTATGTCTAGGTCTCTGTCTTCTGTGTTTTAGAAAAGCCTATTCTGTTTCCTGTTCCTGAGAGTAACTTATGAAAAAAGGTCATATAATGTCCAGGGACTGGTGCTTCAGGGAGTGTCTCTGGTGTGTGTGTTGTGTGCTTCATTGCTTTGGTTTGGCTGTTCTATCATTCAGGTCAGTCATCTGCAGAGGCTCTCCTTGCCTGCAGTGGGCAGTGTTTTGATGTTGGCCACAGTTTGGTGAGTTTTAACTAAGTGTTCTGTGATCTGCTTGTTAAATGAGACCGGATGTTACTTCTCTAGAATTGAAGACTTGCAGAACTCTCTAGTTGGAGATGTGGTGTGTGCAGGGGTTTCTGCTGGTCTTCTGGGGAAGGGACCCACTTTGCTGGAACTGAGGCTAACTTGACAGAAGAGAGCAGTACCAGAAGAGTGCAGGGGGACAGAGCATGGTGTAAGCATGTTAGGCAGCCAGTGCTCATGCTGTGCTGTTTACTGACACGGTTTATGCTGAGGGGCAATGGAGGGAAATAGCGCCAGCCAGCTCCTTTTTCCATGGAAAGGGATCTCCCCTGCTTGCTGCTTTCAGGGAAGGAGTCCCAGAAGAACAAATAATTCCCCCTTGTGCATCCCCGGCATTTTTCAGATCACCATTGTCATGCTGTCTCCAGCCTGCTTGCCTGTCAGAAGCAGCACAGTGCACTTTGGGCTCTATCCTAAACAAGCCTACTGACTTTTAAAACTTCCAAATTTAGGGATTTGCTGTTGTGGGGAGCTGCGCTGATCTTGCACTAGATCTTGTGGGATTGAGCCCTGCAACAGGCTCCACACTAAGCCTTAAGATTCTCTCTCTCTCTTCCTCTTTCCCTCTCTCCCACTCACTCTGTGTCTCTCTTTCTAAAATTAAAAAAAAAAAAAAAAGAAAAAGAAAAACAAACCAAAAAAAATATCCCTTTCTCACAGGAATCTTGATTGTTTCAATCATTCAGAAAAACACCTTCTAAATTAATTATATGCTCCAGATCAGGGGTTGGGAAAATATAGCCTGTATGCTGTTTTGCGAAGTTTTATTGGAACACAGCAACACCTATTCATTAACTTCTTGTCTAAGGCAGTTTTCATACTACAATGGTAAAGGTAATTGTACTGGCAGAAATCCTATAGCCCATAAATATCTGGGTTTTGCAGAAAAAAAGTATGCCAAATTTGCTATAAAGATCATGAATTTTATATATTATTTTTTTCTGTTTTCTGAATGGAACTTTTTACTATAATTTTGTAAGCCATTGCTATCAACGAAACTACCTCAAATTCAGTGGTAGAAAACAACAATACGTTACTATTGCTCATGGTTTTGCATTTCATTTAAACTTTATTCTATTGTCAGAAGAACTCAAGCATGCAGATGTGGGCTGAGTCAGTGTCCCTTAATCTCTAAGAGGCCAGGGATCAGCAACTTTTCTGTGAAGGACTAGATAGTAATTATTTTAGGCAAGGCTCTTCTGGGCTTTTACAAGATCGAACAGAAGTGTGCACATCCCCTTGGGTCTAGGTTTAGGTATTGATGATGAAAAGTTGGCCACATTCTTTTGGCCAAAGCAAATAATAAGGGCAGCCCATATTTGAGGGCTGGGAATACAATCTTCAATTCTTGATAAGAAGAGCTGTAAAATCCATTGCAAAAGTTAGATACAGTAAGAGATTTTTTTTTGAAGGGCTATTTTTGCAATTCTTGACTGTCATACTTTTCCTATTCTCTCTCCTCTCCTCTACATTCATTCACATACCCTTCAGCTACATGTAGTAAATGCCACAATCAAGATGCAATAACCAGTACTTGCACATACAGAGTTCATGAAATTGGAACTAAACGCAGTAGCAGCACGTAACTTTTCTCATATCGCAGAAGAGTGAGTGGCCTTTTCTTTCTTTCTTTTTTAAACGTGTATTTATTTTGGGAGAGAGAGAGAGAGAGAGAGTGAGCATGAGCAGGGGAAGGGCAGAGAGAGAAGGAATCTCGAGCAGGTTCTGCACTGTCAGCACAGAGCCCCACACGAGGTTCAATCCCAAGGACCACAAGATCACAACCTAAGCCAAAATCAAAAGTTGGACGCTTAACCAACTGAGCCATCCAGGTACCCCATGAGTGGCCATTTCTAAAATCATAAACTTTATTAACGGGAAGAAGAATGAAAGTGGATATTTGGCATCCTCTGGTATAGACACTACAAGTCTATTCTATTGATGTTTGACACCCAAGTTCAAACCCCACTCTCCTCCCACTCTCTTCCATTCCTCTCTCCAACTTTACCAGACAATTGTAAGGTATTGACCTTTCTCTATGAAACCCTGTACTTGAGTGGGGGCAGACTGGGCTAAATCCCCAGGGGTTAGATACTGGCTGGCCTAAGCCAGTTAAGGTCCTGGCACTATTCTAGTTAGTTGCTTGTTAAGGGCAAGGGCATAGAAGACATTTTCTGGAGATTGAGGAAGGTGTGCTGGTGTTAATGGGAATAGTTTTATAATAATTGAGATGAGAAAGAGAGACGATTTATCTTCTGGGTTTTGCTATGTCAGAATATGGTGTCCTGAGCTATGACAGGCATCTTCTGGAAATTTAGGCTGAAGACATTGCCAACATAAAACAGCATAATTGACAGATTAAAAAAATAGTCTGAGTGTTAATGATGTCACTGAGATATGCAAATGTACAGGTACTTAATTCTGTTCTTATGTACACGTATATTAATATATTATTATCTGATTAGTTAAGAAATTATGTTTTTCATACTTTAATTCAAAAGCATTCTAACTGAAATCACCTTACTCAAAGCATAATAATAATAATAACAATAATAACAACAACAACGACGACGACGACAACAATAGCAACAACAAAAACTGGATGTAAAGAAAGTCTGGTCTATGAATACCATATACTCAAAGGAGGAAAAGTATGTAAAAAAGGGATAGAGTGTGGGATTACATGTTGGGTGGGGTGGGTGACGAAATTCAAAGATGAAGCTAGAAGGAACTTTAATTCACCATTAACACCCATGGCAATCCAAAGCAACATCTAGTTCTATTAGAGTTTTCATGGAAGTGAAAGGCCTAGAGTAGAAAAGTGTATCAACAAGTTGCACAGAAGGATGGAGGGATAGACCTTGCAAAGAAAGTTCATGCCTCTAATCCAAAAAATAAAGTGCACACAATATTTCAAAAGCAAGACAGCTTTTACAACTGAGACAACATTTTGGTCAAAATCAGACTATCCAAAAATGTAACAGTGAATTACCTAGTAAGGGCTAGCCTTCTTAAATCTTCACTATGCAAGGTCAGATTTAAAGAGAGCCTACAGTTTCATGTGAAAGTCAAGCCTGCCCAGCTGGTAAGACAGGAGGAATTCAGAGCGGGGGCACCAAGAAGACTCTTGAAGGTGGTTCAGATCTAGAGCACGTACAGTGATGGCCCTTGAGAGAATGCCTACCATATGTACAGGTGAATGTCAATATCTCTCAGGATAAATAACCAAGCTTTTAAAGACTGAAGAATAATGGAGGCATGACACAAATATATTAGAAAACCATGCTAGTGTATTCCCACTCTCAAATGGTATAAAAATATTTTAATATGGGATTGAAAATCCCCCTTTAATTTTTTTTTAATTTTTTTATTTATTTTTGACAGAGAGAGAGAAAGCACAAGAAGGAGAGGGTCAGAGAGAGAAGGAGACACAGAATCTGAAGCAGGCTCCAAGCTCCGAGCTGTCAGCACAAAGTCCCACATGGGGCTCAAATTCATGATCCGCCAGATCATGACCTGAGCTGAAGTCGGACACTTAAAAGACTGCGCCACCAGGCGCCCCTGAAAATCCTCCTTTTATTTAAACCCATTATATGTTTCAGTTTTCAATATTTTTGACAATTACCATAGTATGTATTTCTGTGGATATTTATATGGTGCTTAATTTCTATACTAGACTGTAACTTTCGTAAGAGCAGAAAATCTATTTCCCATATAGGGAAAGGTCCCTAAAGAGTTCCTTATGAATGTGAAATTTTCTCCATTTCATCTTAAGGAAGGGGAGGAAAAAGAACTCAATTTTACATAAAGCTCATACATAAAAAAATTGAAATTGTGATAGGTAAGTAAGATCCAGAATAACATTTTATCTGGCTTTTGCTTTACTCTGGAAAAGGTTAAATGTGGCCTAAAAAGACATGAATTCACATACCATCAAAGTATTTTAAAAAGGAAAACAAGAGGACTTTACTTACTTCGAGAAAACCAGTGGCATCTGGTCTAGCGTAATATAAAAAGGAAAACTATAGAAAGCCTGGGTCTCCAGGAAAAAAATAGCAATGTCTAAAATCAATAAGCACTTGCCACATTGTAACAAGGATATTGTATTGATTTTTCAAAGTTCAGTCTGTGCTCATTTAGAAACTTACTATTTGGTGTATGTCTATAGACTTTTATTAATATATATGTAATATAATATTCAACTTGCCAGCTATCCAGATAAATGATTTGAAACTGTAATGATCAGCTATATGCCCACATACCATATGTAACAATGGGTTTCTCTTACAATTGCTGTGAAATCTTCATATTATGATCCACTTTGTTACCAATAGTGCAGACACAGAAACACACACACATTAAGAGTAAACCTCAGAATTTTAAAATATGATCAAGTGTTGCTTTCAAGGAAAATTTGACATAAGCATAGATCTTCACAAAATATTTTGGGCAAAGGTTACTGAATATATCATTGGCTATCCTTACTTTTTTATTTTTTTAACGTTTTATTTATTTTTGAGACAGAGAGAGACAGAGCATGAACGGGGGAGGGGCAGAGAGAGAGGGAGACACAGAATCGGAAGCAGGCTGCAGGCTCTGAGCCCTACACGGCCCAGAGCCCGACGCGGGGCTCGAACTCACGGACAGCAAGATCGTGACCTGAGCTGAAGTTGGCCGCTTAACCGACTGAGCCACCCAGGCGCCCCAGCTATCCTTACTTTCTGACTAAATTTAATAGGGTATTTTGAGAATTGAGTGTCTCTGCTTACATGGTCATATAAAACCAGCAGTTTCCTTAAAAGTCTGAAATCATGATTACAGAAAAAGATAAAATTAATAACTTGATACAAACCACTGGGCCATGTCAAAAGTACTTCCTCTCACGAAATCTGGTTTAGAAATTTTAGATAAGATTGAGAGAATCCATTACTATGATTCTACTGCGGTAGTGTGGGTACATATTATAGAACTATTCAAAATAGCTATCTAGAAATTTAAAGTTATCCAACATTCAGTCACATTCATTTTTTCCTTTTTAATTAGATAAGCCACATGTTTGTACCATAACCATTTAAAAAATAAATTAGAATAAAAGCAATACAGAAACATTAACTGAGATCTTACAACCTAGATATACATTATCATGGCAATATATTTATAGATACTTTCCTAGATATATGCACACATACATAAACCCATAAAATTCAATGATAAAAATATGATTTAAAAAATCCATTTGTCTCCATCTATATCATAAATACTAAAAGAAACTACTAACTGCTACTGTCTAAACTGAGAAAGGCAACACACTTTCTTCAACCCTACTCATTATATGATTGCTAAAAGAACAAGAATCACATTAGTTAAAAGAACAGAATAATATAAGTATTTTACAGCATTTATTATTTAGTTTTTTCAAAGATGTTTTATCCTTTGCACTATGGTAAATTTAAGCTAGAAGAATGACCTAAACTAATTTGAAAGATTACTAACTCTTGATCCTTTCACAATTTTGACTCCCTTTTATTCAATTCTTTATTTTGACAAGTCTCTCAGAAGTCTACAGTTACATCTTTAAGTAATGTTTTATCACCCTTGTTATCTGAGTGTGTCTGGACACAGTGAGAAAGTCTAGAGTCATCAATATGTGCATATGTTGGGGGTATTTTATTCTTTGGAAAACTATATTTTCTATTTTTCCTTATTCCCATTCATAGGTAGCTCTGTTTTGTTTTTCAAATACATACATGTGACCTTGTTTCTTCTTTTTATCCCTGTACCATAATTTTTTAAAAAAAACCTGTGTCTGCGTTCTTTCCACTTGTTTGGTATGCTGGAATTCTCTTCACTTTATGCACCAAAGGGAATTTCTTACCACACATTTTTGTCAGCTATGTTTTTCGGTTCATCTTCAGTGGCAGTTACTAGAAGAAAGGATCTAAGATCATGTCCTGTATTACATGTACTATTTTCAACTATATTAAGTGATATGAGTTCATACCAATGTCATCTAATCTAATCTAATACTACATGTTAGCTTAGCCTTATCCCCTTTGCTTGTCTGTAACCTCCCTCAATAACAAGACACTTCTATTTGGATATTAAAGGAAATAACCCCTCGCCAAAAACAAAACAAAACAAACCAAACCAAAAAGACAGAGAGAGGGAGAGAGACATGTATATGGATTCAGAATTAATACATAATCCTTCAGGAAAAGACATTACCTATTTGAGTACTGTGCTTATATACAATTCCTTTTGCCTTTATACTTACAAAGTCCACTTATTTCTAAAGTTACTTAGGTCAACAACTCCCCCACACCCTTCAGTGAGCCAATTTAATATATTTATAAACATTAGATTATCTTCTTGTAGTGTGCATTGTGTCCTAAGATCCCCCAAACTCTTAAATGTTTTGCATACTTTAAGATTCAATTTTGTGCTGTAAAGTTTTATGAATTTTGAAAAACGCGTAAAACATATCTATTGGGAAATAATATAAGTGCATATGAATTTTAACTCTATTATCCACATTATTATTACATTAGAAAGAGAAAATAAAATAAAATTTTTATTTGCCTCAAAGTAACTATCCATTGGGAGATTCTGTTATGAATTTCATAGACATAAGTATAATTAAGTATAATGATAAAAATTAATTTTTAAAAAAGTTGTCAAAGTGCGATAAAACATGTGTTCATTGGGAAACAGTACTAAAAAATCTTGGTTTATTGTCTGTGTTTTTCCTTGCATCTGAAAAATAAAGATATTCTTTTTAATTGAATTAGATCACTATTTTTGCATAAATTGCCATATTATGTAATGAAACATCCATATTTGAATTGATATAAATTTTATAGCTATATCCTGGTGATTATTAACATCTCAAGAGAAGAAAACTGTGGATTCAAGTTACTGTTTTTTTTCCCCAAAACATCATAGATAAAATAGTTAAGTACTACACTCATTAAAATTAATCTAGTATATTTGTAAATAAACGTGATTATTTCATACCACTCTATCTGTTTGAACAATTTTTCAGAAACAAAATTGATCTTGGCATTTACATTCAGAGTTATTGGCATTATGTCATAGAATAACACTGCCTTAAAAGATGAATCACATACCGTATTTCTGCCGTGCTTATTGATTATCCTTCAGCATATAAAGAACTTGTAAGGTTAAAAAGCATTTAAAGATTTATTACCAGTATTGATCTACTTTTTTTTGTGGTGCTGAAAGCAAATATAAATCCAGTTCCAGCAAAAGATACAGTAAACATTATTGTTTAAACACCAGAATTTAGCAATTTAGGGGATGTTTTCACTATATCATAAGATGTATTATTTGCTACTGGTTACATATATGGATTCTTATTTCATTATCAAGATTTATCACCTTGTTGGTGCTTATTATTGATTTAGTAAAAACTAAACAAATCTCAGCTCCAGCCCATGGAATGTTTCCTTGATTATGGGTATGCTATTCTTAATTCAGCTTAACCAACCCAAAACATGATATGGATAATCTTTTAGAATGGAATAAAAATACTCTTTAGCTCTACCTCTACTTCATCTATATCTATATCTAAATATTTTGTTTTCTCTTTCAATACCTGTGTATTATATTTAATGAAACTACAATGTATCTGCATACCATATTTTATCACATTTATCCCATGTATATACTGTATATGTACATACATACATATATGTATATATATTTAAAATAATTTTTGTGCATAAAAACACATAACTTCCCATATGCTCTAGAGGGCTAAAATTTTAATGTGATGTTTTAAATACATCTTTCTGTATATCTAGCTTATATTTTTTATGTGAACATTACAATCATTACTCGAAATTAGAAGATGAGTTAAGACAGCTGAAACACTTTCCCTCCGTAACTCTGGACCGAAGACCAATGGAAAATTGATATAATCTATCACATTAGCACATGTAGGGTGTGGGTACAGACCACGCTTTTAGTTTTTCTTCTGTACCAAATATACAGTTCTCATATTATATGGATTAAGTAGGCCAGGCACAGCGTTTTAATCAGGAAGCTAGACATTTTCATTAGATAATTGATATTTACCATTGTATCATGTTCTCCAAGAATAGTTGTCTCAGAGATGACAAAAACACATCTGTACAAACAGAACTGGAAGTTGCTTCACGCATTTGTAATATCCAAGTTATTGAGTGTTAATGGCCTCTGAAAGAAGTACATATTTCTCTTAAACATGGCAATGTTATAATCATGGATAAATGGTGTTTATTATGCACTTTCACACAACTAATGCTTGATAGACATAAAGAAAATGTTCAAAAATTCTCTAGACTCGACAACAAAAGGAATAGTGAAAATATTTCCAATTTCTTTTATGTAAATGCATACCCAACAGAAAAACTGGAATATTTCTGAAAAGCAGTCATAACATATCAGTTGAAAAAATTTCAAATCAAACAGACATGGATCTAATCTGAAACCAATATCTGTAGGAACGAAAAGCCAATATTTTGAGATTATTTTTTTAAAATGTTGTAGCATATAAGATCACTGCTTTTTGAACTCTGAAAATAGGACCTCCACCTATGACATTTTTTTTAATATTCTTTGAAAGGTCAGATAAATGTCATTTCATATTTCAGACTAAGTGCAGATGACCAGCTGTATCTGAAAAGTGATTTCATTACTTCCCCTTATCCAGTGCTCACATTCCTTCACACTCACCAAGATGTGGTCTGTAGGCTGTTCTCACCTTTCCTGTTTGTGGTGGAGTCCACTTCGACCTCCTCTACCTCTCTGCCCAGACCATTTCATGGTCAGCAATTTCATGTGCTCCAGAAACCCATCTCGGTCATTCTGTTGTCCCTGTCTTGGCAGCTGCAGACTACGGGTTGATTGCCATTCCCACTTCTGCTTCCAAAATGCCAGAATTTGTGAAACATGTTGCCCTCCCTCACGCACACTTTTTCTTTTTTACTAGAAAGTAATACAATCTAATCAATTAGTCCCATAGTAATGGACTGAACATGTGATGTCCTACAATGGTTCTATTTATTTCTAATCAGCCTTGTTCTTAGTTCCCAGTGTACTGCTTCTAGACCTTTCTCAAGAGCTGCTTCCAAATTTCTTCAGCTCGTTAAGCCCTGAGGATCAGGTGTGTTTTCCTCTTCCCCTTTTAAGTCCTTTCTGCACACTTTCCTGAGAAGATCAAGAACATTCAATGTGCTCTCTCTCAACTTTAATTGTATGTCTTATATTATGTCTTTGTGATTTCAACATTTTTTTTCACTTTTTTTTTCTGTGTGGAGAAAAAGGAGGAGGAGGGGGAGGGGGGAGGAGGAGGAGGGAGAAGGAGGAAATAAATTTACACATATATAATATATATTATTTATAATTACATATATATAATATATAATATGTAATATAATTATATACACACACATACATACACACCACCCACATAAACACACACACATGCACGTGTGCATATACACATACAGGTCACTCCTGTTTTCCAGAGAGAAGCTCGTCATTTGAGCATTTCAGTTCCTATCTTTGCTCCAAAGCTGTGCTCAGTACTTCTCTCATATTTTCACTTCTTCCTCTCTACTGGGTCCATCTTTTGTTAATATTCCTACCTTTGCTCCCAACATTACAACAATGAAAACAAATAACATATTCCTAAACTAACGTTACTCTCCTAACTTATGCTACCCTTTGTCATCACACATTAAAAGAATCATCTATATTGATTTTTTTCTGTGACTCCTCGTGACTCTCTTCTGCTCACCATCTTGTAAAAACTCATGCCACCCTGATCATCATCGCAAATTTATATGTTGCAGTACTTTCTTTGTAATTTTCTTTAGTATCAAAAAACAACTATTCCTTCCATCACTCTTCTTCCACAGACATTAGACTCGCTAGTTTTCCATAATGTATTTTAGAGGTTTTTGTTTTGTTTTGTTCTTTTTTCCACTGATGTCTTCTACTTTTCTTCCCACTCTTTATCTCTGAATGTAAATGCTTTAGAAAGGTCCACCTATCTTTATTATTCACAACTCTGGCAATTTTCTCATCATAAATCTTACAATCATCTGTTTTAGAATAACCAAGGGAATTATGGACCTGTAGATTCTCCACCTCTGATCCAGATCTACCAAATCAGAAAACCTGGAGAAGTGCCCGAAATTCTCAGTTTCTAACAAGCACTCTTAGTGGCTATTATTTATCCCATGGATCAATAATTATTGCTGCATATATTCATCCCTTTGGTGATTTTATTTAATTCTGTAATTTATTATACCACCTCTATGAGGGCATCTCCAGAGTTTTACCCACATGCGGACCTTATTTTTTAAATTCTTGCTCCGTATTTCCAGCTGCCAGATGGCTATTATCATTGATAGTCTCTATCAATAATCCCATCATGTCATATATACTCAAATTCCCCCATTTGAGATTGTAGAATTGATTTAAAAATTTTATTGGAAACCAATATAGATGTATTTGTAGGATGTAGTTGTGACAAGTTGATGACAAGACAAAGAAATAGCCAGGTTTATTTGCTGTAGTCTTGTCCTCCACATGAAACAAGTTCTGTTTTGTTTTGTTTTTATGATCATGATTTCTTCTCATCTGCTTTATTAGAATTTATTTACTTCTAAACTTCAAAATATATGGATAATGGGCTTCTCCAGATTTTTTTTTTTCAACGTTTATTTATTTTTGGGACAGAGAGAGACAGAGCATGAACGGGGGAGGGGCAGAGAGAGAGGGAGACACAGAGTCGGAAACAGGCTCCAGGCTCTGAGCCATCAGCCCAGAGCCCGATGCGGGGCTCGAACTCACGGACCGCGAGATCGTGACCTGGCTGAAGTCGGACGCTTAACCGACTGCGCCACCCAGGCGCCCCGGGCTTCTCCAGATTTATTACACATTCCAAGAATTAAAGAGGGCTCGGATAGTGCTGGAGTGTCTATAGTGTATGTTTGTGTATTTATAATGATAATTGAGATTTCAATTTAATTTGTGGTACAGGACACTTTTTAGACTCCTAAAATGGTGACTTTTAAAAAACAGTGACTTATTCAATTAAGCTCTTGATCACTTAAAGAAAAATAACATCTTTATATGTTGCTGTGTTTTCAATTTCCTGAATACAATACTCAAGCAACACATACTGTATATTAAACAGCAACCTGTCTCAGGACACACAGTGTTAGATTCATATGTTCTTACATATTTTCGTTACGTTTGAATTGAGTCCAACATTTTTATAAACCTTCACTGCATACAATGGCTGGAGAGATAAAAGAATTATTGAAAATTACCATAACTGAGGGTGGATGTACTTTGAACATCACTATCAAAATTTTATGCGCAGATGTGACATTCATCTGTCCATTGTTATGAAAAGAGAAATTTAAATTTAAGGAAATTTTGCACACTAAAATTATGGCCTCAAAATGTGTATAGTAAAAAATAACCTTTAAACATTTTCATAAAAAAAAGACAAATTTTAATGTTCTGTTACAAGGTCATTACACCAAAAATGCATTAGAATTCAAAGGACAGTATGTGCAACTTTCCCTTGCAGTGTACCCTACTCTAATTAAGAATACTTAACTTTAAAATTAATAAGAAGAGAGACATTTGCATCTTATGTCATAGTCCAAGTCATTCAGTAAGACAATACATTTAGCATCGAAATTACTCACTATTTCCATGCACAAATTGTGCACAAACAATAGAGCTGTTATTTGTGTTCCAGTAAAATTACATACAATGAAAATGTGATGGATACGGAACCATGCCTTATAGAGGAAAAGTTTTATTGGAAATGATAAGTCTCCCCAATGCACATATGGCCATTCTACGGTCCTTGTTATCTAACGGATTTCTACTCCAACACAGATTAGGCTCACAATACACATCAATTTTATTAAACTGTTGCTACATTCTGCTAAAGAACAATATAACTATTATTACAAAATGCCTATTCTACATGTTATTTTGTCACAATTGGTGCAATAACTTCATAAGTATTAGTATGCTCTAATTAATAACTTCAATTTAAGCTGAGACACCTGCCAGAGGTAATCCAATATATCTAAGCAGGATATATTCATAACCTTTCTTCATTTCTGATATATATAGATATATCTATCTATCTATCTATCTATATATATATATATATATATATCTTGCTCATGAACTGCTGATAAAATTAGAACCTTAATAAAAGTGAGAAAAAAAATCTCTTTTCCTGGACTTCCTAGAAGCAGTGAATACAAAACCATTTGAAACCAAATGCTATTAAGAAATAGTTTCACGAGATTGCAAATAACCATCATCTGACAGTTCCTAATCTTATGTATAATAGGAAATTTATTTCTTGTGTATGTGCCTGGAAAAAATATAAATATGCAGAATACATTGTAGCAAGGCTAATTGATCAATGAATAGACTTCCCAACAGCAAACACTAAATATACCAAAACAGTACCTGTCTGGGCCACTTTTTCTCCTCAAAGAGAAGCCATGTCCATCAAGAGGGAATGTGGTGGGTTAAACAATATCTCCTTCCAAAAGATGACCATGTAATGGACAAAAAGACGTCAAAAGAGTCCTTGAAATACGTTACCTTACATGGAAAAGGGTACTTGAGACATTATGTTAAGGATCTTGACTTTGGGAGATTATTCTGGATATCTAGGAGGCCTACTAGAATCACTGAGATGTTATAAGAGGGAAGTGCCTTGATTATGGAATCAGAAGGCACAGAGAGATTGGTATTTGAAGACGCTAAACTGTGGGCTTGAAGATAGAGCAAGGGGCCAAGAGCCAGTGAATGCATGAGGCTTCTAGAAGTTGGAACGGACAAGAAAATGCATTATCTCCCAAAGCCTCCAGAAGACATGTAGACCTGCTGACACTCTGATTAGCTCAGAGATATCTTGTCTTTATTTTAGCCTCCGGAACTATAAGTGAATACATTTCTGCTGCTGTAAGCCATATATTCTGCCTCTCAGTAGACCATCGCCAGAAAAATAAAATTTGATGTAGAATAGAATAGTTCAACTTATTATTAATTTAATTCATGTCAAATATATGGTCCCTGGAAACACACAATTTCCTGGATTTGTGGTGTGCGTGGTCATTATTTGATTCTGCTTATAGCATACTTACTCTAATACAGAAAGGCAAAGATAAATATCATCATCAATGCTTTACTTATGGGTTTAATTATAATGTATTACTGATATGGGATACATTGCACATGCATTCTAAGAAACGCTACTCCGAAAAAGCAGGGAGCAGAATTTTATCGTCACAAGATAAATATGCCCTGTTCTCATAATCCACACTAGTAAATACGATTTGACTTTAACACTAAGTGAGTTATTGTTCTGTATAGCATCTGATAATCATGGCCTCCTGAAAAAGCACTGCCTGGAGAATTTAGAAATTCTAATGTTTTTGTTTGCTTCTGAGAGATCCTCACTGCATAATCTTTGAACACTCACTTCACCTCTGGACATCTCAGTCTCCTCATCTACAGCATTAGAAAGTAAGACACTCCTGTATGATTCTCCTTGAGTCAGATGTTTCCAATATGATGAGGCAAGCCTAACAGATCCAGAAAGAATGGCGGCGCTCTTATTTTTCTCCCAGTACAGGGCACTACAATACGTAATTGAGGATGTGAAGAGTTAGTTGTTTGCTCCTCGAAGTTCAGCACAACTGAACTGGAAGATAAATCCCAAACTATTTTGCTTAGAATCACAACCTAACTTTCATTTGGTTTATAATATAACCAACTGTTTCTGCCTTATTTGCATACTGCTTATATTATAATTGTCTAGTGGTACAATTTTGTTACGATTATTTAGAAGAGCAGTCAGAAAACCAAGAAAAACAA
Source organism: Prionailurus viverrinus (assembly GCF_022837055.1). NCBI lineage: Eukaryota > Metazoa > Chordata > Mammalia > Carnivora > Felidae > Prionailurus > Prionailurus viverrinus. The sequence continues at coordinate 89,181,433 of NC_062572.1, read as the reverse complement.
CATTTTGAGGTTTAACCCTCTACTCGATCCCTCACATCAATCAATATGTCCTCAAATTGCTGCTCTCCAGACCTAAGAGTATATTGAGGATGATATAAATTATCAGGAACATGAGTTGAACAATAGGCAATATATCCATTTAGCTTTATAGCATATACATAGAAAAATGTCAGATGCAGACAGAAAAATAGGACCGATTTTGACATCCATGAGATCATTTTCTCCCAGCTTCTCATGTCTTCCCCAGAGTGTGTAATTAAGTACTGTGACCTTCCCTTCCTTCCTTCCTTCCTTCCTTCCTTCCTCCCTCCCTCCCTTCCTCCTTCCCTCCCTTCCTTCCTCCCTCCCTTTTTTAATAGAATTACAGGCTTTGACATCAGGCAGCTTGAGTTGTCTCTCTCACTCTCTCTCTCATCTTTCTCTCGCATCTCTCAATACATGATAGACAGACAGATGTGGAGGCAGCGATGGAAATAGATACTTTTCTGACTTTCTAATATGGCGCGAGCCTGAAGGTAACAGCTGAAGAGTAGGCATATCATTTACTGGGCTAAGTCTCCTGTGAGTTGCTGTGAGAGCAATTCTTGGGGAAATGAAGTTTAAGCTCAGACCTGAGGGATGACAGGGGAAGATGGCCAGACAAAGTGGTGGAGGAAGGAACGGCAACAGGAAGGAAGAAACTTCTTGGACGTGGTGCTCTATGTGCACAAGCAAGAGGGCCAGAGAACTTGGCATGCCCAGGAGCTGACTGTTACTCTCTTCCTCCGGAGTGTAGATCATGGGAGAAATGAAGGTGGCAGACGGGACAAATAGGAACAAAATAATAGCAATGCAAAGAAATAACGACCCATGATAACAATGAACTTGTTCTCTTTAGCTGAGATCCTACACTTTCTCTCCAGCATGTGTTCTCATAATTCAGTCAATTTCTTCCACCATCAATGCTCGGTCCTACCTGAGACACCTGTACTGTCATTCTACCAACAGTCCTAGCGGCTACGCCTGAGGGGAACTGGAAACCAGATTGACTGGCAATTAGTACTAAACTTTAGTAATCCCCAGAAACTTTAGGGAAGAGAAAAATGATCTAAATTTATTCGGTTGTTATGAAAACATGTACTTATGTTTCAGAAGCAGGAACTTTCAAGCAAGTTAGTAAATAAAATTAAGACACAATGTTTCTGTTTCATGAACTTTTGTCATGAGAGTCAAACCTTGTTTGTGATGTGGTGTGTATCACGTATCCTTAATATTCCTTTTAATATTTTGTTATGAAAGTACTATTAGGTTATGGCAGATAAATTGGGTAATAGAGAAAAATAGTATTATATGATTATGCCCTCCTAAATTATTTGTCTTGTCCTTTTGTTTTTTCCTTTGCCTTTTTAATTCAAAATAGATTTCTGCATTTGAACTGAAATGTTTTGACTTATGGAATATATTTTATTTTAAAAGTTAGAACCTATTATATACATTTCTATATTTTTAAGGATTGTGTGCACATGTGTATGCATATTCTGATTTCTCTATAGAATATAAAAGTGTTAGCACTTAGTATTTTCAATATGGTCCATATTCAGTCAAGAAACTACTGTCAAGAACTATCAACAGTATAGAATTTAATTTCTAAAATTGTATAATTTGGAAGTGATTTACTTCTAAATATTTATAAATAGATGGCTTGGGAAGGTACTAAATCAAATGACTTCAAAGACAATGCCTCTTACCATGACAAAAATTTTTCCTTCGAAAAATGAACATGATTCAGAGAGAAAAACAGGCATACAACAAGCCTATAACAAGAGAGAAAACATTGTGTTTTCTCTTAAATAAAAATAAAAAAATATAGCGTATAAAGAATGTGGGAAAATCTTTTTTTATTTTTAATCTCACCACTGTTGGATTTCCATGAAACTTAGAATAAGAAAGTACGATTTTGCAAATTACGCATTTGACTTTTTTTACCCTTAAAAGAACAACTTAAAATACCATTTATTGCTCATTAATAATATTCAGAAGTGACAGATAAAATGTGCATATATTCTCCAAAAGGATTTTGCCCTTTTGTGATAAAGGTTCTAAAATTGAATATTTGTGCCCTGAAATTCCACAGAGCATCCTAAGCTATGGGAGGAGAGGACAGTGTGTTCATTTTAGCCATCATTTTTCAAAATAAGCCCCGGTTCTTCTTTCTGTTAACACTTGAATAATGCAGAGCCTCATATAACGCATTCTGTCTTCAGAGTTTTGTTCTATTACACCGAAAAGAATCACTGATATGAGTTATTTACTGGTGGCATACTTAGTCATGATACATATGTAAAGGTATTTATGATTTGCATATAAATGTTGCATGTATGAACACAGACACTTGACTTCTGACATACACACACATGTATATGTGGGGCTCCTCCTTGTCCCTTGGACCTAACAGTGTGTCCCACAGATTTACAGCTGACATTCTCTGTGTTTCTGCGACTGTCACGAACACCGCTGTCTCACGTACTGTGGGCCAGGGAACTATCACATCTCGGGAGCTGTCCTCCAACAGTAACTCCAGGAAGCTGGTGAATAAATAGCTCAGCCTTCTTGCCCCATGAGTGAAATAAGTCAGAGACACCTGTTTTAGACAAATCTCCTAATTCCAGCCCTGTCTCTCTGCCCCAGTATGAGAGTCCAAGCACCCACCAGTGGTACCCAGCTTCAAATCACACCTGGACCACATCTCCCTACTCTGCCCATGTTGCTTGCTCCTCCGGACAAACTCCTCGGTGGCTCTGTGTCAGCTGTGGCAAGATGCAAAATTGAGACCTCATGTTTGTCTTTTTAGCACGCCTCGTGAATGAGAGGTTTCCATAGACCTCTTCAAGGTTTCTACTTTAATGGTCTCTTTCTCTTGTTCTCTTCTCCAACCTCACGAGTTTACATTCTCCACATGCCTGTGTTCTTTCCTCCCTTCCCTCACCCAGAGGAAGAGTTAAGTGTATGTAAACATGCACACACACACACACGCACACACACACACACGCACCCACAGGCAATCTATGTGATTTATCATATATACAATATACTCTAGCTGTCATATGTATAAGCCTATGTGTGCATATATCTGTATCTGTTTACACTTAAATAGCTGTACATAATCTATGTTCATCATGACAAGTCATATACATTTTTTACACTATGTTTCAAATCACGCAAGCCTAAAGAAACGGTTGTGAATTTAGTCTTTCCAAGGTATCCCTAGTTACTCACAAGGCTTTGAGAAATAAGTTGTAAAAACAAACACTTTAAAAGTCACCAACGTTGAAGGATTAAAAGTTGATACGTTGTGAAAATATTCATTGCTATACATCAGTGACTCTAGCATGGCATTAATATAAACATAAGGGATCATATTTTTCCATCAGTGGGGTTGTTTTAATACAAATATATTCTCTGGAATTGCAATATTCTCTGGAAAAAAGCATATTTGTTTTTCTTTTGACAAATTAATACGGCATAAAAGACCGTGACATTTTCATAAAGTGTACGTTTACGTGATATGTTAATTATTTTATGATAAAAAATAAATTAATTCATATGTTTAAATAATTTCATCTTCATGTTTCAACATCGAAACATAAATTTCTTCATACTTTATGAAGTATACCTTATACTTCCTTAAAGTTAAATAGGAAAAATAATCTTGCACTGAAATAAGTTAATGGGTTATAACCAAACACTGGTTTAATCTTTCTCAGGAATATTTTATGTTTATGTAGACTTACATAGGTATTATTTAAACTGTTACTTATTTGTTGTTCCTTTCAATGTTGAAATTAATTCTTAAACACAGACCATTTGGCATATTAGACAACTTACTGACTCAGAACATAGAAATTTAAGATTTTAGAAAGCAGGGAAGAATATTCAATAATATAACATTTTTCTAAACTGCAAAGAATCTTTGTATTTATATCAGGTTTCATCTTTTGTGGCTACTTATTTTTACAATGCATTTTTTAGAGCTGTTGTACCTGACATTGTTATATTCACTGCCTACGATAGAGCATTTTAAATTCCCTTGTTCAGAAACAAAACTATATCACCTCTAAATGACACAGATTTATGAGGATAGATGACAAATGTACAAAATAGGACTGTCAATTGGACCTTTGTCCTTTCCTTCAGTTCACCAACAGCAGATAGATTAAACCTACAAAAAAATGCTTTCTGTATTTTCCAAACAAAGAATTGCTTGGAATATTTGGAAAGTGCAGGATTGCCTTGGGGATCATATTTCTCTATCTATAGAATGACATTCTCCTACTGTGATATTATTTTACTTTATGCAAAATGATCTGTAAAATCTTAAAAACTCACTGATTTGAAATGTTTCCTTGCCAGACGTTTAAGCCCTTGGATGTCCTTAAATAAGCAGCTTCCAAATTTGGCAAGTTTCTTGAGTTTAAGTACACTGGGAAGAACATTTAATCTCTGACACATACACACAAACAGGAAATGCACATCCAAAGAAAAGTATGAATCACTTTTTCTGTATCTACAGGAAATAGGCTATTTTTTAGTTCCTGGAGATTTAAAATAAGTAATGCCAAATCTCAAAATATTTTAGCATATTATAACCATCACTGTGTTAGTAAAATTATTAGGAAATGGTCTAGGGCAATTTATGTTCATTCAGAGTGTCGGTGATGATTGGAGAGCTTGGCAAAGGAATTCTTGTACAAAAACTGATAAAAATGTTATTTTGCCCATCTCCAGAAAATATGTGTTAAATATGGCTTTTCAGTCAATGGGAGGTAATTGCAAGGGATTGCAGATCAGGAGGAGTGAGACTTGTGGATATTTCAAATCTCTTCTACTCCGTTGAGGGCAGTTTGGTCAATGATCTTATTCTTCTACTGAAGGCCAGCTAGCTTGTGGTCACTGCCCTCCACAATAACTCCCCTAGAAATCATTGTATGTCTTGCCCTTGCCCCTTCAGAGCAAAGCATTTTCACAGCTTTCTTCTGTGACTAGTTCCTGAGTCCTTAGCTAACCCTTCTGTTCCCTTATCCTTATCCAAACTCTTAAAATAATCACTTTAAACACTCTCTTCAATTACTCCCTTAGGAAATTATTCATCCATTTCCTGCCAAGAACATCATAATACACATTATGTTTTCAGGTTCTATATATGGCACCATGAAAAAGCACTCAAGACTGGGAAAAGTTAAAATCTCTAGGCTAGGAATATTAAGAGTCCTATTTCCTTTAAAAAAATCTTGTAATAAAATGAAAAGTGACCAATAATGTAATTAGATGCTCAAACTCAGAATGTTGGTTTACAACGACATCATTTGATCATTTAACAACCATCCAATACTTCTGTGATGCACTACATGCAAAAAAAATGAGGTGAAGAATAAAAGGATGTTTTCTAAAGCATACATTATTCATATTTCTTGTCGTATAACTTGAGATTTGGGAGTTGTGTGTCTTGACTTTGAGCTACCTAATCAAAGGACTTTTATTTTTATTGCTTCCATTTTAAGAAAAGTGTTATCAGTCTCTTTCTATTTGACATGGAAAGATATGACTGCAGGTCAATGACTACAAAAGAAGATAATAAATGATGAATCTGACATTTATTGCCAATACTAATAGTGGTCATTGTTAAACTAAAATTTTGATTTTATGCATTTCACTTATCAGCACTCACACTGGCTATAACAATCCCATCATGAAAACTGAAATGTGGGATTAAAATTGAATAATAACGAATCTATGAGTATTCTCTACAAAACACCTACTGAAAACTTAAATGATAAATAACAAATTATATTATGGTTCTTCTCCACTGTATGTTTTAGAGTTTCTTTTCAACAAAATGACAGGTACTAATTAGAATTACAAGAGTATGAGAAACAAATGTGGTTTTCAGGTACTGATTAATACACATATTGTTACTGAATTTTTCAAAACTTCACTGAAATTGAGCAGATGGAATATAATTTTTTGAAAACAAAGACTCATGAGTTTCCCCCAAATCTATAGCTGAACAATTTAGACATTTCAAATCGATCCCATAGTGATCCTATCATGATTTTGTCATTAGAGACTCTCTATATAATTAAAGTTAATTTGATTGTCTTAATAAATTATTTGATTCATTAAAAAATATGATGAATTAAATATTAAGAAATCAAAAATGTTTTGGCATTGTGTAGAGGCAACTTAATTTATTTGTTCCAGGTAATCTGAGTGGAAAAACAAAAATGTCTACTGTGAGAATTCAAAGCCCACCTTGGCTAGGCAGCTGAAATCTACATTTCCATGTCCCATGCCATTTCTTTCAGAAATAATCTTCACCAGGGTTTAGTTTGCTAAAGTGCATGTTTTAGTAAATGTTCACAGTAATTGTTTTATGTTATTTCATTCATGTCAACTATTTTTTCTATAGTCATAAGAATAATTTTCACATATTATTGAATCAGAAACACTTGAGCCTGGGAAACTCAACCATCTAGAGCTATTGACTTCAACCTATTTTATTGTCTTAATATTTAATTATTTTGGAAAATGAAGAAGGTCTCACATATTTTTATTAGAAACCTGAATTTTCATTTAAATAGTTGATATGCTCACATAATTGCTGAATGTAATGAATACTGCTATATGTAAGTAAAGAAAATCCAACATTCTTCTAATTTTATCTAGCTGAATCCTCTACATACAACAGCAACTTGATTACTGCGACCATCCATTATATGTTTACACACACACTCCACACATACCATGTTTAATAGTCAGGATTTTGTATTAATCCACCTTCTCTTTCAACTTCTGTTTATATTTAATCTCCTCCCCCAAAATATATTACAAACTGGGTTAGCTAATTATGAAACACAAAAGATAACTGTTATTTGAAATGCATTTCTATTTCTCAATGAGACAGATGAAAGATTTTTGCCTCATGTTTTTTTTTTTATTGCTCTGAGAACAAGACAGGTCTCAGCACCTATTATCTAAATTCACACATTGTTTTGCAAGTTTAGAAAATTTATTTACATAAGTACTTTAGAATTGAAGGAGTATTTTATAGCCATATAACTTTAATTTTTAAATTATTTTTAGTTTATGCAACAAACTTGCCCAATGATATCTGACTACTGACGAGTCCTTTAGCTATAGTTTTAATATTGTTGAAAACAATGATTTTAAAGCATTATATCTGGCATAAGATTTGTTACCTAGACTTTAGAATATTTTTCTTCACATTCTGGGAAATATATCCAATAGTTTTTATTTGTAAGTATAAAGTTATTATTAATTTTACATTTATGATATTATTTTGGGACACTTATTTATCCCAATTATACCCAGAACTGGGGGAGACAACAAATATTGTTAATTTGCTGTTGTTGGTAATATGTTTGTATCTTTTCATAAACTTTAAGAGCATTTTCTGTGAAATTTTAAGACTGAAGACTTTCCTCATTCAGTTTATGAATTAGTGGCAACTTTGAAAAGATCTGTATTTCTAGTTGTTCTCTGAGTGTCTTCTCACACCCTTTGTCAATGCACCATAATAGAAGTCAGGATGGATAAGGAGTATGTCTCAGTTAAAGTCAGAGAAGTATGCTCATGAAAAGCAGAGTGGGAAGGAAGAGTTAGCAGTATATCTTTGGCAACAAGAGTGTTTCCAGGCAGGCCAGTGGTGACAAATTATGCAAAAGAAAACAAAAGTTTGTCCAGTTTTCCTTAAAGCTATACATGCATGTGTACCCTTGGAGAGATTTTGTGGGCATCCAAAGTGATGCATAGCCCAATGTGATCTCTAAAAGCCACTACCTGAATAAATAGGGGTTGATTTATTGAATCTTTCCAAGCAACCATGTACACAGTTAGTATCAAGATTTGAACATTCTAAGCTTGCTCCTTTCAGACCCTTGACCAACTGGATAAATGCTTCATCATTATCCAAAATGGACAACCAGGTACGTTGCCTGAATCTCTACCCAATAGGAAAATATCTCTTCAGCTCTTTCTTTCCAGATCACTTCTGAAAGAGACTTTGTTTACCAGCAATTTTTGGTGTTTACTAATATACTGAGACCATATCTCTATGAAACATTATATTAGAACTACCGTGAGAGGGATATATGTGTCTGTCCACCATTAGATAAAGACAAGGACTTCAATGATTACCTAATTCTCATTTGCTCCTACAATTTACCCCTAACAGGAGGCTCATGAAGACTTTGTGTCTATAGAGATCAACGTCAGCTCATGCCTTATATACTACAGCCCTCAAAAATATGTATTTTACTTTCCTCAGCATAATGCTGTCTGGCGAAAAGCTCATAGAGCTCTTTTAAGGAAGACTGGAGTAATCACCTTCACTATGCTTGCTGAGGTAAGGTAAGATGCAATTCAAATCCACTCCCGTCTCCATCCCACTACCTCCACTTAGTATCAGATTTTCCTCAACCTAGCTTCCAAAATGGAAAATCATAAAATCCTCCATTGGTTTCCCATTACTCTGAAAAAAATAATCAAGATTCCTGGCACTGTGTACTAGAAACTTCATAACCACCTTCCCCGTAGCTTTGTTCCTGACTTACCGCTCATCCTCTACTCTCCATGCAGGGTACATGTTTTCTGAGGCCTCAATGAAGGCCTCAATATCAAGGCTTAAGACACTGACCCTTCTCCCTGAATTATTCCTTGTTTCTCCTTTTTTTGTTAATTTGCCATTAGAAACACTCTCCCTGTCCACGTAGCATACAATGCATAATCACAAAGTTCAGTACATTTTCTCTCTCATCCTACGCTGCAATTTGTAGGAATGCAGAGATGTGTCAACCATATTAACATTTTGTCACCAGCTTACAACACAGAACCTACCGTGGAGCCCCCCCCCCATTATTTCATTTAGGAATTGAAATAATGAATGCATTAATCACTGTAATCGTTGGTATTAATTGTATGGCAGCAGATTTTATCAGTTGTTTTTAGTTTTCACATCCAAGTGAAATTTTTCTTCTCAAAATTGTTTGTCATTTTGGTCTTACTTTTCAGCTGTCTAATAATGTTTTACAACAGGGAGGAAAAGTCCAAATTACTCCCTTTAAGCGTACCCTAAAGTATTCAGAGCTCCAAGCCATTTTAGCCATTTGAGTTCTAGCTCTCTAAGAATATAGTTTACACTGCTACACTAAATGTTTTATCCCTGGAAAAACAGAAAATGGAAAGTACAAAATGCATGTTTCCCTTGCCTATAAACAAAGAATCATTTTCAGTAAACCTTTTGCCTTCTTTATTCAATATTTTTTCCAGACATTTGTCAGAGTTCAATATTCTACAGCATCTTTGCACTGGAGAGCTTTAGTGATCTAACATTAAATCAATGATTTTATGGCTGTAAATAAAAGAATGATTTAAAGGACAAAGTACTAAAGTGATTTTTTTTTTAATTTCTCCATCTTACTCCATAAAATACCACTAGATATTAAAATAATTAACACAATAAAATTATAAAATGTTCTTTGAAGCTAATTTAGAATAATAGTGAAGTTCTGATACTAAAAATTACATCTTAGTAATTGCTATTATTGCTTATTACTAATTGCTTAGTAGTAAATTGCTATGATTCACAGTAAAATGTATTTCCATTTATTATGTTCAGAGACCTAAATTCTACATGATGGGTAATTTTATTTATGTTTATTTTTACCGATTTGCAGAGTTAGCAGCTTACAAGATATGGGACATAAGTGAATGTGTTTCTACTATTTATTTAAAGGTATGCATATCCAAATGTCAGCTAATCTTTAAATCCATAAATATCCTTTACTGTGTGCCTCAAATCATGTTTATAATCATCATGCTTTAGAGATATGAAGATCACAGAAATCCTACTTGTTTTTCCTTATGTTTTGATTAAATTAACAAACATGTCTGTGGATGCGCATATGGACTTTGGATTCACGGAAACATAAAAGTGGCATTCGTTGATAAGGACCTGGCTTTTACTCTGAGAGGAATGAGAGGCCATTGGAGTATTTTGAGCAGGAAAGTGACAAGGCCTTACTTATATTTTAGAAGAATCTCTCCAATTCTTATGTTTTTTTTAATTTAAAATATTCTTTAATTTTTTTTTTTATTTCTGAGAGAGAGAGAGAGAGAGAGAGAGAGAGCAAGGGAGGGGGAGAGAGAGAGGGAGACACAGAATCCAAAACAGGCTCCAGGCTCTGAGCTGTCAGCACAGAGCCCTACGTGGGGCTTGAACTCACCAACCATGAGACCATGACCTGAGCTCAAGCTGGAGCCTACCGACAGGCACTTAACCGACTGAGCCACCCAGGAGCCACTGATTCTTATGTTTAATGCAGATGGAGGAAAGACAAAGTCCAAAGCATATCTAGGAAGTATCTATTGTTAACAGGTCAACTAAGACGCATTAGTGGTATGAACCAGGGTGGTCATGGCAGAAGTTCTGAGAAGTGATGACTTTCTAAAAATAGTATGGAGATAGAGACTCCAGGATTCGCTGCTAGTTTAGTTGTGGAGTGGGAGAAAAAGAAGTGTTATATGGATAATCCCAAACTATTTTCATAGAACAAATGGAAGAATAAATTTTCCATACATACAATGGGTAAGATAGATAGAAGAAAAAAAACGTAGTAATTAATCAAGATTTTTATTTCCACTATGTGAAATTTTAAATATCTATACTACATCTAGTTACAGAAGTCATGTAGATATATAGCATTTATTGGGAAGTCAGGGCTGAGGATATGCCTGTAAAAATTATTTCATATAGTAAAGGTTATGTACTGTAAACTCACTCCCAAAGTATCATTAAAAAATTATTTTTATTCATTCATCTTCATTTACCCATGTATCCATAAATTCCATTTAGGGATTAAAATGCGGCTACCATGGGGCGCCTGGGTGACTCAGTCGGTTGAGCGCTGACTTTGTCTCAGGTCACGATCTCACGGTTCATGAGTTTGAGCCCTGTGTCAGGCTCTGAGTTCTGTGCTGACAGCCCAGAGCCTGGAGCCTTATTCAGATTCTGTGTCTCCCTCTCTCTCTCTGTCCCTCCCCTGCTACTTCTCTCTCTCTCTCTCTCTCTCTCTCTCTCTCTCAATTAACACACACACACACACACACACACACACACACACACAGGCCATTACCTTCAGTCAAGCCTTGTAATTTCTGATTTAAAATAACAGATTCTTAGGGCACCTGGGTGGCTCAGTTGCTTAAGCGTCTGACTTCAGCTCAGGTCATGATCTCATGTTTCATGAGTTCGAGCCCCACATTGGGCTGTCTGCTGTCAGTCAAAGCCCACTTCAGATCTTCTGTCCCCATCTCTCTCTACCCCTTCCCCACTTGCATTCTCCCTCCCTCCCTCTCTCTCTCTCTCTCAAAAATAAACATTTAAAAATAAATAAATAAAATAACAGATTCTTCCTCATTCTTCATGTTTCTGATCTTGGGTCATCCAACCTAACATCTAGTACTCACCATATTTACCTTTAAGAAGTATAAAGTTAACTGTCATATCTGGACCCTTCACAACCCTTCATTACTCTTCTATCATACTTGTATAGGATTTAGAAGTCTCTAAAAATTCAAAGTGCTCTTCAGCCTGAATACACATTCAAATAAAACAGTATTAACATAATCTCGACCCATGATTAGAGTCCAGCTTACGCCAAGCCAACCTGATGGAGGATATAGACACCAGATGCACTTACAGTTCCTGAGTGATGCCGACCAGCATTCAAGGTTGAGGCTCACTGTCTGAAGCTCACTTCAAAGGCTCTTCATAACTTGGCCTTCATCTTGTGGAGCTCATGAATCATTACTCACTTCCTCAAAAACTCCCCTCTAACTGTGCTTGACAAGCTTCCTCACTCTCACACACATACGCACATTTCCTTCTTCCTAGAAAATTCCCTTTCCCTGTTTTCGCCAACTTGACTAATTCTTTTCTTTCTTTTTTCTTTCATCTTTTAATGTTTATTTATTTTTGAGGGAGAGAGAGAGAAACAGAGCGTGAGCAGCGGAGGGGCAGAGAGAGAGGGAGACACAGAATCTGAAGCAGGCTCCAGGCTCTGAGCTGGCAGCCCAGAGTCCGACGTGGGACTTGAACTCACAAACTGTGAGATCATGACCTGAGTCAGAAGCTTAACTGACTGAGCCACTCAGGTGCCCCTTGACTAAATCTTTTCTACAGGGCTCATCTCAATCCTTTATTCTGACTGGTCCTCCCAACTGCATTCCCTCTTACCCATAAGCCACCGCAGAACTGTTGTGAGCATTTCTCCCACCTGTATTGTAAGTCCTTTGAGGATAGAAGACTTTTGCCTTACTCACGTTAGTATGTAGGACAATACTAGACACATAGCAGAGGCCCAAAGTAGATAGTATAATGTCCTCCTTCCTGAAGATGTCCCTATTACTGAAACATGTGAATCTCACCCTATATAGCAAAGGATGGACCATGCAGATGCAATTATGTTAAAACTTGGTGAAGGGGAGATTTTCCTGGACTATGCAGATGGGTACAATTTAATGAGAAGGATCACTATAAAAGAGAGGACGAGGGTCAGAATCATAATTAAGGGATGTGACAACAGAAGCAGAAAGGGGAGTGATCTGGGAAAGGGCCCAGGAGGCAATGGATAGGGTCAGTCTCTAAAAGCTAAAAAAAGGCAAAGAAACAGATTTTTTCCCCCTGGAAGCTTCCAGAAGGAACCAGCTCTGTCAACAACTTGACTTTCACTACAAGACCCATTTTGAAATTCTGACCACCAGAACTCTGAGATAAATATCTGTTATTTAAGCTACCTAGTTTGTAATTTGATACACAAGCAATAGGAAACGAATGCAATGCTCAAAAGTTTATGAAATTGACTAATTTTTGTCAATACAATAAGCTTCTATAAGATTTGTTATACATCATTTGCATTATATAAATCACTTGCAGGGCTATGAATTACAAGACTACCTACAAGCTCAAGTTTAACAACATCTAATTAGGTGTGTTGCTCATTTTTTAAAGCAGTATATTATTGCCATTAATGGACCTTATGTAAAGTAGGGGCCATGACCTATGTGCTACAGCTGATCTTTACACAGATGAGGCTGACACGGAGCCATCCTTGCTGTATTGCTGCCTTAATCTTTGGTTTTCAAGCATGCCTGAAAATAAAAATTAAGCTCAATTTTAATTTGTCTCCTCTCTTTGATCTTCTGTTCGACCCTGAAGGACTTTTCCTGACCCCTTTCTTTTGACAGTAATTGTCACACAAGATGGTTCTCAAGATGGTTCTAAGATGCATCGTGTTAAAGTATGTGATTTCAAACAGGAACCCAAACTGCAAAACCAATAAAGACAAAATATAGGCTGTGTCTCTAATGGACTAAGATTCAGAAATCCTTTGGATAGAGGTAGGGAGACTTAACAATAGTGTGGAAATAACCTCTAAATGTAGACGTATTTTACCGTATGAAATTCTCAAAAGTTATGAATCCGTGAGAGTTTAATTTCTATTTACTTTGAATTTTCCTGAAAAAAAGTTTGTTAAGGCAAAATGTTATGGAAGAAATCAAACGAGTCTCAAGGGTTAGCCTCAATTTATAAAAGGAAATGCCTATAAAATTTATTATATATCACCTTCCCGTGTCTTCTGCAGGATCTTTCAATCTGCTATTACGCACACATGATTTCCATAGTACCAGAATGGCAATAAATACTGCTGGAAAATCTATTTTCTCACCAACTTATTGAACCCCTTTCATGATTTATGTTCAAGCTGGACCCACCGAGGAATGACAACAATAAAATCTAGCCCAGAGTAATGGAGTCACTGGGCCATGGTTTCCTTCACATCCTCTGTGCATGAAAAATCTGAGACTTGCCAGGTAAAAATCTAGATCGGGATTTTTTTCCCCAGGTCTGTCTGTTGAGTTTTCCAAACATTTACAATTACCGAGCTATATAGAGGATCACTCTTCCCAGGGGGTCCTTTTCGTGGTCCACGGGTCATTTTATGATTTCGTATGTAGCTTGTGTTTTGTGTCTCTTAATGGTAATGGTAGAAGCTAGTACTCTGAACTTTGTTCAGTAACTGACATTTGAGAGCAATATTTCTGAGATCCCTTAGTCCTGACATATTCACAGATATCACATGTAACTATTGTACTTGTATTGAATGAGGATAAAACATATTGCTTTAAATACTTCACACAGGTATGTGTTCCTTTTCATGTGCAAATTTATACTTAATGTGCCTATTTCTAAATTGTTTTCAATCTGCTATTTTATTCTTATTTCTTTTAACTGGGAGCTTATCCAGTCAGCTTAATTGCTGTGGATTCTAACATTGTCACCTCAAAGCCCTGTAATTAAGGCAAGGAATGTATGAAATGCTCACACACACACACACACACACACACACACACACACACACGTAGAGTAAAATCATCCTCTATAACACGTAAATGAAGGTAAAAGCATATCAATGTTTTCAAAACTAGTATTTTATAATATCTTTACACACATACCTAACCTTTAATAGCTAAGTGTTTAACTAGCATAATTGGTTTTCATTACTAGATATGGGTGGTATTCTCAATACAGCATTATATGTTAAATATTTGTTAAAGGAAAGCTTTATATATAAAACAGAATAGTACTCTAAGCATTAGAAAAAGAAGATTTAGAAAACTTTCAATCTCTATCTCTTCTGCGGCATATAACATTTTGTTTTCAAATAGCCATTGATACAGATCTTTTATACAGGGTCTTTTTGGTGGGGGGGGTGTGTTTGTGTCTTACCTCTGTGAGCTGTTGATAGGAAACATATGTGTTATGTTTTGCAATGACAGTAAAAGCCACTTTGCCCTATGAACACATAATACATAACATAAGACATAGGAGAAAATTGTAAAACAAAATATTAGCTATATTTTCAGATACAAAGAATATGTGTCCAAATTCTGTTTACAAATGTGGAAGGTGACCAGATCAGTACTCAGGTGAAATATTGTGGTTAATATTTAATTTAGAAAAAATAAATTGAGAGCCAAATAAATAAGTTTTTTTTGATTAGATGAAGAAATAATACTTTATCTCCTTTCCCAAATATATAAGAACATAAGCATAAAATGGTTCAAAGATGAAAAGCAACACAAAATTCACTTATAGTCCCCAATTAAAGGGGGTAAGCCAAAGCTTCAATCATATAATTTTAAGTAATTAGTATTTAACTGATGTTGGGTACTCTTGAAACCCCTTTTATGTATTGTTTTATTTAATCCTCAAAATATCCCTATGAGGTAACTGCTATTATTATTACCATTTACAGAGGATTTCACTGGAGCAGAGAGCTTAGGGAACTTCCTATAAGAATTACAATCTTACCCAAACCAATGAGAAAATAAAAGGAAGGCTTCATTGCAGTAGAGATTAAACTATATTTTAAGTCATTGAAAAAATATGCTAGAATGTAGAAATTTACCCAATTATTTTATAATGATTTTATTAAGATGCTATTATATGTGATTAAGTAATAGCCTATTCAATAAACATTACAGATGAAATTGGCTTCTCAGAGGAAAATGCAGTTAAATTCTAGCCTCAGAACATATGTCAAAGTAAATACAAGAGGGAATATGATAAAAGTAAAACCTTTCATGTGTACAGAATATTTTTAGCAAGAAAGAAAAATTCATAATTTACAGATTTGTAGGTATAAGCATTAAATATTTCAGTTTTCTGGGAGATACTATATTTGAAATCAAAGGTCAAATTTATACTAGTCAAAAATGTTTGAAAACCATTGTTTACTTTTTAGAATATGTATATAAAAACTTCAGTAAGCTGATAAGAATAAGGCAGAAATAAGAGAACGAGAGAAAATATTAATAAAATAAGAAAACAAGAAGTAAAAGATAGTGTCAGTCAGAAAACAGGCAACTCAAAGGGTTCATAAAATAAGGGAAGGTACCTACCTGGCTAGCAATGTATCACATACAGATTCAAATAAGAGCATAAATGATCACTTTTGCCCCCTGTATTTGGGTAGTGGGGTTGAAGGGGTAGAGATAGAACACAACAGGAGAAAAGAAAACCAGTCTCATACACTGATGATGAAAGTATGAATAACCATCATGTTTTCTAAAGTAATTGGGCATAGTTTTTATCAACATTATAAATTCATAGTAGATTTGCTTTGTAAGCCCCACGTTTGGAGTCTATTTCACAGAAACAAAAGCACCGATACATGACTGTGTATGCCATGTTACGTCTGGAAATATCTCAGTCCAGGACGCCTGGTTCCTGTTGTAGGACAGACTACATCTGCTAAATGGCTAACAATTTTTACCCAAAATGTCTGTGTAATATAAAGTAGCAGGAATAAAGAGTGCAGATACTAGTAGAATTTAATGAAGTAAATGCAAACCATCTGTGAGAGTCTTAAAATCTTTTGGAACCTATTTTATTGAAAATAACAGATGGCCAACTATAAGCTAAGGCAATATTGAAAATTAAGTAATTTTGAAATAAAGAAGATCACAACCAAAATTTTACTCTGTAGAGTTATTCTGAAACTTCAATATGGATATTTACTTCAATAAGAAATCAAAGGGCTGTTGGCCACTCCCCATAGACTAGCAGAGCAATGTTTGATTCATGAGGCAAAACCTGGTGCATATATATATATATATATATATATATATATATATACATATATATATGCACTATATTTTGGACTGTTTCATTTCATAATTGTGTTTTTACATCACGTTCATTTTATATGTTGTATTGTCTTAATCATCCTTTAATAAGATTTCCAGATTGATAGCCTTAAATGTGCCCAAATTAATTTGATGACTGGCTGGTAAGTGTCTTATTTAAAGCATTTTAATATATAATACTAATCACTGGACATTTACTATGGGCTTGGAATTGTAAAAGCTTTACATATATAAAGTTTAACCCTCTCAGCAGTCCTTTGGAATATATGCTGTAGTATGATCCCAGTGTTGCCCAAAGGAGTAAACCAAGCACAAAGAACCTAACCAGGTCACTCAGCTACTAAGTGGTACTCAGCTACAGTGGTATTTGAATCTAGAAAATTTGTTCCAATACTCACTTAGCCTCTGAACCACATTTTCATTTTCAGAAACCCAACAGTACCTCGTTAAAACTCATTCCAATAGATATTCCAATATATAATGCTGTGCCCATCACTGAGGAACTTTAACAAATGTTAAATATTGTTAAAATTGTTAAATAACAAATATTTGAATCCAGTGTCCCAACAGCAGGGGCATTTCATTATTTAGGTTGTTGCAGAAAGGATTTACACAAATCATATGGAGTCAAGTCCTTTTTCTGCAACACAGTACTTATGGGATGTTAAGAAACATGCAAAATTTTTCTAAGCCTTACTTCTCTATCCAAAGGAAAACTGAATGATATCTGTACCATAGAATTCTTATGAGGACTAAATGAATTGATAGACAAGAGAACACCTTCTAAGCAAACCTACCCCATAATGATTTAGAGAAGAGCCATGAAGATAATATGGTGCTCTTGGATACCAGTCAAACATCTTAACATTATTAGGGTGTATTTGTCCCACTTTAGGAATCACTACTGATGTATTATTATTAACTAACATCCCTACTCTATCTAGGTTTCCTTGGTTTTCACCTAATACCCTTTTCCTGTTTCAGGACCCTGCAGAAGACACCACTTTACATTTACTTGTCACGTCTCTTGACTGTGACAGATTCTCAAAATGTCCTTGTTTTTGAAGACCTCGACTGTTTTGAGGAGTAGTAGTCAGGCATTTTGCAAAGTGCACCTCAGTTAGAAATTGTCTGGTTTGCCTCATGATTAAATTGGTATAATGGGGTTTGGAGAAGATGACAAGAAGGAAAGTACGGATCTCTTGACATCATACTCAGGGGACATACATGCAATCAACATGACTAATCACTGTTGACATTAAACTTGATCCCCTGACTGAAGTACTCAGGTCAGATTTCTCCAGCGTAAAATCACTCTACTTTTTCTCCTTTCCCAACCATATTCTTTGGAAGGAAGTCAGCAGGCACAGACCACACTTAAGAAATGGAGTGTAATGCTCTACCTTCTTAATAAAGGAATATCTACACAAATTCTTTGGACTTCTGAGCAGACTTGCTCATTCTCTCCCACTTACTTATTTATTCAATCATTTACTTATATCAGTATGTACTCATAACTATTCATTTCGTAATTTGAGTTCTCATCCAATACTACATGCTCAATTTTTTCCAGCTTTGCCCATTGGTAGATCTTTCAGTTGACCCTTGTATCTCTTTGGCATGTTTCCATCATTAATCAGCCTTAATTTTAAATGACCTATTTATCAATTTGCATTGAAATTTTAAGTATAGATTGCCATTAAGTTTTGTTGGTTTGTTTTACTCTTTTTATTCTTAGAAGAATTTAATATTATGTCCTGAGTTTGTATTAACTCATTCTAACCAATAATTTGATTACAGGAACAAATAATTATTTAAATTCAATGTTGGTGAAAGCTTTCTATGCAAAATGTCTAAATTTTATGTGAAAAATAGCTAACAAAGTACACCAACTTAAAAAATACAGTAGGGGGCACCTGGGCTGCTCAGTTGGTTGAGTGCCCGACTTCGGTTCAGGTCATGATCTTGAGGTTTGTGAGCTTGAGCCCCGCATTGGGCTCTGTGCTGACAGCTCAGAGCCTTTAGCCTGCTTCAGATTCTGTGTCTGCCTCTCTCTTTGTCCCTCCCCTGCTTGTGCTCTCTTACTTTCTCTCAAAAATAAAGAAACATTAAATTTTTTAATACAGTATAATAACTTATAGATATCAAACTACAGCACATAAAATATATAATCATGTAGCTTATTTTTTTCTGATAATCTAACTTTATGGGCACTGCAATAATTTTTTTTATTTTTATTTTTTTGATTTGTTAATTTGATCAAAATTAAAATGGCACACTCAGAGTGAGTGAAAATTTTAAAAACAGCATTATAAAAAAATATGTGCATCTTTATCAATGGGACATACCCATATGTATTAATTTTAAATCAGTATTGATGATTTACTCAAAGTGATAACTACCTTGATTCAATAAGAACCTGTAAAATGATGAACGACTACAGATATATTTTTCATAAGAAGGCAAGGAAGGGCTCGATAAGAATGATTAAAGTGATATACAAACTTCTAAACCTTGTAGAATAATATGCATCACCCCCCTCCAAAAAAAGCCCATGCATAATACCTCCTTATCCTTTGTATAGAATAATATAATATAACGTAAAATGCAAATTACCAAATTAGGCAACCTCATTTTTATTGTCTGATTACTACAATATTTTTTTTATATTTATATCCACCTATTTTATAAAGTTACTTAACATTCAAAATGTAATGACACAGACATATCATGATCTAACTGCTACAGGTAGCTATTAGCTTGTTGGGTAAATTCTAGGGTTGATTCATTTTACTTTTGCAGCTGAAGAAGCCTCATGCTGAGCAGAGAGGGATATGATTGGCTCATCATCCCTGCTGGAAGCTTCTCTCTTGTTTTAGCCTTGACTTTTATAACCTCAAAACAAAGTGCTAATATTTTACAATTAGTAACAACAAGAGAAGAGAATAACTGAAAATGAAGTATGTGACTGAAGTGTTCATTTTAAGTCATGATTTCCGTAGTTCATTCAAAACTTTAGAATTGATTGATTTGCTTAATCAATTGCTGGCGATGTGCAAAAGACAGGAAAATCTGAGCTTCTGTTGTGGAATTGTTGAGCACCTATAGTAGCAATAATATTTTAAAGGAGAAGGAAAGTTCAATGTTGAGGAATCTTAAATGTTAACTATGCCTTTTTGCTTCAGACTTTTAGAGCAGAGTGTCAAAACCTCTACCTGGCATAATCAAACTCATGTTTTTGTATCCATATTATTAAATACAATTTGTAAAATTGCATGGTGTATTTGAAAAAACTGTATTTTGAATAACTTATAATTATCAAAATAATTGCAATATATTCTACCCAATTAAGTGTGTGTATTTTGTGTAAGTTGGATACTGTGAAAATAAGCCAAAGATCTAATTTTATACTTAATATTATATATTAAACATTCTTTCAATAATCTGTTGTATGACTACACAGGCATCTATTTATCAATATTTATGCCAATAGCCACATTTACATTTATAAAATGCTACAATAAAATATTTTACATATGCCTTTGTAGCACTGTATGAGTACTTTTTACTCAAGAAAAAGAAGGCGGTTATTAGGCAAAAATTATTTATAATTCTGAATTAAAATATATTATCAAAATATATTAGAAAAGGTTCTTACCAATTTATATACTACCATCAGGAGTAAAGAGAAAGTTTCAGTTACATGTTTTCATATTATTTGTTATCTACTAATCTAACAGGTAGATATAGTATTTTACAAAATTAAGGATCATCTACTTTTGGGTATGATGCATTTGCCTGTGAAAGATTTATATCCCTCTGGGGGCACCTGGGCGGCTCAGTCAGTCAAGCTTCTGACTTCGGCTCAGGTCATGATCTCACGGTCCGTGAGTTCGAGCCTCACGTCGGGCTCTGTGCTGACAGCTCGAGCTTGGAGCCTGCTTTGGATTCTGTGTGTCTCTCTCTCTCTGACCCTCCCCCATTCATTCTTTGTCTCTCTCTGTCTCAAAAATCAATAAACGTTACAAAAACTTGAAAAGATTAATATCCCTCTGAAAACAACTGAAATGTAGGAAAAAAGGAGAACACAAGTGGAAATTTTCTCATAAAGAATCAAATAAAGAAAAAAGTAACCACATGGGATACATTGAAAAGCTGTTTAGTTCTCCAGGACTTTCGATATCTTAATCCTAGAGAAATCATGAGAGAGGGCAAAGGAGTGAGGCTGCTCTGGCAGCAGGGATTCGCATTTAGAATGTCCACTGTTTTCTACACAAAATAATTGGCATTCATTCAAAATAACAAGGTATACCACCAGAAGACCAAATGAGGGAATATAAAGGACAGAAACCTGATACTGAAAAAATGACCTATGGGGTTCTAGATAATTGGCTTTGTTATCAGGCAACCTTAAAAATCTAGGACCATTATCATCAATAAGAATGACTAGACTAGTGACTTAGAAGACAAGTTAAGAGAAAATAACCAACTTGAAACACTTAAAGGAAAAAAGAAAGATAAAAATCATTTTTAAGAAGTATGAAATCCAAGGAGAAAAGTAATAGAAAATTAGTAACTGAGAATTTACAAAATGAAAGACATCTATAACATATTCAAAAATTCTCCAAATCCTAAGCAGTGTAAATATAAAGAAAACTACACTAAGGTACATCACAGTATAGTTGCTGAAAACAAAAACACAAAGAAAAATTCTTAAAAGCTCAGAATATGCCATCAGCAACAAAGTTCTTAAAAGGAGCAACTAGTTAGCACTTGACAAGTTAACTTACAGGAATTTCTATGAGGAATTGCTGAGAAGAAAAGCAAGGCACAAAAATCATCCCTTTTTTTGTAAAACAAATTATGAGAAATTAGTCCATTCATATGACATGCATATCTTTCTACATAAATTTATATAAACAGGGAGAATATATGGAAAAATCATTCCTAGCATATTAATAAAAAGACATGTGAATAATGCCTTTTCCATATAAAATAGATTTAAAAGAAACAAGGAGGGAAGAGCCAGAAAAAAAAATTAAAAGGGAGGGAAATGTATTTGTAGAACAAAAACATATTTGTTAAATTTAGTATTTTATATAAATGTTTTTGGATGTAGGTATGAATACATTAAAAAGTAAAATAATCTCTACTAAATCTGGAATCTAATTCAAGAAATTGGGTAGCACATTTTTTTCTAAAAGTACCAAACTTGTCATAGATACTAGTCAAATAATCCATCTGACCTCCATGATTTCAAGTAATGTACTGAAATTAGATTTTTGTGTCTGTTTATTATCCTTATGTCTCAGGAAAAACCTAACTGACCTTAAAATAATCTGAAATTTTATTGTTAATATAGTATCTAGAAAATACTTTATCAACATTCCTAATTATGAACATTATAAAGTATTTGGATTTTATTATAATTGTTGTTGTATTAGTTAGTGTTGGCTTTGCTAAAATAATGGAACCATTTGTCACTCTCTCAGCATTTTATATGAGTTAAATGAATTTGCAAATTAAGACACTCTGACAGTCTGAAACAATTTACTCATTTAGCCTGGAAATTTGTCTGACAAATTTCATGAGACATATATGCTAAGTCTTGCTTACAGTTTAACACTTTCTGTGGCAAGCTGGTGGTGAATTACAATAATACATATTTCCAAAGAAAAGCATTTATTGTATCCAGATTTCTAAACTGAATGTTTATATTATTCAACTAAATATTTACTTACTCTTTTTAATTTCCCATATACCTGTTGCTATTTCCCATTACTATCCATGTAATTTCAAAATAGTCAATTTGTCAGTATTCTCAAGCAGCTGACAAGAAATTGCATTCTCTATTTTGGAGGTGGACCACTTGATTACTTCAATGAACTGTGCCCTGAAATAAGACATTTAGAGCCTTTTATTCTTATGTATGTCACCCTATTTCTCCTGTCTTTCCTATAATTTTTGATCCACAGTTTTATATTATTTGCTTCATGAAATAAATGCTGGATCTTTGTTTTTGCTCGCATGCATGTCCTCATAAGGTGGCTGGCGTCTCTGTTGTTTCATGGTTACACAGTGTCTCCCACTTGTTGTGTGTCCATTTGCTTGGTATAAGTCTCCCAACCCTTCTACTCCCAACTTATTTATTGGCTTTGTAAAAGACCCATCATCCAAAAAGGACAGGTGTTGGATTGTCCCTATTATCTAATCAATAACTTTATTCGTGTTTTTTTTTGGGGGGGGGGGTGATTTTATCATGTTTTCATCTCTTGATTTGTCATCTTATTCCATGTTTCATCTATTAATTTTAATGCAGAAAATCATTGTTTGCTATTAGTCTTTATTTTATTTGCGTTGTACTTAAATAATTTGACAGAGCCCTACACAAACTTTGCTTTTCTATTTGTTAAATGTTGGTATTATACGATATACTGAAATTTCCATAACTCCATTGAGTTATGATCCTTGGATTGCATTCAAGTAGTAGCAGCACACTTCGCGTAGGAGGCATTCAACAAATGTGTGATGATGTGATTTCTCCTTTACTTCAACTGTACTGAGACATGTGTAATACATTGATCTAATAAATATGTCAAAGAACATCACTGAAAAGAAATATTAAATTGTAATTTTCACCTATATAACATTTTAAAATTTAAGGAAAAGAGATGAAAAGATAACATAAAATATAAAACAGTTTTGTAGACAAAAATATGGATTTGTTCAGTATGGGGGAAGGTAGGCCATTTAGACTCCTCTTATTGTCTTTCCCGTACCATCTAATTACTCTAATTGACTCAAAGTTATTAGTTTTCTCTTTCTGATTTGCTTAAGGCATGTTCTTTTTATTACTGAATGAATTTTAATATAACTACTAAATACTAATGTTTCTTTCTCTACCTGATAACATTCCCAAGTTAATTCAAAGATGACTACTGAGGTTTTATTGGATTTCTGCTAAATTATTTTCCCTTTCATAATTGCATTGTTTTGTCTGTCATATCCTGAATTTCTCCCGAGTATATAACTTCATATCTTCCTTTCACATTTTGATATTTTCTCATTTTAGGCAAATGGTTGATGGATACAGAGAGAGAATAAAGATAGATCTTGGCTATGACCAAACAAGAGTAACTATGGATAAAAAATTAAAAAAAAAAGAATAATTATTAATACATCGGTTGCATACATGTTTGTTTCTTTAAAAATAATATATGAATTGTTGATTAAAATCACATAATATCATTTAAAGATAATTCTATTTATTAAAAGATTCACTTAGTTTGCAATCAGAGTAAAATAAACATATAATGGCAAAATTCAGTGTTACATGTGATGATAAGCACTGTGAACTTTATACCATTTATTTGAGTATGACTTTTACTGTTAGGAGTCATTGGTTTTGTTCTTTATTTGTACCTCACTTCTAGCACCTAATCCGGCACATGCCATGATGAATAATAGAATTGACAAGTCATCAAATTATTTAATCAAGCAAAGTATTGTTATATTGTTATTTAGTAAATCATAATTCCATAACAAATTGTATTGAAAGTAAGAAGAATAAAAATTCTTTTTTGAATTATCTGTTTGAGAGGACACAGTCATATAAGTCAAAAATTATAAAATTATGGTAAGTACCAGCAATCATACAACTCATAATTGCTATGATATGTTAGAAAATGAGATCTTCACCAAGACTGTGGATGTTAAGGACTGAGCTGAGGCTTTGATCATAGGACTCTCATAGGTACGTGGACAAGGCTAATGAAGATGATTGACATCAACCAAAGCATACGTGGAATATTTTACAAGATAGTTTGGCACAGTAACAAAGCACCAGGGGTGCGTTGGTGGCTCAGTCAGTTAAGAATCTGACTTCAGTTCAGGTCATGATCTTGAGGTTCATGAGTTTGAGCCCTGTGTTGGGCTCTGTGCTGACAGCTCAGAGCCTGGAGCCTACTTAAGATTCTGTCTATCTGTCTCTCTCTCTCTTTCTCTCTCTCTGTCCTTCCCCCAAATTGTGCTCTGTCTCTCTCTCTCTCTCTCTCTCTCTCTCTCTCTCTCTCAAAAATAAATAAAAAACATTAAAATTAAAAAAAAAATGTACCAGTAATAATAGAGAACTAGGTTGTTGGAAATATAGGGGAAAAATCAACATAGGTCATACATGCTCAGACACTTGAACTTCAATTTGTGGTTAATAACACAATCATTTATATTATTGGATTGTGTGGGAATACATGTTCCATGATAGTCTCAGAAATTCAATTCTGTCAACATGGTGTAGAAAGATATGGAAAGGGAACAAAGAATAATGAGACCAATTAGGAGGTTAATTCAATATCAAAATGTCACATAACTCTACAAAGGAAAGGAATGTTTTACGGTCATGCTTATGTCCCCAGAGCCAGTAAAACTTCCTAGTGCCCAGTAAATACATGTTGAATGAATACATATGTTGAAAAGAGAGTAAGTTTTATATTTTAGTTGTATCACTAACTATGTGATCTTTTGGCAAGTTATTAATGTATGTTTTGTCTTACGGCCAACACTGAAAACAGTCTTATATTAAAATTACATATAAATTTAGTAATAATTTTATTGCTGTTCTAATTTCCACACAGGTAAAAAAATTGGCTTTCTGAGACACTGACTTTGATGGTAGAATACAGCATCTCCATTAAAATGTCCCAGAGGAGGTTAAATTATGTAAGATTAATGTACACGAGTACATATGAGATGTGCCAATGGAGATGAAAATCTAGAAACCATTTTCATAAAGACAGAAATAAAAAATACGAGAGTGATTGCCATTTTCATTTCTGAGAAATGTCAATAAGACCCAAAACCAAACCAAAACTGAGCGGTTTCTTGTTCTTTGCAATTCTAAGACCTATTACCAGTTCCTGATGGTAGGTAGTTCAGTTTTCCCAAGTTGGTGTCCCAACTAAAGAAAACTAATTTTGTTAAATTACTCTCCTAATAATGGATTATTGAAAAATGGCTTCTGGAATATTTGATTAATGAATAGCATATTTTAATTATCCGTAGGCATGATTTAATTCAATGGAAGTACAAGATTTTTGTGAGACACAGAGGTCAGTGGATATATTTTTTTTTCTAAAGAACTATTTATTTGGTGCAATAAATAAAAAGAAAAAGACAAATGTGATTTCTTCCTCTTTTAATCTACCTCTTTTTGCCTCAAGGAAGAAATTGCTTTGATTCAAACATTCTTCCTCTAATAAGATAAGGCTGATAACAAATATATCACTAATCAATCAATTTCATTCAAGACTCAGGTTTTGCTGCCTAAATGCTTTTGGTCAATTGAGTTGTTTTTATGTCAGCGCACATTGAGGATTACAGTATCATCTACAGTGCATCTTGGCACCCCATCCGGCCCTCTGAGAAAATCCTTCTCCAGATCTGGCCATCACATCAGAACTACTTTCCTTTTGGTCTCTCACTACCAGAATAGATCAGAACAGAGATGAAAATCTGAGTTATTTTCTTTTTATTAACTAATCTACATTGCAGAGCTATTTGGCAATACTGATAATATCATTGAATATTACAGAAACACCTTAAGACAGTGTTTTTTTTAATTTAATTTAATTTAATTATTTTATTTTATGTTTATTTATTTTGAGAGAGAGAGAGAGAGAGAGAGAGAGAGAGAGTGAGCAATCAGGGGAGGGGAAGAGAGAGGAGAGCGAGAGTCCCAAGCAGGCTCTGCACTGTCAGCACAGAGCACAACACAGGGCTTGATCCCATGAACTGTGTGATAATGACATGAGCTGAAATCAAGAGGAGGATACTTGATCAGCTGAGCCACCCAGGTGCCCAAAATAGCACATATTTTAAACCAAAATATATTTAGAATCTGAACATTGTCATGGCCTGTGTTTCTTTGTAGAAGAAAGTAGGGGTACCATATCTGAAATGACCCAAAACACAAGCTGACTATTGTTGTAGATTTCCTTTTTATCTGAGTCCAAATGTTTCATAGAATAATAGTTTTTAAGTATCCATTATATGATTAACATCAGTGTAAAGTTATTTTCCTTTAAAAAAGATGCTTATTACACGGAAGTGAAATCGGTGATTCTTAATGTGATTTCAGTCCTTGGGCATTTATGTGTTTGGCAATGCCCTTGTGGGCCACTGTGTCTGTGAATATGTGTGACATAAAGCAATTGCCTTAATTAAGATTGTGATGACTGCATGAAGATTATATAACTTTTCTAATATTGTACTTCGGCCATATGCAACTGCCCAAAGAATTTGACAAACCTGGGTTTTAGGATCTATCATATAGTTTAAATATTTTATATGCTCCTTGTTGATGGCACAAAGTGATGTGAAGTACTTTCATTCGATCCTATGAATGATGAAAGAGTTTCTGGTTTTCCTGAGACTTTAGATAAGATCTAAGAATATTTGCCAAGATGTGCCTTGTAAATAAATCAATTCTTTTTACAACACAAGCTTTTTAGACAGATGGTCATTTAGAATTCAGTGTTTCACTGGGAAAAGGAAAGAACAGAAGAGGGAAAGGATAAAATAACATGTTAGTGCATATCTTAAGCCGCAGTAAACTCATTGTAAAAAGACAACAGGTCATAATATACCAGTGTAATGGTGAAATACACATATACTTTTGTAGGCATCATTGAAAAATATTAATTAAGTCACATTTAACATATGAAAACTGAAACTCATTTTCATAATCTCACACAATAACTATGTTTTTATTGTAATATTTTACCAGTAATAGAAAATGTTTCAATGAAAGGCATATAATTTGAGAGATTCGTTAAAATAAAGTAAATCAACATGCACAAATTATCCAGCTTAACATGAATTCTTAATTAAACTTCAGGCTAATGACATTTGCATGTAGTTGTAAGTCTGTGAGTATGATCTCATCAAAAAAAATCCATTATCTGATTTTGAGATTCTAGAGATGTAATAGTTCTTGTGACATTGTTACTATACCTTTTGGAGCAGTTTGAGGTTCATAGCAAAGTTGCGAGGAAGACACAGAGGTTTCCTTTATACCTCTTGTTCCCACATATGCATAGACCCTCTCCCCATTATAAACACCCTCAAACCAGACTGGTACATTTGTTACAACTGACAAACCTATAATGACACGTCATTATCACCCAAAGACCATAATTTACCTTAGGTTTCATTCTTCAGGTTAGATAATCTACGGGTTTGGACACATGTATAATGCCATGCATCCATCATTATAGCATCATATGGATTATTTTCACTCTCCGAAACAGCCTCTGTCCTCTACCTATTCATTCTCCCTCCCCGACAGCCCTTGAAAGTCACTGATCACTTTACCATCTCTACAGTTTTACTTTGTACAAAATAGTTGGAATCATGTAGACATTTCAAATCCAGTTAATTCAGCTAATAATGTACACTGAAGTTTCCTCCATGCCTTTTCATGGATTGATAACTCATTTCTTTTTAGCGCTGAATGATATTCTGTGGTCTGGATGGACTACAGTTTATTCATCTATTCATCTACTAAAGGACATCTTGGTTTCGCCTAAGGTTTTGTGATTATGAATAAAGCTGCTATGAACACCACGGTGCAGGTGTTTGTGTAGACACAAGTTTTCAACTCCTTTGGGTAAATGCCAAGGAGCACAGTTGCTAGATCCCATGGAAGGAATACATTTAGTTTTATAAGGAGCTGCCAAACTGTCTTCCAGAGTGGCTGGGCTATTGTGCATTCTCCCTGGCAACGAATGAGAGTTCTTTTGCTCCACATTCTCACCAGCATTTGGTGGTGTCGGTGTTCCAGATTTTGAGCATTCTAATAAGCAGTGATATCTCATTGCTGTTTTAATGAAACTCAATTTTGAAAATAAGTGATTTTCAACTGCCTATATTCTGGGCATTGTCATGTACATTAGTTTATTTAATTACCAAATGTGTGTGTGTGTGTGCGTGTGTGTGTGTGCACATGCCTGTGTGTATGCATACATGTGTGTATGTATATATGTGTACACATATATGTGTGTGTATGCATATGTGTGTGTATATATACATAGATATATGTATACATACTTCTCCACAGAGAAAGATATTGAGACTCTGGGACAATAATAAATCCCCCATGGCCACATATCTAATGAAAGAATGATGCCATGTTGGATTCTAGGACTGAATATCACTAAAGCTCGTTTTCTGCATGACTCTTTCTTTGCAATGTTATAAATGTAAGCAGTGTATTGTGCTGGAGAGTCTAAAATATTCAGATGTGGGGTGTCTGGGTGTCTCAGTCGGTTAAGCATCCAACTTCAGCTCAGGTCATGATCTAACAGTTCATGAGATCAAGATCCACCTCGGGCTCTGGGCTGAGAGTATTGAGCCTGCTTGGGATTCTCTCTTTCTTCCGCTCTCTCTGTCTCTCCCCCACTCATGCTGTCTTTCTTTGTCAAAATAAATAAATAAACTTAAAAAAAAACACATGCACACCTACACACACACACACACACACACACACATACACACACACACACACACACACACACACACACACACACATGTTGCCATTAATCCAAATGGAGAATTGTAACCTCAATTTTACTCCAACTTCTTAAACTCAGGTTCTTGGTGACACTTTAAATTTTATACCCGAAATCATGGGCTCTATACTAAAACAAGAGTCACAGGTTTCGTTGTTGTTGTTGTTGTTGTTGTTACAAAAAAGATTTTATCGCAGAATTTATCTGATCTCCCAGAAATCTGCATTCTCTGCATCACACACATTAACACTTTAGCCACGACACTCAACAATAGAGAAGTTCAATGTCCCATTGAACTCCTAAATGTAGTAGTTGTCACATCATCATTGTATTAGACAAGAAGACAAACAGATTCTATGCTCTCAAGAAAATAGTTCATTCTACATATCTAAACATCCTGATCAGAGAATAAGGACAGAGACAAGAGGGAGGTATTAGTTTTAAATTCCATCCGGAGGCTTAATTGTCTGGTGTGGGTGGTCAGAATGAGCACAATGAATTTGGTGGCTGCTCACCCAGAAACGTGTCCAGTGCAAGAAGGGTCAATGCATTTTTTAAAATTTATGGAAATGAAAGTCACCACTGACTTCCATTTCTCGATGGCGCATCTGATAGACTCAGAGAAGAAATTTATTCAGCTAATTGTGCATGAAAAACATACTTGTGACTACAGAGGCCATTTCCTCTTGATCTTATTATTGTGTTCTGTGATTCCCAGTCGGCTTGCATGCCTATTATAAAGTCTGAACGTTTTAATACACGTAAAGTCTTTCATGCATCAAGATACTTTTAAGGTAGCACATTAGGTAATGGTGCCATTTCCTCTTCATTCATTGAACAAGTGGGGAATAAAAGGTCTTTTTACCAAGTGTGGAAGGCAGAAGGATGTCTGCCTCTACTGCCGCCAAAAAGTCGAGTCCTGTTCTCGGGCAACGGTGGGTATGTTATATTGTACTATCGAAGAGGCACTGCCAATGTCATTAAGGGTAAACACTCTGAGATGAGGGATAGGAGCCTGAATTATCCAGGTGGGCCCAGTTTAATCACACTTACAGAACCTGTCCCTGCTGCGGTCGGTCAGAGGGAGATATCACCATGAAAGAGCAGTCAGAGAAACACAGTGTTTCTGGCTTACAAAGAAGGGAGCCGTGGGCCAAAGGAGGCCAGAGGCTTCTAGAAGCGGGAAAAGGCAAGGAAACAGATTTTTCCCAAGAGACTCCAGAAAGGAACCAGAAAGGAACCAGCTCCAGAAAGGTCTGGAAAGGATCCCAGACCCTGGGATTTTAGGCCCCCAAGCCCCGAGTCGGAATTTTCATCAATGGCAAAGTAAGGTAGTGAATTTGTGTGTTTTAAGCTACCAAGTGTGGTAGTTTCTTATGGCAGCAACAGAAAACGAGCACACACAGATTTTATCAGTAAGCCCAAAGAGAAACATGACTATAGGTAGGCCTGAAATTCCCCTTCCTCCTCTCTGCCCAGACTTGCTTACACTTGAACTCCTGGGACAGGCCGACCCTGAGAGAGCTTCAACTGCTGGGTTTTCTCAGTCTGTGCCCTGTAGCTCCACTGGGGCCTTCCCTGGCAACCTGCGTGCTCTGATTCAGCTTGCTCCGAAAAAGCCAAATAAATCTACAAACACATCGCCCAAACCGCAGATGTGATCACCAGAGAGCCTGTTGTCTGTGTCAGGGATCCTTCTGTTCTCTCCTTTGTTTTTCTCATTTTCTGATTGTCCTCTGTGTTCTCTATATTTTTCTCCCTGCAGCCACCTGGATCATTGCTTCGCAGAATTTGACTGAATCCGATCTCCAAGCACCTTGACTTCCATCCTTCCTACCGTCTTCACGAAAGCCGCGGTAAAAAATGGCTTGTCTTATGGAGGTCCTTAGGGGCCACCATCCACGACTGCCTTCGATGTGTCCTTACCATGTGTGCTCCCCGGCTCCAGACACTCTTCCCCTGGCAGCTCTCTCTGTTTTTCAACCAACCATTCTGGATCTTCGGAAACCAAGAACTTTTCAATAGCCTTTCCTTTCCCGGTCATGGGAAAAGTGCCGTCAGCACTTTCTTGTCTCCTGGCTGCTGGCTTGGGTCTTTCTGGGACGTTTGTCCCAGCAGCGGCTGAGGGGCAACAAAGCAAGCTCCTTTTCTTCCTCATCTCCATAAGCAATCTTAAAGAAATGCATCTGTGGATTCCCCCTGAGAATGAATTCCTTTGCTCGTGTTTTAATTCATTTTAATAGTTTGAAGTTTCGGAGAGAAAGAAATCCCCTTTCCCTGTAATTAAACCTGACATGAATTCTCAGCCTCCCACGACATATGTAGAGCACACGGGCTGCATAGTAAGAAATCTCAACGCTGAGAGCATTTCTAGCACGTTAGTGTTATTGTTTAAGAAGATAACTCCACTGAAGCCCCTGTGGTTTACTATAGCAGCCGAGTCGTATTTTTTTTTTAAATGGTCAAAGGCTACAAACTTGTAGTTAGAAGTCGGGAAAGTTCTGGAGATCTCCTGCATAGCCCTGTGATTAGAGTTAACAATACTGTATTATATTCTTGAAAGTTGCTAAGGAACTAGATCTTAAATGTTCTCACCACAAAAAAAAAAAGTGATAATTATGTGACGTGACGAAGGGTTAGCTAATGCTATGCTAGTAATCATAAAGCAACATAGGGATTCATCAAACCAACACTTTGATCTCCTTAGACTTACACAATGTCAATTATACCTCAACAAAACTAGAAATTCAAACGACAAGCACACTGCAGAATGACTGAAGATTAATCGAGAATCGCTGGGGTTCTTGATTCTCATCCCTAGAAGGGCAATGAGTAGAGTTAAAACATCCACCTCCTAACAACTGTATTCCATTTCTTTCCGTGCCACACTTTTGCCTCTCACCTGCCAAAACACTATAGAAAACTCTCATTCTTTATCCCAGGTTTTCAGACCCATTCCGCCTTTTCCACTTTGAATTAGGCAGGCAGACCTGGCCTCTGTGACCTCCAAGCACCTGTCCTTCCTTGCCCGTTCTTGAGGTCAACATCACAAGCTAATTGGGGACCTGGCCAGGATGGGGGCCACGGAGGAGGTGGTGTTAGGAGGGGGCAGAGGGTAGTGTCCTTTTACCTTTCCCCTCCTTCCCTTCTTTTCCGCTGAGCCTAGAGATAAACTTGACATAATACACATCAACAGAAAAAGCAGGCCAATTCATTTGACCCAAGTTTTATGTGGCCCAGGAGTCCTCCTTACAAATGAAGACCCAAAGGAGAGGTGAAAGCCAGTTGCTTCCATAAGAGGGTGAATAAGGAGAGGCAATTGCGGGAGGTAACTAAAGTCATGTTGATACCAGCCAGAGATAGGACTTGAACGAGGCCGTTGGCCAGGAGTTTTTAGGGTCTCAACTGCTTGCCCTGGATGAGAATGTTCTTACCTTAGGGCACAGGGAGGGCAACCTGAGTGTGGGAATTTCATCAGCTGCTTTTAGGAAAAAGAAGGAAGGTCACCGTGTTTTTCTTGCATTTGTTGTTGTTAAATGCCATTAACTCAAAAAAGTCAATATGCCAGGGTGACACGTTTTGAGATGGTGAGTTCTGAATTCCTTCCAATCTTTACAGATGTCACTTTCTCTGGCCTGGGGGAGTCTGGGAGGGGCCCCAGAGACAACCGGTGGTCG
This sequence comes from Prionailurus viverrinus, assembly GCF_022837055.1. Classification (NCBI taxonomy): domain Eukaryota; kingdom Metazoa; phylum Chordata; class Mammalia; order Carnivora; family Felidae; genus Prionailurus; species Prionailurus viverrinus. The sequence goes on along the minus strand of NC_062572.1, from coordinate 89,148,426 downwards.
TCAGTCACTTCTTGCCCAGGGTGGCTTCACCTAACGGCGGCGGTCTCCAGAGCCCCCTGCTCTCTCTGCTTTCCTCCTGAACGATTTCAACTCCCTGACTCTCCCCAAAGTAAAGGACACATCCAGCCAGTGTCCTAAATAGAGTGAGCTGTGGTGTCCACCCCATGGTATCAGATGCGAGTCAGGCATGAGTAACATTCTAAGTATAACTCCTTCTCCCACCTCCTCATTTTAAAAATCACTACAGCAGGGTGCCTGGGTGGCTCAGTCAGGCAAGTGTCCAACTTCAGGTTATGATCTCACGGCTCATGAGTTCAAGCCCCACGTTGGGCTCTGTGCTGACAGCTCCGAGCCTGGAGCCTGCTTCAGATTCTCTGTCTCCCTTTCGCTCTGCCCCTCCCCTGTTCACACTCCGTCTCTCTCTCTCTCAATTTCAAAAATAAATAATAAACATTAAATTAAAACATTTAAAAATCACTACTATTACTGTTACTACTTTTATTATTGTTGTTGTTGTTGTTGTTGTTGTTATTTGCTATTTTCATTCTGCTGGTGAAATTTTCTGGTATAACTACCTTCCAAAATCTGCCCACATCATCAAAATACTCACTGGAAACCCACAACAAGGATAATACCCCCCTTGTTTTTCTGCCTCAAAATACAATCACCTAAGTATTAGTGCACCTCCAGGTTCTAGGTGGCCACGGTGCCTTTCTCTGGCACCCAACTTCCCTTTTCCTGAAGCAGCAATGGGGCTAGCTCAGGTTGCCTCAAGCAGAACTTGAACTTGACCAAATAAGTGAGGCAGAATTTGGGGTTTGGTTTTCACCGGTTTTCCCATGGCACTTCTATGAGGCCGTTTCAGCTTCTACCCTGCACTGTATGTCATGGGCCTAAAAGTTCTGTTGGTTTTTTGGCTTTTGCCTTATTTATGAGCTGTCAGGGCAATTGTGATAACAATTAGGCACATGATAGTCATAAATTGTTACTCCTATGACTGTAGCTTAGCAAGGCCTTTAGACTCGAGTAATACATATATTTTTTCATAACATTTTTCCATCCCAAAGAATTAAATTTGAAAAGAGTGTAAAGTAATGAAAGGTGACACAGTTCAGTAAAAAACAGTGGCTGTATAAATCTCCATAAACCAGGAACATATTAAAGTATCCAGCAGTCAAAAAAATATGATTACCTCCTTATTATTTGAGGGGTAGAAATTTGAAACGATAAATGCTCTCTGGTTATACTGCAACTCCTATTGATTCTGCTATTATATCGTGAACTATAAAAAAGATACTTATGGGCTTAAACACTAAACACATGATTACATAGGACATTATCAATTCTTATTCTTGACTTTGCATTTAGGAAAATTAAATGATTTCTATTGATAGGAATTTACAGAGGACCTACCATCTATTTGTCTAAATAGTGTTTGAGTCAAATACACACTGTGTAAAGTAATGTTTGAATAACTGGATATTTTTGAAATGTTTTCAATGCTAAGAAAAGACAGCCACAAAAGCAAAAAATCATATCTACTCTCTTTGAGGTTGTACCATTCTCCTAGGGTGTCCCAGGGAATCAAGCTCATTCATCCACAACGAGTTAAAGAAGACCAGATACCAGTTCAGCCAAACCATCTTTCTTCAGTGTCATTGGGGTGCTATTCATCAGAAAAGAACCTTTCGCAAAAACGTCTACAACCAACCTTGAACTTAGAGGTTTTTAGTAATGGAGGCATAGTAAAGAATGTTTAGAATCATTTGTAACCACTTACTTTTTTATTGTTTTCTTTTTCCCCCCTATGTTAAGAGTAGAAGGCAATCATGACATGGAATACTTATAAAGCGATAAAAAATAATCAGCCAATTCTCTACGCTGGGTATGGAAAGTTTACAACGTTATATTGCTGAATTTTTAAAAACCAATTTGCATAACAGTGTGTATATTGTGCATCTCTTTTTATTAAATGTACACATGTGTGTATATGTGTTACAGAAGATCCAAAGAGACACATGTGTGCCTTAACAGACCTTACCCCTAAAGATTGGATTTTGTAATTGTACGTACTTTTCACTGTTCTAACTTTCACAAATGTACGCCTTTTGTAAAAAATAATAATAATAATAATAATAATAATAATAATAATGTAAGTAAAACATTCCTTTTATTTCCAATTTAAATTTACATAACAATAAATGTCATTGTACTTCTCAAAATTTAGGTAAGGTGAGGAATGTATGTGAGATGTATATTTATCTGTAAGGGAATCTGTGGATCTTGTTTAGAATCCCTTGGAACATAGCTGTGTTTAAGACAGCAGCAGGGAAAGTCTCCATGTGGGAGTAATTTTGTCTGGCTGAAAAACAGGCAATAGTGGAGATGGGAGAGGAAAGCAGCCATGATATTGAAAGGAAATTTTAGTTAATTAGTTTGTCAGAATATATGGTAAGTGTATCATAGGCAGAAATAATGTCCTATAAAAGCATGCTGAAATGTTGAGAAATTATGGGCTTAACAGGGAGCTAGGTCCCACGTTTTGGTGGTGATCAAATTCTACTGCAAAGAGCTAAGACTATTCATGAGCCACAGGTTTGGTTAGAGCCAGCAGCAGAGTAGATAAAGAAATGTTGGGGGTGCCCGAGCGGCTCAGTTGATTAAGTGTCCCACTCGATTTTGACTCAGGTCATGATCTCGCGGTTTGTGGGTTCGAGCCCCACATCAGGCTCTGTACTGATAGTGTGGAGCCTGCTTGGACTGACTGACTGACTCACTCTCTCTCTCTCTCTCTCTCTCTCTCTCTCAAAAATAAATAAATAAGCATTTAAAAAAAGAAATGTTGATTTTGATAGAATTTTACTGACAAGGGCACTTGCAGTGTGGCAAAGGGCTGCAGAAAATGACCATGGAAATGAGCATCTTTCTCTTAAGATGCAGCAGGAAGTGGGAGCCCTTTTGTTTTTCCTTCTCTTGTGATTTTTAAGAGCTGCATCTCTGAGAGTGACCTATGACCTGTCGCACCTTATGATCTCACGAGGTGACAGAAAAGACTGTTCGCGCTCAGTGCAGCATGCTTAGTTTCGGAATTTTGGTTTTGTCAGCATCTCTACCTGCATATTTACTCCAGAGATAGTTACCGATTATAGGGGCGCCTGGGTGGCTCAGTCGATTCAGGGTCCGACTTCAGGTCACAATCTCATGGTTTGTGGGTTCAAGCCCCGTGTCAGGCTCTGTGCTGCAGCTCAGAGGCTGGATCTGCTTCGGATTCTGTGTCTCCCTCTCTCTGTCTGCCCCTTCCCTGCTTGTGTGCTCTCTCTCTCTCTCTCTCTCTCTCTCAAATAAACAAACATAAAAAAAATTAAAAAGAATTACTTGATTAGAGTACTGAAGAGGATGACACGGAAGGAAAAGGAAAAAAAAATCATAAATCATCACCACATTTCTAATCCTAACTCATAACTCTTAGAGCATGTATTAATATGCAGAATAATAGCAACATAGAAGATTATGGGATACAAGACTCTAAAGAAATTATTACTGGAGTCTTCTTTGACATATATCCATATCTATCTATATCATCTATATCTGTATCTCTATCTATAATCTGTATCATCTGTATCTATATCTGTATCTACCTGTGTGTGTGTGTGTGCGTGTGCATGTGTGTGAAATCATATAACCAGTGTTCTTCACCAAGGGTGATTTTGCCCCCATGAGAACACTTGGCAAAACCTGGAAACATTTTTGATTGCCACAAGTGGGGGCAGACTTACTAGAATCTAATGGGTTCAAGCCAGGAATACTAGTAAACGGTATATGTTTTATAGGACATCCCCTACAACAACAACAAAATCATCCAGCCCAAAATGTTATTAGTGCCAATATGAAGAAATCTTGATATACAGATGATATACATATATATATATGATGATATATATATATATATTGATATATATGATATATATATATGTATATATATATTGATATATATACATATATACAATATATATATATTGTATACATATATATACATATATTGATATATATACATATATACTATATATATATTGATATATATATACATATATACTATATATATATATTGATATATATATATTGATATATATGATATATATATATGATGATAAGGACCAGACCATCTCTGTTAGATACCTAATATCAATAAGAAACTCACTTAGCTTGTCTAACTGAATTTTTATTTATGCTGTGAGTTACAGTGTTCATAGTTATTTATATTTATTTGCCTCCTTCATTCCTTCACATATTTTTGAAATACAGTCCATCTTTGGTTCAATATCCTTTTTTTCCAGTTCTGCCTTGTTTAGATGGGGATTCATCATTTAAAATTCCAAAATGTTTTCTGGAAAATTAACCTTAATGGACCCTAGACTCTAATTTGGGAGTTGGAAAGGACTTTCTAAGTTACCTAATCCAAACCTCATGTTTCATCGTGTGTCAGTCATTGTCCTGTCAAAAATCACAATCCTGCAGAGAGGTCCAGAAGATTTTCACAGGGGGTATAGATAGATAGATAGATAGATAGATAGATAGACAGACAGATACATGGTCAGGGTTAGGGAAGCCACAGCGGATAGCCAGGCACCCAGGGATTAGTAGTGAGGAGCCATTCTATCGTATATGAGACAGGGTCAGGAGGGAAGATAGTTTGACTGGGGCCCTGTGACTTCTGGACTCAAAAAAGAGTTACCATCCTGCTGGAGTTGTCATGGAGGGAGACAGCCATGGCCAAACACAAACAAAACAAACCTCAAAGCAGAGATGAGGGTGGAAAAGGGGATACCTGTCCCCAATTCCTGCTCTTTGATCACCTGTCAACGCCTTTCCTGGCCTGAACCCAATGAGAAGCCACTGGAGTGCGAAGTGACACGGTCATCAGGGTCAGACCTTTGTCGGGGAGGTAGGGGGTTAGAGAAACAGAAATACGTGGAAGAGAAGTAATGTGTTTGTGGCCAGACACCCAGAAAGGGCTATCCTGGGGAAGAAGGCAAATTGCACTAAGTTCCTGTGACTACATGCAATAATATTGCCTCTCCACTAAGAATTAGAGATACTGAAAGAATGTGAGCACTGACGGAATGAGACAAAGAAGTCTTGTCAGGCCTCATTACACTGAATTGGAAATGTGGGGACAGCCAAAAAGATATGTTCTGCACGTGCAGAGGTGTAGCAGAGATGGTTCAAACTGTTCCACGAAATCCAGCGGCAAATTAGCCATCGTTCGCTCGGAATGAGCCATCGTGGGAACATTCATACAATGAGAATTGACAAATGCTACAAAAGGGGGCTTGATTTACTTTTCGATTTATTGTTTAGACTTAAAATGATGGAGAAAATGTTAGGAAGTCCAGATAAACTTAAAAATTGGTGGTGTCTGTACCAGCTACATCGTGAATAGGATTCCACCCCCCCCCCCAACAAAAAAGAGATTCTTCTTCCAGTGTTTAAAACTATTAACCAGTTCAGCCAAGATGTGGCTCATATTGCTGATGAACCAGTGAAACCCAACAAATATAGAGCTAAAGCTGAAGGCAGTTCCATGTTATGAGTAAAATTTGCATTAGGGGAAAGAACAGCTTAACAGTAGATTCAATATCAGATTTAGTAACAATAAATTGATTGAAAAAAGCTCATGAAGCGGGATGCAATTGGGTTTATCAAGTCGCAATTGAATTGCAAACCGAGCTTGGCTGCACGTATTAGGACTTGGCCAAAATCAACAAAAGTATAGTGTGAGACTCCATTTGTGTATAGGAAATTTACAATAAATGCTACTTTATATTTTATAGCTTTTGGTAAATTGTGTGCTATGCATCCTTCATATCAGTAAAATTTGTAACCAACTCACATCTATATGCATTTTTCCAGAAAGTTATTAAATTACCTATAGCTATAGAGCATTAAGCAATTTCTACAGATATAAAATATTTTCTACAAATGGCGGCACCTTCTGGATGTTTTATTCCTTCTGGATAGTGTTTATTCCTCTATCTTCACTTTCTCACAAGAGCTAGAAGTTAGAAACTGTTTTCCTTCCAACTGTAGCTTCTCTGCCTATCATGGCACCTGGGCCTTGGTGCACACCTGATGTATATTTGTTAAATAAGTGGCGGAAATTTTGGAGCGTATTTATAAGACTGTTCCTGTGGAGAGAATTCCATAAGCAGGTTTACAAATGTCATCCAATATATTCACTGGTGGAGCGAACAAAATACAGTTTAATAAAGCTAATGCTTTTTAAGATAGTCTTTTTTTTTTCTTTTGCAGATCACTTTGGCTTAGGAAGCCTTGCTAGACTGCATGGCTTATTTGTCCCATGCCCTCTCAAATGATACTTAGAAAGCATTGTGACTGATTGGTACTGTTGCCCTAGCAGTAATATTCCATTAGAGATTTATGAAAAATAACAGAGGGGGAAAAAGTCCCATTTTTTTCCTTACATCATGACTACTCCTGAGTATCCTAAAACTGCCAACTCTCTTGTTTTATTTAAAGCACAAAAGGTTTACAGACACACAGGTAAAGGAGGAACTGTGAATTTCCATGACAGAAAATAGTCAAAAATTTCAGAAACTGCAGGGATTAAAAGATGTGGATAAATATTTATAAATGGGAACTCAAAAAAAACCATAGTCAACAGAATTCTCAAGAAGGATTCTTCTTTGTGTCGTCAGACTGCTCCTTAAACTTTAGATCTAAGAAAGAAAATCGCTTTCATGCCTGCATACTTCCTAGTTTACCTGTACTTTCTGGAAATAAACATTCTAATATTGCCAAATTGGATTTTCAGCAAGTTTTTTCTTCACTAATGATATACCCTTTCGTTCAATCCGAGTTCTAGTCTGTTTCTATTTTCAGACTTGTATGATAAGTTCAAATATTAAAGATATAAGTTGGTTTTAAGTATTAACACCTGCATGTCTTTAATAGCATTGACAATATCATTAACATGTCCTGATTTAAGACACATTGGGTGTGTTTTAAGTAACTTATGCAATGTTCTATGTTATCCGCACATCTCTCATTTCCATGCTATTTAGAACCCATAAGTATCATCAGTTAAAGCTACGGGTTCATTTTAGACACATCATAGATACACCCAGAAATGCCGTTTTACCAGCTATGTGGACATTAAATAGCCCAGAGAAGTGGACACATAAAATCAACCATCACAATAGGTAAACTCTGCCATGTCTTCCCAATGGAATCTCAGATTTGCTCTAGAACAGTGAATGCTATATACCTCCTATCTTGGATCTGTTCTCAGGTGTTATTTCAGCAATCCTACTCACGTTGGGTTGCTGTCTGTTGGGTGCATGACAGACAAGGCTGTTCCTAACGTGTGCATGACAGAGAAAGAAAAAAAAATAGTGCATCACGTATTATAAGCATGCAAATTAAATTTTATGAACTGGGCTACTTGTCTGAAAGGATATATCCATATAATCTGTCAGTGCTTCAGTGTTGTCATTATGAGCAGCTGTTGTTTTTATATATAGTACTTTAAACATGCTAGGATTTTTTGTGGCATCCTCCACACGTTGGTTTTCTACAAACTAAATTTCCCATGTCAGCTTGAAAACAAAACTTGGTGTGTGTGTGTGTGTGTGTGTGTGTGTGTGTGTGTATGTGTGTGTACACGAAGAAAGTAAAGACAGAATTCAGCATTATTAATTACCTACAAACCCTCCCCAATGGGCTGATGTAGGAGAATTCCCTTTGTTCTTGCTCTATCCCCTTCTTTTCAACTCCTGATCAGTCCTGTACCAGGGGCCCTTGGGTACATGGATATGGACATCACAGCCAACAATCCATATTCGGGTTCCTCCTTCCACACGCAGTGTCCACTTGGACCCCCTTTGGATGAGGGGAGGGTCATGTTGTCAGGAAAGAAGATTCTCAGTAGGATAGATTAGGAAGAGCTGTGTAAATCCTGGATGTACACTCAAGGCCATCTGCATAGGGAATGCAAAGGTCCTAGCATCTCAAGTGTGTAACAGAACAGAAGGCATGGGTTCTGATCTTGTTTCCAGAGGAAAGGTACAGCCCAAAGTCAGCACACATTCCTTGAAAGAGCAAGATCCAGTCTAGTGGCCCTTTAAAACATACGAAAGGGAACCTCTGATAAGGAAAGTTGTCTTTTTCACTCCAGATTTAAAAAAAAAAATATATCTGTATCATAACAAATTGAATTAGGTTTACAGGAACCTGGAATTTAAGCTTTATGCCAGTTTTGCATGAAATTCTTAGAGAGTCTTGGGGAGGAATTCAGAATTACTGTGTGTGGATGAAAGCAGTATTTCTGGCAAAGGAGGGTTGTAGCAAACTGGATTCTTGCTACCAATTATTTCCCCCTCCACATAACAGGAATACGGATCATCCTCCCACTTGTCATGTGTCTTGTGTGACGGTCCTGTGAGAAAAGCGCATCAGGCTGCCTCTTTGATTTGGGGATTGGCAGTACGACATTCTTTAGCCATATTCTGAGTACAGGACAGCCCCTTCAGTCAGTGTTTTCCAAAAAGAAAACATCTGGAGCCAAGCTGGGCCAAGCACATCAGAGCCAAGCAGAGCGGCAGCTGACCCACCGTCTCTGATAACATTAACACAAAATAAATATATGTTTGAGAGCCATTGAGATAATATATGGGCTATTAGCCACTGCTGTCTGCTCTTCCAAATTACAGAAGCAGAAACAGTTAATGCGATGAAGATGAGTGCAATGGAATTGAATTAAAATTGTTGATATAAATTTACAATTAAATTTTTTTTTCATTGGAATGGTCATGAAACAAATATTACCCCTGGAGCAATGATAACCTCAAGAGCTCAAATGATGGCTTCTAATATCATCCCCCTTTGTTAGGGAGGTGAGTCTGAAGAAATGGTTGAATTCCGGTCTGCAGCATAGAAATAACAAGTTGACCCTGAGACCAGGATGTACAAAAATAAAGCACCTTTTGATTGTGCAACATGGGAAGGCACTTCTCAGCGATTAACAGATTCTGGCAACCTGAAGGGAATGCCACCAGAAAAGTTGTAACAAGAATAGAAATTCCCATGTATTAAAAACATTGAATCAAGTACAATCTGTGTTCATAATGATATTCATATAAGAAAAAAAATCCTCATTATAATACTTGAGGAAGATATTCAAATTACTTATTAATTGAAAATAGGTAATTAGTAAGGAGTTTACACATTAATGCCGCCTTTCTAGAAGGAAATGGGTTGGCAAGGATGTTGCTAAAACAGAGCCCTTGTGCACTGTTAATGGGAATATAAATTGGTATAGCCAGTATGGAAAACAAAGGTTTAACACAGCTTAGAGATTCCTCAAAAAAATAAAGATAGAACTACCATACATGATCCAGCAATCTGACTTCAGCTTATATATCCAAAGGCAATAAAATCAGGATCTCAAAAAGATATCTGCTCTTACGTTCAATGCAACATTATTCACAGAGGCCAAGATGGGGAAAAGAACTAAATGTCCATTGTCAGGTAAATGGATCAAGAAAATGTGGTGTATGTATCTATATATATTGGAATATTATTCAGCGTTTAAAAAGGAGATATTGTCATTTATGACGTATGGACAAAACTGGAAGGTATTATGCTAAGTGAAACAAGCCAAGCACAGGAAGAAAAATATTTCATGAAGTGAATTGTATGTGGAATCTAACAAAACAAAACAAAACCCCCAAAAAACAAATGAAAACAAAAAACCCTTGAACTCCTAAAAGCTGAGAGTAGATTATTGGCTCCTAGAGACTGGGGGTTGGGGCTAATGGAAAGATGTTGATCCAAGAGTACTAATTTTCAGCTATTCAGTATGAGTAAGTTCTGAAGTTCTAATGTACAGTCTAATGATGACTACAGATAATAATACTGTGTCACGTCATGAAACGTGCTGAGAGAGTAAATCTTAAGTGTTCTTACCACACACACACACACACACACATACACACACACACACACACACACACACACCCCAAAGTGGTGACTGTGTGAGTTACTGGATTTGTTAAGCTGGTTGATTTGCGGTAATCATTTTACAACCTATACAAATGCCACATTGTACAACTTAAATACCTACAACTGCTGTCAATTGAGTCTCAATAAAACTGGAGGAAAAAAGAGAAGTACACAGAATTATTTAGTTAAAAAGGCTAGTGCCAGAAACATAAATCTTTGGTAAATTAAGAAACTTGAGAAACAAACAAACAAACAAACAAACAAATAAATAAATAAATAAATAAAATACAAGACTGGATAAACTGTCACTTAAAATGTATTTAAATCATTGTTGAACTACTCTGCTGTATATCTGTAACTCTAACAATATCGTATATCAATTATTCGTTAAAAACAATATATTTAAATTAGGAACATTTGAAAAAGTCTGGGTATTGGATAAAAATTTACTGAAATGAAAAGGTGGAGAATATTAGCTTAGAAAGAGCAAATAAATAAAGAAGATGAACAAGATCTCGTTTGGTTTTAACAATAGTAAATGCTAGACATAAGGGACAGAATGACTCTACACTTTGAAGTTTCACATGTTTGTCTATTCTTATTTTCTGAAGCTATCCAAGGTCATTAGAAAAAAATATATAAATAAATGAATTGGTAAGAGTAAAAGATTTTGTCCATGGAAGAGCTAAGTTGAGAATCTTAATTTCCATTGTTAGTCGTGTGTCCCTTTCTCTGTACCCCACACTAGCTTAGTTTTCATTTAACCTCCTCCAAAAATGATTATTAGAGTTTAAAAAGTCAAACAGCATGCATGGGGCATTTTATTTAAGTTACAACATAAAGGTGTGGAACAGTAACACTTTGTGTTAAAAGAAAACAAACTGCTGTCATTGAAGTTGAGATATATCAATTAGGATTAACTAAAGTAACCTCTCCAAGGTTTTAGTCTGTTTTCTGGAATGATTGCATTACACAATTGCTCTGCTCTGTTTCCTCAGGAGGTCTGTATTTCACAGTAAAGCTTTCCTCTTCTAGAGCCGCAGTTTATTTTCCAAAGAGCCTCAGGAAAATTATATATAGTATGCCTATAATGACCTTAAGGATAGAATAAAAATACAATCAATGAAACCAAATTAGATTTCTATTTGCAAACAACTTTCCTCACAGACCAGCTGTACCTTAGTTAATTGACTGCTACAATCCTGCTTCTCTTTCCGTTTCTTTTGAGTGCCTCTAAGTAAGTTTTGTATTTAATTAGCAGAACTCCTGATGACCTTTTTATACATAACTACAAGTTCTTGATTAAATATTTTGTTATTAACTGTAATAATTATAACTGCTGTAATAGTTTTTATTATGGACACTAGGAAAATCTGTAATCCATTTACATATATGTTATTATTTCTTCACTAGTAAGTCTCAGATATAGGATAGCTGATTAGGATTTCTGAATACTTCATGCTTTCTGAGATTTCCTGACGACCCCTCTTCTCAAGTTTTTCCTTCATATTAGAATTTGATAATATTTTTACTCTAAGCACCGAATTAAACTCTACCAGTTTTTTTGGCTCACTGATTTACTTAAGGTAGTATTCAACAACTTTAAAGAAGCAGTTTAATTTTATCTTTCAGTCTCTTTATCTCAGTGTCACTGTGATCTATCTTTTCTTACCACATATCTACAGTGCATCTAATTTTGTCCCACAAAACCCATTAATTCTGATATGAAGGTAAGAATTTGGGAAACCTTTTCAAGCTTAGATGTTGAGTAGCACAAAACAAAATGGAGAGTTCTTTCTTATCACGGATAGATACCATATCTGAAGATACCAATCGCCTCTGAAAATAATACATTTTCTCCAATTCTAAATTGGGAAAGATGATTACGTTGGCATGCTCTTTCTGTTCACATATTTTGATACTGCTTGAACCTGAACCACGGGATGCAATACGTATCTGCAATGCCTCTTAAGATTCTGGGAGCCAGATTAAATGTCTTCTCAGTATTACTCCAGATCTGTCAAAGGCCTTCAGTATTTAAACTGATGGTGGCTCAGCTCAAATACTATATTATCATTGGAACTCTTCATAATTATTAATCAAATGATCATTTCCTCTTGAAACTCACATAATATTTGACCTGTGGCTTGATTGCAAAACCACATTATATAATATATAATGCCATGCATTGCTTCACAGACTATTCAATAAATATTGTGATATACATAATGAATGAATGAAAACTTCTTTGATAATACTCATTATTGAATTACTGAAGTAGGTTTCCATATCTCATTCAAGTTTCCAGCAGAAGGAGATACTGGACATGAACAAACAATAAGAAAATGAGTGATATACATCAAATATCACCTGAATTTACTGAAATTACTGAGGTTATCATTATTCTAAGGAAAATTAGATCTGTGATACATGAGAAAATTTTCTAGTAGTAACCTTACATTGATTGTGCTGGAAAACAGACCACAACTCTTCTTTTTTTTTTTTTTTAATTTTTTTTTTCCACGTTTATTTTTATTTTTGGGACAGAGAGAGACAGAGCATGAACGGGGGAGGGGCAGAGAGAGAGGGAGACACAGAATCGGAAACAGGCTCCAGGCTCTGAGCCATCAGCCCAGAGCCCGACGCGGGGCTCGAACTCACGGACCGCGAGATCGTGACCTGGCTGAAGTCGGACGCTTAACCGACTGCGCCACCCAGGCGCCCCAGACCACAACTCTTCTATTCAGGAGAGTAGTCCTAAAGATTGGGCAGGAATTGTTGGATTCATCACTTCAACACTACTATTATTAAAACCACTCTGATCATTAATCTGAACCTCTCTCAAAGGCCTCAATCTACAACTATAAAGAGTTACAAAAGAAAGTAGGAAAATCTATTTTTATTCTTTTACCTCTAAAATATTTTTGGAATTTCCTTTCATTGTAACTAAGTGAAACTTTAGCAGTTCATTTACTTTGCTATTAATTAAAGTACATTATTAAAATAATGAAATAATTTAAAAAGCTATTATCTATTAATTGTAGGCTCCTTTGATTTACTTTAATGAACTTGTTGCGTACGTATGTAAAATAAGGCACAATCTTTTAGAGTACTTTTAACAATTAGGTAAGTAGATGGATAGACGGGTGGGTGCACAGACATGCACGCATATGTATAACTATTATATTAAATAAAAATATCTAATGTAAATTATCAATGTATTTCATTTGTTTACACATTCAGTAAGTCCCATTAGAGAAACATGTATTTTCCATGTTAACAAATGTGAAACTTAATGATCTCACAGAAGTTCAAAGTCTATTACGAAGAAACATATAGAAGTAATAAATGACTTAATTATAGAAGATGGTCATCTTATTCCACATAACAAATGAATTCCGTTGTAGTGGATTTAAGGTACATTCAATAAAATTGCATTTTCTTTGCTTGTATTAAATGCAAAGTACTTTATCGACAAAATGTAATATGCAAATTAAATGAGCACAAATCTGCATCGCAGGGTGCTTTGAGGATTGTAAGATGATCATGTACGTGAATAGAGATATTGCATCAAAAAAAGTGGTTAATAAACTATAATACAACATTTTGTATATGCATATATGTGTGTATCTATGTATGTGAATATATATGTGTGTGTGTATATATATATATATATATATACACACATAGTTTCACATGTATTCGTATGTATGAAAGAATCACAGCTTTCTGTACACATGATTGAAAAGCCAGCTCTGTGCTATACCAACATAGCGGTTTGGCCAGCAAAACAGTTAAAGACAGATACAGCTTGTCTCCAAGTACGCAAACCTATGTAAGAGGACATTTTCATAGACATCATTCTTTTTACATTGTACATTCTAATAACTGAGACAATAAATAACATGGTCAAAAGTTACGAAATATTTCTGCTGCCTAGAAATCTAGGGACTCGATCTAAGCCTGAGCCTATAGCATGTTTACAAACTACGAAAGCAATTATCCAATTTGACAAATGTTATTAAGTGCATTCTGTCTTCACAGATTTCAGAAATTCTTTTGATATTACCTAATTTTGTTAAAAAGCCAGAACCATCTTGTTGAATCTTACATTATTTTATACTAAATAGATTTTAGTTATTTATTTTAGTATTTAAAAAACAGACTCTATACTTTAAGGAAGACATAGACAATTTAAATGCCACGTAAAACTAAAATCGCCATCTAGAATTTGAATCAAAAGCTATCACTCAAGGTAACCTGTCACAAGACATGTGATTTGCTTTATTTAAAAAAAAATTTTAATGTTTATTTTTGAGAGAGACAGAGCACGAGTTGGGGAGAGGCAGACAGAGAAAGGGAGACACTGAATCCGAAGCAGCCTCCAGGCTCTGAGTTGTCAGCACAGAGCCCCACACAGGTTTCAAACTCACTGACTGAGCGACCATGACCTGAGCTGAAGTCGGAAGTTTAACCGACTAAGCCACTCAGGTGCCCTTATTTGCTTTAGATTATTAGGGACAATGTTATTTTTCACATTCCTATTTTACCAAAGACACTAAAATATGTCTTTGCTAAGGATAGAAGGAGGAAAATTCCAGCAATTTCCTTCTGAGAAGAGAAATGAGTTACCTGTCCCTTAGTTTTGCACAAACACATGATTTCTTTACAGTGAAGCCAGTTAGACTTGAAAACCTTGCATCAAAATTTGAATAATGATGACTTCTAATTGTATAGCTTTCTGTAAGTTAGAGCTTTGTTTTTTTTTTTTTTTTACAATGGCAACAATAAAGAGGCACAAAAGCTTGATGTATGTGTTACTATTTTTGTGTGTCGCCTAAGGGAGAAATGCCTGTTTTCTAATGATAGATATCTTGGATGAAATATAAATAAATAATTTGCTTAAATTTACATCACAAGAAGAGTAGTATGGAGAATGTTGTGTTTAAGAGTGCAAAATTTTCTGTTTGGTGTTAAATAATAGTTGAAAGGATATGAAATTGATTTAAAAACAAAATGAAAGTAGAAAAATAACTTTTAGTCATAACAAAAGCTGAAAAGAAACCAGAATTGAAACGTGAATACTAAAACCTATACATAATATGCTATCTTTTTCATTCTTACCATATAAGAAAGGCATATTCTGTAACATATTGTTTGAGATATAGTTTCTTTTTAAGTCTATATTACTTTATCAAGAAAGAGCAATGTGCCTACAAGGTATAAAATTTCACGAAGCTATGAGTATGTGTTCTGAATAATTCAAGTAGTGACTTAAGTAATAATCATATTCAAATACAAGAATTTTTATACCCTTGTTTTGGAGAGTTACATTATCAGGTGCAGCTGAAAATGAATTTATGTTGTGCAGGAAATAACTAACATGCACCGTTAGATTTTGAAGGAAATACTTTGCCACACGTTTTTAAATTTCACCATTTTTTGTAATGTCAAAGCAAAATCAAAGCATTCATTTTTTTTTAAAGTCATGTCACCTATAGAATGAAACTGTACTTCAAAGACATCTAGAGCAAGTCCATTCCTTTAATATGTTGAATGTAAAGTGACCTAACACTTCCTAACACTTCAGAACAAATACCAAAAAAAGTTGCTTTTGAGAAAAACTTTCTTCTTTAGTAATACATGTGAGGCTACATAGCTAATGAGCTCCAGAAAGAAGGAAGAAAGGAAGAGAGAAAGGAGCCAATTGAGAGATACCACATTCACAGAAGATAATAAAAAATATTTTATTTTTGTTGTTCCATTTTTTTCTCATATTCAGTTTTTGGAAACAAGAATTTTCACCGTTAGATGCTTCCATTTTAAAAATACTATGCCTGTGTGTATCTCTCATAAGTCTGTGAAGTGGGTCGGACATGATGAGAAATTAAATTACTTGCTAATGTCTCTACAAATGCATGAAAGAGATTCAGAGGTAGATTTGTTCCTTAAGAGTAAATAATAACAATATCAAAAGTCTGATGTGATTAAAAAAATCACTTTCTCAAAGTATAATTTTGCTATTATTCTTCAAGTATCAAAGGATGTTTTGTCTGATAAAGGTAATGCAATAACCCAGAACGGACAACTCACTCCAATATATATTTTACGCAGACTGCAAAAGATTAATTTTATATTTAGAATCACACGTTGACAAAAGCAAATGTTAATTCTAATGAATAAAATAATTGAAAAAGTTACAACTCTTCTTGTTTTTGTTTGATTCTTCTGGTTTGGGGCCATTTATAGAAAAGTCTCTGTTTTGCATCACTGAGGGATGCAATGTTCTGATAAGAGAAATAAAGACAGGAGGCAGATTTTCAATCCCTCCAATTGAGTATTTGTGAAGGTTACACAGAGTGAATGTGAATGGAGATATTTTATCAACACCACGGTGCATTCTAGGGATGATGCTATTTGCAAGAATCAAGACAGGAGACTAATTCCTAAAAGCAAGTACTGCTTTAGTTTAAAAAAGCATCATGAGTGAGGAAGAATTAACTCTATTTCTCCTTAATATAGAACTTCACAAAAGTAACGCTTAAATATCTCAGCTCAAATATTTTTATATTATTTTATAATAACAATGCTATAAACCACACATTATACTTTTTGTAATCATACACTAATACTTTCAAAACTGAATTCCCAAAAGAAGTATATGTTGGCCATAAAACATATTTCCACCTTCGAAAACACTTCAATTAAGGTGTTACATTTAGATTTAGTGTCTATTGTTTGTAACCAGTTAATAGATCCAGAAACAGATCAACGGAAGCAAAATATTAATGGTAAGCGGGATTGGAGAGGACAGTTTGACCTCATCCATACTCAGTCTTCCTACCACTTTTCTCCAGTACTAAATTAATCTACTCTGCAAAAAGAATGCCTAACAGTACAAGAGCAACCTACGGAAAAGGAAAACAAAAAGGAAAGAAAGACAACAGATGGATACATCCTCAGTTCCCGTGTGAGTGTTCAGATAAGTCACCCTATTTCAAAAGGGAAGGAGCGAAGATGGTAAAGACTGTTTTCCAAGAATGTGTTGGTGTTATTACATTATAGTCAAGGTTTGACATTTGAAAGGAAAAGAACGATACTCCCACTGAAAATGATACAAAAATTACACATTTTGGAAGGATCAAGAAAAAAGCAACTTTATCTAATAGTTAGCAGTCTTCCGATTCAAATTTCATGACCAAGTTTCCTACCTTCTATATTTTGTAAGTACTATAAAAGAGAAGGTGATGACATATAAGCAAGAATCAGAGGACAGTCCAACAGAAAGCACCACACTTAGATAAAACGTTTCTTTATAAATAAATTCATAGACTTTTACCTGTAATTACTAAATATATATACATTCATACTGATGTATTATTTTTTATTGAAGTATAATTGACATATAACATTAGATTAGTTTCAAGTGTGCAACATGATTTGATATTTCTATTTATTGCAAAATTATCACTACAGTCTAGTTCCCATCCATTATTGTTCTTTATTATCTTCAAACCACTCCATTATATTGCACCTTTTCCAACATTTTCCCAATTTTGATAATTATTTTACATTTGCAAGCTATCCATTCTCTGTTGCATAGAGTACTAAAAATAGGAGCAGATGATCTAAAAGAACTACCCAGACAGCATTGCTTTCAATGCACACATCTTCAAATTTCAACAAATAATGTAATCCATGAATCCTCTAGGAAGAAGAAGCAATATAAATTTAAAAATAAAAATAAAGTAGATAGTATTCTTTCCTCTCGCAGGTAATATAAATGGTCACTATTTAAATCTGTAGTGTTCTACTGGGGAATGTTCTGTTCCCAAGGAGACTTTCAGCAATGTTTGGGGACTTTTTCAGTTGTCAAAACTGGTAATGATGTTGCCATTGGCATCTAGTGCATAGCGGCCAAGATGCTGCTAGATACCTTAGAACACACATGACAGCACCAGCAACAATGAATTATTCTGCCCAAAATGTCAACAGAATAAAGATTGAGAAGTCCAAGTATAGCTGAGCCAATGATGTAACAGAGAAGATCCTGCTGTTGTGACCCTATCTTAAACACCAGCTTGATTGGCAACCAGAGTTACAACGGACAGTGATAAATAGCTATTTAAAAAATAGATTCAAACAGAAATTAGACATTTGTCAGATTTTAAGTTTTATTTTTATTTATTTTGAGAGAGGGAGAGAGAGAGAGAGAGAGCACACACATGAACAGGGGCAGGGCAGAGAAAGGAGAGAGAGAATCCCAAGCAGGCCGTGTATTGTCAACATGGAGCCCACTGTGGGGCTGAATTCCATGGAGTCATGAGATCATGACCTGAGCCAAAATCAAGAGTCATGCACTTAATCAACTGAGCTACCCAGGTACCCTGGCATTTTTAAAATTGTTGTTTGCCCAATGCACACATTGAGAGTATTTAATTCATTGCTGGGGCAAATTAAAATCCTTAAGATAAAACAATATCTGTAATTCATTTCACTTGTTTTTGCAAACATAAAGCAATTTCAAATATGGGCAAATGCAAAACCATATTTGTGTGCCATTGGATGCTTTTTCCTCAAATATACTTTCAATTTTGTGAAGGTATATTTCGTAAACTAATTTGTAAAATAATTATTGCATTTAAATTTAAAAAAAATACATAATTATAATAACAACAACAACTTCTTTACTAGCTGAACAGGAAGTGGGATTTTATATTATGCTCCCTCTTGTCCTACTTAACATGGTCAGCCTTTTCATCAGCCCTACCAGTGTGTGTTTTTCAAAATACACCTCTACCAAGACATACTGAAATTCTAGCAATGACACGTCAATAGAACAGGTCAGCATGGAAAAAATGCTAACTTATATGCAGATATAACTGTATGTATTATTTTACGACCTAGAAGAAGAATTTTAAAATCTGAGTATATCTTATACTTCAATAATTCAGTGGTCTTACATTGTGAGAAAGTATTATTTTTCAAATTTATTTTAATTGTGAGAGAGAGAGAGAGAGAGAGAGACAAAGGGAGCGAGAACAAGTGGGGGAGGGGCAGAGAGAGATGGGGACAGAGGATTCAAAGCAGGAGCCCACTGTGCTGACAGCAGCATGCCCTTCAACTCATCTACTGGGGTTTGAACTCATGAACCATGAGCTGAAAGCAAGAGTCAGAAGCTTAACCCACTGAGCCACCCAGACTCCTCACGAGAAAGCATTATGTATGTATGAATGTATTTTTGAGAGACAAGGTGTGTTAGAGCAGGGGAGGAACAGAGAGAGAGGGAGACACAGAATTCGAAGCAGGCTCCAGGCTCTGAGCTGTCAGCACAGAGCCCGATGGGGGACTCAAACCCACAAACTGCTAGATCATGACCTGAGCCGAAGTCGAAAGCTTAACTGACTGAGCTACCCAGGCACCCCGAGAAAGCACTATTTAAAAAACAGTTATGATGCCTGGTGTTCTGCTATGCAGCATGGAAGCCACTTAGAATAAATTCACTGAATGTAATTTAAATCATCAATAGTGTTCAAATACCTATTAGATTAAGAACTAATTGTCCCAGTTCCCATTTTTGTTGGTGTTAGACATTCTCACAAAAACTATTTAACAAAATGGTGCTTAAGACTATTTTTATTGCTATGTCCCATGTAGCATCAAATCCACAATTTAAAATAATATTTTTATCAACCTTAAAAGCCACACATCACAATAAGTGCAGTATTCGGAAATTGCACTAACAGCCCAGTATTGGCCAAAGATTGAATTCTGAAGACACATCATCAAATAATGTTGACTTGACTAAGAGATGTTGGTTGTATAGGAACATGTCCTGCTTTGGATTTTCCCAGGCATGATTTTCAACTGATTTTCCATTTATTTATCAAATAATAAGAAAATTAGTTACAGAGGATACTTGAAATAATTAGGAAAGATTACAAGTATACATAATTCCCTCAAGATTCATATATATATATATATATATAATATATTTTTTTAATATTTATTTATTCTTTGAAAGAAAGAGATTGAGAAAGGGAGAAAGAGCATGAGTAGGGGAGGGTCAGAGAGAGGGAGACATAGAATCTGAAGCAGGCTCCAGGCTCTGAGCCCTCAGCACAGAACCCGATGAGGGACGCAAACTCACAAGTTCAAACTCATGAACCACGAGATCATGTCCTGAGCCGAAGTTGGACGCTTCACAGACTGAGCCACACAGGTGCCCCATATACATCTATTCTGATTCTTGTTTTCACAGCAGAGTTTGCTTGAATTAGAGGATTCTAAGTTGGATTCAGTTACACAAAATTATGTTTAGTATGATTTTAGCCTAATTCTAATTTTAGCATAATTTTATGATGTTTGAGAATCTAGTGGTGGCATCTACTCTAAGTAAATGCTGATTCATGACATTTTTACCATAATGTGCATCCATTGCTATTTACTAAAATTCACATAACCCTGAGAGGAAAATTTAAGGTCTGACTCATTATTTATCCACTGCCATGGTTGAATATTTTTCTCTATTCATGGCAGATAATGACAGGGATCTTTCAGTTATGGGCCAAATATGAAAACTGCATATTTGTGTTTCTTCTTTACTCACTACCAAGATCTCATTCAAATATCACTGCTTATGAACTCCTACCCATTACCCTCCAAAATTATCCTGAATTGTTTACTTCTAAAGGTAAGCAGATGGTGAATAACAAACACAATATTCACCTGAAGTATGAAAATCAGTGTACTCATTGTTATTGTTTGATATCAGACATTATATTTATATTATTACTGCTATTATTACCATATGCAAGTGTAGCATATATGTCACAATACTGAAAGGATAAACACTAAAAAATGGCATGCATTACGGCATTGCAAATACAGAGAAATCTCAATATTTTTGGATTTGGTTTCTTAAGACATGTCGATTAAAAAAAAATTGCCCGACTGCAATGCGAATTGACCAAAAGCACGAAGAAATAAGTGCAGATTGACTTATGGAGATAATGAGGTGAACTAAATATTGAGTTTTTCACTCAGTGGTAGCAGTGGGGTTAGGGAGCCACTTAGAGTTATGAGAGAGAATCAGTGAGGCTTTGAGGTATTTGCCTATGGAGTATGTTGTAGTGGGAGATGCCAGAAATGTTTCCAGGAGTCTGGTTATTGCAACTGAATAAACTGTTTTCCTTTTAATTATATTCATGAAAGTAAGATTAAGTTTGGAGCAAATACCTGGGTGTGCTGCACGTAACATACTTATATCCAAGTGGAAATGAATTATTTGGGTCTGAAATTGAAATGAGAGCTTTGAACTTGAGGTAGACATTAGACATAACAACTGCACACTGTGTGCAGAGAATGGGTAAAACATGTCCTATATAACACTTGCTGCATTTTCTGAAGTCTTTTCATTTTAATTATGTGGTGTTTAATTTGTGTGTGTTCATGTTGCTTTGTGTGCGTGCGTGTGTGTGTGTGTGTGTGTGTGTGTGTGTGTGTGTTTTGTTTTGTTTCATTTTTTGTTTTTCTTTGTGTTTGGCTGGCTCTGACTTCGGATTCTAAACCACATACGAGAACACACACTTGCCCATCTTGATCATATGCATTGTTGGCACTGAAGACATTACTACAGACAAACAACTCATTTTTTTAATGAATGAGTGAGAAAAAAAATAATTGTGTACCAGTAACTAATGACACTGTAAGCTTTTGAAGAGAGACATTCGTTTATCCTCCTGCTTCTTAGCAGAAAGTCAAGATTCCTCTCCCGAAATATCTATTTCCCCTAAATTATCTAAAACTTTAAGGGTATTAGTAAATCCAAAGGATTTAAGTGGCCATCTGACAAGACACTGGAGAGAACTGGCATCTAGGTGGTCCCTTGTCAGTATTTTTCCTGCTCATGGATTTGCTATTGTGGATCTGTCTTGGGCAATAATACAGATTCTTGTTCACATAACAGTGATGCAAGTTTCTCAACCCAGTGCATCCTACCACATTTTTTCAAGAAGTAGACAACATCCCTCCTTAGAACGCTTTCCAGAGTGTATTTACGGATGTGTGAGCTCAGGTTTATAGGGAAAAAAACAGAAGTGCCCATATGCAGCCACAGACCTGGTTGTCTCTTAGAGACAAGGTCTGCTAGGTCTGCTATCACCTCAAGACCTCAGAACCAAGTTTCCTTTGTTCTGTGTCAGTTTTTTTACATTCTACAGAAAAAAAAGAGAATCCAAAATAGATAGCATATTCTCTCATTATCAGCAGGGGCATTTCCTAGGAGTCTATCCCATTAACAATCTACTTCTGATGATTGCAAGGTGCTCTCCTTCATCCTGAGAGAGCGTCTCTTCTGGTGTTCTAAATTACTTTATCTTCTAAGGGAATAAAACCTCTGATAGGGCATTTAGTTACATAAGATTTGAAAAAAAAGAATATGGAGCACAGAATAAGAAGGCAATGTAAGTGTGTGATTGAGAAAAAAAAAATGTTTATGAAGAGTTTCACATTTGAATGGCCTTGGATAGATAACTTCAATTTTTATAGTTAAGATATTGAAGGGATTTTTTTTCCAGGTAGAGTGGATATCACAGTAAAGATAACTCACAGGACATATTTGGAGAATAGATAAAATCACTATATTTTAGTTTGTTCAAGTTAAGCAAGAGCCTATAATTTAAAACTAGGATGGAAAAAATAGATCAAAAGTAGATTGTAGACCGCCTAAGTTCTATGCTGAAAGGTTTGTGAAGGCATTAACGAGTCTTTGGGCATTTCTGAGCAAGGAAATTACATAAATGGCATATTTGAACAGTAAGAAAAGCCAATTGAAGGTATATTACATACAGTAAGAATTTTCCGGTATTCCAAGATTTAGCAAATACTGTGCTAAAAGAATGAGAGTGAAGAAATTAAAGGTAAGTATTGAGAGGTTTGGGTCAACAGACTTAGAAAAAACTCTATATACACAGGGTGTGAGGCTGATGTTATTACTGGAATGAGTGTGGCTTTGAAAACGAGCGATGCCATTTAAAATGACAAAATGTATAATGTGGAAGAAACAGACAATGATCCCAATGTTGGTAATTAGTTATTCTCAAAGTAGATTATCATTGCAAATACTTGACAACGTTTATTCTTAAAATCAAAATGAAAATATTATTTTAAAAAAGACTATAGAGCTCAGTGTATACATTGCTAGACAAGTATAAACAGGAATTGGGCCGTTAGCAACCTGATTCTGTAGAAATCTTACAGGTATGTAAATATTTCCAGTGACAACATGAATTGAAGCGTCACAGAAATTCAGCACTTTGCACTGTTTATCCAAAGCTGTACTTAATGACAAAAACCTAAAAATGTTACTGAAAGGTCCATTGGGTTTGTGTGGCATTAGCTCCCAAAAAAAAAAAAAAAACAACAAGATTACAAAACTGTCACACTTAACAAGTCTTTAAGAGTGCAGTTTTAGGGGTGCCTGGGTGGCTCAGTCGGTTAAGCATCCATCTTTGGCTCAAGTCATAATCTCACAGTTTGTGAGTTCAAGCCGTGCATCTGGCTCTGTGCTGATGGCTCATAGCCTGGAACCTCCTTCAGATTCTGTCTCTCTCTCTCTCTCTCTTAAAATTAATAAATGTTAATTTTTTTAAAAAAAATGTGGTTCTATAAAGTGTGTAACTAAAACTTGTAAAGAAATTTTTTAAACTTCCTTTTGTAAACATGAGACATAAATAATAAAATAGATCATATTAAATTTCTTTGTAGACTTAATTATGGTATAGTCAGACAGTCTATAATCTCCTAATCACAAAAATATTTGCCCCCAAACTGTCAAGATTTAATACAAATGTAAGAACCTTAATAATATTTCAAGTAATTGGAGCTCTTGGGTGGCTCAGTAGATTAAACATCCGACTTCAGCTCAGGTCACAATCTCATGGTTCCTGGGTTCCAGCCCCACCCAGGACCAGCTCTGTGATTACACTTCAGAGCCTGGAGCCTGCTTCAGAATCTGTGTTTCCCTTTCTCTCTGCCCCTCCCCCACTTACACTCTATCTCTCTCTCTCAAAAAAAAAAAAATGTTAACAATTTTAATTAAAAATATTTCAAGTAATAAAATAGCAAAATCACATGATATCTGCAAAAATTCCAAAATATTTTTGATGGCAAAATTCTAGTTTCTCTGATAAGCAGTTCAGTTTTTGTCACGTTTAAAAAATAATGATTATTTTCATATGGACGATAATAGTATGCTTTGGAAAAGACATTGAATTTAAAACTTAAAACTGTATTATAAATTAGAACAACACATGTATATAATAAAGAAAAACCCAAGATTTCTCAATTTATTTATTCTCTCTTCTGCACAAGTACAATGAAGGCTGATTTTAGTTGCCACATGTATTTTATGATTGATGTCTGAGAGAGACAGCATTTGTGAAAACCCTTATTGCTTATGCAGGGCAACAGAGTAAAAATATTTTTCAGTATCTGGTTCAAAAATATATATTACATTTTCAAGGCAGCAAAGAAAAGCATTTCTGTATCTTTTGTTTCACATTCATATAAAATTTTTAAAATATATATCCTAAATTGAAAAACAGAAATTTGGAAAAGCCTTTTTTTTGAAAAAGATTCATAAATAAAAACATATCTTCTCAATGATATATTCTTTGTTAAGTATTTTGTATTCTCCAAGTAGATTTGCATTGAGAACACGAAAGAGACTTTGCCTGAATAGTGAAGCGAGCCACTTGCATGGGTAGAGCATTGGACAGGACTCAATAGAAACCATTTTCCCAAATCAACATTTTTCTGCCTCTTCCCATCCTTCTGTATGATACTCATCAGGGTACAATTCTTCCTACCTCTTCAAATTACCATAGACACAAATTCGCTGATTCAAATCTGTTTGTGCTAATATTTTTTTTCATCCCTCAGTGTTTCAATTATTTCTTTTCCTGTTTTTTTTTTCTTTCTAGAAACTAACACCTATTTTAAAGTTTTTCATTTAGGGAAACAAATTAATACCTATTATTATTATTATTCACACATGTATACACATACAGTTTACACAATATATTAAATATTTCAAAATGTAAATGTTGTAAATATTTTAAAATTATTTTCCCTGGCAGGAGTGCCTGGGTGGTTCAGTGGGTTGAGCGACTGACTTTTGATTTTGGCTCAGGCCATGCTCTCCCAGTTCATGGGTTCGAACCCCGCATCGGGCTCTGCGCTCACAGCATGAAGCCTGCTTGGGATTTTCTCTCTCCCTCTCTCTCTCTTTCTCTCTCTGTCTCTCTGCCCAACCCCCCCCCAAATAAATAAACTTTAAAAAAAAATAAGAAATGAAATTATTTTCCATGGCAAACCTTACTTGGCAGATAAGTAAGATTACGTACTTCGATGTTAAAAGAGTAAAGGTTATAAATTACTTATTAACATCAGACTACTTTACAATTATGAGAATCAGATTTCTTACTTTTAACCCATTATTCTAGAGGTCAAAAACATTAACATTGTGTGGGAAATTATTTATCATCTATGTCCTATGAAATTTTCCATGTATTTACTATGGTTTTTGTTTGCTTGTTTCTTTTAGTGATAAAACTACAAATCTTAACATTATCATAAAAGAGGAAAGAGAGTGAGTGTGTTCTAATAACCTGGAAATTCCTTCTCATGGCAGGTGAAGTTGTTTGTGTTTTGTTCCCCGAAATAAAAATTTCTCCCATATCAGCCTCTGTACCATGCTATTGAGTCAGGACAACTAATTCTAAGAATTTCAGAATTCTGTTTAGAATACCACTTTACCCAATAAATTTTAATCTACTAAAATAAAATGTTGGATAAGCAGGTTTCTAAAATTATTTTCTTCAAAATATAAATATTGAATTATCAGTTATTCATTCTTTCCAAGGCTGGCAATCCAAAAGCTCTATTACATGCACTTCAGTACATGCAAGGCACTGCCTAAAACGTTCTTCCTTTACTTCTCATGACTACCCATTACTCTGTACCTCATATAAAAGATTGTCTTAAATGTTTCACATGGTACCAAACTTGCCTCACCCCACACTAAACATAGCTGTGATTTTGCCCTCCCCCCACCCCCCAACAGCAGTTACTGCTGTCACAGTCGTCTCTGACATCACTGTGTGAGATCCCGGACATTTATATCCTCCAGGCATAAAGGGTGCTTGGCATACAGAAACTATTGAGTAACTGAAATTAATGGAAGAATGAATAAATGAATGATTAAAATAGTAAACTACAATTATTGGTACATATTAAGAAAAGAACTTAAAAAGTACAGTATTTAAATTATCTTGATGTTGAGAAAAATAGGTAACAACGTATTTCTTTGAAGGTAATCTTCCCAGATCTCAATTTTGTCTTCTTGTTTATGTAGGTTCGTATCCAAGCTTGTATGTTAATATTTGGGGTATTATGGAACCCTCTGAGATTCTGGAGGATCACACATGACACTTTGTATCTAACTTCAATATTTCAAAGATCCTTTGAAATTGAACCAAGCATCCATGGATGTAACATTTTAAACCCCTAGTTAAAGAACCAACTTCTATTATATGAATTTTAATTTGGGACAGTAAGCAAACATACTTACTTTGATAATATCTTACCAAAGCTG
The DNA here is from genome assembly GCF_022837055.1 of Prionailurus viverrinus. NCBI lineage: Eukaryota > Metazoa > Chordata > Mammalia > Carnivora > Felidae > Prionailurus > Prionailurus viverrinus. Next base: position 89,121,749 of record NC_062572.1, on the reverse strand, counting down.
AATAATCAAGCACTATTATATATTTAAAATGTTAACCATAGGGGCACCTGGGTGGCTCAGTCGGTTAAGCAGCTGACTTCGGCTCAGGTCATGATCTCGCGGTCAGTGAGTTCAAGCCCTGCGTCGGGCTCTGTGCTGACAGCTCAGAGCCTGGAGCCTGTTTCAGATTCTGTGTCTCCCTCTCTCTGACCCTGCCCTGTTCATGCTCTGTCTCTCTCTGTCTCAAAAATAAACATTAAAAAAAAATTAAATGTTAACCATTAATGCATATCATTTTAAAATTCCACTTCATAAGCACATCCTCTTGCAGAGAAAATACTAGCATATGCATTTCATGTTTATTTTCAATATACAAAAACTTCAAATTCAACTCTCAAATAAAGGAATTGTTTCTTCTCATTCAACTCTCAAATAAAGGAATTGTTTCTTCTGTAACCAACAGCTAAGAAAAAAACAACCAAAAAATACAGAAGATATTTACATCCCACTCCAATTCAGAAGGAATGAATCTTCCCAGTATCACCCAGCTGACAGTTAATCAGCAATCGGCAATTTTAAAATATCAAACTCCTATTCATTATTTCTGATCTTTATCATTCTGAATTCAACTTGGACCAGTTCCATATCGCCAACTGAATATCCATACTAATCCTCTTAAATGTAAATCACTCAGGTCTGCCATTGTGTCATGACAGGAGACCAGCACCCTAACCCTCAAAAAAGAAAACTGCCACGACTCTCTATACTTACAGACAGATTCAGTCTAGGGGAGAAATTGGATGGAAAGATAAACGGTTTTCAGGGTAACAGGGTAGTAAGTATATAAACGCTAGAGTTTACTATTAGGCATCAGAAATATATCAAATATCAAGATGAGTATTACTTTTTCACTAAAAATAATTTTTGAAAAGGTACTGTGTGCCAAGTTGAATGTCAGACACTGTGTTTCAATGGTCATTAAATATATCCCCTGTCCTGGGGCACCTGGGTGGCTCAGTTGGTTAAGCATCTGACTTGGAGTCAGGTCATGATCTCGTGGTTCTTGGGTTCGAGCCCCGCGTCGAGCTCTGTTCTGACAGCTCAGAGCCTGCAGCCTGCTTTGGATTCTGTGTCTCCTCCTCTCTCTGCCCCTCCCATGCTCATGCTCTGTCTCTGTCTCTCAATAATAAATAAATGTTAAAGGAAATTATAAACAACAACAACAACAACATATTCCCTGTCCTGAAGATGTCTAACCATCAAGTGACCAAGATAATCAAGTAGGAAACTAGAGCAGAGAATAATAAATCCTACAGGAGGGTGCAAAGGCAACAGTAGTTGTATACTATTGAGAAAACAGCATATAATATCAAGTGGAAATTTTTTTTCTCACACAGTGGTAATAGATGCTCCTAGAGGAGCAAAGTTTTCATATATGGATTGGGTATTTTTATTAGCAATCTACTTTTTCAGTTCACTAAGAAAGAACAATCTCTAAATATTTGCCCTGTGTTTTATAGCTGACATTTTGCTGGATGTCTACGTCTTTAAGGTTTTGTCTATATGAGACCAATCATTTTGTGGAAGCCAACTATTTCCTTTCCCATGAAGACAGTGTTAACTACCCCCCCCCCACTACACACACACACAAAATGAAAAGGGAAAAAAAATAAAGCAGTGACAAGTATTTTGATAAATTTGCATAGCCTTAATTAGATAAATTAATTAATAGCCATTGAATTAAATGATGTTTTATTTCAAAGGATATTTTAATATCTATACCTAGTAAAGAATATTAATTGTTAGGTCATATTTTCTTTAATACACTACTATGTTTTAAATAAACATACTTAAGATGTGCTAGTATCTTCAGATACCTATACACTTCTTTCCTAATTAATGGTTATGAAATTTTCATTATTTCTCCCCTCTTCTGACAACTGGCCAGTGTTTATATGTGTAAGCAAAGTCAGTCTTCAGTGAAAAAAAAAAAACAAAAACTAAAACAGCAAAATGCCTGTTCTATGTGATATACTTTCTACTCATTACAGTTTCTCCATCATGATTTCATTCAGCTCTGTGTGCTACATGAAGATCATAATGACTGTTTTGCTTACCACTTAACACAGTAAACTACAATTCACTCCTTCAAGAAATATTTATTGAGACCTACTCTATGCCAGTCACTGTCTTTGGTGCTGGTAGCTAGAAATATTCTTGAAGCTTCGGAGATAGGGAAGAATTAAGGTAGGTAGTTTCAGATACGGATAAGTGCAACGCTACACACGACATTGGGGAAGACGTGGATAAGCGTGTTTTGAGAAGTGCTGGTAACTACTATCCATTGGTTTAAGTTGGTCTTTCTCAGGAGATGACTGTCATTGATCAAAGGCTGATCACAGGAGGAGGGGGTCAATCAGTGATGAAAGCCAGAGACACACTTCAAGTGTTCACAAAATGGGAAAGTAACCAACATGCTTGAATAATGTGAGCTAAGGCTGTGGTGTTGGGAGATGAGGCAGGAGTGACCACTACCAGCGAGAACTAATGGAAACATCCATGGATTCCTCAAGTCAGAGAGACCTCTAGGGTCTACAAAATCCGACCTGAGGAAGACACAGGATTTCTGAACCAGGCCCACTCCTGTCCCTTCTCGCCATCCACACAACCACCCCACATATGCCTCATGCTTCAACCAACAAAGAACGATCCACTTTCTAACTGTTTATATACTGGCATTCAATCTAATTTATGTTGCTAAAAGTCACCTAAACTAAGTAACAAATATAAATATATCAACTCTAATTGCCTTCAGGAATGAATTATTTGCTGCCCTTCCCTGGCCCCCACAATTTGATGTATTTTTTTAATGGCTAGGATTCATTAAGTGCTATTGTACATCACTTTATGCACTGTTTAATTTTTATAAGCACCTATAATGTAGGCAGTTGTCATCCTAATTTAATCGACTCATAAATGTGGCACGGACATGTTAAATAAATTCCCTGCTGTATCTCTGTTAATAAGTGACCGTTACCTATCCTAGTCTGCTCCCCTCTGATGTGAGGCTCAAACACTAAGTCTACATGAATGCTATAAGATCTAGAAGAAGAACATCCTTCCGGGTTAATTATAATGCCTCTGGGAAGAAAACAGCCAGCCTTTAAAACTGTCCCCTACCTCAAGGATGATTATGAGAAGTTAAACCTGTGTGAGTAGAATATTTTGCAACTTAGTCTGATGGGACTGCCCTGATGCTATGATGCACTGGTGTGGCTATGTACTAAATCACAATCTAGAAATGTTTTTCATACGTTCTACCTGGTTTCCTACATTGATCAATGGATATTAGCCTGAAAATTACATACTGCAATGAAATCATATCGACCAGGAGCAGGCCTTAAGGTGCTACATGAAGACAAAAATAAAAAATAAAAAGTTTATAAACCAACTAAAAGTCAGTCTGCTTTATATTTCATCATGCAATGGCAGTTCTGAAATCTTTCACAGATAAAACATTAATATGTGCTGGGCTTACCCAGCCTCCCCTCCCCTTAGTGTGTTATGTGGCATTAGTCTACACAGACCAACTATGGCTGTGTGACTCGCAGAGTATGTTGACTCCGTTTCAGCCTCACTAGCTTCCCTGGCTCCCCTGGCTGGGTCTAGAGGTACCTCCCTCACCCATACCCAGAGCATCTCCAGAAGCTGCATCCTAAGGACCAGAGGCCACTGGCTGTCATATGCAGGATGCACCTTTGCTCATGTCCAGGAAGGGTCCTGCCAGGTACGAGTCAGGTGCCCCGTGAGTCTGTCTTGACAATTTGGCCCATTTCATCACAAGATCCCACACAGGCATTAGATTCTCTAATTGAAGTTATTTTAAGATATGATTCTATCATTCATTTTCCAAAATAATTAAATGCTGGAAAGATGAAAGGAATAGCGAGTATAATATACTAGACATACGAGTTTTTGCTGTGCTAAAGAAGATGAGAAATAAAAAGAGGGGTTGAGGGGAAGATGGCGGCGTAGGAGGACGCTGGGCTCACCGCACGTACTGCTGATCACTTAGATTCCATCTACACCTGCCTAAATAACCCAGAAAACCGCCAGAGGATTAGCAGAACGGAGTCGCCGGAGCCAAACGCAGACGAGAGGCCCACGGAAGAGGGTAGGAAGGGCGGCGAGGCGGTGCGCGCTCCACGGACTGGCCGGAGGGAGCCGGGGCAGAGGGGCGGCTTGCCGGCCAAGCAGAGCCCCCGAGTCTGGCTTGCAAAAGCGGAGGGGCCTGATGGACTTGTTCCGACAGCAAGCGCGACTTAGCATCTGGGAGGTCATAAGTTAACAGCTCTGCTCGGAAAGTGGGAAGGCTGGAGGACAAAGGGAGGGAGAGCTGCTGAGCCCCCTGACAACAGAGCTCAGTTTGGCGGGGAACAAAGGCACTCGCCAGTGCCATCTCCCCCGCCCATCCCCCAGCCAAAATCCCAAAGGGAACCGGTTCCTGCTGGGGAAATTGCTCGCTCCGCGCAAACACCCAACTCTGTGCTTCTGCGGAGCCAAACCTCCAGCAGCGGATCTGACTCCCTCCCGCTGCCACAGGGCCCATCCTGAAGTGGATCACCTAAGGAGAAGCGAGCTAAGCCCGCCCCTCCTGCCCCCGTGCATCTTGCCTACCCACCCCAGCTAATACGCCAGATCCCCAGCAACACAAGCCTGGCAGTGTGGCAGTAGCCCAGACAGGCCACACCACCCCACAGTGAATCCCGCCCCTACGAGAGGGGAAGAGAAGGCACAAACCAGTCTGACTGTGGCCCCAGTGGTGGGCTGGGGGCAGACATCAGGTCTGACTGCGGCCCCGCCCACCAACTCCAGTTATACACCACAGCACAGGGGAAGTGCCCTGCAGGTCCTCACCATGCCAGGGACTATCCAAAATGACCAAGCAGAATTCCCCTCAGAAGAATCTCCAGGAAATAACAACAGCTAATGAGCTGAACAAAAAGGATTTAAATAATGTAACAGAAAGTGAATTTAGAATAATAGTCATAAAATTAATCGCTGGGCTTGAAAACAGTATACAGGACAGCAGAGAATCTCTTGCTACAGAGATCAAGGGACTAAGGAACAGTCACGAGGAGCTGAAAAACACTTTAAATGAAATGCAAAACAAAATGGAAACCACCACGGCTCGGATGGAAGAGGCAGAGGAGAGAATAGGTGAACTAGAAGATAAAGTTATGGAAAAAGAGGAAGCTGAGAAAAAGAGAGATAAAAAAATCCAGGAGTATGAGGGGAAAATTAGAGAACTAAGTGATACACTAAAAAGAAATAATATACGCATAATTGGTATCCCAGAGGAGGAAGAGAGAGGGAAAGGTGCTGAAGGGGTACTTGAAGAAATAATAGCTGAGAACTTCCCTGAACTGGGGAAGGAAAAAGGCATTGAAATCCAAGAGGCACAGAGAACTCCCTTCAGACGTAACTTGAATCGATCTTCTGCACGACATATCATAGTGAAACTGGCAAAATACAAGGATAAAGAGAAAATTCTGAAAGCAGCAAGGGGTAAACGTGCCCTCACATATAAAGGGAGACCTATAAGACTCGTGACTGATCTCTCTTTTGAAACTTGGCAGGCCAGAAAGAATTGGCACGAGATTTTCAGGGTGCTAGACAAAAAAAATATGCAGCCTAGAATCCTTTATCCAGCAAGTCTGTCATTTAGAATAGAAGGAGAGATAAAGGTCTTCCCAAACAAACAAAAACTGAAGGAATTTGTCATCACTAAACCAGCCGTACAAGAGATCCTAAGGGGGACCCTGTGAGACAAAGTACCAGAGACATCACTACAAGCATAAAACATACAGACATCACAATGACTCTAAACCCGTATCTTTCTATAATAACACTGAATGTAAATGGATTAAATGCGCCAACCAAAAGACATAGGGTATCAGAATGGATAAAAAAACAAGACCCATCTATTTGCTGTCTACAAGAGACTCATTTTAGACCAGAGGACACCTTCAGATTGAGAGTGAGGGGATGGAGAACTATTTACCATGCTACTGGAAGCCAAAAGAAAGCTGGAGTAGCCATACTTATATCAGACAAACTAGACTTTAAATTAAAGGCTGTAACAAGAGATGAAGAAGGACATTATATAATAGTTACAGGGTCTATCCATCAGGAAGAGCTAACAATTATAAATGTCTATGCGCCGAATACCGGAGCCCCCAAATATATAAAACAATTACTCATAAACATAAGCAACCTTATTGATAAGAATGTGGTAATTGCAGGGGACTTTAACACCCCACTTACAGAAATGGATAGATCATCTAGACACACAGTCAATAAAGAAACAAGGGCCCTGAATGAGACATTGGATCAGATGGACTTGACAGATATATTTAGAACTCTGCATCCCAAAGCAACAGAATATACTTTCTTCTCGAGTGCACATGGAACATTCTCCAAGATAGATCATATACTGGGTCACAAAACAGCCCTTCATAAGTTTACAAGAATTGAAATTATACCATGCATACTTTCAGACCACAATGCTATGAAACTTGAAATCAACCACAGAAAAAAGTCTGGAAAACCTCCAAAAGCATGGAGGTTAAAGAACACCCTACTAACGAATGAGTGGGTCAACCAGGCAATTAGAGAAGAAATTAAAAAATATATGGAAACAAACTAAAATGAAAATACAACAATCCAAATGCTTTGGGACGCAGCGAAGGCAGTCCTGAGAGGAAAATACATTGCAATCCAGGCCTATCTCAAGAAACAAGAAAAATCTCAAATACAAAATCTAACAGCACACCTAAAGGAAATAGAAGCAGAACAGCAAAGGCAGCCTAAACCCAGCAGAAGAAGAGAAATAATAAAGATCAGAGCAGAAATAAACAATATAGAATCTAAAAAAACTGTAGAGCAGATCAATGAAACCAAGAGTTGGTTTTTTGAAAAAATAAACAAAATTGACAAACCTCTAGCCAGGCTTCTCAAAAAGAAAAGGGAGATGACCCAAATAGATAAAATCATGAATGAAAATGGAATTATTACAACCAATCCCTCAGACATACAAACAATTATCAACAATTATCAGGGAATACTATGAAAAATTATATGCCAACAAATTGGACAACCTGGAAGAAATGGACAAATTCCTGAACACCCACACTCTTCCAAAACTCAATCAGGAGGAAATAGAAAGCTTGAACAGACCCATAACCAGCGAAGAAATTGAATCGGTTATCAAAAATCTCCCAACAAATAAGAGTCCAGGACCAGATGGCTTCCCAGGGGAGTTCTACCAGACGTTTAAAGCAGCGATAATACCTATCCTTCTCAAGCTATTCCAAGTAATAGAAAGGCAAGGAAAACTTCCAGACTCATTCTATGAAGCCAGTATTACTTTGATTCCTAAACCAGACAGAGACCCAGTAAAAAAAGAGAACTACAGGCCAATATCCCTGATGAATATGGATGCAAAAATTCTCAATAAGATACTAGCAAATCGAATTCAACAGCATATAAAAAGAATTATTCACCATGATCAAGTGGGATTCATTCCTGGGATACAGGGCTGGTTCAACATTCGCAAATCAATCAACGTGATACATCACATTAACAAAAAAAAAAGAGAAGAACCATATGATCCTGTCAATCGATGCAGAAAAGGCCTTTGACAAAATCCAGCACCCTTTCTTAATTAAAACCCTTGAGAAAGTCGGGATAGAAGGAACATACTTAAAGATCATAAAAGCCATTTATGAAAAGCCCACAGCTAACATCATCCTCAACGGGGAAAAACTGAGAGCTTTTTCCCTGAGATCAGGAACACGACAGGGATGCCCACTCTCACTGCTGTTGTTTAACATAGTGTTGGAAGTTCTAGCATCAGCAATCAGACAACAAAAGGAAATCAAAGGCATCAAAATTGGCAAAGATGAAGTCAAGCTTTCGCTTTTTGCAGATGACATGATATTATACATGGAAAATCCGATAGACTCCACCAAAAGTCTGCTAGAACTGATACATGGATTCAGCAAAGTTGCAGGATACAAAATCAATGTACAGAAATCAGTTGCATTCTTATACACTAACAATGAAGCAACAGAAAGACAAATAAAGAAACTGATCCCATTCACAATGGCACCAAGAAGCATAAAATACCTAGGAATAAATCTAACCAAAGATGTAAAGGATCTGTATGCTGAAAACTATAGAAAGCTTATGAAGGAAATTGAAGAAGATTTAAAGAAATGGAAAGACATTCCCTGCTCATGGATTGGAAAAATAAATATTGTCAAAATGTCAATACTACCCAAAGCTATCTACACATTCAATGCAATCCCAATCAAAATTGCACCAGCATTCTTCTCGAAACTAGAACAAGCCATCCTAAAATTCATATGGAACCACAAAAGGCCCTGAATAGCCAAAGGAATTTTGAAGAAGAAGACCAAAGCAGGAGGCATCACAATCCCAGACTTTAGCCTCTACTACAAAGCTGTCATCATCAAGACAGCATGGTATTGGCACCAAAACAGACACATAGACCAATGGAATAGAATAGAAACCCCAGAACTAGACCCACAAACGTATGGCCAACTCATCTTTGACAAAGCAGGAAAGAACATCCAATGGAAAAAAGACAGCCTCTTTAACAAATGGTGCTGGGAGAACTGGACAGCAACATGCAGAAGGTTGAAACTAGACCACTTTCTGACACCATTCACAAAAATAAACTCAAAATGGATAAAGGACCTAAATGTGAGACAGGAAACCATCAAAACCTTAGAGGAGAAAGCAGGAAAAGACCTCTCTGACCTCAGCCGTAGCAATCTCTTACTCGACACATCCCCAAAGGCAAGGGAATTAAAAGCAAAAGTGAATTACTGGGACCTTATGAAGATAAAAAGCTTCTGCACAGCAAAGGAAACAACCAACAAAACTAAAAGGCAACCAACGGAATGGGAAAAGATATTCGCAAATGACATATCGGACAAAGGGCTAGTATCCAAAATCTATAAAGAGCTCACCAAACTCCACACCCAAAAAACAAATAACCCAGTGAAGAAATGGGCAGAAACATGAATAGACACTTCTCTAAAGAAGACATCCGGATGGCCAACAGGCACATGAAAAGATGTTCAGCGTCGCTCCTTATCAGGGAAATACAAATCAAAACCACACTCAGGTATCACCTCACGCCAGTCAGAGTGGCCAAAATGAACAAATCAGGAGACTATAGATGCTGGAGAGGATGTGGAGAAACGGGAACCCTCTTGCACTGTTGGTGGGAATGCAAATTGGTGCAGCCGCTCTGGAAAGCAGTGTGGAGGTTCCTCAGAAAATTAAAAATAAACCTACCCTATGACCCAGCAATAGCACTGCTAGGAATTTATCCAAGGGATACAGGAGTACTGGTGCATAGGGCCACTTGTACCCCAATGTTCATAGCAGCACTCTCAACAATAGCCAAATTATGGAAAGAGCCTAAATGTCCATCAACTGATGAATGGATAAAGAAATTGTGGTTTATATACACAATGGAATATTACGTGGCAATGAGAAAAAAATGAAATATGGCCTTTTGTAGCAACGTGGATGGAACTGGAGAGTGTGATGCTAAGTGAAATAAGCCATACAGAGAAAGACAGATACCATATGGTTTCACTCTTATGTGGATCCTGAGAAACTTAACAGGAACCCATGGGGGAGGGGAAGGAAAAAAAAAAAGAGGTTAGAATGGGAGAGAGCCAAAGCATAAGAGACTGTTAAGAACTGAGAAAAAACTGAGGGTTGATGGGGGTGGGAGGGAGGAGAGGGTGGGTGATGGGTATTGAGGAGGGCACCTTTTGGGATGAGCACTGGGTGTTGTATGGAAACCAATTTGTCAATAAATTTCATTAAAAAAAAAATAAATATGCATGTTGTACTAATGAAAGAAAAAAAAAGAAATATGGTTGGGAGGGAGAAAACAACATGAGACATTTAATTTATGGTGACATTCATTGGGGAAAATAAAATGACAAATGGTGCAGACATTAACAACTGAGCCAGAAATAAAACCCGAGATCCCAACACCAATAATTGTAATTATATTATATCTCAGAGCCATCCTGCAGACAGACCATCTTGAGAACACACACTATTTTTTTAATGGAAGTATAATTAACATACAATGCGCATGAATTTCAGTTGTCTTTTATTTTCTAAATGAGTCACACACAAAAACCCGTCTCTTCGAGTGTTTGATCAACACACTCTCGTGTTTAGGAAATAGGTTAGGTTGTTAGTCAATTTCCATAAACAGACTTGGTAGCTGCATGTTATTTAATATCAAGTTTCTTCATCAAAGAAAAACAATCTTTTCATTAAATTTTCAAAAGCTTTGCTAAAAACGCGCAAGTGTTACTTGTGGCTCCAGAGGCCTGGTCATCTCATCTGTGCTATTAAAATTCTGAAGGAGAAAACACCTGCACATTTTAAATTAAATAGGAGTCACAATGAATGCCTGCGGCCCCAGCTTCTGGGTGTGAAAATCAAAGGGGCAGTTCTAAGACATGGTTTATATCAATTTCCAGTCAAAAAATTGCTAACCTCTTTTCATCATTTACTAAAATACAAATCCTAGATTCTGGCAAAGAAAAAAAAAAGTATGAGGTGCTTCACAGCTGTTTTGTTTGTTTTATTTCTTATTTTTAGGGAATTTATTTGATTTATAATTTAGAATTTATACGACATGACTTATTTCCATTAGGGAGAAAGCTAAATATGTCAGAATCGCCCACATGCTTTTCCACATTACAGCTCTAACAATTTACTGTTTGCATGTTTTATAATATTATAACATTGTGATTAGCCAGACTTAAATCCTGTTCAAACACTGACTTCCAGGGATGTGATGCAATTTCCTTATGCTTTAAGGCACTTGAAGGAACTTGCTTTGTATCTTCAGTTAAAAACATAACATACACAGAGTATCAATTCAAAAAGTATTGTAGGAAGGAAGAAGGAGAAAAGGGAAGGAAGGAAGGAAGGAAGGAAGGAAGGAAGGAAGGAAGGAAGGATGGATAAGGGGGAGGAAGGGAGGAGGGAGGAAAACTTAAGAACCTAGATGTCCCTATTTATGTTATTCATAATTAATGTGAAATGGTTAAGCTACTTATGTGCACTGTGACTAATAGATTAAAAAAATTAACTGTATTTAAGAAGTACAGTTTGTTGTATATTTGTTTAAATAGTACCTTCAAGGTAGAGTGGTATTTCCAGAGCAATCAATAATCTTGGGTTTAGAGGCTTCATGTTGGGTGAGTGTATTCTTATCTGATAAGGAAGATGGTATAATAACACATTCTTTGAATGTTTTCAGATGATAACGTTTTTAATACAAAGCCAAATCATTTTGTTTGCTATCTTCTTACACAGGCTATTCAAAGCAGCAGGATCAGAGAAAGCTGAGAACTAGTTTCTCATTTGGAATAAATCAGGGAAGCACCTCAATTAGCCACCTGCAATCCTTCAGTCTTTTTCCAACATCGGATCAAGACAATATTATTTACTAATATTATGACTAATAAAAACGGTCTGCCAAGTATTTGCTGTTTAATGGGGAAATAATGGGCAACATTAAGGAGGGGAAACACTATACATATGCATGATCTTTGTGACATGACAATTCATTCAGAGCCCGGCTCTGTCACTGTGGAAGGCAAGTCAGGAAAAGGAAATTCACCTACAAATCATCTCTCATCGGAGAACTTTGTTTGACCCTAGAGCTAACCTTATTTAAGTGGCTACAGATTCCTGGACCGGTTATCAAATACTAACACTGGAAGAAGACCAAGGCAGGGCTGATCCTAGACATGAGAAAGAATCAGCACTCAGTAAAGTGTTCCTTCACCTCCCTCTGCTGTCTATCCCATCTACTTTCTCTGTGTTCACATTTGTTGACGGACCAAATCTCTGATGTGCCCTTCGTACTCGATCATCTGAACATCCAGCTCAGTCCACACGGCCTTGGTTGAGTCCCTTCCTGCAGAATCTGCCGATGGCCTTTCTGATTTTTTCTCACACTACTCTCCCACCAACTTGATTACTATGAGTTTGTATATGAGGTTACTCTATACACACACCCGTCCACATCAGAATCTTTGTGACCGCTCTGCCTTATGCCCAAAATATCCTTCATACAAAGGTGTAGGTGGATCACTATCTTACTTCAATTTTGTGTATGGTCAAATATCAAACTTTTAATCCAAATACCCAATCAACATGAACTCCTCTTCTCCAAATCTGGTCTACTGGAAGACTTCCCCATATTTCTCATCTCCCTCTGTGCTTCTCATGTATCATATGCATCCTTCAGGAAGCCGGACCAGTACAATCTTCACGACATATTCTGATATATCTATATCTATATCTATATCTATATCTATATCTATATCTATATCAGAATTTAAACATTTTGTACCATTCCCATGGCTATCAGGTTAGTCTGAGTCACCATCCCTTCTCATCTACATTACTGCAATCATCTGCTCATAGTGGTCCTTTCTTCATGCTCATGCACTCACAGTCTACTTTAGAGTAATAGCTAAGTGAGTCTATAAAATAAGTGTCAGTTATGGCCCTTTTCAGCTCCCAACCCTGCAGTGCCTCCCCATTTCATTTTAAGTGAAAGCCAACATACCCCATGTCCTATGATGCCCATGTGATCTGAACACACACTCACCACCAAATACTGTCCTTCTAAATCATTGAACTCTGGCTACACTGCCTTCTTGATCTTCACTGATTATACAGATTACTCACTCCCTGCAAACGTCCCTCTAGCTGTTATGTCTGTCTTTTGCATGAAAAGCTCATCTTCTATGCCCATGTAGAGGGCTCCCTATGTCCCTTCAAGTCTTTACTCAAATGTCCCCTTCTCAGTGAAGTGTATATGTGATTTCCACCAAACATTCAAGGAACAACTAATTCCTATTTTTAAAGATTTTGCAGAAAATTGAAATAAAGAGCCGGCCAGATCACTTAAGGAGACTGGTCTAATCCTATTTCTAAAACCAGAAAACTGCAATACATTAAAAGAAAATTCTAGATCCACTTCATGTATGAAGGTAGACATAAACATTTCCTAAACAGTATTCAGTAACAAATTTCAACCGTGAATTAGAAATATGTGTAATGTACGCTAAAGTTTATTTTGGGGATATCAGGATTGGTTCAATGTAAGAATATCCGTTAATGCATTTTACCATGTTAATACGTGAAAGGTAAAAAAAATATGCAAATTAAGCAATACAGAAAAATGCAATTGATAAGATATAGCAATGCATTAATGGAGGACTACAGTCTACCTGTTGTGAAATTTACTATTTCACATTAAAAGAAGGTAATGAGTTTGACCTAACAGATATTAATATATTATTAACAGATACTAACATCAGAAGGCAATGATAATTAAAGGAGTGAGGTATTAGTGCAAGGGCAGACAAATAGATCAGTGTGACAACATGAAGAGATAAAACTCAGGCTAATGCACTTAACATGGAAGCATACAATACAGTAGAGATGATCTGGGAAGTAAAAGATATTATGAGAGAATAATGAGAAAGTGATATATTGTCTAGTCATTGATTTTGGAAACACTGGCTCTTTACATAAAATAACATAACATAACATAAAATAAAGTAAAATAAAATTGTTAGAATCCCTCCTAAGAACACATGCAAGGGTGAACTTCAACATATTAAGTGCAATAGGTGAATGTTAATTAAAAATGGAATTTAAAAAAAAAAAAGGTGGGAGGATGGGGTTGATCTGAGAATAAGAAAAGATTTGTTAAACAAAACTGTAAAAGCTGTAACAAAAGTTCGATAGAGATTTTTACCAAAAATGAATATTTTATATTTGTGTGTATATATATATATATGTGTGTGTGTGTGTGTGTGTGTGTGTGTGTATGTATATGACACGATGCTAGCCTTACATTAAAAAGGCTTACTAGAAAAAATACATAAAATGGGAATTGCCACTGAACTATAAAGACGCGCAAAGAATATATGCAAGTCATTTCAGGGATGGTAACACGCAAAGCCAGAAGCATATTAAAAAAAAAGGCTTAAAATTAGTAGCTTAAAATTAGCAGCAGTTGGAAAAAGTAAATTAAAATTACAAACAGTGATTGTTTTCCCTAGGGTAGAGACGCCCTGATCTCGTAATCCTCACGGAAAGCTGGCGGTAGCGTAAATTGCGGCACAATTCAAGAAGATAATAAAACGTATACATGCAAAGCCTGTGAACCCGATACTCTGCTCCCAAGAGCGTATCTCAACCATTCAATCCACGTTTATAAAGGCACATGTGCAAAACTTTGTGTTACGGCATTACTTCTACTGGTTGTTAGTTGCAGGTGATCCGACTGTCCAAAGGTAAGATAGGCAGACAGTGGCAAACTAGGGAAAAGCACTTAGAAATACATACTACAGCATAGCTGTCTCTAAACATGTAAACATGGTGACACAGTCAGAAATATAATGAATTCATATGACACCTTATGGTTGACCAACTTAAAATTAAAAAAGTAACAGTTTGAAATTGAAAACAGACACATGAACAAAAAGCACGTTTAGAAAGAGCACAAACAAAATAACAACTAAGTACAATAAAACGAAGGCAGTATGTTAGTGGTGAGATGTGTTGATAGGGTACTGGAGTGGCTTAGGGAGAAATAAAAGTTAGCATATATAGACAGAAGACCTGAAGGGACCGATAACGTTAATGGGCCATCAATTGAAGCTATAATGATCTCGACACCTCATCAGAGCTAAACGATTAAAAAGAGATGAGCTACGCCAGACCTCCAGTCTTCCAAGAAACGGAGACAAAGATGGAATTACATGTGTGAGGATTTCATTAGGAGGAACACCTGTGCCAGGGAACAGAGAGGGGACAGGGAGGAGGTGAGCAGGTCCTCAGGCCATGATTAAACACCCCCCTCCCTGCACCAAGGGAAGGAAGAGGGAAAGAAAGAAGTTTCAGGAGGAACCACCCTAGAGCCATGGGCAGCCCAAGGAAGCTTCAGCAAAGTCACGTCACATCTCTTGGAAAAAGCCTGCCTCGGTCTTGGCTGTGAGCAGTCCGAGGGAATGTGGTCTCATGCAAACGTAAGGATGGATTTCTAAATATGACAGCTGAGGCTCTAGGTCTAGCATGCTGCCTGGTACAGGGGGGAAATATATATATATATATGTATATATATATATGTATATATATGTATATATATATGCATACATACATATATATATATTCTTACAATATATATAAGATATATAAGATAATATGTATATTGATTCTTTTAATACATAAGAAATATATATGATATATATATATATATATATCATATATATATAATCTCGATTCTTATTCTCTTCTCTAAATTATCATGGGAGAAACTGGCAAATTTCTGATTATAATTCATGCAGACAAGAGAGTCTTACCTGGGACACGGGCTTAAAGTCATCCCCCAAATACGGGATCGTTCAACACAAATGGAAAGAACGGTTTCTATTAGCAATCTTATAATTGGAAAAATTCTGGGGAGGGACAGAGAAAGATGTAAAAGAGGGTGCAGAAAGCCCCGGATCTTCCTCCAGAACACCTTAGCTACATTCACAAAAATCTCGTTATAAATACCCCAAAAAGCACTGTGCACAAAAACTCCATTTCTTTGTTCCACACACTCAGGCAAAGAGTATGCTTACAGGCTTCATTTGCCAACACGTTTGGAACTAAATAAACAGATGAACATATGGGAGTGGGGGGGAGGGGAGGAGGAGAAGGGGAAACAAACCACAAGAGACTTAAGGATACAGAACAAACTGAGGGCTGATAGAGGGAAGTGGGTGGTGGCTGGGCTAGATGGGTGATGGGTACTAAGGAGAGCACTTGTAATGAGCACTGGGTGTTGTATGTAAGCGATAAATCACTGAATTCTACTATTGAAACCAATATTGCACTGAATGTTAACTAAAATTTAATTTAATTTTATTATTTTTTTTAATTTTTTTTTTAACGTTTATTTATTTTTTTGAGACAGAGACAGAGCATGAACAGGGGAGGGTCAGAGAGAGGGAGACACAGAATCTGAAACAGGCTCCAGGCTCTGAGCTGTCAGCACAGAGCCTGACGCAGGGCTCGAACTCACGGACTGTGAGATCATGACCTGAGCCGAAGTCGGCAGCTTAACCGACTGAGCCACCCAGGCGCCCCTAAAATTTAATTTTAAAAAACTATACAAAAGTTAAAAAATTAAAAAATTAAATCAACATAAATAAATAATGTAAATAAAACAAACAATGACTGTGAGACTACGTAGCTTAACTACTTAAAAACAGCAGAGCTGGAATTTTTGGTCAATACTTTGGAGTCCAGAGTCTGTAGTATTAATCGCCGCAGCATGTAGTACCTTTTCTAATCACATCCTTCATTTAAAAGATGACAAAACTGAACACTGGGCAGTGACATGCAGAAAAATAAACCTGGGCCACTTTCTTATACTGTACACAAAAATAAACTCAAAATGGATGAAAGACCTAAATGTAAGACAGGAAACCATCAAAAGCCTAGAGGACAAAACAGGAAACAATCTCTTTGACTTTGGCCACAACAACTTCTTACTTGACATGTTTCCAGAGGCAAGGGAAATAAAAGCAAAGAGGAACTATTGGGACCTCATCAAGATCAAAACCTTACGCACAGTGAAGGAAATAAATCAGCAAAACTAAAAGATAACCGACCCAATGGGAGAACACATTTGCAAATGACATATCAGATAAAGGGTTAATATCCAAAATCTATAAAGAACTTTTCAAACTCAATATCCCCCCTAAAATAAATAATAATCCACTGAAGAAATGGGCAAAATACTGAACAGACACTTTTCCAAAGAAGACATCCAGATGGCTAACAGACACATGACAAGATGCCCAACATCACTCATTATCAGGGAAATACAAATTGAAACCATAATAAGGTACCACCTCACACCTGTTAGAATGGCTAACATAAACAGCTCAGGCAAAAGAAGATGTTGGCGAGGAGGCAGGCAAAGAGGAACACTTTCTCACTGTTGGTGGGAATGCAAATTGGTACAGCCACTCTGGGAAACACTGTGAAGTTCCCTCAAAAAATTAAAAATAGAACTACCTTACGACCCAGCAATTGCACTGCTAGGTATTTATCCAAAGGATACAGGAGTGCTGATTCGAAGGGGCACATGCACTCCAATATTTATAGCAGCACTATCGACAATAGCCAAACTAGGGAAAGATCCCCAATGTCCATCAACTGATGAATGGATAAAGGAGATGTGTTATATATGGTGTGTGTATATATATATATATATATATATATATATATATATATATACACACACACACACACACACACACACACAATGGAATATAACTCAGTAATCAAAAGGATGAAATCTTACCATTTGCAACCACGTGGATGGAACTAGAGTGTATTATGCTAAGGGAAACACATCAGAGAAAGACAAATATCACATGATTTCACTTAATATGCGGAATTTAAGACACAAAACAGATGAACATAAGGGAAGCCAAGCGAAAATAATATAAAAACAGGGAGGAGACAAACCATAAGAGACTCTTAAATACAGAGAACAAACTGAGGGTTCCTGCTGGTGTGTTGGGTAGGGGGTGGGTGGACTAAATGTGTGATGGCATTCAGGAGGACTTGTTGGGATGAACACTGCGTATTACATATAAGTTATGAATCACTAAATTCTATTCCTCAAGTTATTATTACAGTAAATGTTAACTAACTTGGATTTAAATTTCAAATAAATAAATAAAAGATAAATTTAAAAGATGACCAAACTGGTTTAGAAAGTGTGAATGTTTAAGAACACACACTGAAACAGAGGCAACCCAGAAACACGGTGTCTTACCCCTGCTATTATGTGCTATTATGTCCTTTCTGTGAAATTAATGTATACTGCAAAAAAATAAAATAAAAATTTAAAATTTACACATATATTTTCTCATCCAATGGAACTCCTCTTCCAAGATAATAAGGTTCTGTAAGAGACTACAGCCTTCCTCTGAGAAAATAGAGCTATAAGTATGGATTTTCATTTAGGAAATTTATATACCAATTAAGCCTCATCATTTTTAGTTATTAAGCTTGGATAGTGGCATACTTTTGTGATTTTCCAAATATCTGCATTGTGTATGTCCACAAGAAGAGAATATTCAAATTCTTGAACTGTAGCAATCTGTGGGGTCACTATTCTACTGCTAAAAATTCTACGGTCCAATTTGAGATTTTACACACCATTTGGTGCATTCATTTCACCTGAATGGAAGTCTGGACTTCCCTATTAAATTGAAATGATCAGCTTGAAAATGAAAGCTTCAACATAACTTACATCTGAAATGTTTTAACAGATGGGTTTGATTCATAGAGAAATTAAAGTCAGTCACTTGAATATGTAGGGAGTAACTCATACCCTGGCATATGGACCCCACTGTCTTTTCCTACTGAATCAATGATTTTATTTTGATGATTAGTCATTTCTATTCTTGAAAACAATGTATGTTTAAATTTAATATCCCATTAATAGATACCATTTAATCAAGTAAATATTCCTGAATGCCATGTTTGTATAAGACATTATATAAAAAACACTGAAAGACATAAATAGTGAGCAATTTAGATCCTGGTCTCGCAATTTTAACAGTGATATAAACATGTATAACAAATAACCTAAAAGTAAACGCAAATTATACAGATATTCAACTAAGTGAGAAGTAATATTTTTATGTGGAGTATACAGAATTATTAACAGATGACAGCTTATTTAGAAAACCTTAAAAGATATAGAGAATGTGACAGCATACAAGATACTCCTAAATTAAACTTTTAGAACATCTTTTGTATTAAGACATATTAAATTGCTCACCCCTGATTTTCCAAATACTAGAAAATACTTTTGTGGCAGAATGTTATCCTATATTTAATCTACCTAAAACCACACTCACACAGACGCACGTGCACACGCGCACACGCACACACACACACACACACACACACACTCTCTCTCTCTCTCTCTCTCTCTCTCTCTCTCTCTCTCTCAGAGTTTTATGTGGTCTCTTCTAACTTACATATCCCACATCGTCCACTTTATCCCAGAGAAGATTAAACATTTTTGAGTGAAAAATAATTATTTTATAACACCATATTATCATATCTTAAATATAAGAATAATTATATGGTGATCATAAAACGATTGCAGAATCACAAAATGAGTAACTGGAATTTAAATTTTATATGTTATCAAAGCTAATAATTATACTTATATGAATGTCTCATAAAAACTCAGCTGGGTGGCTCAGTCAGTTGAGTGACCAACTTTGGCCCTCGTCACAATCTCACAGTTCATGGGTTCTAGCCCCATGCTGGGCTCTGTCTGTGCTGACAGCTCGGAGCCTGGAGCCTGCTTTGGAATCTGTGCTTCCCTCTCTCTCTGCCCCTCTCCTGCTGCTCTGTCTCTGTCTGTCTGTCTGTCTCTCTCTCTCTCTCAAAAATAAATACACATTAATTTTTTTAAAAGAATGGATCTGTAACATCACGATATTTGTTAATATAACAAAGCTTTTGAAAATGGCCTGAAGCTACTTTTGTCCTAATATACCCTGTAAGGAAAAAAAAAAAAGCAAAACAACTTGATAATGAACATTGATAATTCATTATTTATCTTTGCTTAGGTATAAAGAAGACCCCAGCCAAACCTTACAAACTATTTAGGTTAGGTAACTTCGGCATTTTACTAGAGTATGAGAATCTCTAAGAATTATTCTTGTGTTTCTGTGGGCCCCTGATGTCATCTAACGAGAAAGTAATCATTATTGCCAAGCTTGTATTAAATCTAATTGCCAAGATTATTTAGTTATTTGGAATATAGCTGATTTTGACCTTCAAATAATGCTGTCTGAAGGAAATAATATAAAATGTGTTTAGCACACATAAAAATTTTACACCTTTCACTTGATATTTGTAATTTCTCTTTGTATAGACCTCATTAGAGAATTATTTTAAAAACATGTACTCATTATCTCCAGTCATGATTCCTCTTCTCAACACCAAAAGCATTTTTAAGGAGGGGCACCTGGGTGGCTCAGTTGGTTAAGCACCCGATTCTTGATTCCTGCTCAGGTCATGATCTCACGGTTCGTGAGTTCGAGTTTCATGTTATGGAACAGTGCAGAGCCTGCTTGGGACTCTCTCTTCCTCTCTCTCTGCCCCTCCCCAGCTCATTCTCTCTCTCAGTAAAAAGATAAATAAACAAACAAACTTAAAACAATAAAATAATTTTTAACTAGAAGAAATATAGTAACTTCAAAAATACTGAGTCATATCAATTATTAATTTTTCAATCAAAGCATAAATGAAATACACCTTTGACATGTGTGCATTGATATGGTTGAGTCTCATACACTTACGTGATTTTAAGTCATTTTCTCTATCTTTGCAGCAAGACATCCAACTAAAGTTTGAAGTATAAGTGCTTCTAAAGGATAGTCTTGCAACCCAAACCAGTGTCTTTTCAACTTAAGTTTCTAATTTTTCTAGAAATCCAATTTACAGAGAAATTGTTCATCACAAAAATACTAATAATGCGTATATCGTTTTGTAGTTGCAGGTTGAATATAACAAAATTTGTTTTACTTTAGTCTATTTAGTTTGAAAGAGGCTAGTGAACTGACCTTGACACTTTTCCACTGATCAAGAATACAGACCTAGACTCAAAATCCATCTCAAACTATATCTCCAGAAGGTTATTACTAATCCATTCCTGTTTTTATACAATATTTAACTTGTCTATGCCGGGCGTTTATCCCTTTATGGAAATACTAATTAGTACATGCCTCATTAGAGACAGCATGACCATTCATGAACATTCTCTATTTTCATTTAGGTCACTACGGTCTTTTACATCTATGTCCTCTGGCCCAACCACGGAGATACCCAAGATTCATGAAAAACAAGGGGCTCCTGGGTGACTCAGCTGGTTGAGAATCTGATTCTTGGTCTTGGCTGGGGTCATGATCTCATGGTTCTTAAGTTCAAGCCCCACATCGGGCTCGGCACTGAGGGTGTGGCGGCTGTGTGGGATTCTGTCTCTCCCTCTTTCTTCCCCTTCCCAGCTTGTACTCCCTCACTCTCTCAAAATAAATAAACTTAAAAAAAAAAAGATTAAAAACAGGAAAAAAAGAAAAAGACTGCAAAGGAAAACCACAATCTTCACTGAAGAGAAATATGGGACAAGACGTAGAAAATGTAGTTAGCAGCCGTGCTCTGAAATGGTATGTCAGCCCTCAAGAGAAAAGGTTTCCAGTGATCTGTGAGAAAGATAAAGCATGGATTTAAAATATGAGTGTGAGGTATGTATTTGAAAAAAAAAAGACTCCATTAAATTCATCTCATTGTCCTCTCATTCATTTTTAGAAATCTATCTTTATCAGTGTTGTGGAAAAGTATAATTTTTTCTAAAGGACAATTTAGAAGTTTTTTTTTCCTCATATTATTCTGATAAATTGAACATGCACTTGTTACGTGAAAGCAAGCTGAGGTTAAAAAAACAAAAAAAACAAAAAACAAACACCTCAGGTGGCAAGTAAGTCTAAGTTTTCATGAAAATGGAAGGCAGACCCCAAGCACCAGCCCCCACATCATTGTGCTAACACTACTTTCTGCCATCACCTAAGGCTTCTTACAACTCTAATGGAAACGGCATAAATTGACAAATTATTAACTTGTGCAAGCCTTAGTGGAGAATGAAATCTTAGCTGGCTTAGCATTTTCTGTGACATTAGTAAGCAATTCTGAAGCAGATTAGAGAGACTTTGTCTGGGTAAGTGCATATATCTTATTTTAATATTTTTCAGCACCATTTTCCAAATTAAATTGAATATCAAAGTGGCCATGTTTTTACTGAATGGAATAAGGAATGGCTCTTTCGCATTAAGATTGGGAGGAAAAAAACATTTCTATTTAAAAAGCATTAGAGATGCAGCGTGCTGCATTTTTGAGTTGCATTTTATCAATTTATTTGACTTGGAATACAGTGATATATAAATGTTAGTAGTCACTAAGCACATGGCAAACAGGTGCAGGGTGCTTTGCCAGTGGAGAGCTGACATTTTTATGAGATCTCTCAGCTGGAGTGGCAAAGGACCATGGGAAAGTCAAAGAGAAACACCTGTCACCCACTCATTTTCTTTTCAATTGTAGTATCTTAAAGGAAAAGAAATTACATAAAAATGAAGTATCTACCATGTTTGAGATAGAGGCATTATATCTATGCCATTGGAATCTATTACCTTTACACTGAGAGAATTTTAAATACATAATATTATTTCTTATAATATATTCAGATAAACATACTTAATGAGCTAAAATGCATTATATATCATGCAGGAGAAACTATAACCTGAAAATATGTTTTTTTTCCACTCTTTTTCTTTGAGTGATGACAATGCCGTCATCGGAGTCTCATTCTCTTTCTCAGCATGTCTTTTGAGGAATGTTAGGCTCGGTTAAGACAACGTTGTTAGATTCCAGAAAAACAACAAATCCATTAAGGACTAGCTGGCATCTAGGTTGATAATCTTGTTTCAAATGAGCATCCGAAGTAGTGGCTCAATCATGTGCAGCAAGAAAACAAACTAATAAAGAAAGAATCTCTTATAAAGAGACTTCAAAGAACAATTGGTTACAAAAGGGACAGACTACTAAATTGAATGGAGAATTCAGTTTTCTGGAAGGGCAGATACATTGGGATTTGAAGGCTGGGATGAAATTACACTGTGAGAAGAAAAAATCATTCTTAAAAAAATAGGTTTGGGGAGTATATATGAAAAGGCATACAGTAGTTATAAGTGGAAAAGGGGAGAAACAGCCTGGTAAAACTAAGCAAAATGCTTGTCAGTGATGCTTAGAAAGAGATTGGAAATCATAGAATGGCTGTGAAGGAAGGAGAGAGGCAGCTGAACTGGAGGGCTGATTCTTCACTTCCCGCCCCAAGCCTGGCATGTCAGCTGAGCAGCAGAGGAAACAACTTCCAGAACGATTATGTGCCTATCTTTATAGAAACATGGAAAGCCCTCTCCCCACACTTCGTCATCACGAGCAAGGGAGAAATACCTCCGACAGCGAAGAGATGTAAACTACGTGGCTCAAAGAATGGAACTGGTCGCCCTGACTTCTACATTGTCAACAATTAACGAGACATTCATATTTGGAAATAAAGGAGTTTCCTAAGCCATTCCTCTGGAAGTCATAAAATGCAAGCATAAAAGCCAATTCAAGTATTTATTGGAAAACTATGAAAAGCCAGGTTGTGCACCATCTGTCCAGATGATGTCACACAGGGGAAGATGTGCTGTGTATAACAATGATGCAAATAGTGACATGGAGAGGAAGAAAAAGTGGGGAAAGAAAAAAGAAGTATAAATTATAAAGCTATAGGATCATAGACCTTCTGCTAGATGTGTCACAAATCGAACATCTGTTTCCTTGATAAATTCACATGTATGGTGTCTTTACACCAAGAGTAGAGTTACTCTGAGAGATGAATAAACTAAAAAAAAAAAAAAAATCACGAGTGTAAAAGTGAAATTAAATGTATTAATTCACGGTAAAAGGGCAACATATTGCCTTACATTCTTCCCTTTGCAGGCAGGGATTAGACCATGAATCCTGAACTTAGCAGTCTACCTTCGAATGCTGATACTGCTAATGAACTCTGGAAGAACCCTACAGCAGAACTCACAACTTACAGTAGCATCTTCTACCTTCCCTGTGTGCTATCCCGGCCTTTATCCTATCTCTGACACCCATTTTACTGACACACACGCAATACGAAACCCATTCTACACTATTATTATTTTTGTGTAAAAAAGAATCAACCACTTCTTGGGGTGCCAGGGTGGCTCAGTCGGTCGGATGTCTGACTTCGGCTCAGGTCATGATCTCATGGTTCGTGGGTTCAAGCACTGCGTTGGGCTCTGTACGGACAGCTCAGAGCCTGGAGCCTGCTTCGGATTCTGTGTCTCCCTCTCTTTCACCTCCCCTCACCCCCCGGTCTCGTGCTCTCTCTCTCTCAAAATTAAACATTAATTTTTTTTAAAAAGTCAACCACTCCTTAAAGGGATTTAAATAATAGGAACAAGTATCTATTTACCTATGCATTTACTATTATTCATACAAGGAGATTTAGGATTGCCTATGGAAGGAAGGTTGTCAAACATCTGGTGTGACAGTAGCGAGAGTATTCTGGATTTTCTGGGTAGGTTTGAGGCAAGGATAAAGTCCTTCGAAGGAGATAGAGGCAGAAAAGAGGGCCAGCGGCAGGCAGTGTGAGAAGGAATTGATTGTTGGCACTGACTTTGAAGATGGAGAAAAAGGGGCACAAGCCAAGGAAAGTGGAAAGTTTCTAGAAGCTGGAAAAGGCAGAAAACAAATTCTCCACCACCGCCTCCAGAAAGAAAGGCACTTCTGCTGCCCCCAGATATAGCTCATTTGAGACCCAAGTTGGTCCTCTAACACACCAAACCGTGAGATAATACATTTAAATTGTTTTAAACCATTAACTCTGTTGCATTGTGTTGCAGCCGCCACAGAAAATGAACGTACCCTCTGTCCTCACGACGGGAGACTTTCTCAAGCCCATCAATGGGGATGGTTCTAGGGTTAATCTTCTTCCTTTCCTGCTTCTCAGGGACAACTGTCCTTTGTTGCCTGTGATGTCCAGTGTGATGCAGATGGTTACCGCATCTATTTTATACATTTTTTTTATTACTTTAGGTTGTTTCAGGCGTACCGGTAAATCCACTCTATTACACCACCTTGGCCAGAAGCGTAATTCACCAATATATTTCTTAAGGATAAAAATAACATTAGTAAACTCAAATCCGTGTTCTTTCCAGTGGGGCAAATAATTTATAAGAGATTAATCAAGTTGGCCAACCTGATTTTATTTTCTCTTCGCAAATGCTATTGGTGGCAAAATCTAGATAATTGTGGTGAATAACTTATTTAGAAGAAATATTGGTGCCGTAAGTGTCGCTTAGTCATTATTTCCTGCATGGAGATGGGGAAAATGTGCTGTAGTTTTCCAATGCCAGTGGATGTCAATGAGCGAGGTGGGAAAAAAGGGATGGCTATCTCCCAGGAGAACTGCAATGAGGCAATTACCTAAATTAATTTGCTGGGAGCTACAACCTGGCCCTATTTCAGAGAACATGAGCACTTGATTGAGTCAGCACCTGCACTTTTGCCCATCTCTTAAGGAGAGAGCCACATTAGCCAAGACTCTGAGATTGATGTCTAAATTGAAAATGCCTTTCAATCTGTTACAGAGATAAATAGACTTAACAAGAAACCAGTCATACTCTTTTTTCAGCACATTCTCTCCATTGAGTCTACCTATGTAGACAAATGATCAGAATTCTCTTCAGTGATTTTAAACACAGGATGGGGAGGCATTGGCAGGGGAGGGGTGGGCATACAATCCAAATATTTACAGGCATCAAGATAAAATATCCAAGTATATTTGACTCCAAGAAAGACAAATTTATCTCAGCAAGCAGACAGATTCAGTATCTCTAAATACTTCTTGCTGAATGCTGCCAAGCTTGCTCTATGAATTCTATTTTTCCTATGAACTTTTTTTCAGAAAAAAATACCTACAGTTTGCCTTTTTTTCACTAGATAAGGTCGAGTTTTCAATTAAGTTTCAGCCAAATTCTCTGAGTTTACAATATATTATGTCCCTTGAAGCGGGTTTTGAAGGGTGTGTGTGTGTGTGTGTGTGTGTGTGTGTGTGCGTGTGTGTGCGTGTGTGTGCGTGTGTGTGTGTGTGTGTGATCTTATTTTTCTCTTGTAGGAATCAGGCATATTGGCTGTTTATATATTCCCAGGGCTGGTGGTGGAGCCTGGGGAAATGGGAAGGATGAATCTCATTTTCCTGATTTTGTCATTCTATGTGAATTTAAGAGACTAGGGAATGGTGTCCCAGGGAGGAGAGGGTATAGCCCCATAGCCGAGGCTTGGTGACTTCCATAGCTGGTCCTCAGTCCTCCATCAAAGGTGAGCCTGTAACTGGAGACTGTCTCCTGCCATCGTTCCCTTAGTGCACTCACACACAGCTCGCTGCACTGAGCCTCCAGCCCTGTCTTTTCCCGCAGGGCCTGTGCAATGCGCAGAGGCAGAGAGAAGGGCGGAGCATGCATTAGAGGCTCTCCACACCCTCCCCCAGTGGGCCCTGGGAGCTCCTGCACAAAGAACGCTGCCAGTCAAGCACTCTGTGCATTCCTGTTCTGATGGGACAAAGTTCCATCCGGGTCAGTGCAGAGGAGAGGAAACAAAAACACGAGTCAGACAAACTCTCTCCTACAACCATCCCTTCCCTGGGCCACTGAACCTTCTCTGTTCCGGCTGCCATAATTTCCTTCCCCAGCCAGCTCACTTCCACTCTGTCTCCCCAGGGCTCCCCCACATTTGCTGCCCCAGGTCCGTGCCCTCCCCCCGCCCCCCACTACTATGACTGAGAGGGAAGCAGCAGTGTGCCAGTGTGCGGACTGTCATCTCCTCAGGGAGAAGGGCCCCTTCTGTCCAGCCCTTGAACCCAACACCTTCTCCCCACGCCCACCATCCCGGGTCAGTCAGCTGTCACCTCTTACCTCTGGCACCAAAATTACTCCTTTGCCACTCCCCACCCCCAGTTCATTCTCCATACTTGAGCCAGAGCGATTTCTTGAAAAACAAAATAAAATGTGATCATATAGTCCTCGCATTTGAAAGAAAATGTAATCAATAACATCTTTAACCTGCCTGCCTCTGCGGCCAAATATGTGCCCCACTTCTCCATCATGAATCAGGGAACTGATGTATGTTTTCTCTCCCTAGAACCACTGTTTCTTGAATTTTGCTTGATTTAAACCCCATCAGATCCACATTGATTCAGGACCCTCTCGTAGGCTTTCATAATCCTTCTAAAAACTTTTCAGTTTTAAATTTCACATGTCCTTGTGGGATTGTAACATATAATAGTCATCACCCCCATTCATTTTCACCCAATAAGCAGGGTATGTGTCTGTTTTCACTCATCATTTTATATGTAGTTAGCATATTATCTGCACATAGTAAATATTCTGAACATATTTTCAAATGGCGAAATACTTGATAAAATTGGATAGTGTGTGTCCTCAAATTACTCTAAATGAGTCAGTGGTAGTGTTTCCTTTACATATATTCTGAAGTGTATGGTTTGGGGTACACATTTCATTGGGACGATATTTTAATTTGTCCTTTTACTACACAGTCTGTCATTTGCTATTTTAGACATAGCTTTAAAGGCATCCTTCATTCTTCCCAGGAGAGTAAAATTAAAATTTGCTTTCACATGGAAAATTGTATTACTTTCTATTTGTAGGAAACAGTTTTCCCTTATTGACATATAAATATTTCTTAACGATGATGAAATTCTGATACTATGAAAATTTTACTATAAAAATATTGATCATTTCCATCAACCATGTGTTGAGCTAAGAGATCTGGCTGATATACCGTGACAATTTGTCAGCATTAGAGGCATGGAGAAAGATTATACTTTGGTCTATTGTAGCAGAAACAGAAGCCCATCTCAGAAGCTTAGGAAACTGCTCATATCAGAGATAAAAATGTCCGCATACACTGCTCACAGCATTCCTATTAATATTGTGTCCCTCATGGTTTTTACTTAAATCCTTTCTACTCGTCTAACCCTATTGTGTCCCTCATGGTTTTTACTTAAATCCTTTCTACTCTTCTAACCCTGTGTCAGGCTGCATCTCCCCTGCGGGAACCTTTCTTGAGTGTCTCATCACTGTCCGTCTCTCCATGTGATGGGGGCAGGGGATATTGTCAGGGCTAGTTACCTAATGCTTAACAGATGCTTCATCGTGTTTCTTTTACTTTTATGACTGTGCCCTATCTCAGAAACTACATTATAAAACATTTCAGCTCAGCAACCACACTTACACGTTCCTTTGTTGAATACGTATAGTCCAATTGTGAACACAGTAGATCGCACGGCAGAAAGAAACAAGAATATGCTTTTTGCATCTGACCTACTTGGGCTTAAATTCCAACTCTGCCAACTTGGGTTGGAGAAGCTTGGAAAAGATTATTTAACCACCCTGACAAGTTTCCTCCTCTAAATGTACCACCACATATAAACATAAGATATGTAAGCCACTGCCATCTAGTTAATACTCAATAAATTGCATCCCCTTCCTTTGTGTAATTGGAAACATAACATAGAACAAAAGTGAAAAGTTCTCAAAAGTAGATTTTGCCCAAATAGCAAGACCATGACATTTTTAGGCCCCTGTGTGGTATGTTACACAGTAAAACTTTTCTCACAGAAATCAATAGTTGTGAATAAGTTTTATTAGGTTATACTGTATGTTCTAGCAATAGAAAAAAAGTGTCATATGCAGAAAGGTCTTTAAAAAGCAGTATGCTGCAAAAGTGGATTTGTTTTCCCTTAAATATATTTGAGCAATTACTCTTCCTTTAGAGCATTTAATTGTCTGCAAAGAAAAGGAATAAGCCTTAGCCTTTTGGAATTTCAGTGTAACCTTTTCTGCTTGAAAATCTCTTGAAAGACACAGCCTCTTCTGCAGCAGGTGTGGTTTTAATGATGCTTTGATGCCATATGTCAAATCCTATCACTTGCTGTGAGGACTGACATTTCTCTTGAGAGCCCCTAGCAATGGCAATGCGAGTTATTGGTGGGCATCTCGCACAGTACAAACAACTCCTAAAGCCAGCACATTTCTTTTTAGCAGCCTCCAAGATTGCACAGAGCCTATGCTGTTTCCACCATGCTGCCTGTGAGAAAGATGGTTTATATCCACAGAACATGAGTGGAGTCCTTGTTCTTGGCAATTAATGAACAACAACTGTTTTGAAACTTGCTCATTCACTTTGTGATCACTCCTTCTACGTATTTTTTGTAAATTGCCATGTGTGGGAGTTCCAAAAAATAAAACACACACAAATGTAAGCCAAATTTGAGACATTACGATTTCCTAATTGGATCTTGTTTTTGATCCCAGAATAGACATTTTCCAAATTTCTACTCATCAACTCTTTGGAAATCACAGGCAAGTAAAATTAGAATAGTTTAAAATTCTCTCTAGTCAAAGCTCCATCTTTAATGGGTGAGATAAGAAGGGCATATTTGAAAGAAATATTCTCTTTTCAGATCACTAAGACAACTCTGCAGCAGGGCACTGAAAGGCCATTTAAGAGTTCCTTTCCACTTTTTGTTGCCAGACTGGGTTGGAACCAGAAATGCAGGGAACTGGAATCCACAAGTGCCAAGACAGGTACTTTACTCCCAAAGTCCCTCAGGAAATGTCATCAGAATAGTGACTTCTACATCATGATGTTTCTGTTTGCATACAGAGTAGGTGTTTCCTTGAAGGACTCACCACACAGTCCGGAGTCCTCTTCTGCATATCTAAAGTAGTCACTAAGGTTTCCAATCTTACTGGGTTTCCTACTTGTTAGATGACATGTTATTAAAGAAGGTTATAGAATTTGTGTATTCTTTGGGGAAATACCTAGTAGTGCAATTGCTGGATCACAGGGCAGTTCCATTTTTAACTTTTTGAGGAACCTCCATCCTGTTCTCCAGAGTGGATGCACCATTTTGCATTCCCACCAACAGTGCATGAGGCCTCCCCTTTCTCCACATCCTCACTGACGCTTGTTATTTCTTGTGTGGATTTCAGCCATTCTGACAAGTGTGACATTATATCTCATGGTGACTTGGATTTGCATGTCCCTGAAGAATACAAAAATACAAATTCAAAGGGATACATGCACCCCAATATTTATAGCAGCGTTATCTACAATAGTCAACTTACGAAAAGAGTCCAAGTGTCCATCAACTGATGAATGGATAAGAAGACGTGGTGTATACATATAAAATGGAATATTTCTCAGCCATAAAAAAGAATGAAATCTTGGCGCCAGAGATTATTATACCAAGAGAAATAAATCAGAGAAAGACAAATACCATATGATTTCACTCATGTGTGGAATTTAAGAAATAAAGGGGGAAAAAAAGACAGACAAACCAAGTACCAAACTCTTAACTATAGAGAACAAACTGATGGTTACCAGAAGGGAAGTGGGGGGTGGGGGGAGGAATAGGTGAATAGGTAAGGGCTAACTGTTGTGTGGGAGTGTTGGGTCACTATATTGTCTACCTGAAACAAATATTAAACTGTATGATAACTGGCATTTAAATAAAATCTTAAAAAAATAAAGGAGGTTTTTAGAAAATCATTTATGAAGATTCGGTAAAATTTATTGAGTATCTCATGTGTAAGCATTTATAATGAGCAGTGTGTTATTATACAGCACACATTTTACTTTAAATTCTCCAACATTTCATTATAAAAACCACGAAACAGAAAATTGGCAAGAAATATAGAGTGAATATGGATACGAACACTACCTAACTTCTACAGTGATCACTTCATCTCGTTAATTGCATTTGTATCTGTCCAATCCATACCCATACACCAATGCTTCTAATTTTTAAGATATTCACACTATACCCTGGTATACTTTATCATGCCTGTTACAAACTAGAGTTCAGTATTTGTTTCTGCTCAGTTAACACGTATGCAATCGGCATTCCTTGGGAAAGCTGGAATTTTAGTATGTTTAATATTGTTACGTTTAATCTATTAACGTTGGCTCAAAAATCCTACGGACGATAACAGCAAAGCAAATGCAACAATATCGTCACTTTCAAACACTACCCCTACTTGTTGAAAATACTTCCTCTCAGGTGGGTAAGGAGAAGATGATACTGGGAAAACAAACGGAGAAGTTGTTCTCCGGGGTTGACTTCACAGCAGTGGAGGTGGTGAATCGCTTCCAGGCACCTTTGGAAATGTGCTAAGATTAAATTACATATGATGCTATCTGGCAAATATTAATCTTAGCATATTTTTCTGTCCCTCAGCCTCATGGGTTCTGAGAAAAGAAAGATTCTGGGTCACTGTGTCAACGTCTCTGGCATAGAGATCATCTGACATGATCGGTAAGGGAAAAAATAGGAACATTTATGAATATTTGGGAAAATAAAAAATGACAAATAGTGTTTCATTCTCTCCTAATCTTTAATTTCGTCCGTGGGGCAAAAATAGGCCAAAATCTTGGGAAATTTTTCGGCCAGAAACTTTTTTTAAAATTGAAGCTATGTGCCTATGTATGCTTCACTGCTTATTCCCTCCTCAGATGCTCCTTGCTCAACTCAGAGAAGCCAAATTTAAATTAAGGAAATCCTCATTCCTTAAATAAAAAGCTCTCTGTCTGTCTGTGCCTCCCCCCCAACTCTCTCTCTCTCCTTCTCTCCCTCTCTCTCTCAACGTTTCTTAAATATCTGGAGGAAAATGAAAACAGTTTACGGTCAAACTATTCCATTCATTTGTTTATGTCAGAAAAACAACTCTTAGACTAGTTCCGTAGCGATTCCTATGACTATCTGTTAATAGACACTTTCTTTTCTTTTCTTCATGTCCTAACAGTGACCCATGTAAATCCATTGACAAGATCCCCTCATAAAACATTTTCATTGGATTTTGTGTTTTGTTTGGGTTATTGTTTGTAGCAGTAAACTAGTCAAGCTTTCAAAAATCGCCCTGCAGGAAAAAGGAGCAGAGAACAAGGCTGGTGTTTCTGGCAGGGTCCAGAGCAAGTAGCAGGAGGGATGCCTGAGGCAGAACCCAGAGGAGAGCAGACAGTAACGACGGTCACCTTGGTCAACCCTTTTGAATGGGTGAGCCTATCAATAATTCAGGATTACCTTCTCCAGGAGCAGTATCTTTTTAAAAAATGCGCTCTTTCTCTTCTTTGAAAAAGGCTTCTGTGTTCCTCTGAAAGGGAGGTACACCCATGCCAACTATATAGTGAAAAGCAAACGAGGCCAGTGAAATGACGGATTAAAGAGAATTTGCTTTTCATGAAGTAGAAGGAAAGAAAGAAACATTGAAGAAGCTTCACCTTGCCATTTAAATTAAACCAAAGATAAAACAAAAAAACACACCTCGGTGGAGACTGTGAAATGCAGACTTTTAAATATGAAAAGCCAGCATAATTTTTTTTTTTTTTTTTTTTTTTTTTTAACGTTTATTTATTTTTGGGACAGAGAGAGACAGAGCATGAACGGGGGAGGGGCAGAGAGAGAGGGAGACACAGAATCGGAGACAGGCTCCAGGCTCTGAGCCATCAGCCCAGAGCCCGACGTGGGGCTCGAACTCACAGACCGTGAGATCGTGACCTGGCTGAAGTCGGACGCTCAACCGACTGCGCCACCCAGGCGCCCCCAGCATAATTTTTACTGATCTTTCATACATGCTTTAGGCCATAAATTGATATGGCTTTATCTATGATTTTAAAAATTTATGATTCAATTTTGAAGAAATTGAATAGTTAGTATCTATACAATGATACTTACTCATCACCAGCCTAAGAGATTTTTATTTTTCGATACCAAATCTGGAGTAAAAATTATCTCCCTTAATTCCATAATTTTGGATGACTTTGAAAAATTGGCCTTTATCCCTTTGCCAAAGTCTTATAAAAGTATATCTAAGTGATTCTCAAAATTGTTTAAAGTCATAAAATGTACACTATAGAGAATATGATGCGTCTAGATAACATAGTGGCATATAAGGAAAGGATGTGTCCACGATTAGAAAAGAATGAAATAACAGCGTAGGTACAGGCATGCCAAACCGAACCGAATCTTAATTGCAGTGTTCAGGGGCGGGGGGTTGTCAGGTCAAATATTCACCCAACCCCCCAAGCCCAAAGTGTGAGAGTCTTCTCTGCACCCTCATACTCACTGTGCCAAAGACACCAAGTTACTTGCAACGTCTCAGTTTGCCATGTGCTTACTTCCTTCAGTGCCTTTGTCCAGAGCCTTTGAGAATGCAGGGAAAGCGCGCGACACAGAGCTTTGAGCCACAACATGAAGAGGAAGCAGAATTCTTGACAATATTCCCACAAGGACTGTCGGGAGAAATGTATTATTATTTCTCCCCCTTCTTCTTCTTCTCCTTCTTCTTCTCCTTCTCCTTCTTATTATTAACTTAAATCTTAACTTTAAAATGAATTGTTCTGATACAAATTTCATCCTAGTGAGAAAGGCATGTAACATCGAGAAAGAGAAAGTGGGAATCATAGAATTTAGAAACTGACAGCACACGTCCGACAGAAACAGAAGGATTACACATCCTATAGAAATAGGTTACCAGTTAATGTCATCAGGAAACAAAAAACTGACACAAATGAAGCTGTGACAGACACTTCAGTTCTTTATCGAGAAAAATGCTTCTGACCCTTCCTCCTTCACTTCAAATACATACTTGCATGCACAGCCAGTTAGCTTTGAATTGGATTAAAAATAACCCATCCACCAATGCCCTAGTATTTCACTTTTGCCCCATGGGTCTTCCAGTCCATGTGGCTGATGTCTTTTTTCTCCCAAAAGATAAGTTTCAGTCTAGTGATGAGAAAGAGTCCCATGCTTCCATTCAGGAGGGAGAGAGGGGCGATGGGCAGGCTGAGCTTAACATTCATTCTGTTAACTCCAAGTGGGCTTGCCTACCTGGTTAAGACCTTCCTCACCTTTAAGACCACTGCTAATGACCTTTAGCAACCTATGTTTGTCTAACTGTATCATTTTAAAATCTATACTACTCCCTACAATGGAATAAGTCATCCCGAATCAAAATATCACACTCCTGTTTCTAAAGACTTCAGTGAACCCGTATGCTACAGGGCACATTCACAGATCATTAAATAGGAAAACATAATCCTACCGTGGGTTACCCATCTCGTGGTCCTCTTACAGGTTAAAGTTTTAACTTTAATTTTAATTTACTTGATTATTAACGAAGCTGAGCACTTTGCCATTTGGACATTCCCTTTTAAAAGTACTTCTTCAGGGCACCTGGGTGGCTCAGTCAAGTGAACATGGGGCACTTGATTTTTGCTCAGGGTCATGATCTCACAGTTAGTGGGATCGAGCTCTGCATCTGGCTCTGTGCTGACAGGGCAGAGCCTGCTTGGCATTCTCTCTCTCCCTCTCTGTCTGCTCCTCCCCTGCTTGTGCTCTATCTCTCAAAACAAATAAATAAACATGAAAAAACTTTAATTAAAATAAATAAAAGTACTCCTTCAAGTTTTGTGTACATTTATTTACTTAGCAGTGTTTTTGAACTGGTTTTTAGGAAACATTTACGTGTTCTGTGCAATGACTTCAGTTGCATACGTGTGTGCACATATCTTCTTACAATTAATGTTTCGCGTTATCACTCTCTGAATAGAACTTTTTAATGTTAATAGACTCGGAATTATCAGTCATTTTCTTTATATTCGAAGTTACAATTTAAAAAATCTTACCCCAAAGGACAAGAAGTTATTTTTCTGTATTAGTTTTTAGAGGTCTTTTATACTTTCAATGTGCAGTCAACTTGGAATTAATGTTACATATGGTGCGAGGACTGCATCAATGGTTACGTTTTTCCAACTAATCAGTACTAATTACCAAACACAGTATTTTATAGGTGCCAGGTGTGTTAAGTTCCTATGTACATGTGTCTCCTTCTTGAGCCTCTACTCTTCCTCATTATTTTTGTTCCTTACCACACTCTTAATTGTTGCTGATTCACGTAACTTCCGATACCTAGAAGACATGTCTTTACTTTTCTTTAACTGTCTTTTAATGTTTGTTCTTTCCATTGCCATGGAAATGTTGCATTCTGCTTAGGGGAAAATAGACATCTGGAATTTATATTTGTCATTTGGTATGACACTAAATTTCTAGAGTACATTTTCATGAGAATTAACTGTTAAAATAAAACATGGGAGTTTTCCAATCCATCAGCATAACAGATCCATCCACTTATTTTTTTCTCCCTACATAATTGAGTAGCTTCTGAGCAAAAATTTTGTACAAGATTTGTGTGTTTATTACTAGGAATTTGACTTCTATGGTGTTCTAAATGGTAAAATTATATTTTCTCATTAATTAATTCCAGTATAAAAATGTAATTGATTTCTGTACGCTGATTTTGTATCTGACAACTTTACTCAGCTCACTTATTAACTAATAATTTGTATAATATTTAAAATTTTCTGTATAAGCAAATTTCTCAAATGAATAACATTTTTTGCCTTTTTTTTGTCCATTTTATATTCTTTCGTTTGACTTATCACGTTCTCTAGAAATTCCAGTAAACTTATATACAATAGTAAGACCAAGCATCTCCATCAAAAGTTCAACATTTACTATGTAATTTCCTGTAGAACTTGTCCATATTTTTTTTCATATTAATGATATTCCTTTTTCCTTTGCTAGAATTTTCATATCATAATTTTCCTGCAACTATCAGGATCATTGTGTGATTTTTTTTTCTGATAGAGAATTACATTGATTTTAAACCTATTTTCTGAACATTTTAAACACATATAGAAGTAAAAATAATGGTTCACAGTATTGCTGTAGAATCATCACCCGATTCAACAACTACCAACACATAGCCAATATTATTTTATCTATCCTTCCTCACTTTCAATGACTATCTTGCAGAAATCCCCAGTTCCATTTTTACACCTACAAACATTAAAAATAGTGATCTAATATCATAAAAAAACTCTTCAGTTCCCTTGTTTCTCCGTATATTTCCTTCAATAAATAAATATCTATTTATTATTCGTCGATTTGAATTTTAATCCAAACACATTCACACTGTGTTTGGTTCATCTGCTTCTAAGTCCCTTTGTCTATACCCACACCCACTCTTCTTTCTTTTTTTAATTTGGTTTATAAAGAAAATAGATCAACTTTCCACATTTTAGATCTTGCTGATTGTTTTTCGTGTTACTTAATATATTTTTTCTGGCCCATACATTTATTGTAAAGTGCTGTTTAGATCTAGAGGCTTGATCAGATTCAGTTTCTTATTTGGGAAAGAATAATTAATGGCTGCTATTATATAGTTCCTGGTATAACATATTGCAAACATAGAATGTTTGGTTGTCACTATTTTTTTTATGATAATCAGTGTGCTCAGGCATTTTGAGACTAACACATACATTATAAAACTCACTATTTTTCTTTCATTACATACTTATTTCAATAGTTGTGATCATTGCATTGTGATGTTATTTAGCTGTTCATTATAAAATAGTGGTGTTAGAATTCTAGCAGTCTTTATCGACTGTTTGGTAGATCTGGGGTGCAGTTCATGCAAAAAATACAAAATATTGTTATTTTGTGATTTTCAGATAATGACTAGCATTCATAGATTCCTCTAAATTTGTATTAGTGTAGAACTATGGTCTCATGCATTATATCCTGTTGGGTGGGTTTACACAAATTGTAGATGCTTCTCTTTTTCATGCTTAAACTACTCCAATTTTATTCAGTTATACATCATGTTATACATATGCTGTTATCGCCTTTGTTCTTTTTTTCCAGTCTCATATTTTTATTATGTTAATTTTTTATTTAAAATTGAATTTTAGTAGTTCTACCTAATAACCAGCCCATAACATCCAGGGAACCCAGAATCACCAACTAGTCCTCACATCCAAAGCGCAAATTGAAATACTTTTTAGTGTTATTGTCTATTTCATTAACTTGTTACCTTTACTATTCCCTGTCTTCTATTTTGTTTGAGTGTAATTAGGTTCTTTCTCTATTTTCCCAAGATGGAATCTAAGATAATTAATCTTCAGCCTTTCCTCTTTTATGATATTGAAGCTCTATATTTTCCTCTAGGAACTGCCTTAAAATCATCCCACAGGGGCACCTCAGTGATGCAGTAGGTTAAGCGTCCGACTCTTGATCTCAGCTCAGGTCATGATCTCAGGATTTGTGAGGTCAAGCACCACACCAGGCTCTGAGCTAATGATGCAGACAGAGTCTGCTTGGGATTCTGTCTCCCCTTCTCTCTGCCCCTCCCCTACTTGTGCGCACATGCACACGCTCTCTAATTAATTAATTAATTAAACATAAAACAAATTTAAAAATTCAAAATAATAAATAAGATCATCCCACAAAAATATATTTTATTATTTTAAATGAACAAACATTGAAATTACCATTACATTTTCTTCTTTGGAAAATACATTACTTAGAAGTATGTTTCTTAATTATTAAACATATAAGATTGTCTCATTTTCTATTATTGATTTTCAATTTATTTCTACTATGGCCAGAGTATGTTTTCTGTATAATGCAGTCGTTTCAAATCTGTTGAAACTTGTTTCATGAGACTAGCATATTATTAGGCTTCATATGTAATCCTTAGGTTCTTGAAAATAATATGTATTTTGGGGCTATCATTTGTGGTGTTTTATGTCAAATCTATCAAAAATGGCATGTGGGTTGTTCCATGGCTCTGTAATTCTTTTTCACATTCAGTCAGCTTTTGAAGGAAGTATGGTTATTTTATTTATAAATTTTAGATTTGACTATTTTTTTATTTTTTTTATCATATGAAATGGACATGTTATTAATTGCATACAGACATGTAATGCTACAGGTTCCTTATGAATTAAAACTTTTTTCATAATGACCTCTCTTATCTTAGTAATCGTATGTGTCATTAAACACTAAGTGGCATTAGCACAATGAAAGCAGGTGTATTTCGGTTGTTATACGCATGCTATATTTTCAAGCAATTGACTCACTGCCCCAAAATTTATATTTTATGTGTCTCTTGTAAGCAGCATTTGGTTCTCTTCTGTACTCAAGTCTGATCATTTGAGACTTGATTTAGAGAGTTATTCCAATTATAGGTAATGTAATTACTCATAGATTTTTAAAAATTTCTATTATTTTTTATTTTATGATTCCAGATGTGTTTTGCTTTTTAAATATCTTCTCTCGTGCCTTCCTTTCTGACCTGATTGTTTATTTTTTTGTTGTTCTATTTCCCTGTCATATGTATACACTTACAGTTATTTAAATGGTTATCCAGATTTTAGAACACACTTGATTAGTAGTCAAAGTCTAAAATAAAGCTTTACTCTTACTGATTCCTGTGCAGTAAAAAGACTTTAGAACTCTTTAAATGAATTTGTCTTTATATGAACATATACACAATCATCACTATTCATTCATATACATACGTATTTAAAGCCTAACAAATGATATAATTTTTCTAATTCCTTAAAGAGGGCCTCTAGAATTTTCTTTAGTATGAGAATTCTATGATATTGATGAATTATATATCAATTATAATATATATCAATATATGTTGATTATATGTAATATATATCAATTATATATATCAATTATATATTATACTGATATAATATATATAAATTATATATATACATATATGGCTATATGTGTGTGTGTGTGCATATATATATATATATATATATATATATATATATATGGCAAGCATTTCTAGTCCTCAGTAAGAGGTTTGTTCCAGGTTACTTTATATAGTATTAACAGGAATAAAGTTTCAATATGTCCTATTAATATGAATTTCTACATAAATGAATGAAATCACAAAATTCTCAAACAATCCTCTAATTCCATCAGTATTATTAAAATCAGTATTTGTTTATTTTCCTAAGGGATTTCTTTGTAACCTCAAAATAACTTACAAGAGAGTAAGTCTTTCTTTTTTTTAATTTTTAATTTTTATTTAAAAAAAAATTTTAACATTTATTTATTTTTGAGACAGAGAGAGACAGAGCACGAATGGGGAGGGTCAGAGAGAGGGAGACACAGAATCTGAAACAGGCTCCAGGCTCCGAGCTGTCAGCACAGAGCCCGACGCGGGGCTCGAACTCACGGACCGTGAGATCGTGACCTGAGCGAAGTCGGACGCTCAACCGACTGAGCCACCCAGGGGCCCCTATTTTTTTTAATGTTTATGAGTGAGTGAGTGAGAGAGAGAGAGAGAGAGAGAGAGAGAGAGAGCAAGCGTGAGTGTAGGAGGGGCAGAGAGAGAGGGAGACACAGAATCCAAGGCGGGTTCCAGGAGGTTCCAGGCTGGACCTGTTTCTGAGGAACCCATCTCGAAAATACATTTAATATGCAAAACCTACTGAACATCACAATTTGGCCTATACCTTAAATGTGCTCAGAACACTTACATTAGCCTGCAGGTGGGACGAATCATTTAACACAAAGTCTATTTGACAGTAAAGTGTGAATATCTCATGTAATATACTGAACAGTGCACTGAAAGTAAAAACAAAACAAAACAAAA
This sequence comes from Prionailurus viverrinus, assembly GCF_022837055.1. Classification (NCBI taxonomy): domain Eukaryota; kingdom Metazoa; phylum Chordata; class Mammalia; order Carnivora; family Felidae; genus Prionailurus; species Prionailurus viverrinus. The sequence goes on along the minus strand of NC_062572.1, from coordinate 89,082,339 downwards.
AACAAACAGGAAAACCCCAGAGGGTTGTGTGGGTGCAGATGGCTGTCAGTGTATTGGTTGTTGACCCTTGTGATTGCTGGCTGACTAGGGGCTGGGGCCTGCAGCCCAGCATCACAAGAGAGGATCGGACAGCATAAATGGCTGGGCCAGGAAAAGATCCAGACTCAAAATTCCAAGTACGCTTTCGCCTGAACGCCTATCGCTTTCATACCATTGTAGAGTCAAACACTCATAAGCCAAACCATCGTAAGTCAGGACCATCTATATTTTAGTTTCTGGCTAAATGCTCTCTGAGAAGCCTGAAAAATGACACACTTCTTCCACTGTTATGTTTTTTTTCCCCCCTTTAGGAAAACATTGATTTTTCTCAGTAGTGTCCCTAATAGAAACATGTTCTGTTTTTGTTTATTTCCTTGTTGATACACGGTGCCGGTGTCATCGTTCATTCCTGTGTGGCTCTGGGAGTGGCCAGCAGCTGCCACTGCAAACAGCAGCAAGGCCAAGAAGAGTCTAAAAGCTGTTGCCTCAAAATGAATTAAAAGTAGGCATTAAAAGTGCTAGAGGCTGACAGATGGGATCTACACTTACGGTGAGCACAGCACAACGTAAAGAGGTGATCCCTGTCGCATACCTGAGACTAATGTAACACGGTGTGTCAACAATGCTTAAATTAAAAAAAAATTAAAAGCAACAAAAATAACCCCCAGATAATCAAATAAAAAGGCCAAACAAACAAAAAGTAGGTATTAAAGACAAGATGACAATTTTCCATCATAGGAAAATCCCAACTTTGTATTCAAATTAGCTAAAATATATTTTGCATATATCAGTAAAGAAATATCCTGTGAGTAAATAAAATCTGTTAAATGTTTAGAAGCATGCATACAATTCTGACACATCACCTTGTGGTAAGAATTGTCGCACGAAAGGAAAGCTTGCACTGGAGGCTGTGTGCACACCCTATGTGTGTAAATGTGTGTGTACATTTTCCACTGAAAATGATTTCTTGGGAAATCACTTTTAGGTTATTAAGGAAAAATCAACATTCTAAACTTCAATCACTATTTCATATAAATTAGCTTCATCCCCAGTTTGAAACATATTTCCCAATAATCCCTTCTTTTAATTTTTGTTATATATCAGTGTCTGATAAGCTTCTGAACTTGCAAGAGCTGTAGCTATTTTTTTCCCCCTCAAAATCAATTCAGTTCAATTCCACTCGATATTTACTGAGTGCCTGCATTAAAGCCTAAGTCAGCTGGTGTCATTCCTCTGTTCAAAACTCATCGATATTTCTCATTTCACTCAGGGCAGAAAACAAAACCATGGTAAGAGCCTGGGAGACTGGCACCCCACACTGCCTTCTCTCTCTCTCTCCGCCTGGCCCCTCTCTAACCATATCCCAGGGGCCCTGGAATCCTTGCTGTCATTCCAACATACAGTGCCCCACACAAAGTCTGTGCTTTTGGGTTCCCATTATCCATCCTCAATATTTGCATGACTAACATTCTTCCTTCTCTCAAGTAATTTCCAAATATTACCTTCTCTGTAAGGCCTGCCCTGAGCAGGGTTTTTAAAGGTGTAACGAAAAGACCCTCTCCTAGGCACTGGCGACATATGCATGAATGAAACAGATTTTGACACCTGCTTTCTTGGAAGTCAGAAGGCGGGGGTGGTGATCTGCTAGACAACAAACAATAAACACTGTTAAGTACATACATTGTAGGGAATTTTAGTATGGGAATACACGGTGGAGAGGAGATACAGTAAGACTGGTGAAGAAGGATGTAGGGCCCCAGTGAAATGGGTGAAGGATGTAGATCCCAGAAGCAGGGGTGAGGGGAAGACACAGGTTACCATTTCAAATAATATATTCAATGAGATAACCAACACTTTCTTTCATATATATATGTATATTCTTTCATATATATGTGTGTATATATATATATATATATATATATATATATATACATACACACACACATATATAATATCATTTGAAACTTTGGCATTATGGTTTTATTTTTCATAGTTATATTTTAAATGCATAAGATTGGCGATTCTATTTAGTGAAAACGTGTCACAATTAAATCACAATCCTGGCAACATTGTTGAATTAGGATTCACTTTACCATGTTTCTTCCTTCTCTATTAAATTCTCTTATTTTACCTATATTTTATCATTTATTTCTTTGGGGAATTAAATTTATTTATTTATTTATTTATTTATTTATTTATTTATTTATTGGTTTGTTTACTTGGCTGGAGATTATTATTATTTATTATTACTCTATTGAATTAAATTTTGTAGGGAAATATGACCTTGCCTAAGGAATCAGCATAATGGGAAAAGAAGATGAAAAGGTTATGCTAGTTAGCTACCAAGACATGCACAAGGAATGTTCCAGCTCATTCTTTCAGAAGCCAGAGAATCCCATACCCTTTCCTCTCCACCCAGCTGGTGCCACTCCTGTCTGGTGTGCAGAGCTGAATGCTCAAATAAATGTTGCAGTATTTGGGTACATTAAATGTAGTTTAAGATAAATACTATTCTGGATCTATTATGAATTATTCTTATTTCGATATCTTACGAGGTTTTGGCTAGAATGATCTCCCTCTTCTACAGTGCCACTTTACTTTTCCCTGTTTTGAGTAGAACACTATTTATAAACCCCACTCTGCCCCAAATCTGCCTGATGAATTAAAAAACAAACAACAACAACAACAAACAACAGTATCTGTGGCAATGTCAAAAATGAAAAACACTATTATAATATAAAATCAAGATGATGACTTACGGAATCATAGCTACAATCGAACTTTTAAGAGTTAAATTGAGAATGATCACAAAAATAGAAGGCAAGATAAACTCACCATTGTTATTTTTAGACCCCTTACATTTAGACCATAGAGAAACAACAGAGAATATCTGGAATATCTGGAATGTATGTATCATAATTCTTTTAAAATAGTATTATTATATCTGTAGATACTAAAAAGTATATGAATCAAATTATTTTGGTACTAAAGTTTAAGAAAAAACATTATTAAATCTGTAAGGTGTTATTAATGTTAGCATTATTTTTCAAATTGATAGAAAAAATAAAATTAAAAGTCAAATAAATTTTCCCTTTATGCATTTGGTCATCATTTGATGGTATTTTTAGTAATTGTTACTTTAGTTATAGGTTAATAATCGTTGATTATCAACTGCAAACACTCACTAATGAACTAATGGATTTCAGGCAATATAAAATATTTTTAAAATGTAGACTGCTTTATTTAGCTTTCAAAATAATTGAGTTAGATCATTTAATTATTGGTCCAATTTGTTATTTTAGTAACTAAGATGTTCATTTTGAGTGACTAAAATTTAACATAGTGTGACTTCAGAAGCCAGAGACATACTTAATATATTTTTCTTCTTTCCATTGATTTTAATTCTATTGCTATTAGATGACTGATTTTTTTTTATTTTCAAAAAACTTGAGGTATTATTAGAGATTAGAAACCATGTCTTTGACTTTCATATCACTTATATAGATTTTTCACCTTGTTTTTGTCTGTCAATTTTGTATAAAATGTTTGACTTAAAAAAAAAAAGATGTCAATGTCTTCTCTGCTTTTTCTGATCGTTATTTCCTATGAAAACAATGCCTGGAGCTCCTGAAATTCTGAGAAGTGCATGACTTGGCTTCTCCCCTTGTGATAGAAGGGGTGACGTTCATAAAGCCTTTTATCTGAGCATTAGGGGTGTTGTAAGAATTCAGTGACCAAACGTGTGCATGAGGCCCTTTTAACAGTGCCTGGACATAGTCATTGCCTCATAAATGCCAAATATGCCTGTGGGGTGCTCACTGCATGAAGCCACAGGACCCATCTAAGGATGGGCAGCCTCATTCGCTCCAGGAAAAACAAGGCCTGGACTTTTGATTTCTTTAACAGTGTGTTCTTTGATATCTTACTGATCATACAAACCATCTGTGCTTGTTGAAAAAAGTAAATTTTCTGAAAGTTATTAAAGAAAATGACAAATCGCTTGAAATTTATCTATACTGAATCAGTGGCCTTCTTTTCACATAGACTGTCTATGCACAAAAGTAAGGGCATGCTTAGACAGACAGGTACATAGGAGATGATGATGACAGATAGATAGATAGATAGATAGATAGATAGATAAAAAATGTAATTTCCAAATTTGTTTTACCAGGTTATGATTTTTCCAGCAGAGACCTTTAGTGCACCTGAAAAGTCAGTTACAGGGCTTAAACTTTTAGTCTGACTGGTTCTCAGTCCCCTGCACCCCCCACCCCCACACACACAACTAGGGGTCACTTGGGGCCTCTTTCAAGATCTCGCAGCTGGCATTTGACTCACCATGTGCCCCACGCACTCACCTGAGTCCTCAAGTTCCCTCTGGGCTGAATGGGCCAAGATCTCAGTTCCAGAGACAGAGTCTAACACCGGCACTGGCATCATAGTGGGCAATGCCCGTGTCACCCCCTAACACAGCGCAACCTGCCGTGGGTCAGTGCTCCCTGGAGTTACCCCGCATGAGGTGCTTAACTGAAACTGCCTGCTAGATCCTGAGAAGGCCAAAAGAGGAAGGGAAAGCAAGTGAGTGGCTGCCGAAGGTCTTCCAGACAGGACGGGCACCACTGTATTTGGAGGCTCTCATGGGAGCCAGAGAATACTTGTCCCTATTAAATTCCAGTCTCCAAAGAAAAGGTCTGAGTTACTAAACTACGCTGATAGCCCACCAGACACAAGCACTAATATGAAGTCAATATGGATTGAGCCAGGCACCATGCTGAAGTTAAACTATCTTACTTTGAAAACTATGAAAGCAGGCTGTCCTCTTGTTTTTGGGAAAATGAGGAAATGGAGGCAGCGGGATAACTCCAAGTGAGGCAAAGAGCTTAGCTCGGAAAAAGTTTGCACGATTCTGTTTCACCATAATAATGCTTTAAGCAGGGAGAGGCACATTCCCATTAAATATTCGTGAATAAGGTTGATAGTGGACATATTAAATACACAAGTTACATCACCGAAAGGTCAAATTATTTTCATACAATTGTTAACAAAAGATGAGAGAATCTTCATTGCTTTGGAGAGAAATTTGATGTGACAAACAACAACAATTTACTATTGCAACATGAAAAAAAAAAGTGAGTGTTGGGCACCTGGGTGGCTCAGTCGGTTAAGTGTCCGACTTCAGCTCAGGTCATGATCTCACGGTTCATGGGTTCAAGCCCTGCGTCAGGCTCTGTGCTGACAGCTCAGAGCCTGGGGCCTGCTTTGGATTCTGTGTCTCCCTCTCTCTCTGCCCCTCCCCTGCTTGCGCTCTGTCTCTCTCTCTCTCCCTCTCAAAAATAAATAAATATTAAAAAAATAAATAAAATAAATAAAAGGTAAGAAATTAAAAAGTGAATGTAGTTTCATATGCCAAATTGTAGCCTAACACAGAGAAGTATTTAATTAAGGATATTTACCTCAAATAAATATTCACACAATATATTTTTTAAAAATCTACAAATAATTTAGAGATTATTAGAATTATCGGATGAATAATTTGCACAAACATATCACTTGATAAGTAGTTTTGTCATATATTTAACAAAAATGCATATATTTAATTTTGAAATATTTAGATAAATTTACATCCCTTTCCTTGTTTTCATAGTTTGAATGTTATCAGTAGATGTATCATCATTTATTCAGCTATTCCCCCATGATGGATATTAATTTGATTCTATTTGCTACTATAAATAATGTTTTGATACACAGATCTTTAAATACATGGGCCAATATTTATATAGGATAGATTCCCAGGAGTGGAATTGTTGGGTTGAATTAAATACACTTTTGGTTGTAAAGTGTATCATTGAAGAGCTATTTACAAAGCATCACAATTTACATTTCCAAGATAATGTATCAGAGCGCCATCATGCTGACATCCCCCTTGGCAATATATTCCTTTTTTAATTATTCCCAGAGAAGAAGAAAATGGTATCTCATTATTATTTTAATTTATATTTTCTTGACTTCTTGGGAATTTGAATATTATTCAAGTATTTATTTAAAGATACAACTCTCAGGATTCAGCCTTCCTGCATTTCTGTAATGCTCCATCAGACTTCCTATCTCTTTTCCTTAGAACGGAACTACATACAGAATCCTCTGCCAGTTCTCCATCACACCTGTCTAAGGGAAATGTTTCTGATCACTTCTGCAGCCATCAATCCCAGAGTCTGTCTATTTATTTAGCTTGACCTTCCACGAAAAAATCAAGGAAGAATATCCTGAGACTTCTGGGAATCTCTCTTTCCTCTCCTTCCTTTCCTTCCTTCTTTCCTTTCTCCTTTCCTTCTCTCCTCCCTTGCTTCCTTCTCTTTTTGTCTGGTTATATTTTCTTCAGCCTCTCAAGGCTATAAGTGTTAATGAGTTTTTGAGACAGAATAGTCCACATTCCAAAAAAAAAATCTCTCTATTTATTCTAATTTTTTAATGTTATTTTTGAGAAAGAGAGAGAGACAGAGTACAAGTAGGGGAGGGGCAGAGAGAGAGGGAGACACAGAATCCGAAGCAGGCTCCAGGCTCTGAGCTGTCAGCACAGAGCCCAACGTGGAGCTCAAACCCACGAACCATGAGATCATGACCTGAGCCAAAGTGGGATGCTTAACCGACTGAGCTACCCAGGCGCCCCTCTCTTTATTTATTCCGGTTCCTGTAATTTAAAGAATAAGCCTCTTTCTTATATGTGAAAGTTCCCACCACTGTGTGTAGAGTGAGGTAAGAGGTCTTCAGAGGAATCAAATGATCAGCATGTCAAGCAAAATGAGAACCAAAATCTGTCCAATTGATGATAGACCCATGAAAAATCCCCATGTAACTTTAACAACGATAGAATAACACAGACTTGGGACAAGCAAATGCTGCCAGCAGTAGAAACAGGTGATTTTAGACAGTTTTCAGGAAGTTTATCTCTGAAACTGTGGATGAGGAATAAGAATGGTGGGGTGAGGGGCGCCTGGGTGGCTCAGTTGGTTAAGCGGCCGACTTTACCTGAGGTCATGATCTCGCGGTCTGTGAGTTTGAGCCCCGCGTCGGGCTCTGTGCTGACAGCTCAGAGCCTGGAGCCTGTTTCAGATTCTGTGTCTCCCTCTCTCTGACCCTCCTCCGTTCATGCTCTGTCTCTCTCTGTCTCAAAAATAAATAAATGTTAAAAAAAATTAAAGAATGGTGGGGCGAAATGTGGAAATGGGGTCGTGAAGTGAAAAACATCGAAGCAGATATATATACACAACTTACCTAAAAATGCCCCATGGCCACCTGAATGAGAGCAATCTAAACAAATTTTGATCAGAGAAGTATTAAAATAACCCTAAGAAAGATTTTGACAATAAAAAAGTTTGTAGTGTGAGGAATCTATAAATAAATTAAAAACAAAACAAAACAAAACAAAATAAAATTAAATAAAGTAAAATAAAATAAAGTAAAATAAAATAAAATAAAATAAAATAAAATAAAATAAAATAAAATAACTGAAGCAAGTGTTGAATTTGGAAGCGCAGTTCAGGAGGAAGAAAACCACTGTCCATTTAGACATGGCTTCATCAGACCATCTGTGTTCAGTGAAATAGATATTTGAGACATATTTGATACACTGATATATTTTCAAGGCAAATTCTGATTTTGCTCTGACTTAATGTGATTTCTTGCAGGAAGAGAGACAAAGCAGGGACATGAATGCCCCATCAATATGGGCAAGAGTAATACACCTCAGTTTAATACACGTTTACTTCAGTTTTTTAATGATTCCTGTAATTGCATGTGAATCACATAAATCTGCACCTGAGAAATGTTAATCAACTAAGCTTATTGAAGACCTGTTATCGGGATGTTCCAGCTGAGGCACGATCACAGACCCATTACATAACTCCCTCTACGTTAGCATCATACTTCAAGGACCAGAATGGAAAAAATGTTCTTTGAGCAACTATGATTTCACATGTGTTCTTTAGGAAATTGAAAACATTTCCACATTTGACTTGACAAGGTACAATTGCCCTTCAATACAGAGTTTAATCTGTGTCTCTCCTTAAATCATCTCAGTTAATAAGGTATCATGCTTGTTAAGAACCTCATACGAATGTAGCCAGAGTCAGACAGTAAAGAATTATTTATTAATTGATTCAGTGAGTAATTTTTTTTTGTTAAAATGTTACTTTGTGATGACAGGAATACAAAATAAATATTAACTCGTCAATGTACTTTAACTCAAGTCTGGGAGAGTGGATATACAAGCAGACCATTGGCAGGCCATATACGGCAAAGAGAACTTTGACTCACAACTTAGTAGCCAACTATCTGACCAATCAAACTATACCCTCTGCAGCAGTTATCCCAGAGAGATTGGGGCATGTTCAGAATTTGGTCATCGACTATCAGCTTCCCTATGTTAAACTCCTCCCTTCCTTCCTCCTACCTCCCCTGCTTCCAACTTAACGACCAACCAGAGAAAGTTAAGAATGCTCCTCAAATCAATGACATAAGTTGTCCTGCTTCTAGTTAGCAACCTCCAACTTCCCCATGCAACATCCTCTAATGAGTGCGTATGTGAAGCTTCCCCTTTTCTCTACTATGAAGCTTTGTCTGCCTTTGCGTCTCCACCAAATGCAAGTGATAGAGTCTGATTCCTTGTTCTATCAGCTCTGAAATTATAGCTTCTGTCTGTTCTCATTTGTGTGGTCTTTGTGAATTTTTATAAGTCTAAACAAAAAGTAGTAAAATATAATAGTTGACCCTCATAGTCTTTCTCTCTTTATAAACTTTTCATTCACTGGTAAACTCATTAGAAAATTTGTCTGGTAGAACCAATTTATTCAACAATCAGGAAAAATATAACATGCATACTTTGGAGAACAGGTTGCCTGAACAAAATTTACACTCACACATATCAAACTCATCAGATCCTTTCCTGAGATCTGCTACTGTTCAGAAGGGATAAGAAGATGTAAGAGATTTATTAAAAGTCCACCAAAAGGGTTACCAGGGATGAGGACAGCTTGCATCTATTTTGGAAATGGTGTGTCCCTCTTCTGTGCTTCCATAGGAATCTGCACTTCTGTTTCAATTGTGATTCCTGGTCTAGATTTCATGCCTCTCAAGAACAAGGCTCTTGCCCTGCTCGTCTCTACATCCCCAAAACCTGTCTATGAGTCCTGCTTCACACACTGGTGATATGTAATGAAGGGAGTCGATGTGAACTGAATAGGTGAGCAGGTATACACAGAAAAAAAGGACATCAGATGGGGAAATAGTAAGTTTTGCTAAATATTTCAATGACAAATTCTAATGGCTCAGTGTTTTTCTGGAAAAGTGAAGCTTGTAGCATCTTCCTCTAAGGTAAGAAGGTAAGAAAACAAATCAGATTTTTGGAGAACATAAGTGTTCAAAGAATTGGCAAGAGAAGACACTAAAAAGAGAGAGGAGACTAAGAGAAAGGCAGTGATCCTCCATGTAAAAAACAACAGGGCACTGGTAAGAGCCAACAGAAATTAAAAGGAATTACATTGCAAAATGCAATGAGATTGTTGAAAAGAAATCACATGGTTATTGTGTAACTACTGTAACTTTAACTCTTAATTCTCTAAGGAAGTTTTAAAACTCTATTTACTTTATGATATCTAGTTCATATTCCCTTGAAGATGTCTTTTAATCAATACAGAAATACTGTTTTCTATTTTTTTTTTTAATTTGGAACTTTAATGGAAAAACTGGGATGGAAGAAACCAAACGGGTGTGATTTTCACAGTTGCCAAAACCCTTTAACTCCTATATATTAGCTAAGCTTTAAAAGGAAAATGTTTGTGTAAATGCCTAGAAAAGTCTCATGGCTACTGTCCTTTATATTCTATGGCAGAGGCTTAATATTAGGGGCCTTCAAACTCCAGCCTTCTACATTTTAAAAATTCTGTGCAGTTTATTGTTACATTGACAGATACGGTAAAGAATAAAATGCTTGCATCTATACTATTGTCTGTCTCACAAAACCGGGGCCTCTATCTGACATTACTCAGAAGGAAAACAATAGTGACCATTCTTTTTTATAGGACATGATCTATATAGATATTTCTAATAACCTCTCTAAATTCTTTGGTAAAGAAGAAGCTATGAATTCATTCTCAGTAATAACCCAGATGGGAGGAGATTTAGCTACTTATAGGGAAGAATGCATTCAGGAAAGCAAATGATCAGGGTAACCTGGGAAAAGTGCCTTTGATAACATGCAGTTGGCTGTGCCGGTTTCTGTCAGCACAGAAAGAGGTTGATTACAAGTTAAGTTGTTACTGAACTGATTCTGTTGAAGAATTCAGTATAGATTTAGCCTGAAGTAGCTGTTATTGTTTTATTTATTTTTTTTAAGTTTATTTATTTATTTTGAGAGAGAGCATGTGTGTGCCCATGAGCAAGGGAGGGGCAGAGGGAGAGAGACAGAGACAGATAATTCCAAGTAGGTTCCATGCTGTCAGCACAGAGCCTGATCTCATGAATGATGAGATCATGACGTGAGTTCCATGCTGTCAGCATAAAGCTTGATCTCATGAATGATGAGATCATGACCTGAGTTGAAACCAAGAGTCAAACACCCAACCGATTGAGCCACCCAGACACCCCTGTTTTATTCTTTTAATTAAAACGATGCTTTCCCTGACAGACTCAATAATTCTAATAAAAAGTTTTTAATCTCTCTAATCATGTGTGTGTGTGTGTATATACACATATATTTGAATATTCACAGTTCTACCAACTATAATAGACACAACCATATACTGGGAAAGTCCCCCTGCTAAGAATGACATACTGTTAAGAGGCATTAAATATTAATTATAAATCATATTAAATATGTTTTAAAAACAAATGACTTTATTAAAAAATGAAGCTTTTCTCAAGGTAAATTAGATGACAGAGTATTTTATTCTAAGAATCTTCTAGAAATAGCATCACAATTCTATATTACAAAGAAAAAAGGAGAAACAGAATTGGTGTACATCCTATATTCTATTATCCCTATTATACTATATTCTATATTATCCATATTATACTATGTTAAAACATCAATAAATGAAAATTAGAAAGTGGGATTTAAATGGTTAAAATTTTATAAATAAGTGCAAGCAATCCTAATTTATCCGTGGTTTGTAGTTCAAAAGATCCTTTTATTATTTGGAATTTAGATCATATTCTCTTCCAGAAATATATATTACAAACAGTAGATATATCCTCAGGCCAACCCATTTAGCCTATAATGTAGTTTAAAAGTGTGAATTTTATTAGTCTGACATTGGACCTAGGAAGCAGGATATGTATAAAAGAGTACAGTACAGAGAGAAACAAAATCAATACTGTAGCTCCCTTTTTCGTTCACTTAATTTTATTTTCTCTTTCTTTCTGTTCATAGTACAAGCCTAAGGTCACATTTTGATCTACGCCATCCTGGCTTTCTTTCTTTTCTAGATCTTTAGCATATTTATATATACGTCATCTTCAACGACACATTATAGCAACCTGTTGAGGTTCCCCATACTTTTCAACAGTGCCCATCTACAAAGTTAATTATGGTATCAATTGTATCTTCAAGACATCAGGAAGGAGGGGAAATGAGGCACAAACAAAAACAAGCATATATAACATCCACTGAATGGCTAATAGGTGTGCTAAGAACATGGGTGTGTGTGCACAACTTCTCAAAAATCCTCAAGGAAGGTCATGCCATTCTGTATTTACTAAAACTGTGTTAGAAAATTCAGTACCTTCCCTGTTATGAGAGAATACAGTGGAAACTAGAGACAAAAAGAACTTATGACTCCAGACTCAATGTTTCTTTAACAATAAATATATACTCATAAATACAAATATAAAGACAAATCATAATATAGTATATACATAAATACACATTATATATATATTTATTTATATGCATTTATATGCATAAATATATGCATTTATATGCATATATATATATATATATATATATGCATGCACCTGTGGGTACGTGATATGGGATCCCCTTTCAGTTCTAGAAGAAGATAAGGAGAGTGAAGTCAGAGGCAATTATCTGTGTGGGGCAATTATAGTCATATCCTGCCTTTCGCAAGCATGAAGTCCTAGTTACGTACGTCACATAATTCACAAAAGGGGACTTGTCAATCCAGGTTAGGAAGCTCATCATAAAAGCCAAAACGTGTGGCCCTCCATCTGAAAGTTCCCCTTACCAGAGCTGCATTGAGTGAAGGCCTGAAAAAGTATCCCTCAGCTTGTTTCAAACAATAAATGCTGAGACCTGTCACAGCGAGGATGGCTTCCGTGCACTCAGAAACTTATTAGCACATTTTATTCAGGCACCATCAAAGTGCACCAAGTACCACTAAAAGCCTGGGGCACTTTTAGCCAGAATCGTGTTTTTTGTTGAAAGTAGTTTTACATCCAGAAAGTTCTCTGGGGAACATGGGCCACGGCATCACATCCGGCAGGCAGCTTTACTTGTTTGCGTTCAGGGTGCTCTGTGTCGATACCTCCCTCCCCATTCTGTCCTCATCCCATTTCGGGAAGTGAAAGGTACCTTCCCCTATATACGCTGAAAAATAGAATGGATTTGACATCAGGAAACCAGCAAAGTAGTTCCTTCTCTGCCACTATCCGGTGGTGTCATGTGTTAGACAGTTTCCTTCATTTTCTGCACTTGACTTGACTATGAAGGATTCCAGTCATCGGAAGGAAACAGAGGTGACAGTCAGCTGTGAGCTGCAGTGGGGAATCGGAGAGGGTACTATTCCATGAGGAACAGTTGACTGGCAGAACTCTTCCAAGGCAGCTTCTCAGCCTGCTGTCCTGTAACCGTCACCTCACACACATCCTGCAGGCTCTCTTCTCAGGTGACACTGACGGCTTCAAGATGAGAAGGGAGAGTCCGCCTTGGAGCAAATGATTCACTGCAGGTGAACTTGGCACCTGTTCAGCTTACCTTTCTGCAAATTCACCTGTTACCTCACAGACTTGATTTTCATTATGATACAGTTTACTTATGTAAGAAATTCAAAAGCCAATGAAGAATATAAAATCAGTCTCCCTCTCATCCTAGACTCTAAGATCCTGAATTGTTATCCTAAATTCTTATCCATCTTGTGTTTTTTTTTTGGGGGGGGGGGGCAGGCATCTATCTATAAGTACATAACTTAAGCATAGTTTTATATATTTACTTTTTTTAAGGTTTGAGAGAGTGGCGAAGGGGCAGAGAGAGAGAGAGAGAGAGAGAGAGAGAGAGAATCCCAAGCAGGCTCCACACTGTCAGTGTAGAGACAAACATGGGGCTTGATCTCACAAACCATGAGATCATGACCTGAGCTGAAATCAAGAGTCGGACGCTTAACCCACTGAGCCACCCAGGCACCCCTACATCTTGGCTTTTGACTTCAATAATACATCATAGCAATCTTACCATATCTGAATTGGTAAATTTACCTTATTCTTCTGAATGGTTGGCTTGTATTTCACAGAACTGATTTACCATAATTATCTTCTGCAAACTACTGATAGAATTGTGTACCATCTAAGAGGTGCTTGGGTGTCTCAGTCGGTTAAGTGACCGACTCTTGATTTTTGGCTCAGGTCATGATCTCGTGGCTTGGGGATCGAGCCCTGCATCAGGCTCTGTGCTCACAGTGAGGAACCTGCTTGGGATTCTCTGTCTCCTTCACACCCACCCCTGCCCCCAACTTGTGTGCTCACATGTGCACTCTTTAGATTAAAAAAAAAATTATATATCATCTCCAGTATTTTACTATGACCATGCTACAAGGACTTACGTACACACACACACAAACACAAATACACACAAATATGTATTGGCAAAATGTCCACAAACAGAATTTCTGCATCAAAATTACATGCATTTTTCATTATTCTATCCAAATTGTGTCAATGATGACCTATGATAAGTTTCCTCAATGGGATAAGATGTGGCATATTGCTGATAAATTTAGTGACACTACTTGGATAAAAGCAGTATTGTTTAGTAGCACCGACTCTAGTTTCAAATGACTGTGTTTAAATCTCACCTTTGGGGGCACCTGGTGGGTCTGTAAAGTATCTGACCTCGGCTCAGGCCACGATCTCAGTTTGTGAGTTCAAGCCTCACATCAGGCTCTGCGCTGTCAGCATAGAGCCTGCTTCAGATCTTCTGTCCACCCCACCACCACCCCTCCCTTGCTGGTTCTCTCTCTCTCTCTCTCTCACTCTCTCTCTCTCTTTCTCAAAATAAATAAACTTAAAAAAATAAGAAAAAATAAATCCCACCTTTCAAATTCAGTACTGCTTTGGAGTAAGCACTTTGGAGTAAGCAATTACTTCAGTAGTTGCTTTGGAGTAAGACATTTAAAACTCCTTGCCTTAGTCTCCTCACCTGTTAAATGGGGGCTCATAAGTGCTTAAGGAGGTGATCTTTGCTGAGAACGTTGAGAGTCCTGTGTGGTATACAATGAGTCCTCAGGAAATGTGAACAGGTACCACCACCACCACTGCCCAGGATTCACCTGTACCCATACTTCAACTCTCTGTCTGCCTCCCAGCTTTGTTTGAGTGATGAATGTACCTTACACTAAGTACTATTTTTTTATTTACAGCCCGGATTTTGAGCAGGTTTTATTTTAAGTTGTATATCCATGGTGTGCAAACCACGGGAGCATATGGCTGCTAATTAAACTTGATCACGATGAAGGACGACTGTTTAAGGGGTCAGTTAGCACCCCTCTAGAGGTTACACTGCTTCCTAAACACGGCAAAAGCACAACCCCCTAAGACATGGCAATAAGACCCAGCTCAGTAGAGTAGGCATATCGCTACTGAGGGTATTTAACATGCTGGCATTGCTTCTGAGCTACAGTTGTAGAATTGCCACAAAGATTCCATCACTGACAACAAAGTGAAATATTGATATAGTAATTAGGTTTCTGCACCATATGTTCTGATTTTTGCATACAGTTATTATGCAGCACAGATTCCTGGGCAGATGATTAGGAGAGCAGAAGCTACAGCAAGACGTAAGGGTTTTCCGGGAAGAACCATGGCCTACCCAACAGGACCCTTACAGAAGCAAGTGAATTTCCTGCTACAATAATCATCTTTGATGTAGGACAATGACTTTTCAAAGAATATATGAGCCTGGCAGGGAAGAAGCAAGCGAAAGCAACCTTTCTCCTCCTTGTGCTTTCTTTCTTTCATTCCTACCCTTCTCCTGAGCCTTTTTTAATTGATAACGAACACTGGTGACTGACAGCAAGAGACCGTGCTTGTGTCCCCAGCAGTGATAGGAAAGCAGAGTTGTGAATCCTCTCTGCATATGTTTTATAGCAATGAGTCTGGTCTTTATATATTTGAAGACAAAATTATGCAATATGTTGTAAAATATCTTAAATTCCTGAAGTTGTTTAAAATTGTTTTTTAATGTGTATTTATTCATGACAGAGAGGGCATGAGCAGGGGACGGGCAGAGAGAGAGGGAGACACAGAATCCCAAGCAGGCTCCAGGCTCTGAGCTGTCAGCAGAGAGCCCCATGCAAGGCTCAAACCCACAAACTGTGGGATCATGACCTGAGCCGAAGTCGGACACTTAACTGACTGAGCCACCGAGGCACCCCATTTGAAGTTGTTACTTTTAAAACGTCCTTCCCTTTAGAACTCCTGCCTGACCTATAGGCAGTCAGCTGCTGAAGAAACCCACTCACCCAGACTGATGCCATTGCCTCCCTCAGGAGAGAAATTAAAGAAACTTAATAAATAAATGAATGAGCACTTCAGCACAGAAAGGGAAATGGCATTTCAGGAACGTGCGGGAAAATCACTTTTATTTTGCTCCTTCAAGAATCTCATATACTGTATACCTGAAGCTTATACAGCACTGTGTGGTTTTAAGAAGAAAACCTCATATATTAAAATGTGATATAGAGATCAGTTTTAGGGACCCTTTTGAAGCATCATACTTTTCTGTTGAAAAATAAATAAGAGATTATACTCTCTGCAGGTGGACGCGTTTCTCTTTTTCTAAGAAATGTCAAATCACCAAAAAAGCACCTTATCTTAAAACTATGTGTCATTGGCATTTCCTTTAGGACACAAAGCCACTCAGAGGCCTTCCTTCCTTCATAGGAGGTCTGGTACAAAACATTCATGTTAAGTTTATAGATATTCGGGGTTCATCGTGCACTCTGCATATATCTACCCTGCAGAATACTTACACACTGTTATTATTATGGAGCATTTGTTCCTAAGCATCTTTGCTCTCTTTGGGGAAATTGCTGGGGGAGGCGGGGGAGGACATGGGGGAGGGGAGGCCAGCGTGAGGGAGGGAACCTTGACTGCCTAACAGTGGATAATGCAACTGAGAGCCACTGTCAACTCTTGGGTTTTGCCTCTGCGATGCCTGTCCACAGATGTGGACTCACGTCTCTGTGCCTTGTTCTTAGACACCACACGTCTGTGCCGCCGTAGATAGGACAACTGCCCACCCACCACAGTGAATTAAAGATTCCACCTGGAAAGAACAGCTTTCTCTGTCACTTAGAGACAACCAGGCCTAAAGACAAACAATGACTGTGACAAACTATAAATGTTTTCGCCTGAGGTTAGGTGGAGATTTTTATCCTTTTTTTATACCAATTTACCGATCTTTTTTCTTGGGACTGCCATCTTGCTATCTGGTTAATGGTTTCCTCCACTGGAAATGGGTATAATGGAAGGCGTATGTGAGATTTGGCCACTGCTGTGTACTCACTGACATACATTTAGCAGCTTCGAGCAATCCACATTTCTTATGTAGCAGTTTGCATGGGCCAGGAATCGGGGCATGGCTTAGGTGGGTTCTCACTAAGCTAAATCCAGGTGGCAGCCAGCGCTTTGATTGGATGAGAGGCTCAGCTGGGGAAGGATTCAAGTGCAAGTTCCTTGGGGCTGCTGACAGAAATTATTTCCATGTGGTTGTAAGATTCATGCCTGCCTGCTTCTTCAAAACAAGCCAGGAAAAGAACACGAGTCTGCTCCCAAAAGAGTCTTACATACATCTCGTCACCTTTACTCTATTCTGGTGATAGGAAGCACGTCCCAGGTTCCACCCACACTGAGGGGAGAGTGTGAGCGCCAGGAGAGGCATAGTGAGGGCCGTATTCGAGTCTGTGTGCCCATATGGCATACGGTGCTCTCTGTGCCAAATCGGATTATAATGGAGATTGGATATATGAAATAATTGTAAGGATGAAATTATAAACAGAGAATATGGGCACAGATGAGAGAGAAAACTTCAATCCTCCCTCTAAAGGGAGAATCCTCAAATAACGAATACTATCATTTCATAATGTAAAGGACCTAAGGAAGAAAAGGGTAGATTGACCTAGAAATTTAACAGCCTCATATGGACTGAATATGTGTGACCCCCCCCCCCCATTCATGTAGTCATAATCCCTACTATGATGCTATTTGGAGGAGGGGGCCTTTGAGCAGTAGTTAGGCATAGATGAAGTCATAAGGGTTGGATACCCCGATGGTGCTGGTGTGCTTACAAGAAAAGAAAGATATGGATGCCGGGGTGGCTCAGTCGGTTAAGTGTCCAACTTCAGCTCAGGTCATGATCTCATGGTTCCCGTGGGTTCCAGCTCCGAGTTGGGCTCCGTGCTGACAGCTCGGAGCCTGGAGCCTGCTTGGGATTCTGTGTCTCCCTCCCTCTCTGCCCCTCCCCTGCTCACGTTCTGTCTCTGTCTCTCAAAAATAAACAAATGTTATTTTTTTTTAATTAAACATAGTTATGCTTTATGGAACAGTTTGCTTTCAATACATTTTTTTTCTGCACACATGAAGAATGCAAAAGTGAAAGAACAGACTTCCTTTCCCTCCAGAAAACTATAAGCGGTGCACTCTAAAAAGGCTGCATGTAAAAAGACCTCATCTGCATAGTCATGTCAGCTGCACATTTAAATGACAAAAAAAGTGGCAAATAGTGTGTAAGTAATTGGAATCACAGGAAGAAATGAGGCAAGAGTATTGCACATGATTCTACAGTGCATCTCAGACAAGCACATGTCAGAGCATCTCCGAAAAAGCACGTATTTTCAGGATATGGAACTCAAGCGAAGTCTATGACTATTTCAGAAACACAACTAGCTTTAAGGGATGGTTTATGTATTAAAATATAAAATAACAAGTGATTTACATGGCCACGGAGTAGGCTTACATTTGTGTGTATACCCATTTATGGATTTTCTCTGCTTGCATGAAATGAAGACCCACCACGTTCAAACTGCATAAAAAGTCTGGAAGCAGTTACAGAAATAAATGTGGCTTGGTTTATGTATCACGGCACTAAGGTCTGTTCAGACACTCACGTGAATATGTTTACTTTGTACGCTTTTTTCTGATGGAAAGTGAGAGAGACTATCCATGAGAGACAGAAGGTGGACATTTTGGATATTTCTGTGCACAAACTTGTTTTCTTGATTATTTTCACGCCGTCTGGGGATATCAGGAGTCAAGGCTCTCTCCTTTGTTCCCTTGGAAAATTGCCTGCCTGTAATGGGGAGTCTTGGGCAGCATGAGGCCTAAGTATCCCCGGGGAAGGAGCGAAAGGAACATAGCAAAAGCTTCCTAATACGCACACGTTCCCAACATAGGACTTTCACTTGCTTTGTTCTTCCTCTTTCAGAGACATTCTTTTATTCTATGTAGCACAAGCTTGCAAACTTGTCTAAGAAGCACAGATAGTCACTACGTCTCAGGGAAAAAGGAGAATAAGATTCCTTCACCAGAGAAAATTTACGTTCGCCACATCAGAAGCAGGGTGGTTAATGGCGGATGCCCTGAACAGCAACTCAGATCTACTTCTGGATCCTGCCTGCCTCTTACTGACTAAGGGGGTTTATCTGGATCAGTCATTTTTAATCTTTATGGGTCATTCCTTTAAGAATTTGATAAAAAAAAATATAAAACTTTTACTCAAAGGATCATAAATGTAAAAAATGGGTCATACTTGTCAGAGTTTACAGATATCTTAAAAAAATTCATCCATAGAAACTTACAGGAGCCCAAAGCTGAGTATAAGAACTTAGATAACCTTGAATCTGCTATGCTCCCATTCTCTGATATGGCCCCAGCTATGTTAAGTCCCTTCCCTATAAAAAGTGATTTGAAACAAATGAAATGCAAAGACCCAGGTCTCTGGTTTTAGCCACAGTTTGACCCTAAGATGAAACTATTTCTGAAATTGGGGAAGTTTAGGGAGAATCATCCTGCACCAGAGAACTCCCAAGACGTGATCTGATACTGAAGCATCCAGGCCAATGCATAGTTAAGCAGTGCCAATGAAATGCCACTATTATACATTCCTCCCTGGAAACGAAAAAGCATTTTAACAACAGAAGTGTTTCCATGACATAATGCTGGCCAAAGAAGGAGCTTTCGGCTAAATAAAAGCACTTTTTACTGAATAACCATTTGAATAATAAGGAAAGTCATTTACATGTATGCTTAATATATAAATCCCCAGACTATCAATGATCTCAATACCTATAGTCTTAAGTTCAGCTTACATTTATAAAATAAAAATAATGCCTTTTTTTTTAAATCTGGAAAGGCTTAGTGGCTGGAGTGTCTTCACATTTCATGGATCTAAACCAAAATAATTACAGTCCAGAATGTTTAATCCATCAGCCACAAATGGGTGCAAATTAGAGTGAGATTATGAATGAGCAATAATGCATATTTTAGAATGGTCACCACTTTGCATAACTGATGGTTTTCTTAATGTTTTTTTTTCTGGTAGTTTTCTTCATCAAGTACATGTTCTCTGACATGCTTTCAATAAATTTATATCATTTTTCTAAGTATGAAATTATATCTATATATATAACTCCAAGCAAAATAAATGTATTCCTATAATTTTTATGGGCATTTTAGCAGGAATGAAATCCCTAGATGACAAATGACATCACTTGATGCCCAAGCCATTTTTGAAAGTCTTCCACATCATTATTCCTCATGATTGCCAGACAGCTGTCACAGTTGCTTTAAATGTGAAAGGACATCTTAATACTTTCAGACATTGAGTCCTGGTGAATCATACTCTACTGATATTATATCACTGGAAGAAAGGAGAATAGGAAGATCGGAAAATTGGAATCCTCTCAAATGTCAGGGCATTATTAAGCTCCTTATTGCATTACATTTTTAAGTCTCTTTAATAATAGACCCTCCTTCTGCAGTCATTCCAATCAGTTATTATTATATTTAAAAAATATAACTGCCTGGTATGTAATACTGATTTTATCAATTTTATGTTGCTGAATATAAAACATCAGTTAATGTTGAGATATTTTTTTTCTAACACAATAAGATTATATTTTACAATAATTGTACTGAAACTTCACTTCCAATGTGGATGGGACAATAAAAGGACATTTTACTTCCTCAAAATAGAGTGGACAAGGGATACATTCAGATGCAAATTGATTGCACATTAGCAGACCAGTCTTACTTCTGACTAAAGAGAGGCCACCATGCCTCCAGCCTCCTGGTACGATTGGAATAATCACTACTGGTTACCCACCAAATGTCCGTCCACCTTTCTTCCTTAGTAATGAAATTCGACTTGTGTTTTGGGCAGAACTGTCCCTGCAATAAAATTCTTCCAGGATCACTTGCACCTAGAAATGGTGATATGGCAGGCCTGGAGGCTAAGAAGTTATAGAAGTCAGGAGAAGAGCTTCTGAATAACTTACCAAGTTTTTGTTTGTTTCTCTATGCACGTGTGTTTGTTAAGCTCCGCCTCTCCTCCTACAGGTGCAAAACCATTTTGTGATGGAGGATGAAAGTCACAAATTACTGAAAAGCAGAAATAGAGACGGATCCTGGGGTAGCGATGCCATATAAGCCTGAAGTTGACAAGCTGCATTGTGGGAAAGATAAGTCCTTTTTGGCTGAGACACTGTGGGTGGGTTTCTGCGATATGCTGCAGCCTGAGCAAACACTGTGTTTCCCAGCAGATGTCACCGTGCCACCCACACCCTTGGGCTGACACTTGGCACATTATCCCCACGTCTACTGCTTTGTGCCTGTGTTACTTCTTCAATCCAGGTAGCCTCAGTCTATCAAGGCTAATTGAGCATCATGTAGGAAGTTGAAAACACAAGCAGAACATTGTCCTGCCCCCTTACCCATTCTTCTTCAAGAAAACCCACCATATTGCTGAGCTCAGAATTAGGCATTCAGATAGACTGTCACTTTATTATACCAACGGAGGATAATATTGCCAAGGGCTTTCCCATTTCTCCTCCCTACCTTGCTGGGGGAAAAACAAAACAAAACAAAACAAAACAAACCCTGGGTAAAAGGCAAGATCATAAGCTCCACCCCCTGTGACCTATATTCTGAACTGAATTTGTGGCTTACACATGTCCGACAACTTCAAAATATCTGCATTTGCAATATTGATTCCTGCTGTGGTTTTAGAGGACAGCTAGACCTTTAACCATTGCACTATGGTCTGCACTAGAGCAGCCTATGTCTGTGCTCCAGAAAGTCCCCACCAAACATACAGAGACTAAAAACCTTTAGGGGTTTTACTACATCTGAGAAAATAGACAAATTCCATAATTCTGTAGTGGTATCTTTTAGTCTGATATATCTGGATATATAAGACTCATCATATTCTAGTGAAAAGAAACACGTTTTTGTAATCTCCTAAGAGATGAATTCAACTTCAAGTAAACTTTTGCCTTCAACGCAAATATTTAAGAATTACAAAAGGTTTTTATTATGATTTTTGAAACCCTTACAGACCTGGGGTAAAAGATTTTGTTAAAAAAATAAAATACATAGGTATGTATAAGTTATACATATCTTTTGTTTTATTCTGTTTAAATTTTTCAAGATTGTAAAATGTATAGATGGAAATGGGAAAATAAAAAATAAAAATATATAATTTTATATAAACAAAAATAAGTTTTTGTAATGAAACTATAACTAACTTAAAAATATAAATGTCGAGTAGAGATCCTTTTTTTCTGCAGAATTTTACCAACAGAATTCTTTTATACATCAGTGTTATCCATATATTTTTTATCTAACGAACCAAGGGGATACTTTCTACTTCAATTACATCATTATGCTACATTTTATTTTCTCGATTTCTGTGATTTTTTTGCTTTAAAAAACAATTATCTGTACCTAAAACGAACAAGTTAAAGACACAACTTTAAAGTTTTCATCCTAATTATAGTTATTCATATAGCATATCTCTGGAAAGATACATAATACATCAGTGAAATATTTCTTTTCTGTTTTTCTTAAGTATCAGGTCTTTAGAGTAATGCTTATTAAAATATCAACAATAAGCCATTGCATTTTATGACTTAGGGTTAACAATACTAAGAAGGCTCTAAAACCATGAGGTTAATTAGTAGAAATATGGCTTCTTAGCCGTGAAAAATAATGTATGCTCTAGGGAAGAAAAATTAGAAGTATACAGCTAAATGATGCCTAATGTAAAACACATTTTCCTAGGTGATCCTGAAGAATGCAAGACCAAGTAAATTACTGAGTTTGCCTCTGTAATTATATGAATCCAGATGACATGAGAACATCTTTCTATGCTAATAAACAGAAAATATTTTTTAAATATGCATTGCTAATAAAATGGCTTAAACTAACTCTTTCCAGGGCTCCTGGGTAGCTCAGTCAGTTAAGTGTCTGACTCTTGGTTTCGGTTTAGGTCATGATCTCATGGTTTGTGGGTTCAAGTCCCGCACGCAGCCTGCTTGGGATTCTCTCTCTCCGTGCACCCCCTGCTCATGCTGTGTCTTTATCAAATGAAAAATTAAAAAAAAATTCCCCATATAAGCTCTGCTATCTCTAATATTAGAAATATTACCAATACTTATTAGTAACCAATGGAGCCCATTAAAATATTTATAAATGATTAATGTGTCTCTAGCTTTGTCAATAACAAGGAAAATATTTTATACTTAAATCTATGAACTGATTAACGTATTCTATACAGAGAATACCAGATTGTTAATCTTTCCAAAATGTACGTATTTAAAATCAAGCTGTGTGAGATTCTTCTATTTTTTCCAGAGTGAGTGACAGCTTTACAAGTGTTCATACATCACAAAAGTCATCATTTCCATGCAAAATAGACAGCTTTTAAAGGAGCAAACAGAACCTTAAACAAATAATATTCTCATAATGAATCTTCAAGAACTAAAAGCTTTATAAATACAAAATGTATCATTTTCTTAAAGAACACACTATTGTTTTCTCTGAATAAAAAAATGCTTATTTATGCAAGACTCCCTTACCTAGAGCATAATTTTATACTGATTTGTTAAAGTTAGTGTTCATCAAATTTTGTGTTTCAAACCTACCTGCACACATAGACATTTCCAGTGACCTCTCATTAAACATGTGTCACAGACATTTGAGATATAAATATATCAGGAATCTTTATTGGAAATAAAGACAAGTATTGTTCATGATGGTAATGCAAAACCCATAAAATGAAATTCGTCAATCTGGACACATTAAAAGCTACCTTCTGAAATTTCTCAGTTATGCATAAAACTAAAATAAAACCTTTGAAATCAAAGCCACTCTAAAGCCAAAAAAAGTCTAGAGCCCCTACCAGTGTCAATAAAATCTTGTAACAGCCCTATTTTTCCCAAAAGCAGACACACCAATGCGCGCGCGCGCACACACACACACACACGCGCACACACACACACACACACACACACACTCATTCTCAAAGACACGTAATACATTTCCCCCCACGTATGGTACAATCTCAGTTGACTGTATAAACATCCTACAGATAGGCCTGCTCAGTGCTTATGATTTTAAAACACAAGTTGACTCATCATTTAAACCAAATATTACCAGTAATAGCTTGGTTTTATGGAGACATAATATAGTCTCTGTGAGAAATTCCCACTAAGAAGGCTACTGACATAGGCCCCTTAATTTTTTAAAGGTCATAAAATTTATTCATCTACTCATTGAACCAAGCATGTGCTGGATGGTGGGCTATTTGCCCAGGAAAGAAAAATCAACATGGCATGGATCCTGCTCTCAAGAAACTCAGACAAATGAGGGAGAAAGCACTACAGACACATATTACTATTAATCTCCAAGATGTACTTCATACAGACTTCTTTGGGAATTTACAGAGAATGTAAAAGAGAGTAAGTGTTCAACACCTAGGAACAATATTGCTTACCACGAAATTACCTGAGACATATATAATACAACATATAAGCACAATGTCTGTTACATATTTAGTAATTTAGTGCTCAGTTTTGTGAATTACACCTTGAAATGTGTTCATTTTCCCACTAGACATAAATTTCCTGTTCAAGTTAAATTTCAACCTGAGCACCAGAACAGATATGTCTCCTCAACCATTCATAGAACTGGGCCTATTAAATTCAGAGGCCAAAGGTTTTTTTTATTTTTTTGTCAAAATTAATTAAGGAATAAAGAGAGAAATTAAAAATGAGTAGATTGTGCATTCTGAACGTTAGTAATAAATTAAACCAGAGCTAATTTGAAACAAAATATGGCCCCTCTTTAAATAATATATATGGAAGAGAATTTTTATGTGGGTTCATATAAATATATCAACAAATAAAATGCACTGACCAACAAATCGTAACTATTAGGTTATCATGAATGCTGACCAAAACAAAATAAAACTAAACTTAAAAATAAAATTAATAGTAATTATCTTCTGTTAACCACCATCATCATCATTGTCATCATCACCATCACTAACATATGGAAATCTTGACCTAAGACCAGTATGTTCACATATTCACTCATCATAAAAACCTATGTCATAGGTTCTATTATAATTCTACTTTAAATATGACACAGAGATGAACAGGGGTAAAGCCTATTGCCCAACATTACACAGTCGACATGAAAAGAGTGTAGAATGTTTATCCATGTGTCATTGGTTCCAAAGCCTCAAATTTATACTATGTTATAAAAAGAAGCAGTAAAAACCAAGCAAACTATCCAAGATCATACGGATAGCAGAGTGGTAGAGGGTGAATTCAGAGGAATATGGAGAGTAATTTTCAAAGCTAAAGTGTAAAGCAGGAGAAGAGAATATTGCAGTAAAAGTTTCCATTCATAGAAAGATAAAAATTATTGTAAATCTTTCTCATATAATAGCATTTCAACATAGGTAGTTCTAAAACTACTGGATATATCATGAAAAACTATGTAAGTGCAATGGTAATAGGCGATTTAATATAAGATGCCCTGTTAAAATGTGCATGTGCGCGCGCACGCGCACACACACACACACACACACACACACACACACACATGCAAACAAATTGGATATCCTTCCAAATATTTTTGTTTGTTTTAGGGAAAGAATAATGCAGCAAAAACCTGACAGACTTGGATCCAGACAGTATAGCACACATCCATTGCTCTACACTCACCCCGGCTAAACGCAACTGCAGTCCCTGAAGTTAATACCCTAAATAACCCAAGGAGGACCCTGAGAGGGAGTAAGAAGAAGGCAAACCGGTTTAGGACAAAGCGGCGGGGCATTTCACCTCCCCACCCAACAAAAGAAGGGGACCCAGATACTGAAGTTGGGGTCCTATGTGGCCACAGATGACATCCCAGACAGGCCTACTCCTCTCTGGGATTACATGAGAGTCCCTAGGACATTCTCAGGACAATTTAGCACCACTGACAAGGAGGTCAGCAGAGCATCCACAGCCACCATCAGTTGGGAAATTAGCCACAGGGCCTGAGACTCTCCGCCCCCCACCCACAGCCCCTTCAGTGGGCATATTCAGCCACAACAGCATGAGAAGCCTGCTGTGCCCTCCCCAAGTGCTACAGGACAGAAAAGAAAGAATTCATGTCAAAGTCATGAACTGTCTACAATACGATTTCTGGCAAGCGTTTAAGATATATTTTAATAACACAAGCTAGTAGACAAATGGATTGCCAACCCTCCCATGATCTGAATTCTCATGCAAATTTTCTCATCACATGTACCATATATAGAAAATTATAATAGTTCAAAAGGCAATATTTAATATTCACTCATTATAGGAATACAAGTTCTAATAGCATGAAATAGATGATAGGTAGAAATAGATGACAAAAAGATACACGATAGATAGATGCTTCCTTTACTGGAAAAAGCTAACGTATGTATATAAAAACAATGTATTTTATTTTGGGCATTATGTAAATGTAACATTTAGATAAGTGAACAGCTATAGGAGGGTTTTATTTACTGAAGATGTTTAAGGGTGATGTGAAAAGAACAATTTTTAATGTCAAACTGCTTTTACAATAGGGGAACTATGAGGTAAAATGGAAATCTTATATCTAATGAAAACTTTCTTCAGGTTCATCCTAAACACTGTAACCCAACTGAATTGTATAGAAACTACTAACATGTAAAGCCATCTATCGGTCTTATATATCTCAAATCTCCAAAGTGGATTTTTACATCAATATATTAATTAAATGTATAAATATCATTTAATCTGTAGGTAAGATTTCTATACCTTCATAGCCAAATAGATGTTATTTCTATGGTGATTAGGTATCCTGTATATTTTATTGCTTTTTAGATGTCATATTAGTATGAATATATTTATAACTTCCCTTATATGCTAAGTGAAATAAGTCAGTCAGAGAAAGAAAAATTCTATATGATTTCACTCATACGTGGAATTTAAGAAACAAAACAGAAGAACATAGGGGAGGGTGGGGGGAGAAGAGAGGGAAACAAATCACAAGAGACCCTTAACAAGAGACAACAAATTGAGGGTTGATGGAGGGAGGTGGGTGGAGGTAGGCTGGATGGATGATAGCTACTAAGGAGGGCTCCTGTTGTGAGGGGCACTGGGTATTGCATGTAAGCGATGAATCACTGAAATCCACTCCTGAAACCAATATGGCACTGTATATTAACTAACTAAAATTTAAATAAGTAAATTTGAAGTGCTTATTTATCCATCTGGACCAAGATATACCATGTTTGTCACTATTTTCCATTTGTTACACTTATTCCTCATGACTTTATATTTATGCCCACTCCTCTGGTTTCACTGGTTTTAACTGGGCATTCTATATGATTCAATTTCCTTGCTTTTCTTAGCATGATAATTACACTTCTTAAAAAAAGTTTGACCACTACACTTAAATGACCGGAGACATGTAATAGAGGATATCCTCTGATGCACAGAAATTATTTACCATCAGTCAATTATGTCCTTGTGGTTTCACAGGACAAGGCATTTAATGCAGAGAAAAATTATGCCTATACATTTCCTCTAGAAGAAATGATAAATCTCATAAGCTCTCCAGACACTGACTATGAAGAATATCCTTATCATATAATTTTCTTACTTTAAATAATCTCGCAAGTGTTAAGACACAACCATAAATACAAAATATTGTGAAGTCTATTTTGACCAAGAGAAAAAATAAATATGCGCTACATAAATGTAGAGCAAGTCTCTGGTAGCAAAACACACATACAAACAAACAAACAAAAACCTGTATTTGTATCTTTGAGTCCAAATTTACAGATTTTTCCAGTCAATTAATTCTGCCATATTATTTTCCAATGTACTTTCTGTTCATACTTGCACACCTATATTTCAAAAGAACTATCATGGTGCATCATTTCAAAAATAAATACGGAAATTTGGAACCCCAAATAAAAACATAAAAATGGTGAAAAGTCTAAATTATTCTTATTTTAAAGTCTGTCTAGGTCCACTGAAGAAGACTTTAAAACAATTCATTAATTTCAGTGATTTTACACGTATAGCTGACTCACCCCTTTTCTTATAAATCAGTGTGAAATCACAGAAGATTACAGACTGAAATATTTAAACAATCTCAAAACTGGAAGGGATAAAATTTGACAGAGATGCTGTGAAAGTGTCTGTAGGGTAAAGGAAACTTTTAAAAATAGTTTAAGGGAAGGGCAGTAGAAATAAACAAATTCCTCATGTTCCATCCACCTGCTAACATTGTGACGATAATCAAGCATGTTTCTTTATGAGATCCCCTTATTAGTGAAAATCTCACCGTCATCAGAAGGATACTGCTTCATACTGTTGTTGAGGGGATTAAATCAGAACATGTATGTCAAGTGCTAAGAGTAGCTATATGATAAATGAGGGCTGACAAAGCAGGGAACAGATATATATCACCCTAACCAGCTTATCATACGCGGCCACAGTCTTCAGCTCAGAGGGTCTTGAGTACAATATATGAATAGAAGACACTATCAGAAAAAGGCAAAATATGAATTGCCGTGAGTTTGGGCACAAAACGACATTAATGGAAGGCTGCATTGGTCCCAAATACAGGTGGGCTAAAAAGAGCCAAAACAACAGCACCCTAAGCAGCAGCAATTACAATAGTAACCATAATAGTTTTTAGTGAGAGTTATAATTTTTACATACACTCATATATATGTGAATATAGTCCTAAGATGATTTGATACCTTTTTACTTATGTTAGAAACACACTGATGTTCAATTTAAAAACACAAGGTTTAAAAAAATATCTACTATTCATTTGTACTTGGGTATTCATGTACTTACTATACTATGTTGCTCTGAGATTTGTTGTTTAGACTATAACTCTTTTAGCACACAAATGAGAGATTTATGGGCTTAACAAAAATTTCAAAAAAAAAATCTTTAAATCATCTAGTCTCTCCTTGCCACACCACCCTTAGTTGTTTCCATGCTATCCTTCTTACAAAACAACTTTTATCTGTAAAATGTATCAAACTGTGAGTCATGCTTTTAATCTCGGATTTTCAAAAGTACTTACGTTTCTATCATTTCAATGCCAGCCATGACTTTTCAGTGAAAATACTGTCTGGCTATAATGATCCAAACAAAAAAAACCACACTCTTGAAAATCTCAAAAAAATATATTAAAAAGATCTCAAAAACGAAATGATTTGTAGAAAGCAACTTACCCACTAAGCATGATCTCATATAATAACAACATTAAAACCATAGAGAAATAATTGTCTCCTGGAAAGAGGGAAACATAGCATGAACTTTTTCATAGAGGGTATATTCCTAGAAGCAACAGATGATAAGTAAATTTCATTAAACCACTTGTAAGAAATAGCTTTGAGTTTTACAGTTTGCTAGAATATGCCACAAAAAGATGTTTTGTGGCAAATTATGTTCACATTGTCGTTTCAGATGGGAACTAGCTCCCCTTAAACATTTATGACAATTATTCAGGAAATTATTTTAACTTCTCATGACTTGTATAGCCAAAAACTGAACAAATCCTGGAGTTGTAAATTCTATTAGCACTCTATCTTGAGATAGTTTTCTTTTGCTTCCTCTGAGATGATTTCAAGATTCCTCATTTCTCCCTCTATGTGTGATTCAATGAAAAACGGATTTACCTGGTCATATTCATTCTCATTATTTCTACATAAAATGTTCCAATGTTTTAATGTATCTCTAAATGTATACAAGTCTAATCTCATATAATTTGAATAATCCAAAATTTTCACTTCCCAACATTTTCCTCATAAATGGCCAGCTGCCCCACATTGCTACATGATTCAACCATTAATATAAAATTGTAAATAAAGAATAGCTAATTACACTAGAAAAGAGAATAAAGGGGCGCCTGGGTGGCTCAGTCAGTTAAGTGTCCAACTTTGGCTTAGGTCATGATCTCATAGTTTGTGAGTTTGAGCCCCACATCAGGCTCTGTGCTGACAGCTCAGAACCTGGAGCCTGTTTCAGATTCTGTGTCTCCCTCTTTTTCTGCCCCTACCCCTGCTCATGCTCTGTTTCTCTCCCTCTCAAAAATAAACATTAAAAATTTTTAAAAAGGGGCGCCTGGGTGGCTCAGTCAGTTGAGCGTCTGACTTCAGCTCAGGTCATGATCTCACTGCTTGTGAGTTGGAGCCCATATCGGGCTCTGTGCTGACAGCTCAGAACCTGGAGCTGCTTTGGATTCTGTGTCTCCCCTCTCTCTGCCCTTCCCCAGCTCGCACTCTGCTCCCCTCCCTCCCTGCCTCCTTCCCTCCCTCTCGCTCTCTCTCAAAAATAAATAATAAAGCATTGAAAAAAATTTTAAATAAAAATTAAAAAAAAAGAAAAGAGAATAAAGACCTTGAATGCCAAGTATTGAGAATGTCTATACAGTTAAAATAATTATAAGGTAGTTTTGACAAAAAGTTACCCAATAGGCAAACAGAGCACAGGAAAATGATCTTCATGTATCTGAATATCTGGTATGTGACAAATATGTTATGTATCAGTGGATAAATATGTTATGTATCAGTGGATATTACAGGCTGAATCGGGTCCCGCACAAACTTCATATATTGAAGTCATAATCCCCAGTGCCTCAGAATGTGAGCATATTTGGATATAGAGTCTTCACATAAATAATTAAGTTCGAATGAGGTCATGAAGGTGAGCTCTAATCCAATACGACTGGCGTCCTCAAAAGAGAGGACATTTGGACACAGACATGTAAAGGGAAGGAAGATGATGTGTAGACACAGGAAAAATAGAACCATCTGCAAGGCAAAGAGAGAGTCTTGGACCAGATCTGACCTCACAGCGTCAGAAGGAGCCACTCCGTGCTGAGGCCTTACTCCAGGATTTCCACCTCCACAACTGTGAGAAAGCCAACAGCTGTGTCTACACTGCCCAGTATGTGGCACTTGGTTAAGGCAGCACGAGCAAACTAATTTCAGCGCTCTCCAGTAATTTGGGAGATTAGGGAAGGATCCCTCTACTGGAGCAATTAATCTGTGAAAATGCAGGGCAGGATGTTGAAGCTCCGTGGAGGAATTTAGGTTCATTTAACCCAACTCCCTCATTATAGAAAGAAGAAAACCGTGGCCTTTTACAGTGTGACTTGCCCTGTAATGCAGTGAATTATCGGTGTGGTTAGCCTGGAAAACTAGTCTTCTACCCTGTGCACTCACAGGCTTTCTAGATTTCCACTGTGTATATTGTTCTCAGGAGTAAGAGGATATGCCCAAATTCAATAGTAGGTATATATCTGTGTTCGGATTACAAGATAAGGACTCACATAATTATAACCCTGGTTTCTTAATATTTATGTAAACAAATGGGCCTGTAGATACCCCTTTACATACATGTAGATGAAAATCTTCATGACAGATCATTTCAAGTAGAAAATAAGATAGGCACATATTCTGGATGTTTTCTTTTGGAACAATAAAAATGGAGATGCAAAATTTTTAATGTTTATTCATTAGAGAGAGAGACAGAGACAGAGACAGAGAGACAGAGGGAGAGGAGCAGAGAAAGAAGGGGACAGAGGATCTGAAGCAGGCTCTGCGCTGACAGCAGTGAGCCTGGTACAGGGCTCAAACCCATGAACCGTGAGATCATGACCTTAGCTGAAGTTGGATGCTCAACGGACTGAGCCATGCCCCAAATGCAATTCTGTCATGTGATTAAATATAATGTTCACACATTATATATTCAATAAGAGTTGACAATATTCAGGACTGTTGATTAAGTGAAATGAATAGGTGAACTAAACAATTCCATACATTAATGTGGGAATAATATGGCATTTACTGCACTATATTTTAAAAAGCATAAGTAAATAGATGAATGGGTATGAAAACATTTATTCCAGAATTACTCATAGTAAAATATATTGGAAACAACTTGAATTTTTCCCAGTAAAAGTAAACTAAATATCCATGCCAGGAATATTATGCTGCCATTAAAAGGGAAGACTAATGTTTACGTTTATTGTCCTAAAGTAATGTCCAAGAGATTTACATTAACTAACGAATCAAATTTAGGTAAGTATTTTAAATGTTGATATCAATGTGCAGTTACATATTTGTTTGAGCATGGCAAATGTAGTTGAATGACCCATACTTTGAAGGCACAGTTAACAAGTGAGATAGCATCATGGAATATATGAACTATATCCATAGTTTATGGCAGACAGAAATTATTCTGCTAATTAGACATGGTAAATTTAAGAAGTGACTAAACTTTTCATTCTTTTGGTATTTGGTGACACTGGGTCTATTTCTATAAACTGAAATAGTGAAAAAGATACAAGAGAGATTGAATGATTAAAAAAAGACCTGAATTTAATAACAAGAATCGACAAATATGCTCCTTTTTATTCATTTTAGATCGTTCCTTCCTGTAAGCATATATCTCTCTAAATTGTTTCCTATCTTCCTTTTATTGTATTTTACTTTGCATATAAATAATATCAGATTTACTGCAGAAAGACAAAACATAATATATTAAATGGGAGGATTTATTAGCCATATTAAAATTAGAAGAATGTTCAACATTTACTTTATTAAATAGAGGAGAGACACTTAGAGACACTGGCATTATTATATCTATGTTAAGACAGGCAATATTAAAAACACTTTTGAGATCCAAATTATTTTTTAATCAAAAGTTAGGAGTAGAAGCTGACTTCAAATGCAAAATAACAAGAAACAAAATTCGATTAGAAACAAATCCTTTTCAGGAGGGAAAGGTAAACTATGATCTGATTATATGGGTACAATTAAAATTAAAGACTGTTAGGAGGCAATAATTTTCCTTACAACACTTTGCTATTTGTGGCTGGAGTTTAGGTATACACAGAGCACACGGCTAATTCCAAAAAAACTTTACAGTTACTTACTTTCTTGAAAAAGGACAGAGACAGTAATAGTGAATTTACCTTACACTTGCTAAATTCTCTACTCTTTCCTTTGGGGTTTAATGCATATGGTGACAATCAAACACAAAGCTTTATCCTTATACGTATAAGGTTATAGTCAACAGTAGTAGTGATTGATATGTTTAACATATTTTATTTAATTGTAATCCTAATTAATAAACATGCTATCAGTTACAACACTTGCTGAGTCCCATGATTAGCCACCATAGGAAGCAACTTCTAGGTATCAGTGGCTAATAACAGATTTCTGGAAGTATATTCATTTAAGTCTATTCCTGAGACAGCCTCACAATCACTGTTCAAAATAAGTGGTGTGTTGGAAAATGCTGAAATTAGTCCAATTGCTTTAAGCAAATATGTACTGAAATATGTCAAAATTTTTACACAAAGATATTTCCTAGGTACAAAAAGGTATTAGCAGTTATAGTTTTCATGTGATGACTTTCATGGAAGCTCAGAGAGACATAGTTAAGTGATTTTTACAGATAGAAAAGAAGATAGGCCACTGGCTGGAGAGGTATATGATACTTTAGCTCTAAACTCACCCATTTTAGACAATGGAGACAATGGAGGGAGGGGTCTTCCTAGTAGCTAATCTGGCTCTTAGAACTGCATCAGAATGGACTTAAAATGCTGGGAAGGAGTTTCAAGTGCCAGCTGCACATGTACCAGTAGTTTGACCTGGGTCAAAAATCTCATCTCTCTGAATCAGTTCCTCATTTACTATACAGGGAAAATAAGAATACTTATCCACTGGGCGGTCATACACAGAGTGATTTTTTGAAGTGTAACTGAGGTAATCAGTGAGAAGAATCATCATTTTGTTTTTATTAACACAGTTATAAGATGTTTAAAAATAGGCTTTCTTAAACAAATATAAATTAATGTAACATAAAAATATACATATACATAATAGAGAATCTGTCCTCCTTACTGAGAGGAGGAAACAAAGTTGAAAGTTCAGAAACCCAAAATAGTTAAAATTTGTAGGATAAAATACTGGAGAAGGAGTCACACAGAGAAGAAGCTCAGGAGTTCCAGAGAAAGGTAGCCTTGAGCCCTGGTCTCAGTGCTGACATAACTGATTCTTGATATCCACATACATACCTCCCATGGATGTGGAAAGAACCATTGGAAAAGTGAGAAATAATGCCAATGAACATCACACAAGCCTGGAAATATTCCCTCTCCCCATCAGACAGAAACAAAAGTCCTTGTAAGCCAAGGCACACTGGGGAGAGACTTAAAACTCTCCATCTTAATGGTGTAACAAAATTAATCCTAGATTAAATAAAGCTGCTTTAAACTTCCCCTAAAAATCACAAAAGCAATTTCAAAAGAATATAACTGATGCTCACTAGTGTAACTGTAGTTTGAGGACAAAACTCAACGGTATTTTCAGGAATATAACAAAATCCATCACCTGATTATCTAAAAACACAAAGTTTGGCAACCAATAAAAAAAATCACCAGGGGGGGGACGTCTGGGTGGCTCAGTTGGTTAAGCCTCCGACTTCAGCCTGGGTCACGATCTCGCAGTCCGTGAGTTCAAGCCCTGCGTCGGGCTCTGGGCTGATGGCTCAGAGCCTGGAGCCTGCTTCCGATTCTGTGTCTCCCTCTCTCTCTGCCCCTCCCCTGTTCATGCTCTGTCTCTCTCTGTCTCAAAAATAAATAAACGTTAAAAAAAATTTTTAAAAAAATTCACCAGGAACAAAAAACAGCAGGAAATTATGACCAATAGAAAAAAAAAGAAAAGAGGAAATAATCAATAAAAATAGACCACGAATTGACACAGAAAATAAATATAACAGACATGATGGTTAAGCAGCCGACTTCAGCTAAGGTCATAATCTCAACGGTTCATGGGTTCGAGCCCCAAGTCGGGCTCTCTGCTGACACTTCAGAGCCTGGAGCCTGCTTTGGATTCTGTCTCCTTTCTCTGCCCCCGCCCACTTAAGGGAGACTCTCTGTCTCTCAAAAATAAATAAATGAAAACAAAATAAAATATAAAAGAAAATTACAGTATCTAGGGATGTCTAGATGACTCAGTCAGTTAAGCATCTGACTCTTGATTTCCACTCAAGTCATGATCAGTCATGGCAAGGAGACTGAGCCCTGTGTTGGGCCCCGTGAAGAAGACATACAGCCTTCTTGGGATTCTCTCTCTCCTTCTTTTCTGCCCTTCCCCTGCTTTTCTTTCTTTCTTTCTTTCTTTCTTTCTTTCTTTCTTTCTTTCTTTCTTTCCCTCTCTCTCTCAAAATAAATAAACTTTTTTTTTTAATTAACAGTATCTAGCACCAATAGCAGATTCAATAACACAGAGGAAAGGTCAATGAATTTGAATGTCCAGCAATAGAAATTACCCAAAATGACTCAGAGACAAAAACAAACCTGGAAATATCTGCAGACAGAATCAATGACCCACAAGATGATATCAAGTGGTCTAATAGATGCGCAACTGAATTCCCAGGAGGAGGAAGGTGATTAGAAAGTACTGAAGAATCAATAGTCTCAAATTTTCCAAATATGACAAAAAATAAAAACACAAAATGCCAAAATCTCAATTGATTAGAAAATTCCTTAAGAAAAAAAGACAAGAAAAACTAAAGCACATTCTAATTTAACACCGAGTTGTCAAAAAACAATAATAAAGAGAATTTTAAGAGCAGGCAGAGAATAAACACATGATGTACCCAGGAACGAGACAAGACAAGAACAGGCATGCTATATAAGCTAGGTGACAGTGGAAGGTCATGATTAAGCAAAAACAATGAGAATGTATTTGATTCTGTTTAAAAGATATGTACAAGTAAATTACATGTTACTAGTATAAAGGACAAGAGGAAGCCAATAGAATAGCGCTGTAAGGTCCTCACATTTTAAGGGGTATATTGTTATTATTTTTAAAGTTCAGCTGTGATAAATTTATTACAATATCTACTGTACTAACCCAAACAAAAACAGAGAGGTATAACTAATAAGCCAGACTGGAATGAAAATAAATCACAAAAAACAGTAAGATGGTATCATATCAATAATCAAAAAATATAATTTAAAAAGAAAGAACTTTCAAACTGAAAGAAAAAGAGCAAGGCCCACCTTTATGTTGCCTTCAAAAAATCCACTTTAAATAGAGGCACAAATAAGTGAAAAAGAACAGCCAAGTTTTCCTTCAATGGGTGAGCAGATGAATAAACAGTGGTCCATCCAGATCATGGAATATTATTCTGTGCTAAACCAGAAAGGAACCATCGCACCAGGAAAAGACATGAAGAACCTTAAATGCATAGCACTAAGTAAAAGAAGTCAATCTAAAAAGGTTGTATTAGTCCAACTATATGACATCCTGGAAAAGGCAAAACTACAGAGACAGTAAAAAAAATGGGGTTCTTAGGGTGACTGGGTGGCTTCATCTAAGTGTCCGACTCTTGATTTCGGCTCAGGTCATCATCTCACATTCGTGAGTATGAGCCCCACATTGGGTTCTGCACTGATAACGTGGAGCCTGCTCGGGATTCTCTCTTTCCCTTTCTCTGCCCCTCCCCCACTCATGCTCACTCACTCGCTCTTTTAAAAATAAATAAATGAACTTAAAAAAAAATTTGCTTCTTAATGTCCAGTGGAGGGAGTTGAGGGAGGGTAGGTGAATAGGCACAGGATAGAGGACTTGGAGGGTAGTGAAATGTTCTGTCTGATATCATAATGGTGGATTAATGTCATTAGACATTTGCCACATAAGAATTCTAAATATGTATGCACTTAAAAATATGAGGCCAAAATGCAAGAAGCTAAAACTGATAAAACTGTATAGAGAAATGGGCAAATTAAAAGTTATATTTGTTGTGTGAATACACCTCTCTTGACAATAGATAGAACCAGCACAGAGAAAACCATTAAGGATATGGAAGACTTAAACAACAGTATCAACTAACTTGACCCAGTTAACATTCACAAAACCTTCCGTTCATCAAATGTACAAAAACATGCATGTGTATGGGGAATATTTATCATAAGAAAACATTCTGCATCATAAAACGAATCTCAGTAAATTTAAAAGATCCCATCATCCAAAGTTTGTCCTCTGACCATATGGAATTAAATTAGAAGCCAGTAATAGAAACAGTTGGGGCGCCTGAGTGGCTCAGTCAGTTGAGAGTCAGACTCTTGATTTCAGCTCAGGTTATGAACCCAGGGTTGTAAGATGGAGACCAGCTCAGCATGGAGCCTGCTTCAGATTCGATCTCTCTCTCCCTTTGCCCCTCTCCCTGCCACACACACACACACACACACACACACACACACACACACTCTCTCTCTCTCTCTCTCTCTCTCTCTCTCTCTCTCTCTAAAATTAAAAAAAAAATAGAAAACCTCCAAATATTTTGAAACAAAACACTTCTGAATAACTTATGGGTCGAACAATAAATGAAACACATTTTAAAACTGTGATTTGTAAACTCAGAATGTTTTATTTCAAAAACTGTTTTTTCAAAATAATTATTTAGCCATTATTTTCTTTGAGATACCAATAAAGTGAAGAAAGCAATTTATAAAAACAGTTGATAAATGGCTAGAAAGTATTTCAATTAATGCTTAGAAATGACTCAAGAAACTGCGTTAGTTATTCTGTAACCTAGGCTGGGCAACTGATTCTCAGAGATGTGCTGCATATACCCAGTCACACATATGCACCAAATTCACGGTCTCCCAGAATGCCCCACTGGATGAACTAATTTAGAGTATTCTGGACTATTTTTATCCTCCTCCCTCACCAACTTAGAATTCTATCTCCTTTTCCTCAATGTTCTGTCTATATCAACACCTCTAGTGTCCTAATTTGTTTACCTGAGGATGTGACATGCTCACGCCTGTGCAAGTTACAAATTTTGTTTCATCTTGTTCAAAGGGAGCAGGCTGCAGGAATTAATTCATCATTTAAACTATCCTCTCATTGATATTTAAGCACTAAAAAAGATGTCAGTGAATATCCTTTCAAAGTTGTGCATTTTTTGGATGATCTCCTAGTATCTCTTTATTTATTTTACTCTGGGAAAGAGAAGCCATTCTTGGACACCAGGACAGGAAATAATGTCACCTAGCACAGGAAATACACCACGCCCAGCACAGGAAGTACACTACATCCAGGGGCCAAAACTGGGGGGATTAAATATCTGTTAACCCTTGGAATTAGTCCAGGAGAATGTCTTTTCTCCATTTTTATAGTGATATATAAACTGGAACATTGGACACACATGCACAAAGTAGTTATGTTATCTTGGTCAGCACCTGAGATTCTCTGGTATTTCTCCAGGAGTAAAACTGAGATATTAAACAAAGGAACAAACCTCAACACATCCAGACCTAGCAGGCTAAACCAACAATAAACATCATTTCACCTGTGAAATTGTATATTATTCATGGTTTTAAATTCTATATGAAACCAGAGGGATACAAGAGAAAAACTTTATGTCCAAATCAATACTGTTTTCATATGGTGAACTTAACAGAAATTTACAAAAAATATTTATGTTGGCATCAATTTCTGATTTTTGTGTCCTAAAGCAACCATGTTATGGTTACATTTATATGTTGAATATTAAAACTTTAATTTATTCACTATTTTTCCACACTATCTTGTATATGTTGAATGTAAAGATTGTGTGTATACACACACACACACGCACACACACACAAGATATAGTTACTGATTTGTTAAAAAATAATTTAAAAAAACAAACTATGGTAACCTACTATTTTTAAAGCTATCCATCTGAACAACTTTACTGATTTGGGGAAATACTTTATTGAGTCAAATCTTGGTGTACTCAAATACAGTGCATTCAAATGCAATCTAATGTTTAAAAGTGAATATTCTTCCCAGAATTATAAATGTTAGTGGTGATGCAAAGATCAGCAAGGGTAAGATTTACTCATCTTCTGAGTCAAGAGTTAATGCTGTTACCTATACAGGAAGTTTACCTAGACTGTTCTTGGGTCTTGACTTTGTTTCAGGCAATGTATTGAGGCCAAGGCTGGCTGTCTTCCCTCCCTCTCTCCCATACCCTCCTATCTTCCCTTTCCCTTTTATCCTCCCTCCCCTTCTTTGTCTCTTCTCCTCCCTCCCTTTGTCTTGTCTTGTCTTCCTTCCTTCCTTCCTTCCTTCTCTCTTTCTTTGTTTTTCAAGCTCAGTCCTCTAGTTTCTAATTGATTTTGTGAGCTCACTCATATCTTTCCCAAATTCCTTTTTCTGTTTAATTAGCCAGAATAAGTATCTGTTATTTTTAAGAAAGGAAGAATCATGGCTGGTACATAAACTCGTTAGTTTGAGAGCTTATTCAAATGACTTGTATAAATAACATCAAGGTGCTGTGGTTTATTATCCAGAAGCTCCATTAAATACTAAATTATAATTAAAATATTAAACTAAATTATAGTAGAATCTACAATTAAATATTACAATATCAAGAGTTTGCAACCTGCTCTGGAAAAATACAGTGAAGTTTTTCTTAAAGCCAACAGTACATTATTTCTAGTAAAATTATTAATTTGGTTCTAAAACAACATAAATACCAAAAACAATGGGATTTAGGAGAGGAAAATAAAATTTAAAGAAGTTTCAACACGTAAATTTATTAGTTATAAAAAATTTCAAATTGTTAAATACTTAACTTGCAAAAGCTTATCTAGGGTATAGTTATGTTACAGTGATGCAAAATATTTTTAAATACAAAAAACAGCAATTTAAACCCTTAATTTTAAAGTAATTTTTAATTTTTTAATGTTTATTTATTTTTTACAGAGAGAGAGAGAGAGAGAGAGAGAGAGAGCGAGCATGAGCGGGAGAGGGGCAGAGACAGAGGGAGACACAGAATCCGAAGCAGGCTCCAGGCTCTGAGCTGTCAGCACAGAACCCAACACAGGGCTCGAACCCACAGACTGCGAGATCATGACCTGAGCCGAAGTTGGATGCCCAACTGACTGAGCCACCCAGGTGCCCCAGTAATTTTTGATATGAATGCAATCTTGTGTCTCTAGATCCCCAGTGTATAAGTCCCACAAAAAATGAGAATTGTTTCTCTATGTTCAAATAAGAAAAAAAGAAAATTTCATTTGCAAATTCAACAGTGCATCCCTTTGCATGCTGAAGGCATTTCCAAGTGCTTTTCTACCTTTGATACATTGATGACAGTATGTTGGCAGATTAAAATTTTAAAAATGCAGAAAAAAATTCAATATTTTGAAATATTTGTGTGTACATGTTTTTGATTTATACTCCTCTCAATATACTTTTCTTCTGTGACTAAATATATCAGTAATAGAGGATACTCTTGAGACACACCTCACAACAGAAGTAAAATCAGCACCTAGCATTAAATAAGTGCTTCAGAAGAGAAAATAAGTGGCTTTTCTACAGGTTCCTAAATGGAGTGACAAAACCAAATCAGTTCCACAGTGCTACTTAATTCATAAAGAAGCATGCTTTTTATGTAGAGAAAAGAAAACTGTATTCCAAGATACAGTCTTAATTCAATGACAAATGTAATGTCATTATCTCTGTGGGTTGCAGTAATATTGGTTACTTAATTAGCATTATTTTCTTCAATAGTCCTTAACATTTACTGACCTGAATGTTACCAGGGTAAATCAATGTTATTGATGATCTTTACCTTTCACAATGTACAGCAACGTTTGCTGCCTGGAAGCTGTCAACAATGCAGCTTTCTGGGTTTTTTTTCTTTCTTTCTTCTTCTTTTTTTTCTAAAATGGTTCTTTGCTAAATAAAACCTTAGGTTTTAAGTAGTAACACCTGGCTTCTATTAGTAAGCCTCCACACTTCTGAATGGTGTGAATAGAATTTTATCTTATCTCAATTTGGAAATATTAGTATTTCCCATATATAAAGGTTCTGAAGAACACTGTGAAAAAATGAACACATCAGATGACTAATATGTGACCCTATCTCTGAATTTTTGTAATGTTTTACAAACAACTGAAGAATATCACAGCCTATAGTTTAACAATGTTTATTCAGCATATCAAGTTTGAAAGGAGACATTATTTACAAAAAATTGAGAATCTATTTAAAGTTAATGGTATTTCATTAATCTTAAATCTAAGGACAGGAATCAACAAAAATAAATAAAAATAATAAGACCTTACTACAAAAAAAAGAAAAGACTACAAATACATAGGATAGCCGCCCAATTAGATATAAAAGAATGAAGAATTTCTTTCTGCTGATTAACACCAACAAAAATAAGAATGTGATAAATATCATTCGCATTTGTGGAACTGTTAAAATAGCAGGGGATGTGGGGCACCTGGGGGGCTCAGTTGGGTAAGTGGCTGGCTCATGATTTCGGCTCAGGTCATGATCTCACTGTTCATGGAATTGAGCCCCGCATCAGGCTCCACGCTGATAGCATGGAGCCTGTTTGGGATTCTCTCAAAATAAATAAGTAAACTTTATTAAAAAAAAAAACAAAAAAATACAAAAAACAAAACAAGAGCACAGGATGAAAGGAAGCCTAAGTGAATAATTTCTAGAGAGAGGAGTTTTCAGATAAGAATATGTGTGTCTTGGGATCAGATCGTGAGCCTGCCTGAGGTCAGACTGAGAAGTCGTGCCAGAAACCTGAGACTTTGCTCACTGAAGCCAGGCCAGCCACACTAGTAACCACGGCATAGAGTCCAGCAGATGGACTGGAATCTGGAAGTTTCTGAAACACATCTGTTACTTCCTCAGCCTGACAACTCCCCTGCCAGCCCAGTTCCATGAACACACCCGTACGTACACAATGTGTGTGAGAAATGTGCCGTGAAGACAGTGCTGAACTACAGAAAAGATTCAGTCTCATAAATTCCCATGGTTCCCAGAACCTAAATTTGCAGTGGTTGAATCCAAATTTTAAAGTGACGTCTTGTCCTGTCCAAACTCAGAATCCAAGAAAATCAGAGATCAGAGATCTAGCTAAAGCTAGAGAAGCACAGTACTTGGTAGGTGGGGTTTTGCAAAACTTAGGAAAACTCAATCTTGTACAAGAAGTGGGCTGGTCCTTGATACATTCAGAATGGGTGAGATATAAATAATTATTTCCTCAACTTCATTACCAGATTCAGAAATATGGGAAATCAATTCACTGGTGGGGGGGAGAAACAAAGCAACAGTATACCACAACATTTTATATAAAATATTATAAATATTCATATAAATATTTATGTATTAATAATTATGCATATATTAAATGAACGCATTATGTGTATATGTTATACATGTGTATATATGTACCTGTGTATGTATGTATGTGCCTATGTACATACATATTTATGCTATATACATTCAGCATTGTATTCTGGTCATCTATTTCTACAAATAAACATACCTCAATTATAATAGTGTGTTTTAAGACATTTTGCTAAATTTACTACAGTGTGCTTCAAAATTTGATGCAAAGCTCTAAAATTCTATAATAGTATAAAATAAATAATTTCAGAATAAATTTAGCATAAGTTTTACATGGTCTTTACATGAATAGCTACTAAATGCTGCTGAGAGATATTAAAGAAAACCTAAATAAAGAGATGGACTAGAAACACATATTGAAAAACAATGTTGTGAAAATGACAGTCAATTCAATTTATAAATTCAGTGCAATCCCAATCCAATACTAGCATTTTTTTTTTGAAAAATTGACAGGTCAATTTTTTTGCATTACATGGCAAGAAAAGATTCTATAGTAGCCAACTGTCTTGGAAAATAACAAACTTAGAAGAATTATATGATATGATTTTTTAATTGTTGTTAAAAACATATAACATTAAATTTACCATCTTAATCTTTTTTAGTATACAGTACAGTAATATTAACTGTAGGCACATTGTTGTGCAACAAACCTCTAGAACTTTTTTACTATATAAAACTGAGGGACGCCTGGGTGGCTCAGTCAGTTAAGCGACAGATTTCAGCTCAGGTCATGATCTCATGGTTTGGGAGTTTGAGCCCCGCGTCAGGCTCTGCCACTGACAGCTCAGAGCCTGGAGCCCATTTCGGATTCTGTGCCTCTCTCTCTGCCCCTCCCCTGCTCATGCTCTGTCTCTCTTTCCTTCAAAAATAAATAAACATTATTTTTTTTTACTATGCAAAACTGAAACTCTATATCTAGTGACCAATACCTCTCCTTTTCTTCTCCTCACCCCCAAACCCCCATATTATTCTACCCTCGTTTCTAAAAGTTTTAGCTATTTCCTATAAGTGAATCAAGCAGTATCTGTCTTTTTATGACTAGATTATTTCACTTTGCCTACAGAGTGCTTAAGATTCACCCATACTGTAACACATGATAGGATCTCCTTTTTTAAGCCTGAGTAACAGTCCATTGTCTGTATTTAAACCACATTTTCCTTATTCATTCATCTATTAATGGTAGAATAAAAGAGAAAAACATACAATCATCTCAATAAGCACAAAATAAGCATTGACAAAATCTGTCATTTTCATGATATAAATTCAATAAAATAAGAACAGAAGATAAACTTTCTAACCTCATTAATAAAAAAAAACTATAGCTAATATCAAACAACATAAAAGTAAATAAAAGTAACACTACATGTGTTTAACATCGTGCTAGAGGGTTCTAGCCAGTGCAATCAAGCAATGAAAACCAACAGTAGACTAAAAGTAAACCAGGTGGAAAGGGTGTGATAGCCTGATTGTATATGCAGAAAACTATGAAGAATCAAAAAAGAAAAATATCTGATAAAAAGGAGTGCAGTTTGCCACGATACTGCATTCAACATCAAAATACAAACCTCAATTTTATTTTTATCTTCTAAAAAAAGAGCACAAAAAATACGTTTTTAAATTATATTCCATTTCCAATAACATGAAAATACCTAGAAACACTAGCCTTAGAAACACTTTGGAATATATTCAACAAATATTTTACAAGACTTGAACCTAAAAATTTCAAATATTGCAAAGGGTAATTAGATAGCTAAATATGGAAATAAGTTATGTTCATGAATGGGAAGATTGGATATTTTTAAGATTTTAAATTTGATCTATAAATTCAATGTAAAGCCAACTAACATTGATAGAAGAGTTTTATAAAATTACTGACAGGCTTATTTTATTTTTTTATTTTTTAATGCTTATTTACTTTTGAGAGAGAGAGAGTGTGAGTGGGGTGGGATAGAGAGAGAAAGAGACGCA
Organism: Prionailurus viverrinus; assembly: GCF_022837055.1. Lineage (NCBI taxonomy): Eukaryota > Metazoa > Chordata > Mammalia > Carnivora > Felidae > Prionailurus > Prionailurus viverrinus. The sequence continues at coordinate 89,038,289 of NC_062572.1, read as the reverse complement.
AAATCCAAAGCAGGCTCCAGGTTCTGAGCTGTCAGCACAGCGCTGCATGCAGGACTCAAACTCACAGACCGTGAGATCATGACCTGAGCTGAAGTTGAATACTTACCCAACTGACCCACCCAGGCACCCCTTGACAGGCTTATTTTAAAATTCAAATGGAAAGGCAGACAACATACTACATAAACAATTGTAAGCGAGAAGAACATATGTAGATAGCTTACGCAATTTGACCTTAACATTTAATATAAATTTATTGCTTTCAAAACACTAATGGAATAAATTAGACATTCTAAAAATCAACCACAAAATTCGATGGCCAATAGATTTTTGAGAGATGCACCCAAGTAATTAAATGAAAAAAGATGGTCTTTTAATCAAATATTCCTGGAACAACTGTGTGTCTGTTAAAGGGAAATAAACAATAAACAAAAACACTGATCTCACATCATACACATAAATATACACATAAGTAACTCAAAATGGTTCATTGTACTAAATGTAAGAGCGAATCCATTAAACTTTACCTAACATTGGCTGGGTGATTTCTTAAACAAGAAAAAAAGAAGCTTATCTACAAAAAATATTTAAGATGTGTTTCATAAGTATTTAGAAAAATCTTTTCTTCTACTTTTTTTGAAAGACATAGTTACAAAAAGCTTATATGCAAAAGATAGACAAAAAATGCAAAACATCTATCAAAGGACTACTAACCAGTAGATATAAAGAACACTTAATATGAAATAGTAAGAAAACAATCCATATAAAACAATGTCCAAAATATTTGAACACTGAAAAATATATACAAATGCCACTAAGCACATGAAGAGATGTTAAAACATCATTCGGCATCAGAGACCTGCAAACTAAAACCACAATGTGATATACTACTCACTGGAACTGCTAAGTTTCAAAAAACTGACAATACCAAGTATAGGTTACAAAGCAGAGCACCGTTGATACTAGTTGGAAAACAGAATGGCACAGCCACTTTGGAAATAGTACAGAAGTGTCACAAATTTTAACATTCACTTACTACCTGGCCCAGAAATTCCACTTTTAAGTTATTACCCGAGAGAGAAAAAGAAAACAAGTATGTGCTTATGCAAAGATGACTGGGTAAATATTTATAACAACATTGTTCTAAATTGCTACAAGTTGGACAAACCAAAAATGCCCAACAACTGTCTAGTGTATAGCTAGTTGGAGTTTACCATATTATATACTATTAATCAGAAATACAAATGAATGAGATATTAATACAGACAATAACATTATCCTAATGGGAAAGAGCCAAACACAAAAGACTATGTAAAGTGTGCTTAAATTTATATGGAAGCCTAAGAAAGAAAAATCTGTGACAACAGAAAGTAAATCAGTAGTTTCTTGGATCAGGGGAAGATTGCCTGCAAAACTGAACAAAGAAGCATTTAGAATAAAGAAACTTGGTGTATTCTCTGAATTAACGGCTGCCTACGTACAATTACCAAAACTCAAGAAACTACCTTTTAAATTAGTATATTGGATTGAATGCAAATAAAATCTTAGCAAAACTCAACGCATAAATTAATAAAGGAGTAAAGGCCATACAGAAAGTACTGGATCTAATCTCAAAGAACTGCTCTCCTCCCATTGGCATGGATTTCTTCACTTATTTGAGCTTAAAAGTAGTGAGAGAGATACACCAACAAAAAGACAGGGAAACCAGATTCTCTGTCATGCCTCACCCACTAGAGAATAAATCTCCATCATTCATTTGACTTTGTGGTCATCAAAGGTTCAAACCATGACACAAAATCCCCATTAGCTCATTAATTGATGATGGATAAGGGAACCAGTAAAGTGCTATAATCAGTTCCAGGAGCATTCTGGAAGCTGGGACATTAATAGAAGGATAGGATTGCTGGGGTGATTAGAGAAAAAAATAACTGAATTAAACAGGGCTACAAACCACAGTTTCTGGAATTATTTGGCCCTCTGGACTGAAGACATTTGCATCACTACTGAAATACACACACACACACACACACACACACGCACACACACAAGGTGATCTGTAATGTCACTAACCATGGTACATTTAGTCAACAGTGGATACTGAATGAACTAATTATGCCTTTGAACTTAATGAACTTAATCCTCAGATAGTCTTTCCACTTGTATTATGTTGAATGGGTATGATACTCCTTTCCAGTTACAAATATGCTGAGAGTAAGGTTGTTACTTTAAGTAGCCAACAATACAAAAAAAACCCAAAAAACAAAACAGAGCAAAACAAAACAACAGTCCTTCACACAGGTTTATCTATCAAAAGGCAACATTATTATTTGAAAACGTTTACCTTAGTTTGTCACAACCTTCCCTTACCCCACTACAGAAAGAAAGTACTTTGATCATTTATTTTTTAACAAATTTCCCATATTCTCACTATTTTTTTTTCAACGTTTTTTTTAATTTATTTTTGGGACAGAGAGAGACAGAGCATGAACGGGGGAGGGGCAGAGAGAGAGGGAGACACAGAATCGGAAACAGGCTCCAGGCTCTGAGCCATCAGCCCAGAGCCCGACGCGGGGCTCGAACTCCCGGACTGCGAGATCGTGACCTGGCTGAAGTCGGACGCTTAACCGACTGCGCCACCCAGGCGCCCCCTCACTATTTTTAACGTAATAATTGCACCTAAATTATATGGGGATAAAAATGACCTGAAATTGCACAATCTGTCAACCAGGAAATGGGTGTAGCTGAGGAACTGTTTTCTTTTTTTGAATGTCTAATTTTAATTTATGTTAAAATATCAACTAGTTTTAACTACATGTTTAATAGGAAAGAAGAAAAAGGATGATATTTTTCCTATATTTTTTCCCTTTAGGCCATCTCTTTAATCTTAGGAAGCTTTAATTTTTTTTTATTAAGCCAACTATGTTAGCTGTTATATACATAGAGAAGCTGGACATTATTTCTGAAGTTTTAACAAGAAAGCAATGCCATGTTTTGACCCTGAGAGAATAATCTGACAGATATCCGCCCTCCTCCCCCATCACTGGCCTATTGAGGGCACGCATCTTTCCTCTGAAAAAGATGACTGCAACAGCAAAACAACAAAATGCTGGTCGTCAACAAAACTAAAATATTTTTGTTCATTGTTTTGTCAGCCTTAAAATTCTTCTAAGTATAAATATTCTGCCATATACTTGAAATGGAGCGCAGGAAGACATAGTATTTTTTTTTGTCATGTAGGGAGGGCTCTCAGCACGTTAGCATCAATGTCAAATACCTCAAGTATGAAATGGAACATTAATTTTCATTTACACCTGTTTGGAGGAAATACTAGGATTCACTTTATGGTCCCCAGTACAGAATTCTATAAATTTAGTAGGCTTGAGAAAGTAGTGGGGACATATGTTCATGGTTAAATTGCATAAAACTATTGTTTTCTCTAAAGGAGGAGTAATGGTTATATTCAACTCATGTTGTTGTAATAACTAGATGAGCTAATACCCTGACCACAGGTGAACCAGCTTCTCCAGGAAATCAGGAGGGTTAAAAGAAAACTCATCAGAGACTATTGTTTCCATTGAAAAATAAGAGGGCAGACATGGCTCCCCCCACGAACAGAGAGAAGAAAAGAACGGTAGGAAAAGGAGATGAGGCCAACAAGCACACTGGAGAACAAACATAGAAGAGTGGATAGAGTGACAGGCAAAATCAGACACTTTCTCAGTCCCTGGAAATCTATTTCCTTCTAAGGCAAGTGGCTCTTCTGGTATTAGATCTATGGACTGTTTTCTATGTCCCTTGTGTTTAGGACACTTTAAGTATATATAATAACATGTACATTAATCTATTATTAATATATTAGTATATATTAAAGCCTATGTAATATACATTAATGATATAATATATAATTAGATTTATTAATATTTTATCAATGTTACCTAATTATATATCAATATATAATTACACATATGTAATTGTAAACTAATTAAAGATAAAAATTTATGTTTTAAATTCTATATTTTAAGTGAATAGTATTTCATTCAAATATAAGAAATATGTATACTAATAAATTGAATTATTTAGAAATATGGTTAATCTGTTGGGATAATGAATTCTCACCATAAGAAAATAAGGAAATGGATGTCTACTTTTTGTTTTCCTTTTAAATGACATGACACATCATAAATTTGTTGTTAGGTCTTATGTTCATGGTGTAGAACATAGTTTGCTTGCAAATTCCTGAGTATGATTGTGATATCTCCCAAACTTCTGAATATGGAGAAACAATAGAATAGAGAAAGTTAAGAAATGTTGACTAATGGGATTAGCCACTCTAACCTGAAGACAGACTAATTACTTGTCATGCTTGAATAAGATCTACATATTAAACATCTCCCAAGTGTTTCTTTTTGACTTCACTTGAACATATTTCTGACTTTTTGTATCGTTAGGGATATTTAAGAATAAGGGATATTGTTCAGTAGATAGTAAAATAAAATTTACAAAACAAAACTCAGAAGCACTAGCACATCAATAAAAATTATATATATGCAGTTAAACCACATTAAAAAGAGTGAAATATCACATATGTACGTTCTTATTGATCCTTCTTTTTCTCAGAAATGATGAGTAGGGTAAAAGAGGGGAGTGCGTTTGGACATTTCAGTGCATATGAGGAAAGGTTTAACAAATTGGGAAATGTTGCATAGTTCATGAGAAATCACATCAGGAAAAGAGCAAATAATAGAAAACATAAGCAGCAATGAAGGAGCATGGAAAAAAGAGAAAGGAGTGTTAGTTAAGGCAAGATAATCTTCTTAACAGGAAGTAAGTATGGCTTCTCATATACGCGGAGAATTTATGACTGTGCCAAGTATAAATTCATATTTCATTACTGAATTTCTCCACAGCATTATCGTCATTGTAAGATAACAAAGTTTCTCACATAACATACTTCACATGCAATCTTGCAGGTGTACATTCTTTAGAGTCTGCGTACAATTTTCAGTCGCAATTAAATGTGAGAAATATTCAGTCATCTGTAGTGTTTTCACTGAATTCACACTCATCTGTTCATATTGCAAAGAGATGTCCACTACCTGAGATCTAATATAACGAGAACATACACTTTTTTTTCTTTTGCATTATTTTTACCATGACTTTCAAGTTCTTAGCCTCTCTTTCTGGAGACACGTGCATAAATACAAATACATGGACAAGCACGTTTTTGATCTTGCACAATATAAATTTTAACCTCCTTTGATTTTAAGCTTTTTGACATCGGCATGTATGATAGTAGAAAACTAAAATGGTGAGATATAACATCAAATTATTACTCATGACCACCATATATTATTTGAAAAGGACAGTAGTTGCCAATGGCAAATTGTATTAAATTCATTCGTTAAATGTATATTTTACTATTCTGATTCTTAGAACAGATTTCTTTCTCAAACATTTGCTACCATCTTCTATCAATCTGCCATATTACACCTGAGAAGGACTGCAATGTCTAATAGGTGTTTTTATGTCTTTTAACAGTATTCCCGGTGAAGTATTTTTATGTCCATGACCTCATTTGGTCTACAACTCAGGAACACAGAGTAGATGAATTGGGAGTTCAACCAGGCTTCTTTCTCAAAATTATAGACAATATATCTAGTAAATGATGAAATCAGAATTAAACCTATTGCCTAGAACTTTTAGAAATAACATCATGCTACCTTAAAAAAAAAAGGTCAATTCAGAATACATTGTTTAAAAAACTGATAGAAGAGCAAAGCATCATAACTATCAAAAAAAAAAAAAAAGAAAAAGAAAAAAAAGAAAAAGTATAAAGAGAACAGAAAAGGATCCAAAGAAGCAAGCAGCATAGGAAATTACTTGTTTGAGTTCTACTACGGAAAGCAACAAAGACTAATAACCTGACATGGTATTATTTGTCAAGGAGACCCACTAGACACTTAGCGGCAGGTTGATTATATAAGATATTTCCACCGAAAAGGGGGCAATGGTATTTACTGATAAAGGTGACCACCTATTTCAGATGTGGGCTTGATTTATTTATTGGCTCACAGAATCTTGTGCAGCATCATCATCCAAGAGCTCAAAGAGTCTAAACCACCAACATAGGATAATGTATAACATTTTCTTTGACCCGGAAGTCCACAGAGTAATCCCATGACCATGTGATCCATTGGTCCTACCAATATTACATCATCCAGAAGAGAATAGTTTATGGAATGGCCTTTTAAATGAGAAGAACAGACACATGGATATAGATTTCTAAGTACTTTGTTCCACTTGAATCCATCATGGATCAATGGGGAGATAGTTGATTCCCAGGCAGGGAATAGGAAAGTACAAGATGATCCAGAAACTTTTTTTTTGCCATATAGGAAAAAAAATGCACAAAAAATGATGAGTATGTGTCCAAAGGCTCTGGAACTAGCTTGAGGGAAGCTATGCTCGTCCAACTAGAAGAATACAAGTATCAAAGTGAATAATGAAAAAACAAATGAATGAGAGCTTTGGATTACAGCACACTGAATAAAATATAAGTCCATGTATACAACCATAATATAAATAATAAATTTTAAAACTAACTTAATGGGATAAAGAGAAAGCTCCCTCTTGAAGTGAATGCCTGTGATGGAAAGAGATCATCACAAGTCGTACTTTGGCTATGACCTTAATAGTAATGATACAAGTGGCATGTTTAGTAGAAGCCAAGACAGTTGGCATGTTGATGCTAAGTATAATGGCATACAGTCAGAATACCCCTCCAGACCAAAGTGGGAAAGAAGGAACACGGTGAATTTATATTGATGAAAATGTGGCAGACACCAACTTGCCCAGGTAAATAATTTTAAAATCAGCAAAGGATAGGTCAATGTAGTGTACCTACCAATGTGATGTGCCCAGAAGAGCATATCATCATTTAAGTATATATGAGAATATATATATTCTCATATATGAGTGACTCATGAGAATGAGTGACCAGAGTCTGATCAAGAGAACATTTCAGATGAGCAAATGTGAGGACCATCCTACAGAATGAAAAATCCACACTCATAAAGACTGTCAAAGACGGGGCACCTGGGTGGCCTAGTCAGTTAAGTCTCTCACTCTTGATTTCAGCTCAGGTCACAATCTCATGGTCCCAAGATTGAGCTGCACTGTCAGTGCAGAGCCTGCTTAGGATTTTCTCTCTCCTCTCTCTCTCTCTCTCAATAAACAAACAAAATTTAAAACAACTGTCAAAGGGGCGCCTGGGTGGCGCAGTCGGTTAAGCGTCCGACTTCAGCCAGGTCACAATCTCGCGGTCCGGGAGTTCGAGCCCCGCGTCAGGCTCTGGGCTGATGGCTCAGAGCCTGGAGCCTGTTTCCGATTCTGTGTCTCCCTCTCTCTCTGCCCCTCCCCCGTTCATGCTCTGTCTCTCTCTGTCCCAAAAATAAATAAAAAACGTTGAAAAAAAAAATTAGAAAGGTCTTTCCTCTGAAGACTCTGTTTATAAAAAAAAAATAAAAATAAAACAACTGTCAAAGATAAGAGGGAGGCAAGGACTGTTCTAGATTTAGGGCCACTGATAGTTAAGACAAATAAAACATGTGTTCCAGAATAAAGTCCTGTAAAAGAAAATGAAACGTTGCCAAGTCAGCAAAATTTAAGTGAGAAATATTGGTTCAATTGTAGCATTTTGTCAGTTTATTTTCTGCATGAGTGGGTTGTGTGATGTCAATAATTGAGAGTGCTCATGTTTGGGGAGGATTCATGTTAGAGGATTTAGAGCTGATGGGGCAGTATGGTGTGTGTGTGCAGAAAAAGTAAAGGAACAATGTGATTAACTATTACCAGTTGGGAAGTTGGTGATAAAGATGTGGCATTCTTTGATTCTTTGCACTGTTCTTGCAAATTTTGTATAGGTTTGAAACAATTTTGAAACAAAAAAGTAATATAAATTGTTTTGTACCAAGAGGTCAAACCAAAAATTAAGTTAAATTCACATGGAAGGAAGGAAGGAAGGAAGGAAGGAAGGAAGGAAGGAAGGAAGGAAAGAGAGAGAGGGAGGGAGGAAGGGAGGAAGGAAGGAAGAAGGGAGGGAGGAAGGAGGGAGGAAGGAGAGAGAGAGGAAGGGAGGAATTGAGGGAGGGAGGAAGGAGGGAGGGAGGGAGGGAGGAAGGGAGGAAAGAAGGAAAAGAAAGAAAGAAAGAAAGAAAGAAAGAAAGAAAGAAAGAAAGAAAGAAATATGAGTTGGGTTGTGCCTGCTTCTCAGGATGAAGCGGAAGACACGCACCAGAGTGAAAGTCGCAGACACCCAGTGCCCTCAGATAAAGCGGCACCCAGCCGGTTGCCACAGCAACGGCTGGAGCAAAAGGAGGGGGAGAGGAATCTGGGCATGCCCAGTACACTGGGATTGTGGAGGCTGTGATTTAAAGGTGACGGTTTTATGTGTGTCTCACTCAACAAGGAGATGTGATCAAAGGCTTCAATTAGGTAAGAGAAGTAGTTACACAAATACACAGAGGAAGAGATTCAGTCGGAGGCGACAGTCCGCACAAAGGTTGAACGGTTTTGAACAGCAGCAGGGAGCCTAGTGAGGTTGGACTTAAGTAAATCAGTGGGTGACTTACTGGCCAGAATGGGGCCCTACAAATAGGATTCTGATCAAATAAGACTCTGTTGGGCAACTGTAAGAATTTACACTTATATTCTGAGTGAATTAGGAAGGCAGTTAAGGCTTTTTCAGATAAAACATAACACGGGTTTGCCTTATTTTAGAAATCAAACTTGAATCTTGAAATAAGAGCACATTCACATGCAATTGTTAGTAATAATACAAGAGATCTTGTCTACCCTTCGCCTAAGTCCTCTACCAGTAACATCCTGCAAAACTTCTACGATATCACAACCAGGATGATATGCTGCTTAAAAGCCACTGACTTTATTCCTATTTCCCCACTGTAATTGCAGTCATTTACGTGTGTGTATGTCTGTGCGTTTAGTTCTACACAACTTTGTCATGAGCGTAGTCAAGGTACAGAACGGCTCTATCGGCACAGAAATCCCTTATATCACCCTTTTGCCATCACACCAATCTCCCTTACTCCTCGTCCATCCCTCGTCCTGACCCTTGGCGACCACTCCTCTGTTCCCCACTTATAGAGCTGTGTGATTTCCAGCATATCGTAGAAGTGGAGTCATGCAGTGAGTACCCTCTTGAGATGGCATTTTTTCTCTCTTTCTTGAATTGAGCATAATTTTCTTGAGAGCTGTTGGACAGCACATCAACCCTGCATCGATGGGCAGAACCCCATACAATGGCTGTGTCCCGGTCTGTTTACCCATTTGCCTGTTAGAGGAAGTATGGGTGCTTTCTAGGTCAGAACTATTATGAATAAAGCTGCTCCAAGCATTCATTCTCAGGCTTTTTGCATGAACATGAGTTTTCGCTTTTCTGGGATGAAGGCCCAAGAGTGCAACTGCTTGGACGTATGGTTACACGTATGTGTCTTTTGTAAGGAGCTTCGAAACTGCTTCCAAAGAGGCTGTCCTATTTTATGTCACCACTATCAATGTACAAAGGAGACAGTTTCTCCGTAGTATGTAGTGTTGTTGCTGTTTTTATTTCATCCCTTCTGATTGGTGAGCGGTGATGTGTCACCGTGTTTTTAAAAACGGGGTTATGGAGACATAATTCAGAGGATTTTGTCAGTGCTGCTTTATTAAAAAATCCTTTTAAATATTAGAAAACTAATCGCTTTAAAATGAAACTTTGTAAAATGTTGCCACCTACATCAGTGTCTACTGCTTTATTTCATTCTGAAATACCATACAGATATCGCCTAAAGGAATAAACTGTATAGAGAAAAAATGACTCTCCAGTTAGACTTATGTGTCTTCATTTAAAAAGCTTTAATTAAAAATCTTTATGGATTATGTTAGGGACATTATATTCTGAAACATTTCTTTAAAAGACGTTGATTTATGGACCCAGGTTGGGATCTGAAATGAGACTACACCAGGAGGGGCAATTCACTGAAGCATCTGGTCATCTGATTCTAGTGCAGTCTCCAGGCTTTTAATTACGATCTAATAGTGCAAACAGGGATTCGGATGGACTGTCTACATGTCAGATTTTCAGTAAGTGAACAGAGAAATAGATGCATTCTCTGCCTGAGAAATGTGAGAAGTCACTCTCAGACATATTAAATGTCCTACAGACCTTATCTCATCAGATTGAATCCTGCCGGATCAGAGAAAATACCATCAACCCACATAGAAATATGCATTTCTACCAACAACTCCCATGCTTAAAGGCAAACAATTTTCTAACTGGTAAATTTTCTGCTTGTCATTTAATGAGGGAGCAATGGCATGGTTTCCAAGACAGAGCTGCTCTGGAATGTGTTTTCATAATTTTTTATTCTATCTTGCAGATTCCTTGATGGCCTGAGAAAACACTGCTGACAAATTTTTGTGTGTGTACTTCTGAAATAAGACTGTATTTAGCATTTTCCTGGCTACTTCCTCAACTTTACCTGGTGCAAAAATGCATTGAGAAAGTGAACAAATATCTTAAAATATCCTCGAAGGATCCCTGAATAGCAGGGGTGTTAGGATTTAATAAGTCTGAAGAAACTGGTCATCACATAACTTTGATCAAGAGAAATAACACGGATGGAATATCTTTTACATGCTAAGTACTGTCAGTAGAGTTTGTACCTAAAAGTACAAACTCACTTTAACTCTTATGACCTCTTTATTTTTATGTGATGATGCTTTACAGTGAAGTAAAAGTATTAATGAGAAGAATAGGCTCCTAATGTAAGGAAATATAATGATATCCTCAGTTTTAAACTTGGAAACAGCAGATGCCATTCTGAGAAATTCTGCAAAACCATATGTAATGCTTAAATAAGTGAAAAAAATTGAAAAAGCAAAACATAAATATTATTTGTATTCTTAAGCTTATTTGCTTACTTGGGGGGGGGGCAGAGAGAGGGAGAGAGAGAATCCCAAACAGTGTCCACAGTGCCAGCGTGGAGCCCAGTGTGGGGCCCAAACTCACGAACCATGAGATCAAGACCCGAGCTGATAGCTATACTCAGATGCTTAACTGACTGAGCTACCCAGGTGCCCCAATATTCTTTGTTTTTTACATTAAAATAGACCAGTGGAAAATTGTTCCTTTAGAATATTCCCATAAGTCTTTTCATTACAAATGTTTCCTTAGACATTTGCACACAAGAGCCATGTTTTCACTTTTGAACTCGGCCTTCTACTCCCACCTCACTGGATAGTGATCTGTATCTGACCTCTACCAGACCAATCAAGTGATTACTCCAAGTGTTTGTAAATAGAATGCAGTCTGCGGATTGCTTGTATGAGGAAACTTCAGGCTGGTTTCCTTCCAACTAATGATGGAAAATTAAGGGTAGACCACTTAGTAGGACAGTTAAGGTTTTATTGTTATTATTGCTGTTGCTGTTGTTTTAATGTTTGTTGTTTGTTTTTCTGCTTAGGGAGCTGACTTTCTAGGACATCCCAGCCCACTCGACCTAATTATATATAAAACTAGTCATGAGTATGTGTCTGAAATCTAATCCACTGATTCGTAACCCTCATTTTAAATTGGAATCATCAAATGATCTTTACAATCTATCAGCATCTGGGCAGCACCGGTGAGCAAGTTTAATCTCTGAGAGAAGTGCCCAGATACCAGTACATTTTAAAAATTGTTCAGCCAATTCCTTTTTGAGCACCAGTGGTCTAGCCATTGATTTGATGGTCACTTGCAAAGCGAATGGTAAGTAAGTGTGTGAGCATCCTTTTTGTGGCATCAAATATTATGTTGGCCTTTCAGAAAAGGTATAAGAAAATACTTGATGCAGATTAAAGTGAAAGAACAGACCAGAAGATGTGTGTAGCAAGCAGTGGAAAGGATCAGACACGAAGGGAGAGGAAAAGAACAAACGAAACAAAGCAACAGCACCAACAGGAGATGTGGTACCCTAGAAGTTAAGGGTAAAAGAAAGGGTTGATTTTACTGTGAGGTCAGGAGAAATGAGAGTAACTTCCCAAGTTGATTGGACTGATTCAATTAACTCAGAACAATCTGATGCAGACAGAACCTGGCTGAACTCTTGGGCAAGGGGGCCCCTGCCTTGAGCTCCATGCTTTGAAGAGCCCCACACATTACAAATGTACTTACACAAAGGGGATTCAAAATCACATGAGTATATCTGTCCCTCAGAAAGTGGCTGGATTTGAGTGTAGACGAGGCCTTAGGTAGGACAGCAGTGCATCCATCCATCATAACAGGGACGAGGGAAGTCATGTGACTAGCTTAACAGATTTGCAGTTAAAAACCTGTGGAGCTTTGTTTTCTGATTGCTTTGGGTTTGTTTTTAATGAAATAATTAGTAAATGAAGTAATCATTAAGAATCAAAAGTACTGAATGTTTCAGAGCTTCCATAACAAACGAACTAAAATTTGCTTCAAAACTCCATGTCCTATTAGCATAGTCACTGAAGAATCGATAAGAATGACTGAGAAGTCACATATGTAGCTTGAAAGAGTAGAGCCAAAAAATACAGGGCCAGACTGATAGGGATAAAACCAGGGGGAATGTTTCACCTCTCCAGCTGGCACTTCCCAGGTGATGCCAGCCTTATCTGGTATCCATTTGTATAAGGGTCATTAAGCTTTACATAAAAGGTGACACTGGAAGGTAGGACATATAACCGTCACGAGAGGACCCAGTTAGTCTGACTACAGTATCAGATTAGTCGTGCTCTAGTGAGACAGAATTCTGAAAGGAATAGAGACTCGAGAGAGTAAATTACAATGATACTATAAAGAAGGATCATCATCATCATCATCATCATCACTGGGGAAAAGAAGAAAGGGAGAAGTTGGGGTGAGGAGGAAAAGGAGGATGATGAAGAAAGAAGGCTGGGGGGCTGAAGGACTGCAAGAAGGAAAGCCCACCTTTCTGCCACAACATCCACTCTGCACCGTTATTTGAGAGAACAAGGGACTTACTCTGTGTTTGAACAGGTACGCTGCTGAGACTATCGTTAGAACAGTTCACACACTGGAACACTCCAGCAGTAAACATGGAGCAAAGGATCGTTAAGTTAAAATCTTAATGAGTATTATCTCGTTCCCCAAACAAAATGATGTGTTTGGTCCTATTCTGATGTCCATTTTACAGACGGACATTAGAGAGCTGGATATCTTCCCAAGGTTATCTGGTTGTGGAAACTGAGTTTAGAATCAAGAGCTAATCACGGCCAGGTGACATTGGGATGCCGTCCCCTCCCATCTAACCACAGACCGGTCCTGCAGTTAACTTACAGAGAGAGAAACCGGGAGAAGAAAAATAAATTAGAACTGGGGATTTTTTGACATAGAAACACTGAAGACGGCATAAGAACCTACAAAACAAGGTGGATAAAATACTGAAGGCAAACTGCCTACTTTACACTGTGCCTGAAACCGAGGCCCGCTTGTACTTAATGTGGCTCTCTACCCAGATGCATACACAAATAACCATAGGCCAGTCAGAAACACTTGTGAACAAGTGTTTTCATTAAAATGTATTCACCTGATGAAACCTTCTAAAGCCTGAAGAAAATGAGAGCTGAGTAGAATATACAATTGGGAACAATGAAAATGAAATGGACTATTTTGAAGAATAATTACTTGTGATAATTTAGTTTAACACAATATGTTCCATCAGCAAATATTTTCATAGGCATGCTATTATTTATCTTCTCTGAAATGCCTGTCTCATTATAAGTATAAAATAGTCAGATATATGAAGTGAATTTAAAGATTAGCAGTTAGATGTCTGACCTTGAAATTTATAGATTATAGACTGTTGAAGGTATATTTTAATTTATGTCAAAAATGAAGTATTTAAGACACCTCTAAAGCCAGTCACTCCTCATATACAATCTTACTATTCCAAACAAGAACTTGAATAATAGGTCTTTAATGAACATGACATTCTTAATACTTAATAATCATAGGTATATATTACATATATAACAATTTATATTAAATCAAATAAATTTTTCTAGTCCCTTAACTGGATGACACTAATAGCAAGACATAAGATATTAAAGTAAGTGCCCGCAGAGAAAGAGCATAACAGAGGAGGTACTGAAAATATTAGGCAAATTCATTTTCATTTACAGGATGCTTTTCAAATTTGTCTCCTCATTTATGTATAAATGGAACATTTTGTTGACTACAGAAATAAATTACTTTCTATTAAGTAATATTTCATTACTTAGCAAATATAATTTCCTGTATCAAATTTGCAGGTTTCATAATGTTCAAATATATAATGTAAACAAGAAGACAGCCAAAACATGATATTCTAAACCCTTAAAATAATGTGAAAATAATCTGAGATAGAATGTAAAATTTAACAGGGTCAAATACAAAATACAAATACAAATACAAATACAAATACAAAATCCTTCCTCCCAACTTGTTCTTAAATTCTGAAACATCACGTGCCCTATTGTATAGTCTGGATAACCTTACATGTCCCAGCCTCCTGTCATTATATCAGGAATAGACTGAGGAGCCATATGGATCCATCCAGAGGCGAGCCTGTGAATGTGCAGTGAGAGCAGAGAGATACTTCCAAAGTAACTATATTCAAACATGTAATCGAGAAGTAACCATCAGAGTAACCTCTCTGAAACTCTCAGTCCCTATGGCCCACCCTCCCTGCCACTGACCTTTTAGATTCTGGTAGTCAGCACAGGTGTCTGTATTTGCAACTAACTTTACACAATTTAAGAAATTATTATGTAAATAAAATTTAAAAAAAACAAGAAATTAAATTTGATAGCCGTCACTGTGAACAAATTTGCAAGATTCGGGTCACAAAATTTGTGAGATAACATATAAAATGAGAACACTTCTATGCTAAGCTACTGGAAGCAGAGAGTAATTTAATGAGTATAAATAATAAAAATACACTCCAGAGGAGTAGGCTAAGTCAATAATATATTTTACAATCTCTACCAGAATGGTAAATGTATTTATATCTATGGAATTAGTATTGTGGAAAATAGAAAAAGAAAGTGATTAGTAAAGAGACAGCAAGAAACATAAAGACATATAAAATATGTGAGACAATAAAAAAATATAAAACTGATAATAATATGGACAATGTAATACTAAATATGATCCCTATGATTATCAGAATCATTTAGGGGCGCTGGGTGACTCAGTCAGTTAAGTGTCCGATTCTTGATTTCAGCTCAGGTCATAATTTCACCATTGGTGAGTTCAAGCCCCACCAGGCTCTGTGCTGACAGCAAAGGGCCTACCTGGAATTCTCTTTCTCTCTCTCTCTCTCTCTCTCTCTCTCTCTCTCCTCTCTCCGCCCTTCCCCCACTTTCTCTCTCTCAGAATAAACTTAAAAAAATAAAAAATATATTTAAAAAATCATTTAAAAAACATAGGTCATGCACTTTTCAAGAACATATGTAACTTTGTCCATAACTGCCCATATGTTGGTTTAGAAAGCAAACTATGGATTAAAAAGGAATGCTATCGTTCAGTGTATGCTCTCTGACCCTGGTGGGAAAAGAGAACAGTCAATTAAAAAAAGGGTGAGGGATCTTGAAGCATTAGACAAAAAGCAAGTTATTTCTAAATGACCAATAGAACAAAATAAAAAAGGAGTCACAAAAGTTAGAAAACGTTTTAACCTGAATGTTAATAAAAATACATTAAAGCCTATACATGTAGGTAAACAGTTGCTTAGAGAGAAATCAAGAGCCTTAATGTCAAAAAGTTTTAAAATCAATGATCTTAAATTCCATTTCAAGAATCTCAAAATGAATAGGAGAGCAGATTTAAGCAATAAAGCAAAATAATAGTGGAAATCAATAAAATTTACATCATAAAATAGAAAAGTGAGGAATAGTTTTTGTAAATATTAATTAATTTGATAAACCCAACTAATACTGTTCAAATATAAAATAGAAACCATGGGCACTCAGCTAGCTCAGTTGGAAAAGCATGAGACTCTTAATATAGAAAGAACCCCACCTCACAAAAATCAGGCATACTACAGATACTAAGGAAATATCATGATCAACTTTGAACCAACGAGTTTGAAAGTGAAAATAAGATGACTAAATACTTTGAAAAACATAACTCATATCTTTACAAAAGAATAAGTATATTTTAATATAATTTAATATGTTAATAAAATGAAATTGGTTATTAAAAACTTTCTTAGAATGAACAGTTCAAGCTCCAGCAACTTCATCCGCCATTTTACCAATTTTTAAAAGTAATCCAATATTGGGGAAGAGGGAAAATGGGGGATGGGCACCGAGGAGGGCACTTGTTGGGATGAGCCCTGGGTGTTGTACAGAAGCCAATGTGACAATAAATCATATTCATAAAGAAAGTAATCCATATTATTCAAATATTTGAAGAGGACAGAAAAAGGGACATTTTCCAACCCATTTTGTGTAAGTTTTAACCTTAATAAATCAAACATCAAATCCTTAATTCAAATCAAATCCAAAATCTCAATATCAAATCCTGACAAGGACATTGCAACAACAACAAAGGGCAGATGCCTCCATTATAAATATAGATGTAAAATCTTGACCAAAATATTAGCAGATCAAATCTAGTGATGTAGAAACTCACAATCCATCATGAGAAATTGGAGTGTATGGCAGGAATAGAAAAATGTTTTGACATTTGAAAGCCAATTGATATAATTTAGAACATTAACAGGAAAAAAGGGAAAAAAATAATGTATTCTTACCTCAACAGAAGTGCTGCTGTTAGCATTCATTGTAGGGAACTTCTTTAATATAATAAATAGGTATCTGAAAAGGAAAAACAAACAAAAAAAATACTTCAATGATTCATAATTAAGGATTAATTAAATCATTTTCCTTTGGGGGGGGAAACACTTATACACCCTATTGCTATTTCTATCTAGCATTATATTGGATATCTTTCCCAGGGAAATAAGACAAGCAAAAAAAAAAAAAAAAGAAATAGAAAAATAAGCATAGGAAATAAAAAACATATTTTTGGAGGCTATGGATGACTACAGAGAAAATCCAAACAAACTATACACTAATAGTAATTCTATTAGTAATTCTATTTATAATTAGTAATTCTATTAATAATAGCAAACTTAAAAGCTCTTGATAAATCATATCTAAGTAAAAATTCAATTGTCCAAAGGCAGAAAATTTATATGAAATCTCATGGCAACCACAAAGAAAAATATCTATAGTAGATATGTATTTTTTAAAGATAAGGCTAATAATATCACTACCAAAAAAAAAAAATCAGATAAGCTATGAAGTGAATGTTTGTACCACTCAAAATTATATGTGGAAACCTAATGTTCAATTTGACAGCATTAGGAAATGAGGTCTCTAGGAAACGCATAGGTCGTGAGGTTGGAGCCTTTATAAATGGGATTAATGGACTTATAAAAGACCCTGTAGAGTTCCTAAAGCTGGGTCCTCACCACACACTGAATCTGGCAGCACTTTGGACGTCCCAGCCTTGGACTTCGCAGCCTTGAGAACACTGAGAAATAAATGCTTGTTCTTGATCAGCCAACCAGTTTGTGATATTTTTGTTCTAACAGCCTGAATGGACTGAGACAGAACTTTAAAAAATCACGACATCATATGGAATATTGGCCTATCTTCGTTAAAGCTTCTTTAAGCAGATGAATACTTAGATGTGATTTTTAAGGAAGATAGCACTGAAAAAAATTCTGTGAATCATTAATTAAGGAATTAATCAAGACCAATAATAAGTATATATAGGTGCTAGTTTGAGTCATGGAAGTGAATGAGATTAATCAAGGAAAGTAGATAAGTGAGATGAACAAATGCACGAAACATCTTAACTGGCCTCTCCTCAAAGGCGGCACACTCTTTTTCACGGGTAGTATTTCACGAACAGAGGTAAAATGGCAACAGGCTAAATTGCTGTCCACCAGAAATTACTCAGGTAAATATGACTTCCTTTTGCATTTTGTTCGAAGTGGTCCAGGAAAAGTGACTCCGAATTTTGGGTTTTCTTTATCTATTCAAAGTGTAAGATCCTTTGTCTTCTGCTAAATTTTTGCCCCAGTTTTATTTATGACTAAAAAATAAAAATTGTATGAATGTGTGTGTGTATATATATATACACACATATATATGGTATACAACATATTTTGATATATGTATACATTATGGAAGGGTGGAGCTAATTAATACATCTGACACCTCATATAATTTTATATATTGTGAGAACATATAGTGGTGAGAACACTTGGTATCTACTCTCAGCAAATTTCAAGTATACATTATTACATACAGTCCCCTTGCTGTACATTAGGTCTCCAGAACCTATACATCTTATAACTGAAAGTCTATATACCCTTTGACCAAATTCTCCCCATTTTCACCACCCCCCAACCTCTTAAAACCACCGCATGTAAGTGGAATCACACAGTATTTGTCTGTCTCTGACTTATTCCAATTAGCATAATATCCTCCAGATTCATTAGTAAATCACAGGATTTCCTTCTTTCACTAGGCATGGTTACATGAGTGCTGAGTTCTATCTATCCTCTCTCAGCTTTGCATTCTCCTTCTACATACTGCTCTCTGTGGCATCAGGGATGTAAGCCTACCAAAAAATAAAACCAGATGAACAAGCAAACAAGCAAACAAAACAAAAAGCAACGATAACTAAACTCTTTCCCTGCACGCTCATGAGTGAGCTGACTCTCTCACACATCCTGCCAATGGAGGTTTATGAGAAAAAGGAAGGAGTAAGGAAAGGAAGCATCATTTATCCTTTTGTTCCTAGTGATTCTCGTGTTAGTAACAGAAGCATTGAGGGACTGGATGGTGACCCCAGGGGTCTGGGCTCTCAGCAGGAGAGTGGACCCCCATTTTCAGATCACTGGTGATGTTCTTCTAATAGCAGCTGTGCTGAAAACTGGGACCGCCAGCAGTTTAACGGTCCATGTGGGCTGAGTTTCCATCCAAGCTGTAAAAGTTTCATGATCTTTGATAACAACTCTCTTTTTAATTTAGCTCCTCCAGGCCTTTCCAACTCAGTTGTAACCAACTCCCATGTGAAAATTGCCTGGATTAGAAATATCTACAGTTTTCATTTTCCTGACTGGACTCCAACTGATTAAAGAACAATGAGGCAGAGCAACACCAATTCCAATCAGTAATTTTACATCGGGGATTCAAATACTGAATTAAATTAGAATATGCATACTTCATATGTGATCTCAATTCAGTAAGTACTATTTCCATTGTTGTTATTAGTGGTCATTATCTTTGTCATCCTAGTTATAGAAATTAGCTTAAAATGACTTTTTAATTCATGTAATTTTTCTTTTTGTAGATTATCATTGTTTATTAAGATTTAATATCGGAATGTTTACATGTTTCCAAATGATGTATTCCTAAGTACACTGTTTCCCGAAAACTGTCCTAGATCCTAGACCATGTAGTTTGATAGATTTCAGGATGTAGGGGTTTCCTAGGGATTAAAGAGCTTTAATTTGAATCCTTAAATTTATGGGGCGCTTGGGTGGCTCAGTTGGTTAAGTGCCTGACTTCAGCTCATGTCATGATCTCATGGTTCCTGAGCTCGAGCTCCGTGTCAGGCTCTGTGCTGACAGCTCAGAACCTGGAGCCTGCTTTGGATTCTGTGTTTCCCTCTCTCTCTGCCCCTCCACTGCTTGTGCACGCTCTCTCTCTCTCTCGCTCTCTCTCTCTCTCTCAAAAATAAACATTAAAAAAATTGAATCCTTACATTTTCCTCAACAGAGGCTAAAAGTAGAGACTACATATTTCCTTACCTGTTTATGTAGAACTTTAAAGTTCTCTGTAGTTAAAAATTAACATATTCGTTCATTAAGTTTTTCCTCCCAAGAAACATCAAGAGAAGGAAAATGATATATTAATTTCTAAAATGCATCTAAAATAAATTTTCAAATTTCTGGATTTGCCCTAAAAATAATCAGTTCAAGTTGACCACTTATTTTTGTATTATTTATATAGATATGAATGTGGATATAGATACTCACCTCACCCTGAAGTAGTTTAAGTGATTAAAAATCAAGATTTCTAGTTTCCCAGGACAACAAAAATAATCAAAAAGCAGTATGTTGAAGAAAATTCAAGTAAGAAAGTTACCGTTTATAAAAAGAGTAATTAAATGACAAATTCGATATACTTCTCGCAGGATTTCAAACTTGGGCTTTTATTCCGTCACACAGACAGAATTTAGAAAGTCAAACATCAGAAAATGTTTGCTTTCTAACATAAATTTGGCAAAACACTCAAATCTAGCTCAACTTTATAGCAAATATGCCTTGCAAATTGTGTAATTTTCAGGGGCCAGGCCCAGGACATATTTGATACCCGAATACTGTCAGTGCTAGATATTAAGAGGAATATTTAGGTGTCCAAAAGGAGAAAAGCTAAAACCGGTGTTCCAGATGATAGGTTATTGTGAATGCTTGTTTCTGTCACAAAATACACCTGACTACAAGACTAGAAGGCTAATAAAAATGGCCATATGAATCTTCATAAATCAAAACACATTTATTTCTCTTGCAAGGGTTTTTGGTTTTGTTTTTGTATTTGTTGTTTTTGCTGTTAGGGCAGGCCTACCGCAAATGAAACCCATTAAAACCTGAGGCATTGTTAATATTAGATCATATACAGTAAGAACGTTGCATATAACATGTGAGAAAGTTCTTCCGCTGACTTAAATGTCTGGTAAGCTTATGCAAACATTTTATTACTGAGAATTGCCAAATGTGGACATTTATTACTGCGGACGTAACAAATGGACTAGAAAATACATTTATGGACAACTTGCTTAGTCCTGAAACCTAAGACATTTTAGGTCTAAAAAAAAAAAAGCCAACTGCTAATGCTATTGTACCCTTGAAGGCAGAAAGTGGAGTTTATGGAGGGTGAAATAAGAGTTACTGAATGCTGCAGCTTGACTGCTTTTACTACCTAAATGAAATGCAAAAGAGCTTGGTAGGGAACTCAAGAGTGAATAAAGGTGCCTAGGCTGTAAGAGGTTTTTTAGGAATTTCAGGCAATGATCTCAATAATGTTTATCCAAATAGGTCATGACATTTCATAAATCAAAATAAATTGATTCATTCCTTTTTATTTCCATTTTAGTCAAGTGGAAATAAGCATTTAAAAAAAAGATCACTGACTCCATATATTTGGTACTTGCAAAATCAGTATATCGCCCAGCTTGTTCATAGAATTCCCTGGATCAGTTAATGGAGTTATCTGGCCATATTTCTAAGGAGGAGTATTTATTTAAAGAATTATAAAGGAAAAAGTAGTATTAAAATATATAAAATCTTAAATAATATAAAATCATTTCTTAATCGCGTCAAACAATTGATTTCCAGGTATGCCTCTGCTCTGCACTTTTAAGAGATTTATCACATGATTCTGTGATCCTGATCACATGATCCTGATTCGGATTGCACCAGATTCGTTGACTGCATTTATCGTCGACTGCATTTATCGTCAAAGAAACTCGGTTCCCCACAAATGCGTTTCCATTCTCAAGAGCAGTGCTTCTTCCAGGCCACTGTATTTGTATTGTATCCTCCCCAATACAAATGACGTAGCATTACTTTGACCTCCTTTACTTAGGTTTCATCTTTATAGAAGTAGATCTGGTTTTCCTACATGTACCCAAACAACCATTATTGATTTTGGTTCTAATCCTCTTCGATCAAATATTAAATATAATGTATAAAATTACAGTGAACATTTTTGAGCATGGAACTATAGTAAATTAATCTATGTAATGTAGTATAAAAAGGAAAAAAAAACCTTATTTCCAGGTAGTTCTTCACAGAACATATACAAATGGGTTGGGCTTTAGAATTGACACCATAGGGGAGCCTGGATGGCTCAGTCGGTTAAGCCACGGACTCTTAGTTTCGGTTCAGGTCATGATCTCACAGTTAAGGGGTTTGACCCCCACGTCAGGCTCTATACTGAGTGCAGAGCTGCTTGGGATTCTCTCTCTCCCTCTCTCTCTGCCCCTCTCCTAGACATGTGCACTCTCTCTGTCTCTCTCAAAAAGAAAAACTTTAAAAAAGAAAAAAATTGACACTTCAGGCGTGCCTGGCTGACTCACTCTGTGCAGCACGTGACCCTTGACCTAGAGGCTGTGGATTCAAGTCCCATATTGTGCGTAGAGATTACTTCAAAATAAAATCTTAAAAAAAATAGAATTGACACTTTACTAGAATGTAATTTTTTTCTCTGTTTTAATGATCTTCAAAATAAGGTTTCTTTACAACAATTCCTTCTTGAAGGAATAAGGAGTTATTGTTTAAGGAGTACAGAGCCTCAGTTTGGAAAGATGAAAAAGTTCTGGGGCTGGATGGTGGTGACGGTTAGATAACAATGTGAATGTATCCATGCCATTGGACTGTATACTTAAACAAAGATAAAATGGTAAATTTTGTGTTATGTATATTTTCTCACAATTTAAGAAATAAAACACAGAGAAGTATACCTTTTTATTAAAACAGAGTCTGTAGCTTTTGGAACCACTTTGTTTCACTCCTCATGTCACTCTTGTGACAGTAAAAGATTCTTCTAGTTTTCTTTTTCCCATTGGTTGTGAAAAGAGTTATTAGAAAAGGAGCTATTATCAATTTAAGAGCTATGAGAGTCAAGTCCAAGCCTTCCGATTCAGAGACCTCTTGAAAAAGTCATATTCGAGGACGCAACACGCATGTCTAGTCATGCCGGAAGATACCATCTGCAGGAAGGCTGACTTGGCCATGACCAGGGTAGAATGATTTTTTTCTCACGCATTAGCAGAGCGATGCCATTTGACTCTATATATAACGTGTCTTAAAATAAAACAGATGTGTCCTGAAGCAAACTGTGTAATTATTGGAAATTATGCTTTCATATTCACTCATTCATACAGACTTTACTAGGAACCAACATTAGGTGATGGGAAACAAGATAAAATAAGGCACAATCATAAAGTCACCACTTCCTGAATGAATATTTTTCTCATAGAAGTAGGTTCGTTACACAAAGTCTCTTTTATTTGACACTAATCCTATGGAGATCCCTCACGTACTGCCTCAAGTTTGTGAAAAGGGGATAACAGTTAGACTTGACTCACAGGTTATGGTGAGAATTAAGTGAGATAATCAATACAAATGTTGTCTCATTGTCTGGCACAAATTGACAGTCAACAAACATTAGCTGTTATCTTCATTAGTAGCAGTGTTATTTAATGGGGGATAAAATAGCAGTTTCAGGAAAGAACAGAATCATGAAACTTAAATATTTTTAGCTGAACTATGACACAGGAAATATCTGGCAGAAAATTTTTGACATGGATATTCTCATTTTAGGTAAAAATCTCTCTTAATAGTAATCATAGTTCAAGAGAGCCCAAAAACGGAAAAAGAAAATGATAATGGCAGTAAACAGATAAAGACTCAAAGTTAATTGATATGTGCCTAATAAAAGACCTAGAATACTAGCAACGGTACTTTCTAAAGTTATTATAAGAATAAGAAAAAGATCAAACAGAAGATAAATTATTTCAGAATATATTTGTGAATATATGGGGTAAGCGGTAATTTCATTACTGAATGCATACCTAATTATGTAGCTATACCAAGGATAATGACTAATGAATTAATATCAACTAGAGGAAATTAGCTAATGACCTGAGTCAATAGTCCATCCTGGATGTTTTATTAATCCTGCTGTTTAGCACATCCTGTGGGGTTTATCAACTGAATAAACCATTGCTATCAAATAATTATGTAAGATACAAACATAATCAGAATCTGAAAATAAATGGTAACTTCCAATAATGGCACAAATCTATCAAGATGTAATTATGTGGGTATAAATTGCTGGACTTATTTCCACATATTCCCATGAAGAAGTTCAAGGACCCTCAAAAGGTGAAAGATTTATTCTCTAACAAGTTATTTATACCCTTAGGGCTGTGACTAGAATCAGTAACAGTACTATTCTTGGGTTATTTTGAGAAATAAAGGAAATATTATCTACCAAATGCTATGTGAGGTCCCAGGCATATAGAAAATATTAAATAATTGTTAAACCTTTCAAGAATCAGAATGTGAGGGGGAAAAATAGTACAATTTTTAGTTGTTTACAGACTCAATATAAGCCAACAATACAAAGGAGCTACAAAAAATAAAAATAAAATCCCTTCTTTTAACTGCATAAGATAGAATGAGTGAGGTGATAAACACAATTTCTTCTGTAGCACACAACCCATTAGGAAGTACCATGTTTTGAGGAGAAAATCGAAAAGTTGGCACATATTTGAAAAAAAAATAATAATGAAAATGGTTATAGGTTCAGATCCCATGAAGTAAAAGTTGAAAGATGCAAAGAATACAATTTGGAGAAGATAATATATCAAAACAAAAAGTATGTTAAAAAAAAACAAACTTCCCTATGAATGTTTATTTTTGACCACACACTGAATTTCTTTTCTTTCTAAAGTAAGCAAATTAAGTGTAGACAGTATAGATGAACAGACTATAGTTTAAGACAAGTAGCTTTTTAAATAGATACCAGTTATCTCATTGACATTGTATAGGATTTGGAATTACCATATCATGATTTATACTAAAATAATGACTCAAACTATCAGGAAGATAGAGCTGTCTGAGATACAATGGAAGCTACGAGATTTTTCCAAACCATGAAAAAGAAAAATACACTTACCCCAATACATACCAGGCAGTATTCTTAGACCCTGTAAAATTCTATAGTAGTCACAGAATCCAGTTTAAGAATCTTTGACTTAGGTGTCTTTATTGTTTTATTAATTCCAACAGGACATGATATTTTTAAATATCATGATATTTAAACACCATTTTAAGTGTTTTGATTTAGAGTTTTATTCTGTTGCTTATTTTTCTACGGGATAAATCCAAGTACACAATAAACAATGCGATTTTACATGATATACCTGTATTACAATAGTAATAATTTTCCCAATATTCCACAGCTAATGAAAATATTAAAAAAAATATCCAGGGTTACAGGAGCTTTAATTCTCAGATATCCTCTCTAAAAAGATTGTTTGAAGATTTAGAATAATTTCAGACAAAGCAGGATATTATAGCCAAGGAGTAATAGTACTAAGTTACTAGTATAATAAAAAGAATTCTCAGGCAACGGCTATGCAAAAGAGCTATGTCTCCAAATCAGACATTTCTAATAAAACCAGTTAAAAATTAATCATATTTTAATATGTATAAGTTGTTCAAACACAATTATTTGTTTCTTTAATTTTTCAAGTTTTTTTAATTTAAATTCTAGTTATTTAACATATAGCATAATATTTGTTTCAGGAGTAGAATTTAGTGATTCATTGCTTACATATAACACCCAGTGCTCATCCCAGCAAGTGCCCTCCTTGGTGCCCATCACCCATTCAGCCCATCACCCCGCCACTGCCCATCCAGCAACCCTGTTTGTTCTCTATAGTTAAGAGTCTGTTTTATAGTTTGCCCCCCTCTTTTTTTTCCATTTCCCTTATGTTCATCTGTTTTGTCTCTTCAATTCCACATGAGTGAAATAATATGGTATTTGTCTTTCTCTGACTTATTTTGCTTAGCAAATACACTCTAGCTCTATCCACATCATTGTAAATGGCAAGATTTCATTCTTTTTTGATGGCTGAGTAATATTCCATTGCATGTATATAAACCACATCTTCTTTATCCATTCACCAGTCTATGAATATTTAGGCTCTTTCCATAATTTGGCGATTGTTGATAATGCTGCTATAAACATCAGCATGCATGTTTCAAGTCAACATTTTTGTTTCCTTTGGATAAATACCTAGTGGTACAACTGCTGGGTCATAGAGTAGTTCTATTTTTAATTTTTTGAGGAACCTCCATACTGTTTTCCAGAGCGGCTACACCAGTTTGCATTCCCACCAACAGGGTAAGACGGTTCCCCTTTCTCTTCACCTTTGCCAACACCTGTTGTTTCCTGTGCTGTTAATTTCAGTCATTCTGACATTTCATTTATAAGAATATCAGAAACTCCAGAAATACCCAAACTCTATAAAATAATTTCCTATTCTTAATCAAATTAAAATTATGATGTGTTTGTGGAGAATTGTTTTTTAATTCACTATTCTTATGTATTTATTCTTCCAAATGTTGCTTTAGGTTAGCTTGTCAGGGTCCAAATGTAAAACACGTATTATTCTTATTTTTTTAGTTTCACTCATTTATGTATTTTTCAGCTCATTTCAGTTAATACTTGGGATGTTTGTGCAAGGATTGTATACATGGGGAGTGGGGTGGGTCAGACATTCTTAGGAAAGCAAATTGTGCTTATTCATGTACCCCCGTTTCTAATGTTTACAACCAAACAAGAAGAGACACACAAAATTTTACGTGTGGATGGGGATAATGATGAAACCTCTTTTCTGCCCACTTCTATCGCTATTCCCTCTACTTCCCAGATCAGCCAAGGTTATAGTGTTCTGGGAATATGGATTTCATTATTTTCTTACCCTTTAAATGTGGCTCATAGTGGGTTATGATAAAATGTTAGAAGACAAGATAGCTCACTTATTTTGTCTCAGAGATACAAACCCTATAAACAGACACAGTTATCTTAAATATACCTGCTTTCGTGCATGTGAATGCATAATACCAGTAATGTTTCGTGAAAGAAAAAAGGAGAGAGAAAAAGTTGCTTTTTTCCCCTCTCTCTTTTCAGATCCTTATAATCATGTAAGGAAATTTAGATATAAATTTTCTCCATGACTCCAGTTATTTCTTTCCAGCCATTCAATTTTTTTAAATTATATATCTAATACCTTGTGTGATCGCATCTCAAAATTCAAACCTACATTTTCTACTCGAGCACAAGGAATTTGGCAACTCAACCAGAGTGCTTCTATTACCAGTACTTATTATTTATACTCTGACTAATAATGATGGTGGACTAGAGCTAGCTGTGATCTTTCTATCCAATATAAAGCCTTTGATTCGGGGGGAAAAAAAAGAATATAATTACATGGTATGTATTCCAAGAAAACTAGATATTTTTAAACATAAGCAGAAATTAGCTTAAATAATGATATGTCAGGATACATAGCCTCTTAAAATCTTGTTTTATATTTTGCTTCAAATTTCTTGATCAGAATGTGACAGAATTTCTCGTAAACACAAAGCACAGTCATGCCGCTTGTTGAAATTTTTCCTTTTAACATATCATCAAGTCCTGTGATGTAAGTTTAAATTATCACAGAAAATATATTAAAAGTTGATTTTTTAAACTACAATTCTCCATGGGGCGCCCGGGTGGCTCAGTCGGTTGGGCGTCCGACTTCGGCTCAGGTCATGATCTTGCGGTTCGTGGGTTCGAGCCCCGCGTCGGGCTCTGTGCTGACGGCTCAGAGCCTGGAGCCTGCTTCCAATTCTGTGTCTCCCTCTCTCTGTGACCCTCCCCCGTTCATGCTCTCTCTCTGTCTCAAAAATAAATAAACGTTAATAAATAAAATAAAATAAAATAAAATAAAATAAAATAAAATAAGAAATGGGGTTGCCACCAGGTCTGAAGGTCAACCAATATATTATTCTTCCATTTCATAGCAAATCACCTACAATGCTGGAAAACACCGCTGAGATTGTGAAAAGCTGGCGTAACTGAGATCCAACATGTAAAAATGTGGGGCGCCTGGGTGGCTCAGTAGGTTCAGCATCTGACTTCGGCTCAGGTCATGATCTCACCGTTCGTGGGTTCAGGCCCGCGTCAGGCTCTGTGCTGAGAGCTCAGAGCCTGGAGCCTGTTTCCGATTCTGTGTCTCCCTCTCTCTCTGACCCTCCCCCGTTCATGCTCTGTCTCTCTCTGTCTCAAAAATAAATAAACATTAAAAAAATAAATAAAATAAATAAACAAACTACAATTCTCCAGGTTTTTATGAGGCTAAAATCATTACTTCAACAAATATTGTGAGTGCTTAGTCAACAACTGAATGGTTATAGATTGACTTACTATATATACTGGGCACTCTTACAGAAACAAATATGACGTATTTTCTGGGAACCAGGATTTCCTAAACAAGTGGAAAGAGAAATGTACAACTGACTGTTTTGAGTAGTCTACTGCAATAAAGCTATGAACAGAGCTGTCGTTACACAAAGGAGGGGGGATGTCTCTTTCTGAGTTTGTATGGAAATATTCAACCAAAAAATGAAACGAGAAAATTAGGTTTTGCTAACTATGAAGAAACTAGGCAGCTGGGTGATAAGGCATTTTGGTCAAGTGTTTAACATGTGGATTTTTTTTGAGGGAGAGCTACAGTTTGAAAACAAGATTCAGGTCAAGCGAGATGTAACAGGTAGATTTGGGAAGTCCGTGAAAGGCGCTGTATAGAAGATGCTGAGAAACTTAAATTGTGCGAAATTAGTTGAAGCTTACAGCAGTGTGCTAGTAAGTGGGGCATGATACGAGCTACAATTCCACAGGGTATTAGACTCAGAACATTCACAGACTTAAGAGAATACTGATGTCGGTTCCTATTTGTCATAATCTAGTAACCGGAATCTTCTTGAGTAAAGCACCCTGACATTCATCTATAACCTGTCCTCCCTGCAAAACTCTTCAGAGAATTATGGTAAATCATGAAGCTTATATGCCCTCATTAAAGTTCACATGCCCCACACTAAAACACTTGATTAATTTACAACAAGGAAAAATACAGATTAACTAACCTTGTTAAGGGAAATTATGAAGTTTTATTTCAGCTAGAATGCCTTCTCGTAGCAATGAAGAATGTCTACTCCTTAAGGTGAAGATTAAAACCTTCCTCCCTTGGATTCTTTGAGGTAAATGAGGTCGGAGAAAAATAAACTAAGAACTTGAGAAGGCTTTATTCCTTAGGTCGGCTTGGTTTGCCTCTTCTAGCTTGGTGGAAGAAAAACTGTACATACATTTCTTTAAAATATCAAAATAAATCTAGGGCACCTGGGTGGCTCAGTCATTTAAGTGTCTGACTCTTGAATTTGGCTCAGGTCATGGTCTTATAGTTTGTTAGTTCAAACCCTGTGTTGGGCTCCAAGCTGAGTGTGGAGCCTGCTTGGGATTCTCTCTTTCCCTTTCTCTCTGCCCCTCCCCTAGTCACTCATGCACGTGCACGCTCTCTGGCTCTCTAAGTAAAGAAACTTTAAAAAATAAATAGGGGCACCTGGGTGGCTCAGTCGGTTAGTTGTCTGACTTGCACTCAGGTCACAATCTCACGGTTCGTGAATTCGAGCCCCGCATCAGGTTCTGTGCTGACAGCTCAGAGCCTGGAGCCTGCTTCAGATTCTGTGTCTCCCTCTCTCTCTGCCCCTCCCTGCTCGTGCTCTGTCGGTGTCTCCCAAAAGTAAATAAACATTAAATAATAAATATGTAAAATAAATCCATATCGTAATTAGCAAAACACTACAGCGCTATAGAAGTCATATGCATCTCCTATGTTTTGGGTATACTATGTAAGCATGAGTCTTTCTCAACTTCAATATGTGTAAATTGACTTGTTTCTTTATAATCATACAATATTTATTTTTCTTCAAGTTCTCTATTGATAAACTTTTCTTCTTCTTTTTATAAACATTTTCTCTTTTTCCCTCTTTCTTCCTCCTCCTTCTGTTCTTCTTTCTTCTTTTTTTTTTTTTTTTTTTGACCGAATTCAGTTTTTATTCACTTGTTTGAGTAGTCTGCTTTGGTGTGTTTGTTTCTTGTCAGCCACTCCAAACAATACTTTAATAAACTTCCTTATACAAATACACTTACATATGGGGGCTGTTATTTTTGTACAAGGTAGTCACAAAATGTTGATCACAAAATGAATTTGTTTTACAAGATGCACTTTTAATTTTAAAAGGACTGCAATGTAATTTTTCACAAATAGCAGTCGTGGTCCACACTTCCTTTAGAACTATGTGAGAAGCAATGGATCTTACAGAGTTTTTCTTTTCCTTATTGATCAGTTTGATACATGAACATATATACTGATTTGCTTTTGCTGAATTACTAAAGGGATACAGTTTTTACTTATCTTGATTGGGCATTTAAAACTATTGAACAGTGATTTGCCAATTCATGGGCTTTGCTCATTTTGTTTTATGGTTTGTCCCCCCACCTCCCTAGTTAACTTTATATTATAAATATTAACATTGTTTCCTTTTTTAGGAGTAATGTTTTTCCTGGAACAAGTTTGGAGAAATTTTAGTCCTCATTTATGATGCATTAGATATGTATGCTACAGATGTCAGTCTTTAATTTCCTGGCTATCTGGCGCCCTATCCTTATTGTTGTAAGCTCCTCAAATATATGAAAAAGTACTTAATTTATTTTTACTTTTTTTTAGTTTATTTATTGAGAGAGAGTGAGTGCAAACATGAGCTGAGGAGGGGCACAGGGAGAGAGGGAGAGAGAGAGAATCCCCAGCGGGCTCTGCACTGTCAGCCCAGAGCCCCATGCAGGGGCTGGAACTCAGGAATGGTGGGATCACGACATGAGCTGAAATCAAGAGTAGGAGTTGAATGGACTGAGCCACCCAGGGGGCCCCCGCTGTTTTTTGCTTTTGTGTGTGTGTGTGTTTTTTTTTTTAAACTCTCACTCTCTTGCTTTCTCTCACAATCTGTCCCACCCACACTCCTTTTCAACTCAGTGAACTGGTCATTACTTACTCATCTTAAGTAAAAAACTCAAGACTTCTCTTGATACAACTCTTTCCTCACCCTGTATATGATCAGCTAACTCTAAAATGCAGTCTGACTGCCTCCGTGCTCAGATGTTACATCAGATGTTACATCCCAGTACATCATCAGATGTTACATCATCAGATCTTACGTCCCAGTAGGTGGGCCTTCCTGTGTCATCCAGTACCACCAGGCCTGCCTTCTCAATGCCTGAAGGTTTGTTCTACTCAAATGTCATTGATGGAAATGGATCAGCCTTCACGTACCCTCACCTAACCGTTTCATGTTTATGTTTCTCCTTGGGGCCCAAAGAGACAGCTATCCTGTTTTTGGTTATGTCTATGTCATTTTACTTTTGCTTTTTATCATTTGCTGTTATTTTGATAATGAATATATTATTACGTAGTGACTAGGTCAGAATGGGACCCTCCAAGTATAAACTCACAAAAAACATCTTGAACAGAAATTTAATGAGAACCTTTGACAATCTACATGTGTTATGAATTGAATTGTGTTCCCCAAAATATGCTGAAGCCCTAACTCCCAGTTTTTTGTGAACGGGACCTTGGAAATAGGCTCTTGGCAGATAGATGATCAAGTTAAGCTGAAGTCATTAGGGTGAGCCCTAATCCAGTATGACCATGTCCCTATAAAAAGGGGATAATTTGACCACATAGACAGATAAGCACATATAGAATGGCATATGAAAAAGAAAGTCGAATGAGGCATCTAAAAGCCAATCATATATCAAAGATTGCTAGAAAACCACCTTAAGCTAGAGGATAGGCATGGAACACATTTTCCCTCACAGACTTCAGAAGGAACTAACTCTACCAACACTTAGATCTCATATTCCAGCCTCCAGAACTGTGAGAAAAGAGCTTGCTGTGTTTAAGCCATCCAGTTTGTGGTACTCTGTTACAGTAGGATTAGAAAACTAATATAGCATCTAAATGTTATGAGAAACCTTCCATATTATTATTTTACACAAGTAAAATTTAATATGTAGACTCAAATCCAAATTCTATGTAACATATTTTCATTCAAAATACTCCGTACACATTTTGGAACTGTATAGGCTCCCTAGAAGAAATAAATATTGATGAAGTATTTATGTGGATACATATTAACATCATTAAGCCACTAGGTACCATGAGCCATTTTGTGATTATGATATTTTTTTAATTGGACTGTCAGAATGCTTCCTATAAACTCTGCATATATTTAAAAAAAAACATATACACCATAAAATGTCCTTTGCATAGAAAATAAAAATGATATGTACAACAGTGAAGTTTTACTGACAAATCACTCAAGGAGCTCTAAATACTACCTTGAGAATACTTTCTGCTTTCTGGAAGATGCTTTGGAGATGATAGGTTAGCATAGCTTTTACCTTGATGTGTCTTCTGCTTCCTCCTTACCTCAATTCTCACTCTAGGCTAAAATAAAAGGACCACAGAAACAGGAAAACAAAAATAGTTTTGATGACATCTGAGAACTCTATCATTTTT
Source organism: Prionailurus viverrinus (assembly GCF_022837055.1). Taxonomy (NCBI): domain Eukaryota; kingdom Metazoa; phylum Chordata; class Mammalia; order Carnivora; family Felidae; genus Prionailurus; species Prionailurus viverrinus. The sequence continues at coordinate 89,005,948 of NC_062572.1, read as the reverse complement.
TTTCGTCCCAGCTGCTTTCTTTAGCCTTCCCGATATCATATCTATAACAGAAAATTGATGTTAAATTTTGTCTTAAGTCTACAGCTCTCTCCTGAAACTGAATGACACAAAGAACCAACCACTTGATAAATCTTTTGCCTCTAGCTTAATTTCTTTCCTGTTACCCCACTCCTTTTTTTTCTGACATAACAAATAAAGCAAAAGCAGAAGATTAAAAAAAAATCTTCCAGAGAAAAATAAAAGGCATTTACCTTGGTTATTAGAAGTAAATTACTATCCTGAATCATAATGTAGAAATATAGGACAGATTTTTATTCCTTTTTATTATTGGTGCTGAATAATTCAGTGGTACCCATTAGCAATATGATAACATGGCAATTTTATATTTAGACTTCCTTGTAGACACCACTGGCAGCTTGCTTTGAACACCTGACAAGTTGACTCTGCACTGACTCAGAAATTATTAAAATTAGTGACCAGGATAAAATGGTAAAACTAAGTTTTACTCTTCTTTAACTAGAAAGATATTCTCCCCAAACACTGTTAATATATTTGGCGTCCTTCTCTTTCTTCTTTTTCTCCTCCTTCTGCTTCTCATTTTTTATTGTTATTATCATGATCTGGGATATGATAATATATATCATATCACTGTGAGCATCACCAATATCATCAAATAAGAGTCAAGAACGTCTCAATTATGTTTAAGAGATAAAATGTGTCTTAACAGCCATTTTTTCTTATAATGTATTTTTTTTCATCTGAAATGGCCATTTTTCCTGTTTAGTTTCTGATTTTTTTAAAGGAAGTATACATTTTTCTTCATACACCTGCACTATAATTCATAAACTGTCAAGCAAATCCTTTTGCACTTTTTAAAAAGCTGTTGCTTTTTCTGGTTGTTTTATTGCAAAGGTACCAAATTTAATCTTGCAGATATTAAATCATTTCCATCTGTCTGACAAAAAGTAAGTTTTCGTCCTAAGTTTTACTGTAAGGTTTTCTGTAACTTACTTTGCCCCCATAAGCAGAGATCTTTTTAAAAAAATGCTAAGTGGAAAATTTATAGGCATACCTCAGCATACCGAGGACTTAATTCCAGACCAACACAATAAAGCAAATATCACAATAAAGCGAGTCAAGTGACTTTGGGTTCCAAGTGCCCATGAAACTTATGTTGACACCATACTGTAGTCTATTATGTGTACAATAGTATTATGGCTAAAAATGTACATACTTTAATTAAAAAAATTATTTTATTGCTAAAAAAGCTAACCATAATCTGAGGTTTCAGCAAGCGCCTGCTGGAGGGTCTTGCCTAGATGCTAATGGCTCCTGACTGGTCAGGATGGTTGTTGTTGAGGGTTAGGGGTGGCTGTGGTAATTTCTTAAAATAAGACAATAATGAAATTTGCTGCATTGATTAACTCTTTTTAAAAAATAATTAACATTTATTTATTTTTGAGAGAGAGACAGAGCTCGAGCAGGGGAGGCACAGAGAGAGAGGGAGACACAGAATCCAAAGCAGGCTCCAGGCTCCGAGCTGTCTGTACACAGCCCCATGTGGTACTCAAAGTCACGAACTATGAGATTGTGATCTGAGCCAATCATGACATGAGCCGAAGTTGGCCACTCAACCAACTGAGCTATCCAGGCGCCCAATTAACTCTTTCTTTTGTGAATGATTTCCCTACAGCATGTGATACTTTTTTATGGTATTTTACTCACAGATCTTCTTTCAAAACTGGAGTCCATCCTCTCAAAACTTGCTGATGCTTCATCAACTAAGTTGATGAGATATTCTAAATCCTTCCTTGTCATCTCAACTGTCTTCACAGCATCTTCAGCAGGAGCAGATGTCATCTCGAAAAATCGCTTTCTCTGCTCTTCTGTAAGAAACAAGTCCTTGGCCATTCAGGTTTGATCATGACCTCAAAGCAATTCAGCTGCATCTTCAGGCTCACTGTTATTTCCTCCACTGAAGTCCTAAACTCCTGAAAGTCATTCATGAGGGATGGAATCAACTTCTTCCAAACTCCTGTTAATGCTGATAGTCTGGCTTCTTCCTATGAATCACGAATGTTCTTATTGGCATCAAGAATGGTGAATCTTTTCCAGAAGGTTTTCAATTGACTTAGACCAGATCCATCAGAGGAATCGTTATCGGTGGCGGCTATATCCCAAATTACTCCTTGATCCATGAGCTGTAGAATGGATGTTGTGTTAGCAGGCATGAAAACAACATTAATCTCACTGTACATCTCCATTGCAACTCTTGGGTGACCAAGTGCTTGTCAATGACGAGTAATATCTTAAAAGGAATTTTATCTTTAAGTGTTGGGTCTCAACAGTGGATTTAAAATACTCAGTAAACCATGTTGGAAACAGATGTGACGTCACCCAGGCTTTGTTTTCCCATTCATAGAGCACAGGCAGAGTGCATCAGCATAATTCTTAAGAGCCCTAGGATTTGCACAATGGTAACTGATCACTGGCGTCAACTTAAAGTCACCAGTCGAATTAGCCCTGAACAAGAGAGTCGGCCTGTCCTTTGAAGCTTTGTGGCCAAGCACTGATTTCTCCTCTCTTGGTACTAAAGTCCTAATGGCGTTTTCTTCCAATATAAAGAAGGTGTTTCATCTACATTTAAAATCTGTCATTTAGTGTAGCCACCTTCATTCATGATCTTAGCTAGGTCTTCTAGACAACTTGCTGTAGGTTCTACATCAGTACTTGCTGCTTCCCCTTGTACATTTTTATGTTACGGAGACAGCTTCTTTCCTTAAACCTCATGACCCAATCTCTCCTAGCTTCAAGCTTTTCTCCTATAGCTTCCACACCTCTCTGAGCCTTCACAGAATTGAAGAGAGTCAAGGCCTCTCACTGAATTAGGCTTTGGCTTAAGGGACCATTGTGGCTGGTTTGGTCTTCTATCCAGACCACTAAAACTTTCTCCATATCAGCAGTAAGGCTATTTCACTTTCTTATCATTTATGTTTCACAGGACTCGCACTCTTAATTTCCTTCAAGAACTTTTCACAACTACACTGTTTGGCACAAGAGCCCTCATTTTTGGCCTATCTCCACTTTTCACACACCTTCCACACTAAGCTTAATCATTTCTAGCTTTTAAGGTGGGATACATGTGATCCTTCCTTTCACTTGAACACTTAGAGACCACTGCGGGGTTATTAACTGGCCTATTTTTCATACTGTGTCTCAGGGAATAGGGAGACTTGAGGAGAGGGAGAGAGATAGGGAGACATTCTATCAATAGAGCAGTTGAGAACACACACAACACTCATCCATTAAGTTTTTTGTCTTCTATGTCTTATATGGGTGCTGTTCATGGTGCCCCAAACAATTACAGATCACAGATCACCATAACAAATATAGTGAAAATTAAAAAGTTTGAAATATTGAAAGAATTAACCAAATGTGACACAAAACCACCAAGTAAGCAAATGCTGCCAGAAAAATGGTGCTGAGAGACTTCCTCTACTCAGGGTAGCCACAGACCTTTAATTTGTAAAAAAATGAAATATCTGTGAAGCACAGGCAATGAAGGGGAATAAAATGAGGTACACCTGTATGTCTTCATATATGGACATATTTCCAAATTTATATAGTGGAAATAAAAAGGAATATAAATTTTACATAAATCTGTATCTGCAATGCATCCGTATTATGCAAGACTGAAATACGTTCACCATATGATCTCTGTCTCTCTCTCTCTCTCTCTGAATAATTGGAATATTAACAATGATTATTTCTGATTTGTGAAATAGTAGAGTTTTAAATTCTCAAATAAATTCACTAGTGTGCTTTTAAACTTTCCACATATGCATTTCTTTTATGCTATTAAAGAATATGTATTATTAAGATTGTGATAGAAGCAAACATTGTATATCCAATGAATTAAAAGTTATAAGGAAAGATTTTCCTAAAAAGCACAATGAATAAGAAGTATGTATTTGCACATAAAGATCAAGAGAAATACAATATTTACTTTCTTATATTACGTTATTTAATGTTCATATTATATTTAACGTGTAATGCCATTCTTAATTTCAAAAATTGCGATTGTTCAAATTTGCAAAAATATTTAGGCATCTTCTGTAAGACCTTTGGGGACTGAACTTAAATCTAAAATTGTTATTATGATTCTACTGTCTTCAAAACCAAGTCAAAACAGCCCAAGAAGCTTGTCTTTTTAAATATTTTTTTTTGTTCTACTTACATTTCTCATCACAAATTAGCATGTTTTCTGTATTTGCTTTTCTCGAATGAAAAGTCCAATTTAATGAGGATTATGTTGTTGATAACAATAATTTTAATAATAATTTTAAGAACTCATGAATCGAGAAGTGTCCTCGAAGTGCTCTTTCAATCTTTATTCTATAAATAAGGAATTTGAAAGGCTTCATTATTTGCATATCATATTATTTTTGGAAGTCTCTTCTTTTTTTCCCCCTAAATTAGTGTGCATCCATGGGAGGCTTTAATTCATCTTTTCAGTATGGAATATAATCAACATATTTCTGATGATTGCAGTGAAAGTGTACATAGAAGAATTTCTTTGAGGCAAAGCAAAAAAAGCCCCAGAATGCTTACCTAGCTATCTTTTATTTTGTTTTCATTTTGACCTAATTACAGAACAGGCTCAAAAGTGTATACTTTATATAATGACCTCGAATCTATTTCAGTTGGTACAAGATTCATGTATGTTTTATTGGTCATACCTGTAACAGATACTATTTCTAAGCAATAGTTGGGCAGCATGTACTATATATACCCCCTAAAACTGAGTATACTGAAATCTTGGGAATACTGATACTATTTCTAAGAATACAGATACTATTTCTAAGCAATAGTTGGGCAGCATGAACTATATACCCCCAAAAACTGAGTATACTGAAATCTCGGGAACACATTTCATAAATGTAAAAAAGCTAAAATACTTTAAAGGCACCTCGGTGGCTCAGTCAGTTGATTTTCCAACTCTTGGTTTCCACCCAGGGCATGACCCCAGGGTCCTGGGATCGAGTCCTGCAATGTGCTCCACCCTGAGTGTGGAGCCTGCTTGAGATTCCCTCTCTCTCCCCTCAGCCCCACCCCAGCTTGTGCCCTCTCTCTCACTCTCTAAAATAAAAAATAAATACAAAATAAAAAGTTAAAGTACTTTCATGCCTCAAGACATGCTGAAATTCTTTGGATTGTTGATCACAATAGTTCCTAGATTATGGACTGAATTCTGCAATACCTAACGGTACAGTCTAATGAAAGTTTAGATGCTTCTTAGAGATAGAGCCTAGAAAGTTCAATGACCCTGAAGAGCAGACCTGAAATATTTGAGCAGCAAGGGGGCCCATGTGGGCAGAGCAGAATAAGCAAGGAGGAAAGTAGTAACAGAAGAGGTTGGATACATGTGAATGGGGGGCGGTTGTGCAGAGCAGAGACGTCCAGTAGAAATGTAAGATGAGGATATGCATAAGTTTAACCTTCTAGTATCCACATTAAATAATCAGGGGTGCCTGGGTGGCGCAGTCGGTTAAGCGTCCGACTTCAGCCAGGTCACGATCTTGCAGTCCGTGAGTTCGAGCCCCGCATCAGGCTCTGGGCTGATGCTCAGAACCTGGAGCCTGTTTCCGATTCTGTGTCTCCTTCTCTCTCTGCCCCTCCCCCGTTCATGCTCTGTCTCTCTCTGTCCCAAAAATAAATAAACGTTGAAAAAAAAAATTAAAAAAAAAATAATCAACACAAAATGCAATTCATTTTAATAATACATTGTATTAATGTAGCAAAAATAAAATCATTTTAACATGTAATCAATTCAAAAAATTCTTAGTGGGATCATACATATATATATGCACATATGCACATACATACGTATATATTTCTACTAAATTTTCAGCACCTTGCCATTTGGACTAGCTGTGTTATACAAAAACATACATTCTTGATCTATATTTTGAGTGAAATGGAAAGCCTGTGAAGACTTTGGGGCAGAGATATGGCGCTCTCTCTCTCTCTCTCTGTCCGTTTCTCTTTCTTAGTACAGTGGTAAAAATAAAACAATGGGTCAAAAAATAAATGAATTCAGTAAAGTCACAAAATACAAACCAGCATACAAAAATAAGTCGTGTTTCTATATACTAAAAACAAACAATTTAAAAAAAAAATTAAGAATGAGATGTCTGGGTGGCTTAGTCAGTTAAATATCCAACTCTTGGTTTCACTCGGGTCATGATCTCTAGGTTGCTGGGTTCAAGCCATACAGGTGGCTTGGGATTTTTCTCTCTCCCTCTCTCTCTGCCTCAAAATAAATAAATAAACTTTAAAAAGAAAATTCAGAAAACACTTCCATTTTTAATAGCATCAAAGAGAATACAATACTTAGGAGTACACTAAGCCAAGGAGTTGAAAGACTTGTACAATGAAAATTATAAAACATTAATAAAAGGAATTAAAGAAGATGCATCAATAGAAAGACATCCTTTCTTCATGGATTAGAAGGATTAATATTTTTAAAAAGCCCATACTATCCAAAGCAATCTACAAATGCAATGTCACTTTCATCAAATTCCCAGTGGCATTTTTTACATAAGTACAAACATAATCCTAAAATTCATATGGAACCACAAAAGACCTCACAGCTAACACAATATTGAGAAAGAATAAAGTCAGAGACATCACACTCCTTGATTTTGAAATATATAAAAAAAGCTTCAGTAATTAAAACGATACCACACAGGCATAAAGACAGACATGTCTTTCCTTTCCTTTCCTTATGGAAGGAAAAGAGAGCCCAGAAACAAACCATCACAATACAGTCAGCAGACCTTTGACAAGGGTGCAAAGAATATACAAGAAAAGGAGAGTTTCTTCAACAAATGGTCTTGGGAAAACTGGATATCCAAAAAAAAGGAAAAAAAAGAAAGGAAGAAAGAAAGAAAGAAAGAAAGAAAGAAAGAGAAAGAAAGAAAGAAAAAAGAAAAGAAAAGAAATCAGATCCCTACCTTTCACTATCCACAAAAAATCAACTGAAAATAGATTAAGGACTTAAATAGTAGGCATTAAACTATAAAACTTCTAGAAAAAAACAGAGGGAAAAGCTTGACATCTACTCTTTTAAGGTAAAAACTTAAAATCACAGGTTTGCGTGGAAATTTTGCACATGTGTGTTGTGTTTATTTTGCAGTTAGAATACAACACTGTTAGAAGGATTCCAGAATGAGCTGACCCTGGAAATCAACCTCCTGTTTAAATCCTACCCCATTCGTTTACCCCTCTGTACCTAGTAATTACCTCACAGGCCATGCTTGATAAAGGTCAGTTACCATTATAATTCCTTTTTAAGACAGAGAAATTTTTTTCTTACTTTGGAAACCACTTGAAAAGTTTGACCTCTAAGATAAGAGCAAGACTTTAGGAACTCTAATACAAAGCCTGTTTTTTTTTTCAATACATGTATAATAGAATGATAATAAATAGGGTGAAGACACAAATCCTATGTATGTTTGTTAGAAAGGCTTTTTCTGAAAAGATACAATTTATGGTAAACTTGAAACCAGAAGTGGTTTAAGCTATGGGAAGATTTTCTAGGAGTAAATTTTCAATTAGAAAGAATACTATGTGTAACAGCCTAGTTAGAAAAAGCTTGACGTTTTTCACGTCTTATGACTCACAATATCTCTGGAAGTGGAAATCATGGTGCCAAATGTATAAATGAGATAAATTTGCAAATTTTCCAAAAAATTCATTTAAATGCTATATTTTTCTAACATAAGTCTATCTAGTTTAAATAATAATACTTTATGCCTATCCATTTATTTATCAGTAAATGTTAAACACTGTAAGGCATCTTCAATTTCAGAAAAGTGAATATATGATTGTTGGTTTGTTTATTTGTTTTCAAGTAGGCTTCATGCCCAGTACAGAGCCCAACACAGGGCTCAAACTCACAGCTCTGAGATAAAGATCTGAGCTGTGGGGTGCCTAGGTGACTCACTTGGTTAAGCATCTGACTCTTAATCTCAGCTCAGATCATGATGCTGAATCATGATCTCAGGGTTGTGAGTTCAAGCCCTACATTGGGCTACATGCTCGGCATGGAGCTTACTTAAAAAAAAAAAAAATCAAAACAAAAAAAAACTCTTGAGCTGAGATCAAGAGTTGGATGATTAACCCACTAAGCCACACAGGTACTCCTAATTTTGAAAAAAAAATTATTATATAAATTAGACCATACAATAATTGATTATTTTTGTATCTAAGAGAGAAATATTAGTATTTGTATTTTCTAGCTTTTGATAGGATTTTAGAACTTTCCCAGTGAAAAAGAATGTAAGAGCTTATACAACCAGACATGACTTATAAAAATCCATATTATAAATATCCCATACATATTTAAATGGAGCTAAATAAATTATATGTTAGCATACAAACAAATAAAACATTGAAGATGAGACTAACATTATTTTAATTTCTTGAAAAATATATTAATTCCAATCAACATCTGTCAATCAAAATATATAAGGTGCCTTCTAAAAACTGATTTTTACTCTCATATTCTTCACATTCAAAGATCTGTACAGGATTTAAAAATAGGGGCCCAAAGTAGAGAGTCAACTGGTGAGTATCTAAAGGTACAAATGTAAAAAGTCAAGAAACAAAAAAGTCATTTTCTGAAGATAATGAACCTAGAAAAATTCAAGAAAAGAAATGGAAACTTTTAAAACTACATATGCCATAAAGTGTAAGGATATATAACAAATGTCAAAGGTATTTTTCCCCGCATTGTAACATAAAAAAAATCTTTAAATAAAATATGAAAAATATTCCTTAAAATTACAATAGATTGGGAATTCTATTCATTTGTAAAACGCACTGGAATCTCAAAATACTAGAAATTTTAATCGCCAGCTTTATACCGCATCATTTTGTCCCCCAACAAAAACAAGATGTAGATTGTAAACTTAAAGTAAAAACTTAAAATTTTGCAAGTTAAAACTGTATCTATTCATACAGCAAACTTAAGTGTATAGATTATAATTTATATATATATTTATACATAACACCAATTCCTGGAATAAGAGAGCTAACTACGGAACAGAATTTATTTAAATCAACTTTAATAAATTTATGAAGCATTAAAATAAACAAATCTGTCATCAGAAGACAACCTCTAGCAACACAAGCCACAGAACGAGAGAAGATATTTGCTACGTATACAATCAAGAAGACTGGCATCTAGACTATTTAAAGAACTCCTAATAACCAAAAACAAAATGACAGCCTCGGAGAAATATAGGCAAATATTTAGACACCTACTTCACAAAAGAAGAAATCCAAATGATGATACATTATGAACAAATGCTCAGTTCTCTGAGAATCACAGTGGTGAATCCTTATGTATCTTTGCACACCCAGTAAATCGGCAAAATTGAGACTGAATAAAAAGGAAGTATATTTGATTTGTGAAGAATTCGTATATATTGCTGACGGAATGCAACTTAGTACAACCACTTCAGAAAATCATTTTAAATAAGAACAAAGATATATATATAACCTGTAATCAATCTACTTTGTTTACAGATACATACATTAGAAAAATTCATGTAAAGAAGCATCAGGGTATGATCTCCATTGCTGCATGATTTGTAAAGGCCCCATATTGGTAGTTATTAAAATGTTCACCAAACCTAGACTGGATAGATTTTGCTATATTCAGACAGTAGAATCCTATATTGCAAATGTTAAGTTCGTTAATAATACAGAATGCTTACTGAGTGCTTTCTCAGTGTAAGGTATCCTACTAAGGACTTGCATTTATTTGCTCATTCGAATGTTACAGTAAGTATCAAAGGTAAGCACATTATCCCCATTTGACACATGATCCAAATCAAGGTACACAGTGCTTAAGCAACTTTCTGAAGGTTGCAAAACTAACAAATATGATCCAAATGCAGGAAATCTAAAATGCGGGAAATCTAACTTTAGATCTCTTGCTTTTAATTGCTATGGCTTACAGCTTAATTGCATGCACATGTGTAATGAGACTGGGCCTCTCTGATTAAGGGTGTACCAATCAGTGTACCTTTTCTGGATTAAAATTTGACTGTGTTAAAAAATTTTAAAGTGTGCATGCCATCTAACATAACAAGCCTTGTCTGAAAAAAAACAGGCATAACAAATATTCAGAGCTACAGTTTAATGTTTGCTTTTTGCAGAAGGAATGAGTATATGTCTTTTCTAGAATAAATATAGTGATGGGTTGTGGGCACTCAGGGAAGCTGTAATCACTGGATTCAACATATTTTCACAAGAAACAAATAATCTTAGATAAGGGCATATGACTTATAGTATGTGCTACATTGTAATACCTCGTGTAGCGAAGCCTTCTATAATAGACTGTGGGATAAATGGATATGTATATAGGGGATGGAAGAAAATAATTTGATTAGTGACAGGTGATTATCTCCAATTCCAACATTTTATCATTAATAATAATAATAAATGAATATCCATTCAGAGGGTCTGGCCTTGGCATTTTTGATATTTTATCGGATATTTCTTCAGAAATGAATCACATGCACGTCAAATTTAGGGTTTACAAATTTGAAGAGAGTGTGAAAATTCTAGATGATAAAAATCCAAATTCGAAAATATTCTTACAGGATGGATAAAGCTGAAACTGATGCGAAGACAATTAAGAAGAATTAACGTCTGGTCTCTACTTATATTCCATCCCTACTGCTACCACATCCCATTGTCCCACAAAAGAAAATAAGTGTCTGTGTCAAATGGAATTCATCTTCTTGTGAAAAAAAAAAATATATATCAGACGTTTTTGCTGACATGGTCCAATGAGCCAATAAAATTATCTATCACTGCCAATCTTTAATGTTGCTTTCAACATATTTTTGGAGTGTCTTCATCCAGTCCTATGGCTTCAACTTTTATCACATGTGGATACCTCCCACATATAGCCTGCAACTGTATTTTATTTTCAGGCCCCAGCACACAAGTGTCTAAGGATTACAGTGGGATTTATTTCCGTTACAATAAATACAAAGTGTCTGTCCAAATAGTGTGTACTAATCTGCCCCCTCTTTAATTTCTACTCATGATTATAGTATCATTTTATCATATATGCTACAAACTTAATCAGTTTTATATTCCCAATTTCCCTTCCCTTTCATACCATCCATCACTAAATGCTAAACAGCCTCTTTTAAACCCACTCTTCCTCTTCATCTCACATTAATTTAGCCCCTCAGAGACTCCTAGTGTTCCTGCCTCCAACAGCCCCCATGTTCAACCTAGTCTGGAAGCCATCATGGCAGTGAACTTTCAGCAATATAAAATCTAAGGATGACAGTTCCTGATGAACATATTTTTACCTTCTGGTCCATTCTCCCTCCTGCCATTGACCTCAGATTGACTTTAATTGACATCCCCCAAGGGATTACCTCAGCTGCAGAGAGACAGCTCACAAAATCATCCCCTTCCTAGAATGTCCTAAATCCGATAAAAGGTCCTATCAGCTCATCTGGGGACAATTCTAAGGGATCAATTGATACCCAGAGCCCATATGGCTGGTCAAGATGTAGAACCCACATCACATCTTGTCTTCTCCCACTGACCATTCTTGCTTCCCTTCTCTTGCACAGCCATGATCCCAAGGGTCCTCCCTAATATTATCTTGCACACGATAAATGTGTTTCTGAGCCTGCTTCCACTGTGGCAGTATAGGCTTGCCATAATGGGTGTGGCACTTTCAAAATTCTCTGCAATGGTCATTCCAACTTGCTGTGTGTTTGTTATCAGGGTCTCATATGAGGAAGTAGGTTAACAAACAGGAATACATTTTCCACAAAATTAGCATCATGCTAAACCAAGACACGAATCCTAGAGAAAAGGAAACCAAAACAGCTGTCCTGAATACTGGAAAACTTATTATGGACAAAGGTAATAGCCAACTGGCTAGTCAGGAGACATATAAACCCTATCAATTATGTTAACAGGTAGAATTTAACTTAAAGGATAGTCAATTATGCACAAAAATATGCTAACGAGGGGACTAAGAAGGAAAAAAGAGATTAAGGGAACAGGATGGGAACAAAGCAGAAAACAGCTACCACACCTAGAGTAAGTGTGAAATTGCTAAACTTAGATGCTCAGACGAGAGGCATCAAGGGGCTCACAGGAAGCTCTGAGAAGATGGCTGTTCGGCTGATCCTGGAGGCTCTGCGGAGGAAGGGAAGCAAGGGGGCTGAGGAGGCCTCGCCAGTGACCTCCTGGTAGTACTGATGTCTCTTGAGCGCTGAAAAGCCCGGCTCTGGGAGTGTGCAGACATTGTGGAGTGGGTTCAGATGCCCCCGCGTGAACCTCTGCTGCCCCCATGGAAGGGAAGCACTGGTTGGTGCCCGCAAGAAAACGCCAGCGAGGGCAAATAGCTGGAAGCAATTTCCTTTTCTGCCTTGGTTTGCCGTCACCCTTCACCGAACCCTAGCCCCGACTGGCAATGCAGAAGTCTGGTGTCACAAAACCACATTTACGAGGGTGGCTTTGAAGCCAGGAGAATAGCTGATTAATTGTGGGCTCCCAGGAAAAAGGGCAAGATGTTCCAGAAATGCAGCCAAAACCAAAACAAAGCAAAACAAAGCAAAACAAAACAAAACAAAACAAAACAAAGCAAAACAAAACAAAACTCGTTTGGAGGGAAGAACATCTATTCCCCTTTCTTCATGCTTCATCCATGAAAAGAAGTTGAGCTACAGCTCCATTCTTCATCTTTCAACCACCCTTCCCTTGGGGAAGAACCATCACTTCTCCGGCAGGTGGGTTTCAGAGAAGGAATGGAGCACAGTTGACCCAACCATCCCCGGAGTCTCATGGTACGTGTGTCCTTTGGATGCATCCTCAGCTAACTCATGAGGGAAAGTCACCAGAATGGGCCACTCCTCTGCAGGGGAAGGCAGAGTCTGTGTGGATCTCCTAGGACTCAGGGAACGAGTTTAATTCAGTGGAAGAATTCTTAGAACAACTGTGTGATTGCATCAGAGTCAAGCCATATCCTGCAATCTAGTTTCACCTTTAACACGGCTAATATTTTGAGTTTGTCAGACTCTGTCTCGTATCCCAACTGGCTCAGAGCTCAGATCGGAAGAGGGGAGACCAAGATGTTATTTGCTGGTCTTTTAAATGTCCATACTTATTAATAACTAGATGTTTCCAAATTTTGAATTACCATGGATGCCAAGAACTCCTTTTTCTTTGAAGTGCTCCTATGAACTTACCTAAATCAGGTTTTGATTTGTAGAGTTCCCCCCCCCACCCCCCCGGAAAGTTTCTATGCCTCAAACCAGATTCAGGTACATTGCACCTACGGTCTACCCAAAGAACGAAAATGCCATAGTGAAATCATATACAATCCTCAGGAAGTGGAAATCTGGAATTTTTGACAAAGTAAACTACAGAGAAAAACATGCAAATATATAATGAAATTGGTTTACCTCTCTGCTACAAAAAACTATCTTCAGAGTTCTACCAACCTCTCAAAATGTACCCACAGTGTTTTCGCAATTAGATGGTATTTCAAAATTTCAAAACACACATTTGTAATGAATGGATATTCAAACTAACAGTAGCTAAAAGGATAGTGAACAAAAGGTGAGTGGATATGAAGTACGTTCGCTTTAGTGAGTAATGTTCTGCTACCCTACTTTGGGTTTGACTGTTTCTTGGTCGTTGATATTGATTAGTAAGATTAACATGATTAAATCTCTGTATGCTTCTCTCAACACTAACCCTATAAAGAGATTAAAGATTTTTGTAATCTCAGACGTGAATCACTGAATTACACTATATTCATTTCCACCCTGAAAGTGCAACAAAGTGATCAGATATCAGTGATCTCAAAGCAACTGAAAATATTAGATAATTAAGCCTTGCCTCTGAACCATATGAATACTCTCTGTCTCATTTTTGTGAATTATGTCGGGCAGAAAAATGAGGAATTTAACACAATCTATTTAAAAATACAAAAATAATAGGAATTTTAATGCAATTAAATTTCTATAGCCCTGCTAGGCTTCCCCCTCTTGTGTTTTTATGCATGAAGCTATTATTTCCATTCCAGTGACAGACATGAGTCCAAGCAGTAAATGGAACATCCCTCTTTTATTAGAGCATCTTTGTTATTATAAGTAAAATTGAGCTGGTTCTCATTCAAATCTTCTGTGTCTATGAAACAAGGTTTAGTCATGCATTAAATGAAGGTTTCAAATAACATTATGCTGGGAATTTGTTACATGTTAAACACCAATAGTTTTCTTTCAATATGTTTATTGGCATAACAGTATCTGCAATAATAAAATATAATAACATTTTATAATGCTTCATTCATACCAATAGCTCCCTCAGCCAGCAGCTCTTCCAATGGTGAGTATAAAATTAATAAAGAGAATGAATGTGTGGAAGTGTCATATAAAAGATGTGAAAGGCTGAAAATATTAAGCAATAAGGTATATGCCAGATATGATTCCTTTGGCATCAGGACCACTGTTTTAAATGTAGCTTTGGGAAAATGAATTTTCAAGGATTTGGAAACAGCTACGTGCAGGTGACACAGAGGAACGAAAAAAAGAGGAAAAGTACAAACAAAAGATGTGACTTGCCCTTTCAGATGCAATAGACAGAAGTTGCTTAGATAATATGATCTGAAGGCTTCTCTGCCCAAATGTAAAACTGCAGGGTGTACCCAAAGATGAATCCCTTTGGGCCCCCAGAAGTCTCTGGGGAATTTCCATGATCTCCAAGAGAGAAGCAATCATAATTGATGACACAGTGAGAAGAATCAACTCATAAGAGATTGAAAGCAAAGTCACTCTAAAAGGTACACACAGGAAATGCCTGAATGGGTAATTGGTAAAAGCATCAACAAAGGGAGAAGAGGAAGCAAATGAACAGACCAGTTAGTAAAAAATGAGCTTCATAATTATACCCAGATCTAGATGTTTAGAATAATATTAACTATAGCTATAACTACCAAATGACATAATAGCATTGTAAAAAGCTTAAAGTATATTCTCTTCTTAAACTGTTTTACAGTTACTGTAACTGATTTTTTTTTATACAATTAACTGACCTCACAGCTGTGCTGGTAACAGTGTAGCCCCTGGTTTGGTCTGAGCAATTACTGTAAAGCTAGATCTAGTTATTTGCAAAATTCTATTTTCAATTTTCTCTGGAGGGAATAAGGCTTTTTGAAAGCTTGAGTTTTTCAGTTGCTAATAAGAAGTCTCATATTCAATAATACTGTAGTAGGGATGTTATATTTGCTAAATTCTAGGAATATCTGCATTCACATACACAGATTCATTGTTTTCCTTTTGAACTTACTTATCTGATGTAGGGGTTATGGCAGTTCAGTTGAAAAGGAGGATAAAAGAACAGTTACCATAAAACAGCCCAATGCTCCCCAGAGTCAGCAGAGAAAAAAAATGGAGACAGAGAAAGAGAAACAATTTGCTAAACTGATCATAGAATGATTTACCAGTCAATTAGAGAACACTTTACTGCAATGCAAAGGGATTTCAAACACAGATGAATAACACCAAGATTGTTTTATTTGCATTGCAAAAAAAAAAAAAAAAGATCAGTTTTCTATAAGGAGTTTCATAATTTTGTAATTTTCTACAGCCTGAATTTTTATTTTGACACAAGGGCCATGTTCATCTGAAGACAGTCACTCAGGTACTTTCCAAGTGCGCCACTGAGAAATTGAAATTAGAAATAATATATTGCCAGATGCTACAGTCTGAGGAGCCTTGTAAAAAGTAGTACTCAAGTGTCACTTTGAACAACACCTGTTAGACATTGCATGTGAAATGAAATGCTATTTGAACTTGTAAGCATGATTTCGGATTTACTATAATTCACGACTGTTACACATAGGAGCTTTTATAGTAAGCTAAAGACATCAGTTTCTGATGCTCACTTTGTAGAAAAAGTGACTCATGATACCTACTGATAACATTTTGTTGGTCTCGAAATATGCCGAGTAAGTCCCTCTTGTTAGGGTTCTGTTCTAGAAGTTTGATGCATGAGAATCTGGAAATGAATAATCTTTTAAAAATATTTGACTTGGGGGCACCCGGGTAGCTCAGTTGGTTAAGGGTCTGACTCTTGATTTCAGTTCAGGTGATGATCTCACAGTTCATGAGTTCAAGCCCCACATCAGGCTCTGTGCTGTCACTGTGGAGCCTACTTGGGATTCTCTCTCTCTCTCTCTCTCTCTCTCTCTCTCTCTCTCCCCCCCTTCTCCTACATGTGCTCTCTGTCTCAAAATCAATAAATAAACTTAAAAAAAAGATATCTTAAATATTTAATTTTATTATGTTTTAGTGCTGAAATCTTAGAAAACAGTAGGGCATTTTGATCTATTACCAATAATATGCTGTGTCATTTATGACTATATAGCCATACAGTTCCATTTAAGTAAGAACATAGGAAACACTTATGATTTTTATATCATACAAATTATATATGTATATATAGATATAGATATAGATATAGATATAGATATAGATATAGATAGATATAGATAGATATATATAGAGAGAGAGTCAGTCAATCTAATTTTAGTAGCAAACTCAGTTTTCACTAGGTCAGTTTTTGAGGTTAAAGATGAAAGTATCTTGGGGTGCTTGACTGGCTCAGTCAGTGGAGCATGCAACTTTTTTTTACATTTTTTAATTTATTTTTGAGGGACAGAGAGAGAGAGAGAGAGAGAGAGCTCACGCTGGGGAGCAGCAGAGAGAGAGGAAGACACAGAATCCAAAGCAGGGTCCAGGCTCTGAGCTGTCAGCACAGAGCCCGATGCGGGGCTTGAACTCGCAGACCGTGAGACCATGACCCGAGCTGAAGTCAGACGCTCAACCGGCTGAGCCACCCAGGCGCCCCTCAATTCTTTTTCCAACATTCCCTTTGTCTTCTTTTTCTGACCCCTTGACTCTCCCCTAAGGTGTGATCCCTGCACCTAAGAAACATGTATTTCCAGGCTCAGGAGTCACTTGTTTGGGTTTGTGGTATGTGTCCACCTCACTCCACTTTGATGCTTCAAACCGTGCTCTTTCCCTCTTCCTTCAAACCATCTAGTTTTTATTTTGTGCTATAAAATCGTATCACCTACTATTCTTTCTTAAAAGCATCTACCTCACCCTTCAACACTATCCTACAATCAACACAGATCTGATTTTCTGGCTCCATTTATTTTTGTCTAGCTCTACTCCTTCTTCACTTGTAGTTATTTCAATATCGATCCATCAATACTCCAACATCACCATCCCTCAGATGGTTGATGTGTCATCCATTGAACTTCACCATTCCCCTGCCTCCGGTGGCATGCCCTAGACCTTGGTCATTTCTGAAAGCCGTATCTCATCCACAATTACAATGTCATGTCTCCCTCCCTGTGACCCCCCTTTTCCAATTTTTCCAGGGGACCGCCTCTTACTTTCACTTCCACATGCTTTCAGGTGACACCTGCAGTCCATTTATTCCGCCATCTTTTCTCAGCTCCCCTTCAGTCTTGTGACTAGGCTTTCCTTCAGGCCAGTGTAGACACCAAGTTCACCAACTCAGTTACTGTGGTGCACGCATTCTGCACTCTCTTCCTTGCCAATTCTGCCATCCTATTTGCCTGGCAAGGCAATCACCCTAGGTGGGACTAATGTTTCTCCAACTCTTTCACTAAAACAGCACAGTGGAACATGTCTACGGAAAAATACACAGAAAAGTACAGCACCACCTTGAATCCGTGAGTCTAACTTCCTGTGTTGAGCTCTCTCCATTCACAGAAGAGCTCTTCATATCTTTTCTCTGTTCAGGACTTCAAGATCTCTGCTCCTGGCATTCTCAGCCTTGTATTTCATGTAAAAAATAAAAATTATCAGGAATGGACCAAGCCACGTTTCTAGCACACACATACTCATCTAACCGCACCTTTGCCTTTACTTTTTGATTGAGAAATGTGGTCCCCCTGTCTATAGAATCATAACCCTCCCACCTGTGTACTAAACTCTGTCTCATCCTGCCTCAGGAGGGCCTTTCTCTAAGAACGGTCCCCCCTCTATCGTATCAAAGAGCTATGCTACTCAAGAGTGGTCTCCTTGCCCACATTCCCTTTCCTCCTCTTCTCTCTCGAACCCTGCTCAGTCGGGTTTCCACCCTCATCGTTCCACTGAAGTTGGTCTTCTCAAAGTCATCAGGGGCCTAAACTGCTAAATATAGTGGCCAGTCCTGGGCCTCATTTCATTATATCCCTGAAGGCATTTCAATGAATTAGTCAGCTGTATTTTTCTTCCTAGAAACACTTTCCTCACTTGCATTCTAAATACAAGATTTTCCCAATTCTGTTCTCTCTGTGCTTTTTTTCTTCCCACCTCCTCAGCTTCCCTTGGTATCCGTACCCTCATCTCTGCACATCTGAAGTTAGAGAAGTAGGTCAGTCCATGCTCATTTTCTTTAGTTTCTCTACACTTATACTGTTGCTGCTGAGCTCATCTCTTACCATCAGTTTAAAGGCCCTGAAGGCTCTCAAATTATGATTCCAGTTGAAACTTAACTGGACTCTGTATTTTGTATTTACTCTCAACATCACATCTTGGGTATATGACAGATCTTCCAAAGTTTTCATATTCTCGATCTACTGTGCCAACTTTTTCTTTTGCTTTTTAATTTTCTCCATCTCTATGAAGGACTACTCCACTTCGATAATTGCTCAGGTGAAAAAAACTTTACCTCTGAAGAATCCTTTCTGTTACTATCTACATCCTGTCCATATGAAGTTCAGTTTCCATAATATTTGCAGATCTTCATCATTTTGCACCATCGCTCACAATCAATATTTTTCATTTTGACGGTTTCAAATGCCTTCCAAATGGTCTCCTTGCTTCTGCCTGCCTTTTCTCCCTGTCCCCCACGCCCCCAGGTTACTCTATACACATGAGCCAGAGGGATTCTTTAAAAATGTAGAATTTGGGGGACGGGGAGTGGATCTAGATGGCCCAGTTTGTGAAGCCTCCGACTTCGTCTCAGGTCATGGTTTCATGGTTCTTGAGTTTGAGCCCCACATGGGGCTCTGTGCTGACAGCTCAGAGCCTGGTGCCTGCTTTAGATTCTGTGTGTGTGTGTCTCTCTCTGTCCCTCCCTCACCCACACACTCTCTCTCTCAAGAAAAATAAATAAAACATTAAATTTTTTACATGTGAAATTGGGGTGCCTGGGTAGCTCAGTTGGTTGAGCACCTGACACTTGATTTCAGCTCAGGTCATGATCTCACGGTGTGTGGGGTTGTGCCCCGCGACAGGCCCTGTGCTGACAGTGCAGAGCCTGCAAAGATGAGTCCATTGCAACGTTCTTCCAAAGGCTCCAGTAGTCTGGCCTTCTACCTCTCTCTCCTCCCCACTCTGCCCCTGCCATGCTGGCCTGGGTTGTACATTCACTGTATGGGGTGTGCCCTTCTCACCGATGGCTGCCGGGCTCACTCCCTCATTTCCTTTAGTTTTCTGCTCAAATAACATCTGTAATAAGACCTTTCTTAATCTCTAATTCAAGTTTAAATCACCAATCTCTTACTACTAGACTCAAGGATAACCATTTCTTTTCCTGATGTATTACTGGCATCGCATCTTGAGAAGCACACATTTTACTTGTTTAATTATTTTCTGTTATTCGTTCTCCACATTTCCCTTAGCCGGTAGCACAGACCTCCTACAAAAAGAGAATTTTGTGCTTTGGTTTAACTCTTACGTCCCCAGGGCTTAGAAAAATGCAAGGCACTCAGTAAAAATTTGATAACTAAACATTTCATTTCGGGATTTTTGTGACATAACACTAATTTGGCTTCCCACTTTGATATAATATTGTTATTCTAGACAAGGTTAAAATTCCAGTCTTTTTAAATGTTTATTGAGTGGTAGATACTTTTGCTGGTTTTTTTTCCTTTTGCCTGAAAGAAACACTAACCCCCCTCCTTTGCCTTATTTCTAATTGATACATTTCTTCCTATCTCTCATATTTTATCTTCTTCATAAATACTTGTTTCCTTCCACTAAATTTAACTACTAACTTTCAAAATTTTAATATTTTCTACAGTATTTTAGGGTATTTATATAGCATAATCCCTTTTGCATCTTTTTTTTTCCTGACCCTTCCTAAAGTGACTATTTAGGACAATATATTTATTATAAACTATCTTTATACATTTTAATGTATACTCATTGATTTAAAAGCATACACTCTAGATGCTTTTAGAATTAGGCACTTCCAGAACTTAGGCAATAATCTACATCAGGTACTGGTGAATGAATAATATATAGGAAAGACAAATATATAACTCTCTCTCAAGGATGCAAACTGACATGTAGAGTAATAAATAATTTTATTTATTTCATGGCACAAAGGAGGAGGTAGTAAATTTTCTCCATTGGGCTATCTCATCTATCTTTATGATTTAAAGAGAATGATTCTACATGAAATGTAAAAGTTCTCCATCTTTCACTTATAGTTCCTTTGAATTGTTAATTCCAACCTATTTTTAAAGCAAAAATCATCATCAATAACAATAAACAAATATTACTAATACATTTATGCACAATTTTATATATTCCTTTATCTAATATTAACAGCCAATTTAGTAAATAATTTCATAACTATTGAGCTCTGTTCAGTATTTAAAAAAACAAAGAAAAGTCTCCAGTTTTAGTAACAGCTCATATCAATTTTCGGTGTATTTCCAGCATTGCACAACTTCTTTCTCACCTATAGGTAATGTTAAAATAGGATGAATCACAGCAGTTCTCATACATGAGTGTCCTAAAAGTCAAGATGTAGGTTTTTAATTTAAATTTGGGTGCTGGATTTCTTATGTAAACCCCTTGCTAAAAAAATTTAACCATATTGAGAAAGTGAAAAAACAGTATGGAATTATCCGACAAGGATTCACAATGAGCACTGGAGATGCAACATAAAGTCTTGGAAAAACAATACAGTAATCAAAGAAAAATGTGAATTTTTCTGTGTTGTCTAGTATTCACTCGAAGGCCTCAATACCACTTTTACTGCCTGACATTCCATGTCCCAATCTATAAAACCCAAAAACAGCACCAAGTGGAGAGTACTTTTGATGATTAAGTAAAAAAATGAAATACAGCTCATCACTTCAGGTGTTGAACAAAAGGTTTGCTATTTTCACCTGAATTCTGATGAAACAAAATGTAGTCACATCATTGGGGCACTTGGGTGGCTCAGTCAGTTAAGTATTGAAATCTTAAGTTCTGCTCAGGTCACGATCTTACGTTTCCTGGGTCCAAGCCCTGCAACACAATGGGCTCTAAGCTGACAGGACACAGCCTCCTTGGGATTCTCTGTATCCCTCTCTCTGCCCCTCTCCCATGTGCATATTCTCTCCCACTCTCAAAATAAATATATAAACTTTAGAAAAGTACATATATGTATACATATATATATACACACACACATATATATGTACACATATACATACATAGTACTCCTAAAAGTATAGTTACATCATTTATATATATAAAGTATATAGTATATATATATAGTTACATCATAAATGTATATATACACACACACACATATATATATACATACATATATATGTGTGTGTATATATGTGTGTTTATATACTATATATATACACTATTATACTATATATACTATATACATGCTATATATATACTATATGTAACTATACATATATGTGTGTGTGTATATATACACACACATATATGTATAGTTACATCATAGAATGCATATATATACATACATATACATATGTATGTATATATGTATATATGTACATATGTATATGTATGCATGTATATATGTATATACACACACACATATATATAACTATATGTGTATATATATACACACACACATATATGTATAGTTACATCATAGAATGTGTATACACACACACATATATATAACTATATGTGTATATATACACACACACACACACATATATGTATAGTTACATCATAGAATGTGTATATATATACACACATATACATATGTACATATATATGTGTATACGTACATATGTATATGTATGCATGTATATATGTATATACACACATATATATAACTATACTATAGTATATATATACTATATATATACTATATATATAGTATATATATACTATATATATACTATATATAGTATATATATACTATACTATATATACTATACTATTATACTATATATATATTACTATACTATATATACTATATATATACTACTATATATATATACACATACACATATATATATAATTATATCATAGAATGTATACATACATGCATATATATGTATGTATATATGTATATACATACATATATGTGTGTGTATATATACACACACACATATATACACACATATATATGTATGTATACTATATACTATATATAGTATACTACTATACTACTATATATATATACACACACACACTACACTATGTATACTATATATAACTATGTGAGTGTGTATATATATATATATATACACATATATACATATACACACACACACATATATATATAACTATACTATATTTATACTCTCAATATATACTATACTATATATACTTTATGTACATATATATACTATATAATATATGTGTATATATACTATATAGCCATATACATGTATGTGTACACACATATATAGTTATATCATAGAATGTATATATATACACACATATATGTATATAGTTATATATATTATATATATACTATACTATATGTACTATACTACTATATATACATATATACTACTACACTATACTATATATATATATACTATATATAACTATGTGTGTGTATATATATATAGTATATATAGTATAGTATAGTATAGTATATACTATACACACACACACACACACACACACACATATAGTACATCATAGAATGCCCCCCACACCCTGCAACTTCTCAGACCTCACTTTTACCTTGGCTACCAATTTGTGTCAGGAATTCTAGACACTCATCAATATCCAGGTCCTCCTCTTCCATTCCTAAATTTATTTTGCAAGGAGGATTATTATGTAACTAGATCCGTTCAGTCAAATATGAAGGAGAAATCTCTGGCTTTTCTCCAATGAAGAGACCAACAGCTTCAATGACCATTTTGTTCATTCCAGGTTAACGCTGGTGTTGTAACCAAAGAACCACAAAACTGAAGCAATGTGCTTCCTTGAGATAGTGTTTAGCACAAAGACTCACCCTCTACACTGATGGCAATATGACTAATAAATCTTTGCTTTGCTACGTCACTGAGATTTTTTTTTATCGTTACAGAAATTAGCATTAAGTACTCTGGCTAACACAGTAGTTAAGATGTTTATTCATGCAGACCTAACATTAGATGGATTTGACATAGGCAAAAATAACTCATTCTATTTTGATGCCCATAATTGAGATTCTTCTCTAGAAAAAATCTTATAGTTATAGTCTTACATGCTGAAATTTAAGAAACTCTCTAGTTAATTGTAACTGTGATAAGAATGGAAATAAAAGTTATAAATATAAAGAAACCAAGGGCAAATAATGAGCTGTTAACTGTGAAAAACTATACTTTTAAAGAAGGTACTATTTGAATAAGTTAACTTTTCCAAAGCAAAAAAAAAAAAAAAAAAAAAAAAGAAAGAAAAAAGAAAAAAAAAAAAGAAAACCTCAAAATATGAATGTGCTGACAACTGTTTGGCTAAAAATCCAAAATACCAGATTCTGTGAAGCAACAGACTTACCCACAAATTGCAAAGTACACAGAGAAGACACTAATTGCAGTAACCACTCTTTAAACAATCATGTAGAAACGTATCAGCAGATAAGCTGTCAAAGAAGTTCCATTTAAGGTTTTCAAGAAAACACCACAAAAAAAAGCTTTTGTTCCAAGGAAGTGGGAGATGTAGACTCTGTCTAATTATTTTCAGTGTACTGGCTGCTTATTGAAGGAAAATATTTATTTAGAGAACAGGTGAGATTTGCACTATTTAAATGCTCAAATTTTGTGTTTTTAACTCTCATTTCAGTAGTTTATGGGCACACAAACAGGAATCTAAAAAGGAGAGTGCCAACAATTTTAATTTCAAATGCAGACTCGTGGAACTGCAGTGAACACGTACTGTTCTCTCAGTTCCCATATTGCACAGCCCATCATTTCCCCATTTCAGAGACATCCTGGCAGGCACAGGTGATGAACCAGATGACAGGTAATTGACATTTGCATAAAATAAAAGTGACTAGAAGTGTCATACAAGTCATTCAATGCAGATTTTTAAGAATGGCAACAGAATAACAAATGGGAAATGACTTACAAGTCTCTGTGTAATTAAAATTGTATGATACGATATAGAAAATAAAACTGCTAGATGCTGATAATCCTGTATCTTTAAGAATCTGATTTTAAGAAGAAAACAACATACGGTCCTCTGCTTTCAGTTAAGATCTAGAAATCACAAGAGGTTGCCCCGCTTACCCTAAGAAGCAGAATGAGATGGATAAGTTACAAAATCATACCAGCTTTTTCCAGCCATCACAGAGCTGAGGATAACAAGAAGTATAATAAAACCAAATTCCAGAAAATCTGAAGGCTTTGTGAGGAGATAAGAGACCATACCTACTTTCTTTTTTGAAATGGCAGGAGTGGGAAAATGTTCTCAAGAGAGAGGTAAAGTTAAAGTATCTTAAGTCTTAATGAATTTGCACTAGCCAGGTGTCGGTTGATACGGCAGATTAGAATCCTGAGGAGTTACAGTCAAAGACTGAGTCTCTTCAATCCGCCATTTTCCCCATGCATCCTCAACCAAGGGAACACACAACCTCCCCAGGCTGGGGCCAGTCAGAAGGGCGGTACCCTCCTCCACTACCCCAGGCACGTGGGCCTTTCTGTGTGCATATAAAGCAGAGGGAAGAGCCCAAGACCAGAGGAAACCAAGTCCTGATCTGAGAACAATTGAAGATAGTGATGAATGAAATAAATCCAAGAACCAACTCAATTCCATACTAGGTGAATACACAGTCCACACTCCTGCTTCAAAGGAGAAAGGGTGTGTTTCTAAATAACATGGGCTAAATAGTCTTCACATCATAGTGTTCTTTCACACACGATGCCCTGAATAAAATTGAGACACATGAAACAGAAGAACAGACAAATATGACCCATATTCAAAAGATGAATGTGTTTGTGTCAGATACAGGAGTCATAATTTTCTGCTTTGTCTTGTGCCTCATATGTCTAAATTTTATTCAGCACATTCGGTGTAATATATATCTATAGATCTATATCTACATTCATATAGAGAGAGAGGCTATTGATGTTTAAAGCAAAATGATACCAATATATTGTGAGGTTCCTGACATATGTAGAAATAAAATATATAAGTTCTTTAAAAGGTTAAATTAAAAATGAATTATTTTCAGATTGACTAATAAATGTTACAAGTCTCCTGTTTATGTTCAATTTTTGTGTTGAAATAAAATTTAAATATACTCTGAAAGGATGGTCTATGTTTCAAGGCAAATTTTTGGAAATCAGTTTTTTTTTATTTTAAAGGTAAAACAGCCTCACTTATGTCTTATAAATTCATTTATATTTTAAAACTAAAAAGAATAGGATAATTTAAGTATTATGTGACATCTTTATTTCATGTTATTACAAATGCTGCTTTCAAACTTTATTAGAACAATATATTTTATCTTAATAATAGTAAGAGCTGTCAGTGTAAATGACATATTTTAGTACTGTACATATATGATTTCTTTATTCCTATAAAAGCAAACACACATACACCAGCACAGATACATTTTAAGCATCAACATCAAAATTTAATTTGTTCCGAGCACAATGCTAATACCAAACAAATGTAATGGGGGTTGTTCTGATTTAAGTGAAGAATTAAGCAAAGATTTCATAGATAAGAAATAAAAAGCTCACAACATAAAAGGAACTATTGATAAATTTGTTTCATCAAAATGTAAACTTCCACTGTTCAAAATGTGATGAAAATGGAAAGCCACAGGCTGGAAGGAAATATTTGCAAACTATATATGATTAAAGACTTGTATTCAGAACATGTAAAGGACTCTCAAAGCTCAATAAGAAAACTAACAACACACACACACACACACACACACACACACACACACACACACACACACAAAATTGGAAAGAAATTTACCAAAGAAGAGATCTTAGTAAGTAAACATATGAAAAGATGTTCAAACTATTACTAATTAAGGAAACAAAAATTAAAACTAAGATACTACTGCACATGTATTAGAAAGGCTAATTTTAAGAAAATCAGATTTAAAAAAAATCAAATAATACCAAACACTAGCAACTCAAACTCTCATAACATTGTTTTGGGAAGTGAAAAATGGCACAGCTAGTTGGGAAAACAGTTTGGCAGGTTGTTGTTATTCTTGTTTTGTTTGTTTGTTTGTTTTAGGTAAACAGAAATGTGTCATATGATCCAGTAATCCTAAACCTAGGTTATTCACCCAAAAGAAATGCTAACACATGTCTATACCAAGACCCATTTTCAACTGTTTATGTGCCCTTACGGTTAATAGCCAAAAACTGAAAGTAACACATGTGTTGTTAATTCAAAAGTGGGAGAGGAGGTGGGTGGGAAAGAGGGATTGAGCTCAAAGGGACAAGAGGGAACTTGCAGGAGAGACAGAAATATTCTGTATTTTGACTATGGTGGTAGTTATGTGACTGAATATATGTGTCAAAACAAAACTGTAAGACAAAGAAGAGTATGGATTATGCCGTGTGGAAATTGTATATTAATAAGCATCCCAAAAATGCATACATTAGATTTTTAGTTTGGTTTGTTTTCATCAGGAGCTATTTAAAATATTTTAGGCTGAATGCCAATATTAAACAGATAAAACCAGGTTGCTCTCAATGGAATCAGGTGGGAAATCTGGGCTGTTCTGTGTGATTTGCTGCTCTAAAACTCGCACTGGTTTAGTTACACAAAAATGTCACATGTAGGTTAATAGGTTTAATCAAGGAAAACTTCCAATCATTCAAGTATAACTCAGAACAAAAAGTTGGCTTCTGCTTTGGTCATGAGAGTCCAGGGGATTTGTAAACCTTTTTATATTTCTGAACATTAGTTATTTATAATGCTTTTTCCAGAACAATCTCGATATGCAGCCCATCTTTTGGGAAACCTAATTATTTCAGGTCTATATTGTACTCTGGAAAACAATCACATATATGTGCATGACCTCATAAACACACACACGCACACACACACACACACACACACACACACAAAATAAGAAGACTATTTTAAACTATTCTATCTAACAAACTATCTCTGTCTGAAATTCTAAATCATTCTGTCTGAATTATAAAATAAGGTTTTCACCCAAGTTTAAATTTTATTGTTTGTTGATATACTTAGATTAAGACGTAACTAATGCTAATTTTGTTGTTTTCATGTTAAATATCAAGAGATGTTATTTTTTTTCAAATTTCATATTCAGTGCCTGGTATAATTTGATATATTTACATTTGTTCAGTACATTTATTGCATAAATAATTACTTTAAAAATAGTTCTGATAAAAGGACATGAATTCTTGGAAAATTTGTTTCATATCCTTTAGGAAACTTAACATTATACATCACAAATGAGAAAAGAAATAGGATCAACTAATGGGAAGTCAACAAGAACTGGGATTGAGAATTTAAAAAAATATACATAGTTTAAAATGAAATGCTCTCATTTAGAATTCTTTAGCACTTTTCCAAGCTTTTCTCAACCATTCAAAAGTCTTACCTAAACCTGTCAGTCTGCTGGTGTTTCCCTAGGAGTTGAGCCTCTATATGCAAACTACTTATTATGGTTGCTAAGAGAGTATGATTCTGCTGTGTCCCTTCTTGAAAGAAATTGTGATTATCAGTATGGATTTTTTTTTAAACTAGCTGATTTATTTCAGAACTGTAAAATGCTGAGTTACATTTTATCTGCAAGTCAAGCTTTCAATTTATTCTCTAGGACTACCTTATCATTTATATTTTTATTTTATTCAGCATTTTTCTTTGAAGTTTCATGAACATTACAGGAATGCAATTTTTCATTAAAGTACACACACATACAGAAAGGACACAAATGGAAAATTAGTGAATTGATGAGTTGTCACAGAGGGAATATACCCGTGTAAACCACACTCTGAGAAAAATTAAGATATTATCAGCATCCTAACGCTTCTGCAGACCTTATCAGAGTCATCACTCCGAAAAAGATAACCAATATCTATACTTCCAACACAACAGAGCAGATTTGCTTGCTTTTAAGCTTGGTTTAATAAACCAATTCAGTATATACTCTCTTATCTTCACCCTCTCTCAGGCAATATTTTGTTTGTAAGACTCAGTGATATTTCTGTATAGTTTTATAGTGCCCCATTGCATAAATCTAGAATAATGAGCTTTATTCATCCTAGATTTTATACACATTTGGTATCATTCTACTTTGTACTTTCACAAATAATGCTGCTCAAATGGTCCAGTGAAACCTTCTGGTGAGATATATATACCTTTCCAATGGGCACATAGATAGAAGCTATCTGGATAATAGAGCATGCATATTATCAACTATAATAGAGCCACTGAATTCTTTTCTAAAGCGGCTATACCTGTATTCATTTCTACCAACGTTGGAACAAAGTTCCAATTGCCCAAACCCTCACCAACACTTTTTCTCTGTGAAAAAAAAGCCTCACCAGGCTTCTGGTGGATGTTAAGCAAGTAAGTTGTTGTTGTTGTTGTTGTTGTTGTTGTTTCTAATTTTTGTTTTTAATGTTTATTCCCTTTTAGAGAAAGAGAGCGAGCGAGTGAATGAGCACGAGTGGAGGAAGGGCAGACAGAGAGGGAGACAGAATTTAAAACAGTCTCCCGGCTCTTTGTCAGCACAGAGCCCAATGTGGGGCTTGAACCCACGAACCGTGAGATCATGACCTAACCTGAAGTCCAATGCTTAACCAACTGAGCCACCCAGGCACCCCAGGTAAGTTGTTTTAAACTGCAGATCTCTGATGCTTAAAGATATTGAGCAACTGTTTTGATAACCACTGAATGCTTGGATATTATATTTTGTTAAGTGATGTTTGTGCAAATTATATCTGCCTTTTTCTTTCCTGTTTTTCAGAAATCCTTTGTGTATTCTACATTCAAGTACAGCAGATACACTGCAAATATTTTCTCCCAATCTGTGGCATCCTTTACACTTTTGATTAATAGAAGTTCTTAATTCTAATGAAGTCTAATATAGCATGCCTACCTACGTGGTATTATTTTGTATTTCCTTTAAGATATCACTGTGTACCCAAAGACCATAAATATATTCTGGTATGCTTTCTACCAATATCTTAGTTGTTTTACTTTTCCATTTACCTAAGGTCAATTTAGAATTTATTTTTCCATATAGCATAATGCAGGAACCAATTATTTTCTTCAAAGATCTAAAAGACCCAGAATCATTTATAGAAATGACATCTCTTTCCATATTGCAATGCCGTGCTATGCTGTGACAAATTAGGTAACCATACAACAACTTTCTGCTTCTGAACTTATGCTGAGCCAATATCACATTGACTTAATCATTATAGCTTTGATGTAGCTCATAACATGCCATGGTGTAAACCTCCACCTTTGTTCTTCCTTAGACTCCCTTGACTCTTTGTATCTCTGTTTTAATTTTTGAGTTCAACTTGTACACTTCCACTAAAATTACCTTCTAGGATTTTTCTTGGGTTGCATTTAGACATAGTGAAGGTTTTAGAAAAGAAATATTTCTTTATATAATGACTTTTCAAATTCATGAGCAAGTTATTTCCCTTCATATCCTGGGTCTTTTTATTATTTTCTCAACAGTATTTGTAGTTTTAAATGGCTTTTTTGCCCATATTTCATTACATTTTTTTCTAGCTCTTTAATGATTTGGAATACTATTATAAATGGTATAGAAATATGGGTTTTTGTTCATTTCCTATATATTTAATGCATGTGACAAATCCATTTAATAATTTTAAGATTTTTTTTGTTCTTTGGTTTTGTATGTACAAAATAATATCATTTTTATCCCAAATCTTTGATCTTTATGCTTTTTGTTACTTTTGAATTCTTTATTTTCTTGAGCAGGGCACTCTTAAAATATTAAAACGTTCATTCTTGAATTGGGTAGAGTGATTTTAGCCATTTATCACTAAGAATGATATTTGCCGCAGGCTTTTTGTAGGTGCGCTTTACCAAATTAGAGAAGCTCATTTAAGCTTGCATTTTTGCCATCAGATTTGTTAACAGTAAATGTTGAATTTACTCAATGCTGTTCTCCGTGTATCAAGAGTAGCGTATGATTTTTCTCTACTAACGTTGGGGTTTACTTTCGTCAAATATTTAAGTGACCAACAGAGGTTAAGAACTTTGTTCAAAAAAGAAAAAAAAAGGACTTTACTCAGGACAAATGGGTAGCAAGAAGCACTTGGTGCCAATACCAAGTGGCAGCTAGGATAGAGTTTCTACAGGATAGAACAAAGTTGATTAGCAGGTATCAGGCGTGTGGCTCTGTAGGTGCACGTGTTCTTTCAGCCTATAAATACGCTGCATCGCTTTATTTATTGAGGCACTGTCCAATTTCTCTCAAGGCAGTATACAGGTATTGCACATCTTTGTTAGAGTGTTCTATTTGATATTTTGCTTTTGTAGAAGATATTTATAATTTTTTATCATATATGCAATTGGCTTTGTTGAATTTGTTAATTTACTAAATTTATAGATTTTATAGTATACAATGATGTCAACTACAGACAATAGAGTTTTACTTTCTCCTTCATACTCTTTGATTTCCATTTTGTGTCTCATTTTACGGTCTGAGACCGTCCGTCCTAATACCAGGGGATATCAAAAAAAACAGCACGATGTTGCACCATTAAGTACAATATGAACTGAAATTTTTTTTTCTCTGATAAATCAGATTATGTTTTATTCTCGTCCCAATTTTCTGTTCTTATTATAAATAGAAATTGAGTATTGTAATGTTTATTCTCCATCTTAATCATATGAATTTCATCTTTTTTCTTTAACACTGTTAATTACACTAACTGATTTTGGTTTTTGTTTGTTTGGTTGTTTTTCTTTCTGCCTATTGATATATCCCGGTTGCAGTTTCTTAAGCATCCAGTCCTGAATATATAAGCAAAAGAAAATCCAAGAACTTATTGTCGAAGATGTTGAAGTTCTTGGCCAGTCTGCCTTCTCTTTGTCTTTCAGAATATTCTCATGTGTATTTTATACATAATATTCAGGATTCTTAGCTGTACTTAGTAGCAGGAATAAGGAGAAATGTGTCTACTCCATCTTGACTATCTTCACCAAAACTAGAGAAGAAGGATCTAATTTAACCTTAATTTTTAAGGTTATCTTCATTGTTGTAGAATACTAAGCTGGTGATTAGTGTCATTCAGCACATTAAAAGCTGTATTCAATGGTCTTCTGCCTTCCATTGTTGTTGTTTGGTTTTTTATGCCCTCAGCTTCATTCCTAATGTTGACATGTTGACACTTTCAAGGCATTAGATCTCATTCTCTGGCTGATTTACACGTTTTGTCTTTGTCTATGAATCTAGCATTTTTAGAAAGACGCATTTAGGTGTGGTTGCCTAATTATGTATCTTCACTGAGGTTTACAGAAGTTCTTGAATGTGCTGGGTTGAGATCTTTCACAAGTTTTAAAAGCATCTTGGCCGTTGTTTCTTCAAATAATGTTGCCTCTTCACTTTCTTCTTCACCTTCATGTATAATAGATCTTAGACTTTGTCTCCTGTGCCTCTTGTTTCTATATTTTCCATTTTGTCTTCAAAATTATGAAATTTGAATATTTTCTACTCATTTGATTTTAAGTTCACTGATTTTGTCTTCTGATGTATCATCTTGAGGTTGAACTTCATTTCAGGTATTGTACTTTCAGTCTTAGAACTCAAATATCATTATTTCAATAATTTCCCATTTTCTCATTTTCCCCCAGTTTTGTTCTTCCCTTTGAAGAAACTGATGAGTTATTTTAAAGTAATTTTCCACTTACTCCATTACTACAAATATCTGCCAGGCCAATTTTATTTTCTGTTTTGTTGTTTTCTCTCAGTTTTGATCATATGATCCTATTTCTTGGCATTCCTCTTAATTTCAACTGAATTATATATGTTACATAAAAATTTGTAGAGGTTATAGATGGCATCAGACTTATCTAAAGGTTCATCTTTGTTTCTGGGCAGATGGAATGGGGATGAACATCATCAACACAGGGAATGAGCAGGTGGACGGAGTTGAACTTACAGGAAGCTATTCCTGGTGGACTTTTTGGGTTTTCATAAATAGCCACATTTATTCATCTTGGTCCCTCTGCATAATCCCAATTCTAATATTTGTCTCCTTAGCACTGTGAGATGGCAGAAAAATCTCCTATACTTCTTAGAAAATTCTTTATAGCCCCCCCTCCCACCAGGTATAACTTCATCATTTCACAGAAGCTTTTGAGGGGTAACTGGGTGTGTTTTGATTCCCCTTACACCACTGGTTTTTTGGTTCGATGTTAGTTTAGCCTTTGGAGACCACCAAGATTCCTTATTTTTTCTCCATTCTCCAGAAGTGGTCATCTGTCCAAGCAAACTTGGATTCTCCAAGCTTGAGCTCAGAAATAGTAAATATACCCAGAAATCAAAACAGCAAAAGATTATCAGAAAACTCCTCTGAAGTCTCCTCTTCAGAATTTTATCTATTCTACTCTTTATTTATTGTATCTTCTACTCACTATTGACTTAAATAGATTAGATTTAATGTTATCTCAATTTTCAAAAGGTTTTCAGAGAGATCAGTTGTCTGTCACAAGTTATTTTAACCTACTTAAAAATGAATGTCTTTTAACTTAACAATTCCACAAATTCCATTCCCAAATATTTCTATTTAGATTTCTTAATATGCACGCTGATATCCACACTGAAAATAACTAAATGACTAAAATCTTCAAAGTAAATTCTACTATACAAAGATTTAGAAACATGTGTATGTTTTCTGGTCTCTAGGTAAATTGCATACCTACTCAAGATGCTTAAATGGAACCCCTCCTCATTCAAATAGAAAATACATCAAAACACCATAGTGCTAGACGTAGATGACAAATAGGAAGACAGATGATAGCTAAGTAAGTAGGTAGCTGGACAGATCGAGAGAGAGAGAGGTAACAGATGATTGAAGAAACTAAAATACAGAAAATTTAAATATATTAAAATAGGGTACTTTAGTAGGAAGTTCCTAAACCAGGACCCAGGCAATCAGGTTTCAAAGACTGAGTTCAAAGACTTCACTATATCAAATGCTTCATGAGAAAAATACAAAATATTAACTCTTATTAGAGATAGGCATGAGAAAACGCAAATATAGAGAAGATAAAAACCACCTATGGTCCTTTTGAAATATTTTGGCACACATTCAGTATCTTGAAGAGGTATCTGTAATGAATCATGTTCGTTGCGGCATTATCCACAAGAGCCAAAGATACGAGATGCGTCCAAGTGTTCATCGACAGATGAACGTTAGGGGAGCAAAATTTGCCACCCCTAAATATCTCTTTGCCATAAGGATTATTTTACACTGATTATTTTTAATTCAAATTATATTTAATTTTTAACTACAAATGGGAGAAGCTCAGAAAAGCAAACATTGTTAAATAATAACCAATATAAATATGTACCAATATACAATTATGTAACTTAGGTTAATCATTTAATGCTTCAAAATAAGCTAAATGTTCAGGAAGACAGCATTAGCCACTCATTTCATTTTGAGACTGAGTCATCCTGGGATATTATTTCATATAGCAATAGTAGAAATAGGACTGTCAGGGTTTTTTTTTTTTTGCAAATATATGTCAGTGTATATATTGAAATACACCTTTGTTTGCCTTTCCTTGTTTCACTTGTAATTTTTCTAGAACTGACTTGCCATAAGGAGATGCAAGGAGAATTATTATATATTATTTAATGGTTAAAAACATGAGCCAGTTTAGGATTAATACTCTGTGACGACCCAGATGAAACCATTCACCTCTCAGTAGTTCTTTAAATAGCCTTAGAAGGCCTCACGGAGGTATCAGTGACTTCCTCCCCAAATTCACGAGATTTTATCTGCCCTTCCTATACAGCTGTAAAGATATATTTCTGTGTGGAGAAAGGACACAAAAGAAAAGCCTCAATAGCAACAGAGTAGTAAAGGGAAAAGCTGTTTTTGTTGTTCAAAAGCACAGGTCACCACCTCTCTGCCTGTGATTAGGAATCATAGCATCCTGAAAGTTGCTGCTTGCCATTTACTTCTATTCACACCAATCCTGGGCATGTTGCCTCATTAAAATCATTAATCTACTTGTACGCAGGCAGAGGCCAAATTCTTCTCTTTAAAAAAATGTGTGAGGTTCTTTATTTTTCCCCCTAGCTAAATTGGATGTTTTAGTGGAAGAAAATAATTAGATAATTTTTAGCAATATCTGACTTGCAACTCACTGCAAGTATAGTCAAAAGCAGGGTCAGTAGAGAGACAAAAGGGAATCATTTTAATGGGAGCTATTGATCTATGGTAAAGTAATGATTAAAATAGACCTTCTGAGTTTTAGTTGCAAAGACATACAATGTTCTAATTGCTATAACCTTCGGGGGTCGTCAGAAGGATAATAGTGCCATACAAAGGTTAGGACAGATTTTAGGGAGAAGCTGGTTAACAGAATGTGACTATGTGGCACAAAAAATAGCATCGTAACTCAAAATAAATCACCTACTTTTTTTTTCTCTAACAAAAACAGGTTAGCAAAGCAAAATAAAAATTTGGATTTACATTTGTAATTACATATTAAGAAAAGGCAAACTTAATACCATCAAAACTATCACTGGAGACAGTGAAGTCATAGAAAACCATTAATATTAAAGTCTGGTAGATTCTTACACTAAAATTGATGTGGAACCTCTTTTTTTGTTTTGCAAAGTTAAGGATATTTAATGCATGGACCTACGTTTTATATTTTGAAATATTAATAAAGAATTTTCAAATATAAAATACCATAAAGATGCCTCTAATACTGTTATTCATCAGAATTTCAAGATTTTTAATCTAAATTCAATGTTTGAGAGCGTCAAGAAAAAGTTGCACTGAACAGAGTTAAGCAAGCCAGGAAAACTTTATTCAAGACTATTGCAATAGAGATTAAACTCAACTCCACTGAAAGAAAAGGCTGGAGAGATTTAAGCTCTAGGGTGAGTGAAGAGAAATTACTGGGGGAGGGAGGAATTGATGAATGTGATTAGATCCTCTGGGTTTGCCAACTGATGGTGACCGTAATAATTGCAATAATTGGTAAGTTGGGCTCCTGCCCTCCAGAAAGACCAGATCGGAGAGAGGGGGGCTAACTATCTTTCTAGATTGCATTTCAAAGGGATGGTTTCCAGGTGTTTGAGAAAGACAATCCTGGGCTACAAAACTCACCTGAGGCTGGGAGATTTACACCAAAAAGGGACAGTCACTTGGCAGTCAAAAGCTCTCTACGGCAAATGCTCTAGTTTAGTGAAGATGAGAACATTAAGGCCATCTTGGTAAAGACGAAAAAGACTTATAAGGTAATTATTCAAAAATCAGTCAGTTGGATCAAGGGTAGTTCTTTTCTATCACTGTTTATATCTACCTATGAACTACAGAGGAGTTTGAGTACAATGAGTCTTTTGTAGGTAGGTATTTTAAGATAATTTTTCTATTCCTCCATC
The DNA here is from genome assembly GCF_022837055.1 of Prionailurus viverrinus. Classification (NCBI taxonomy): domain Eukaryota; kingdom Metazoa; phylum Chordata; class Mammalia; order Carnivora; family Felidae; genus Prionailurus; species Prionailurus viverrinus. Next base: position 88,970,032 of record NC_062572.1, on the reverse strand, counting down.
CCAAATAATAACAAAATCACAGTTAATTTAAGATTCCGGAGTATGAAGTCTTATGAGCGGTCTGAGAAATTCAGGTATGAGACCACTGATTTGCACCTTTCATGAAATTAATTTTGGCGTGACTTACTCAAATATTGGAAGAGATGAAAAGAGTGAATAGAGAGAGAGACACTACCAGAGTTATGGGTGCATTATTGGTATTGCTGCCTTAAGTAAAGCATAGGAGTTTTGACACTTGCCCCCAACCTTTGTTTCCATTAGTATAGTTTTATAGATGAAAAAATTGACACACAGCTATGAAGTCACAGACCCCCTTGAAACAAGAGTCCCTAGAAGCAGGGCAGTCAGAAAACATATTCTTAAACATATTCTTTTTTTTTTTTTTTTTTTTTTTTTTTTTTTTAATTTTTTTTTTCAACGTTTATTTATTTTTGGGACAGAGAGAGACAGAGCATGAACGGGGGAGGGGCAGAGACAGAAGGAGACACAGAATCGGAAACAGGCTCCAGGCTCTGAGCCATCAGCCCAGAGCCTGACGCGGGGCTCGAACTCACGGACCGCGAGATCGTGACCTGGCTGAAGTCGGACGCTTAACCGACTGCACCACCCAGGCGCCCCTTAAACATATTCTTAAATAGTTTGTTAGGTGAACAGAATTTTCATTTTACAGATAAGGATCTGAGACTCTGAAGGCGAAGGCCACAAATATACCAACAGTCAAGTTGGATTTTTTTTTTTTACTGTACTATGTCGATTATATTTATGCAGGTTGGTATTTCAATATTCAGAGTTCTTAAGTAGTCAATTATTTTTAAGTTTTATATCTTTCATTTTCACCTCTTGCAATCTCCTTTTATTGAAGTATAACTAACATACAATGTTGTACTAGTTTCAAAGGTACAACATATTGATTCAACAAGTCTATACAATACTCAGTGCTCACCAGGATTGAGTGTAGTCACCATCTGTCACCATACATCATTACGATATTATTGACTATATTTCCTATGCTATACTTTTTATTTCTGTGACTTTTTATTTTATAAACAGAAATTTGTACCTCTTAATCCCCTTTATCTATTTTTCTCCCCACCCACCTCCCCTTAGGCAACCACCTGTTTGTTCTCTGTATTTAAGAGTCTGTTTTGTTTTTTTTAGACTCCACAAGTGAAATCATATGGTGTTTATTTTTCTCTGACTTATTTTGCTTAGCATAGTACCCTCTACACCCAGCTGTGTTAACCCAAATGGCGAGATTTAATTCTTTTTTATGGCTGAGTAACATTCCATGACACCCACACAAAACTTCCATATCTTTATCCATTCATCTATCGATGGACACTTGGGTCGCTCTCATGAAATATCTCTTAAAATGTTTATTCACTGAGAAGGAATATAAAAACTATTAAGATGATGATGAAGAATAACTTGAAGAAGACAGGGTGGAAGAGAAAAAAATAAAAGGTAACTTCTGTTATGGGTATATTCCTGTTTTCCAAAGCTCAAACACCCTATGAGAAATCAACCTAGAAAAAACTATAGTGGGTATTATAAAACAGTCAATGTATTTACAACATAATTTTCCTTCACTATTTGTTCTTTCTTTGTCCTCCCTTTGCATGTTGTCTGGCCAATCAGATGTTCAATATATTGTGGTTTTAACTTTGACAAGTGATTGCATAATTTCCACTGTAGGTAGCTTTGTTCCATTCGTTTATTTTTACTGCCATAAACCATAATATATCCATGACAATTGTATAAGCACCAAATATCTAAAAAGGTGTAATGTGTAAAAAGTATTGGGTAATTATTAACTCTAAATCTCAATAATTATTCAAAATGAACACCTATAGCATCATAAAAATACTTATACCCATGTGATTTTAAAGCCAGAGATTAGCTTTAGAATTTTAAACCACGAGGGGCACCTGGGTGGCTCAGTCGGTTAAGCTTCCGACTTTGGCTCAGGTCATGAGACTGCAGTTTGTGAGTTCGAGCCCTGCTCAGGCCCTGTGCTAACAGCTCAGAGCATGGAGCCTGCTTGTGTCTGCCCCTCCCTCTGCCCCTCCCAGGCTCGTTCTCTGTCTCTCAATAATAAATAAACGTTAAACAAATAAAAAAATAATAATTTCAAACCATGATATATCTTTGGGGATATTATTCACAGCTTCATACTCTAAATTGAATCTTAAATTCATTTACTAGTTACAAAGACATTTCCACGTGAAGAAAGTTATTCAACATTTATGGAAGTGAAGCTGATTGTCACAGGAATTTCTGGGCAAATTGTTAATATTAATCACCTCCACCCCCACCCACTCAACAAACCCCCAGATAAACTAGCAGTGCCCTAGTTTTGTTTTTTTCTTAATGTTTATTTTGAGAGAGAGAGAGAGCAGGGGAGGGGCATAGAGAGAGGGAGACAGAGAATTTGAAGCGGGCTCTGCACTGACAGCAGAGAGCCAAACACGGGGCTCAAACTCAGGAACCATAAGATCACAACCTGAGCTGAAGTCGGAATCATAAGCTTAACCAACTGAGACACCCAGGCACCCCATACCCTTGAAAGTTTTTAAGACTAACATGAAAACTCTTCCCAGATCACTAGCTTAGCCTCAACTTTGATCTTCAAAGATGAGTTTTTCTAGGTAAATTTTTATCTCCGGTTTCAAAAGAAAGAAAATGTATTTTGCTTCAGTTAAAGGAGGGAAAGGAATCAGAAAGCAAAAAAAGTTAATGAATTGGTTAATGGGGGAAAGTACAGCCATTTGATACTTTAATAATGAATTCTAGGGATGCGTGGGTGGCTCAGTTAAGTGTCTGACTCTTGATATCGGCTCAGGTCATGATTTCACATGAGATCCAGCTCTGCACAGAAAATAGGGAGCCTACTTGGGATTCTCTCTCTCCTCTCTCTCTCTCAAAATAAATAAATCTACATTTAAAAAACTAATGAAATTTAATCACTAATAAGTGTAAATTGACACACACAAACAAAATAATCTTGATTATTAAATAAATTAAGCCCAAGTATTTTTATACTAGTAGTTTCTAGTATTTGAAGTCATTCATTTATCAGAGGGCATAAAATATTACACGATCAGTTAAAGGATGTTGTTCACTTTAGCACTTAAGCATCTGATTTATTAGTATGTTTTAAATGGAAAGTGGAGTAACTAATTATTAAAGCTTCCGTGGAATGTATTAAGAGCACATATATTAGAAAAGAGTGCCGGAGACTCAAAAAGAACTCCTAAATGCCACATCATGTTCTTGCGGAGTGCAAGGCCAGACTTTTAATAGCCCGATGGTGACAGTGCATATGCATCTAAGGGCAGAGCACACGCAGAAGCAGCTAATTAACATCAAACACTAATTAGTCCCTCAGTATTTAGCAATGAAGTATCAGCAGCTGTCTTAGATGCCATATGCTAATTAGCATTAATAAACTTCAGAAATAATTGTCTCCATTGTTCTATGTCATAATACTCCCTCTAATTGTACTTTGGAGAGCGTCGCCTATAAATGGTAGCAAGCATTCCATTGCATCGCTCGAAGTTTAATGAGCAATTTAGTGTGACTTGTGGCATTAGAAGAGAATATATACAGGAATGAGAAAAGATTAATGCCAATTTTTAAATCCATAATTAAGTTGTAGGCTGGTACTCGTGTCTCCAGCTATTCAAATATTCAGACAAGGGAGGTTGTTACTTTGGATCCAGATTATCTTCAGGGCAACAAAATGTGAAGTTTCGTCGAGGTAACCGGAGTCCCGGTCTCAGCCAGCGGGCTGTCACTGAAAGTCCAGTTTAGTCTCTCGCTGGAAATTGTGCCATCACATTTGAGCAATGCAAAATGTCCAAAGAAAGATGCTCTTACTTTGGAAAGAAAACTACTCTGACTCTCCTAATGTCAGCAAAAATCAGCAGAATGTATCTTTGGTAGTACCGTCTGGAGCAAATACGGAAGATGATACTAAATATCTTGGAAAATGTTTAACATTCCAAAAATTTTCACAGGTTATTGTTCTATGAAGTAGTCTTCAAGATAAAATTTAATGAGAGTGGGGTGAATACCTACAAACACGTGGACCAAAGACTATGGGATAGGATTCTTGACCTTGGGAAGTCTACAGTACCAATAGAGGAACAAACATATATGCAAATGACATTCTAAAAAATTAGTCAATTTAGGGGCACCTGGGTGTCTCAGTCGGTTGAGCATCTGACTTTGGCTCAGGTCATGATCTCACCGTTCCCGAGTTCAAGCCCTGTGTTGGCAGCTCAGAGCCTGGAGCCTGGTTCAGATTCTGTGTCTCCCTCTCGCTCTCTCCCCCTCCCTGCTCACGCTCTGTCTCTCTCTCTCTCTCTCAAAAATAAACATTTTTTTAATGAGCCAATATAAAAATACATTTTGTAAATGCATACCTGGACCATTTTTAATAAGTGAGCGAAGAGTGTGGGACTTTATAACTGCAGATGACATATATATACAGGCAATGATACAACTGTTACATCATTTTATATAAGCCTTTTTGTATTTTTGTTAGCATTATTTAACATATATCTCAGTAAGACATTAAAGTCTTTATGAAAATGAAGTTTTTATTTTCATTGATCCTAATTATCCATTTACACTTAGCTTATTTACCTAAATCTGTATTTTAAAAGAACCACATCCCCTATTAGTGTATGACCTTTCCTATAATGGCTAACAACCTTACATCATTTAATTTGCTCTTTTGAAATTCCAGGTAATGACCAAATTTAAAATAATAAGAGAAAAAAAAAAACACCTGTGGGTACTAAGGAATACAAAGAATATCTCCTTGCATGATATCTATCCTAACAAACATTTATTAATTTTTATAATTAATGTTGATTCACATAACCCTTTACCCTGGTAAAGCTTACCCTTGATTCAGAAATGCCTTAAGGGTGGAAAGCATATTTAAGAATTCTGTTTAATAGCTTAACAGGAATAACTCCCATTGACTAACTCAAATATTAAGAGTAAGATATTTTTAGAAAAAGTTTTGAGACAATGTATCATTGAATATTATGAAACATTCTTCCAGAGGGACAAACACATGTGTGCATGCCTGCACAGCCCACACACACTCCTAAATACACAATTCATATTTTATATTTACTATTGAGATCGGCCAGCTCTGGGCATGAAAGAAAGAGAAGGAAGGAAGGAAGGAAGGGAGGGAGGGAGGAACATGAGGAGGAGGGAGAGAAACAGGGATGGGGGAAGGGAGGGAAGGGGGGCCATTTGCTTTTTTTCCTGGTATAAATAATAAAATACTCCCATGAGCCTCTGTTTTTAGGCTTGTTTTAGATAGCTCAGGAAGCTTGATTGGACATTGCTGTATGCTGTCCGTTTTCTGAATAAATTGAAGTGAGGCAGATAGCTACTTGACAATGGTTGATCTTGGAATGTGGGTAATTAATAACCAGTATTAGCAAATCCTGTTTTATAAGATCCTTCCAGAACATTGAGTCATAGGGTTAAGAAGTGAGATAATCTTAGAGGTTAGAGCGGAAGACAGCCAAAGCATAAGAGACTCTTAAAAACTGAGAACAAACTGAGGGTTGATGGGGGGTAGGAGGGAGGGGAGGGTGGGTGATGGGTTTTGAGGAGGGCACCTTTTTGGATGAGCACTGGGTGTTGTATGGATACAAATTTGACAATAAGCTTCATATATTGAAAAAAAATTTTTAAAAAAGCCATAAATAAATAAATAAATAAATAAATAAATAAATAAATAAAGTGAGATAATCTCGTCAAAATTATATGCTGATTCCTAGTTTTCTGAATCCTATTGGTTGAGTAGCTTCTGCATCTTCTTGGGGTATTAATAGTCTCTCCACACTGTCACTATCATTACTATTAGCAGTAACAGTTTAAAATTATTGAAATGTCTCTATGAGTTAGCAATATATTAGAGATTTTAAATAACGTATCTTCCTCTATTCTTAGAACCACCCCATTCAGTACATACTGCTGTTCTTATTATTTTCATATTCCAGATGATAAAGTAGGATGTGAGGAGGGCAAAAAATATACTCCAGGGTATGCAGCTGGCATGCCCTTGGACTCAGAACGAAGTCGGGGTGTGGTTTCATTGGGCTCATTTTGTAGACAACTTTATATAAACACTACATTTGGCGGTTTTACTCTAATATTTGGATCACTATAAATAGTGTGTAAAATCTGGTTGGTCTTCATGCCTTTTTATTTTTAATCTACTCATTCTATTCTTCTAATATCTTAACTTGATTTGACCACTAGCAAAAGTTAATTTTAGTTTTAACGTAATTATTATTTTGGGGCTTTTTAACATCAAAAACCTCTATATATGTCTTCATGTAAATAATATGTATCAGGCTAGGTTAGTCTTCATTACTGTTTTTTACATGATTAGCAGTGATTATGATAAAGTCATTATTTATTGCTCACAATGCTTCATAATATTATCCACAGATTCATTTAAATTTATATCTATGCCTGTGAACTAATATTAATAGGATCTACGAGTCTCCTTGTTAATCCAGTCTGAAACAATGTAAGCAAGTAACAGCTACAGGTCTTTATGAATTATAAAATAAATAAATATGCCTTTTTCATCAAGATTAGTTTTCTCCAAATTAGTAGATATGGGAAGGCATGATTGTATATTCCTTCTTATAAATGAGAAACAGATGATCCAGAAGTAAAATGTCCCCAGATCTTTCTGGGTAACTATTAGAGCTCACGAGAGTAGGAGGACGCTCTGTGTCAGTCACGTTCTCTCTCTATCCCACCATTTTTGACACACTATCGGCTCGGTCCCTGATGGCAGGACGTGTGTGACTTACTCATCCTGACAGCTCCAGGCTGCAGCAGTCACCATCACAGGGGACCCAAAATATAATTGGGCCCTGAACTTGAAAGTGCCGAGTAGCAGAAAAATACAGCAGCTTTTACTTAGAAAATACATTTTTAATTCCTTGAGAGAATAGACTGAAATTCCCAAACATAAAGAAGTGAAATGACTACCAAAACACTGTGGGTAGTTTACTGGTAGAAATAACTTCTCAATTTTAAAGTACTTAATCTCATGTAAATAATGTAGGTACCTTTGAGTTTTATGTGAGTGCTGTCATAAGGATTCTGGAATAGAATTTACTGGTTTTCTTAGAATTAATGATTAAAATCACATAAAAATGAAAGAGTCAAGAGATTTTTTCTTGACAAGGAGAATATATCTTATTTAATAGACAGGGGGGAAAAACATTTTACTCTACCTTACAAGAAAGTAAAATGTACAAATCCTTTTTCCCAAAATACATTAATTATTCTGTTCAAATACCCTATTCTTTCAGCATTTAAACAAGAACAGAGGTTTTCAAGGTTATTTATGCAGTTATCATTTATTTTATTTCCTAAGAAAAGGAAATGTAGTTGGTCTTATTTATAAATGCTACCATATATCCAGGAATCTTCACTGGATTATTTAAATGTCAGTTACATTTTTTACATTATTTAACTGAGAATTGGTTTTCCTATTTGTACATGGGTGGCTTTTAAATATATTATCAATCATGTAATATTTTACTTGATTGAAAACAAACAAAATAGAAAATGAAATGATTTGCAGGTTACCTGAATGAACAGCACATTTCAAGAAATAAAAGTCAAATATCAATAGTGCAGTTCTTTTGTTAAATACCAGACCCACATTGTCATTACCGCGTGTTTCTTCTTCCTACTATTAACAATTGGAATAAACATCTCAAAACCAGAGGAATATTTCCCATCACATAACCAATTTTTTTTATTTCACAGAGATTTTTAAAATCACTTCTCATTTTTATGACAATTTCACAGTTCTTACGGCATATCTTCTGTAAACGTATAGCAAGACACTGATGATTGTCAATGTTTGACATAACTACTTACATCTATTAAGATCTGAATTAGGTTAAATATTTGGCATTATGTTGAGGTATCTGGGGTAAATATTGTTAGTATTCAGGGAATTTGCCAGCTCCCCTATCCTTGTGACACTTAAGATTATATTTTCAGATGAATAAATTATGGGGATGTGACATACAGCATGGTGACTATAGTCAGCAACATGGTATTGTATGTTTGCAAGTTACTAAGACGGCAAAAATAAAAAAAAAATGTGTAACTCTGAGGTAATAGAAGTGTTAACTAGCCTTCTTGTGGTAGTCCTTTCATAGTATTTACAAATATCAAATCATTACACTAGACACCTTAAACTTACACAATGTCAGAAAGAGACCGAATATACATATATACACACAGACACACAGACACACACACACACACACACACACACACACACACACACACACGTATAGATATATGTATATGTGTGTGTGTGTGTGTGTGTATATATATGTATATGTATATTTCCCCTCAACTTTGAAGGTAGGAATGGCCATGTGGCTTCCCTTAGCTAATGAAACTTGAAACTATCACTTCTAGTTGGAAGCACTTAAGAGTCATTAAGTGTATTAATCTGCATGTTCCCTTCCCCTGTGTTGGTAAAGCCTAATAGCTTCTCGTGAAATGGCAGCATGGAGAGATATGGGAATCTTTGCTAGTCTGGATGTCTGAGTAACAGAGCAATGAGCAGGGACCCACATTAGACATGTACTGTGAATGGGTTTTAGCTTAATTATTTCAGGTTTTTATAAATAGATCATGAACCAAACATAAAATGAAAACAAAAAGTGCTTATGGAAAAGAAATGCTGTATATCTTCACGGAGGTGGAGGCTAAATGGTATATATATTCATCAAAATTCACAAAACAGAATGCTTAAGATAAAATTTATGTATTTTTGTACAAGTTAAAGTTATTATATTAAAATTATTTATTGAGTATAAATCATATTTCAGTGGATGTGAAGAATACGTTTAAAAAATGCACCGTGTATCAACTAGGATAAAATAACTATCCTCCTATGTGAGAAGAAAGAACATAAATTTCCTGAACTTCATAATTATTTTATTAAGTTTTTTTTTCTTTTTTTCCCCTTAATTAGCACCACAGAAACTTTTTGGTTACACACACAGTATTTCTTCCTGAAGGACTCAGTCTGATTATTACTATTGTTTTGTGTAATTCTTAGTTGAACTCATGCTGGGTATTCATGTAAGATATTTGTTTTTTATTTCAAATAATTGGCCTTAATTTCAAATATGTTTATAATTTCTCTGAATTTTCAAGTATTTACATTTGGAAGTTCTGAACTCAAACAAGGCCACTTTGATGGCCACGTCTCGCCAATTAAAAAATAAAAGCACATGACAGAAATGTAATATTCTTGCCATTCTTATATGGGATAAGAAATTTGGCAAACCAGCCATTCTATTTGTTCCACTCATATATTTTAATTAACTTAAGGTATTGAGGAAGAATTCTTGGCAAAACTCTCATCTTTTGAACATTCCTTCTCATATTGCAATAGAGACACCTCCCAAGGCCACTTCTCAACTCCTTTCAACATACAGTGTTATAATCACCTCCTGACTCACAGGGAGTCTGATTAGTGTTGGCCAGTGGTTTCTAGGAAGATACGAAAGTATTTACTTTCCAGGGGGTTCCCCAGTCCTTCCTTTTCTCCTAACACTTTAACCAAAGGAGCAGTGCTCCAGAATCCTGATGCCTCTGTTGCATTTTTATACATTAAAACAAACTATCAGAAAAGGAAATCAAGAAATCAGTTAAAATAGACCTATCCTACAATCCACCAATTGCACTACTAGCTATCTCCCCACAGGATACCAGAATACTGATTCAAAGGGATAGCGTGCCTCAATGTTCATAGCAGGATTATCACAAGAGACAAATTATAGAAATAGCTCAAATGTCCATCAACTGATAAATGGATAAAAAAGAGGTGATAAAGGGATGCCTGGATGGCTCCATGGGTTGAGCGTCTGACTTCAGCTTGGATCATAATCTCACAGCTCATGAGTTCGAGCCCCGTGTCAGGCTCTGTGCTGATAGCTCAGAGCCTAGAGCCTGCTTTGGATTCTGTCTGTCTGTCTGTCTGTCTGTCTCTCTCTCTCTCTCTCTCTCTCTCTGTCCCTCCCCAACTCATTCTCTCTCTCTCTCTCTCTCTCAAAATATAAGCATTAAAAAAAAATTTTAATGGACAGAGGCTACAAAATTAAGAGCAAACAAAACCCCAAAATGCAGAAGGAGAGAAATAGTTTAAAGCAGAAATAAATGATACAGAAACTAATATATATATATATATATATATATATATATATATATATATATATATAATAAAACAAATAAATGAAACCAGGATCTGGTTCTTTGTAAATATTAACAAATTCATAAAGCTTTAGCCAGACCCATAAGAGAGAGAGAGAGAGAGAGAGAGAGAGAGAGAAAGAACTCAAACAAAGTCACAAATGAAAGAGGAAAATTAAGAACCCACATCACAGAAATACAAACAATAGTAAGATAATATGAAATTTTTATGGCAACAAATTGGACAACGTAGAAGAAATGGATAAATTCTTAGAAACATGTAACCTATCAAAACTGAAGAAGAAATAGAAAATTTGAGATTACCAGCTAAGAAATTGAATCAGTAATCAAAAAATTTCCAACAAACAAAATTCCAGGACCAAATGTCTTCATAGGCAAACTCTACCAAATATTTAAAGAAGAAGTAATACCTATTCTTCTCAAACTATTCCAAAAATTAGGAAAATAAAAACTTCCAGATTCATTCATGAGGCCAGCATTATCCTGTTACCAAAGCCAGATAAAGATACCACAAAAAACAGTCCAATATTTCTGATGAACACAGATGCGAAAATCCTCAACAAAATACTAACAAACCAAATCAAACAATACATTAAAAAATTGTTCACCACTATCAAGCGGGATTTATTATTGCTAGGATGTAAGAGTGGTTCAATATATGCATATCAATCAACATATGTTATATCAATAGGAGAAAGAAAAAAACATATTATTATTTCAATAGATGCAGAAAAAGCATTTCACAAAGTACAACTTCCATTCATGGGGAAAACCCTTAACAAATTAAGATTAGAGGGAACATACCTCAACTTAATAAAGGCTTTATATGAAAGAACTACAGCAAACATCATATTCAATGAGGAAAAATGGGAAGATTTTCCTCTAAGGTCAGGAACAAGACAAGGATGCCCACTCTCACTGCTTTTGTTCAACATCATAATGGAAGTCCTAGCCACAGCAATCGGATAACAGAAAGAAATAAAAGGTATCTAAATTGGTAAAGAAGAAGTAAAACTTTCACTATTTGCAGATGACATGATACTGTATGTAGAAAACATTCAAGACACCCCCAGGAGACCTACTAGAACTGACCAGTGAATGCAGTGAAGTCACAGGACCAAAATCAGCATAGAGAAATCTGTTCCATTTCTATACACTAATAATGAAGTAGCATAAAGAGAAATTAAGAAAACAATCCCATTTACAATTGCAATAAAAACAATAAAATACCTAGGAATAAACTTAACCAAAGAGGTGAACGACCTATCCTCTGGTAACTATAAAACATTGATGAAATAAAGTGAATATGACACAAAGAAATGGAAAGACATTCCATGCTCGTGAATTGGAAGAACAAATACTGTTAAAATGTCTCTACTACCTGAAGCAATCTACAGATTTAATGCAAGCCCTATCAAAATGACAGCAGAATTTTCAAAGAACTAGAACAAATACTCCTAAAATTTATATGGAACCACAAAAGACCATGAATAGCCAAAGCAACCTTGAAAAAGAAAAACAAAACTGGAGGTATCAGAATTTCAGACTTCAAGTTACATTACAAAGCTGTAGTAATCAAAACAGTGTGGCATCAGCACAAAAATAGACACATAAATCAGTGGGACCAAATAGAAAGCCCAGAAATAAACCCACATATATGGTCAATCAATCTCTCACAAAGGAAGCAAAAGTATGTGATGGGAAAAAGTGAGTCTCTTCAACAAATCACGCTGGGAAAACTGGACTACATGCCACATGGAAAAAAAAAATGAATCACTTTCTTACACCGTACACAAAAATAATGGATTTTTGATGAATGGATTTGATAAAATGGATTAAAAACCTAAATGTCATATATGAAACCATAAAAGTCCCTAAAGAGAGTATAAGCAATAATTACTCTGACACCAGCTGTAGCAATATATTTTTAGATATGTCTTCTGAGGCAAGGGAAACACAAGCAAAAATAACTATTGGGACTACATCAAAATAAAAAGCTTCTTCACAGCAAAGAAAAAAAAATCAACAAAACTAAAAGACAATTTACTGAATGGGAGAAGATATTTGCAAGTGACATATCCAACAGCAGGTTAGTGTCCAAAATACATAAAGAACTTATACAACTCCATAGCAAAAAAACAAAAAAACAAAAAAACAAAAAAAACACCCAAGTCATCCAATCAAAAACAGGCAGAAGATATAAATGCATATTTCTCCAAGAAAGACACATGTCTTGGAGACACGTCTCCAAGAAGACATATAGATGGCCAACAGACACATGAAAAGATTCTCAACACCATACACACACACACACACACACACACACACACACACACACACACTGGAATATTATAAAAAAGAATGAAATCTTGCCATTTACAACAACATAGATGGAGCTAGAGAGTATAACGCTAGGCAAAATCAGTCAGAGAAAGACAAATACCATAGGACTTTACTCATATGTGGAATCTGAGAAACAAATGAACAAAGGGGGAGAAAAAGAGAGAGATGAACCAAGAAACACACTCTGAACTATAGAGAGCAGTCTGATGGTTACCAAAAGGCAGACGGGTGGGGGTATGGATGCAACAGGTAATGGGGATTAAAGAGTACACATCATGAGGAGCACCAAGTAATGTATACAATTGTGAACTCATTACATTGTACACCTGAAGTTAATATAACATTGTGTGTTTACTGGAATGAAAAAAACTTTAAAAATATATATAAATAAAATTTTAAAAATGGGCAGAGAATTTAAATAGACATTTTTCCAAAGAAGACAAACAGATGGCCAACAGGCACATGGAAAGATCTTTAACACCACTGATTATTAGGAAAATGCAAATTAAAATGCAAATTAGCCCCATGGGGCGCCTGGGTGGCGCAGTCGGTTAAGCATCCGACTTCAGCCAGGTCAGGATCTCGCGGTCCGTGAGTTTGAGCCCCGCGTCAGGCTCTGGGCTGATGGCTCAGAGCCTGGAGCCTGTTTCCGATTCTGTGTCTCCCTCTCTCTCTGCCCCTCGCCCGTTCATGCTCTGTCTCTCTCTGTCCCAAAAATAAATAAACGTTGAAAAAAAATTTTTTTTAAAAATGCAAATTAGCCCCTCACACCAGTCAGAACGGCTAGCATCAGAAAGGTAAGAACTAACAATTGTTGGCAAGGATGTGGAGAAAAGGACACCCTTAAGCACTATTGATGGAGATGTAAATTGGTGCAATCTCTATAGAAAGCAGTATGATGCCCCTTTCCCCCCAAAAAAATTAAAAAGAGAACTATTGCATGATCCCCAATTCCATTTTTGGGTAGTTATCTGACGAAAATAAAAACACTAATTCAAAAGGATACCTGCCCGCCTATGTTCACTGAAGCATAATTTACAGGACACAGAAACAAAGTATCTATGTATCTATCAACAGATGAAAGAATAAAAATGTGAGATATATACATACACATAATGGAATATTAGTCATAAAAAGAATGAATCATTTGCAACAACATGGACGGGCCTTGAGATTATTATACTAGGAGAAATAAGTCAGAGGGGGAAAGGTAAATATTGCATAATTTCATTATACGTAGAATCTAAAAACGAACACAAAACAAAACTCACAGATACAGACTGGTAGTTGCCCCAAGGGAAGGTGCTGGGAGTATGGTTGAAGAGGAACATGAAGTACAAACTTCCAGTTATAAAATAAGTTATGGGGATGTAATGTACATGATGATGCTCTCTCCCTCAAAAATAAATTAAAAAATAGAAAAAAAGACAAATCTTATGGATTCTGATATGCCATTTACACCTAGAACTTAATGTAATTGTTTTTTATCTTTATTTGTATTTAAAATTTTTAGCCTTCTAAAACAATACACATGTAATCAAATACTTAGAGTTGGTGTTATAGTTTTTCCAACATTAGTTTCGTTTTAGTTAAGAGAACTGAAATACTGTGCATACATTCTCTGGGATTAGGAAAGTATTTTCAAATTTACAATATAAGCAAGTAATTAAATCCATATCTTCTATGCCTAAGCGAGCTTTTAAAGACTAAATTAAAAACTGAAAGCTGGACTGTGCTCTAAAATTGAAAAACTAGACAAAAAAGCAGTCTCTGAATTGTTGGCAGTTACCCTTGCAAATTCACCTGACTGTAAGCTTGAAAAAAGTTGCCTCCTATGTTCTCTGGTTGGTTTTTATTTTATTTTTAATGTTTATTTATTTTTGAGGGAGAAAGAGCATGAGTGGGAGAGGGGCTGAGAAAGAGGGAGACACAGAATCTGAAGCAGGCTCCAGGCTCTGAGCTGTGGGCATAGAGCCTGATGGAGGACACCAACCTGTGAACCAGAAGATCATGACCTGAGCCAAGGTCGAATGCTCAACCAACTGATCCACCCAGGCACCCCTTGATTCTTTAAAAAAAATTTTTTTTAATGTTTATTTTTGCAAGAGAGACAGAGTGCAAGCAGGGGAGGGGCAGAGAGAGAGGGAGACAGAGAATCTGAAGCCGGCTCCAGGCTCCCAGCTGTCAGCACAGAGCCCCATGCGGGGCTCGAACCCACAAGCCGTGAGATCATGACCTGAGCTGAAGTCAGACGCTTAATGGACTGAGCCACCCAGATGCCCTTCTCTGGTTGTTTTGTAAAAGATAGTCAAACATACTCTATGTATTAAATCACTGATCCGCTCAACTACTTTAACTTCTTGAAGAATAGGGCTTACAGAGTATACTATTACATTAGCCTAAGAAGACTATCATGAAAAAAAATCCATGTTTAGATTGTGTTTTTAACTTACTTTCAAAACTCGGTGCGGTGCACGAATAAAAACTTGCTATTGTCACATACGTGAAGCACAACAGTACATAGGTACATCCCAGTTTTACTATCTTCCTTCACTGTCACTGTTTTTGTTACCCCAACTGTCACCTAAAGGCCCATGTATAAGTCATGGCTATTCAAATAAACTTGGGTGTAGGACGTTATCTCTTGGGTACAAATATTTTGGTTCCACCTTAAGATATTCCATCAGTAAAAGTACTTTTATTGCAAAAGTATACTTTCATATTGTTAAATATTAGAATCAGCCAACATCATTTTCTATCACAATGTATTAAATTAAAACTAATTCTTCCCAAGCTGGAAGCTGAAAGGACTCCCAACGGCCAAAGCTGAATAATTTGAGCCACGAAATAAATAAGAACAGGTTAGGATTATAATCAGAGACAGGAAATTTTCGATACGTTTAAGGATTCTCCTCCCCAAACCCGATATGGGCAACTAGCTCCTGATATGGCTCACACCCTAGAAGGACCGGATCCCCGAGGGTGGTGGCAAAGCATCACACACTGCCTTGGTGGCTCCTTTTTGGCTGTTTTAACACGTTGTCTTCCTCATAGGATACTGTACCCTCAGAAGGCAACTGAATGCACAGAGCTTTCATCGTAAGATGCTTACTGCAGCTGCCGCTTTGAAAAAAGACAGGAGGAACTGTGGGAAACAGACCACAATGACCATACGTGCATATTCACTCAGGCCCCAAGATCTCTGAGAAAACTTGAGATCGTAAGGTGAAAAATAACCTGAAAGGGCTTGAGTGAATTGCCCTTGGCAAATGTGGTCTGTTCTTTAGTAGGCAGACAGGGATGTTTTGCTTAAAGGAAGCCAGCTGTATATAGCTCAGTGCACTCACTCCCTTCTTTGTCTTTGCTTCTATCTTAAAGATTCTTATAGGAACATACGTATCTGCAAGACTGCTCTGGTACACAAGATTCGTACAATAGCGGAATCAGATGTACATAGTTGACATGCTTTGCTAAGCTTCTGTTGTTAATCATTGCTGATCTGTTTTTCCTGAAAACATATATAAGAAGATGTACAATAAACCTCGGTACCTCGGGCTGTTGGCTCGGGGTCCCCTGTGCCTCGCTACAGTGTCATCAGTTTTTCTCAGTTCCTTTGCCGACCCAGGTCCATGGCCCTTTGAGGTCGACAATAATCTAAACATCCATGAGTCCATAGTTGTATAAAAAATAGAATTAAGAAATAAATGGGAGAGGGGCACCTGGGTGGCTCAGTGGGTTAAGCAGCCAACTATCGACTTCAACCCAGGTCATGATCTCACAGTTTGTGAGTCTGAGCCCCACATCCCACTCTGCTCTAACAGTGTGGAGCCTGCTTGGAATTCTCTCTCCCTCTCTCTATGCCCCTCTGCCACTCACACTTGCACTCTCTCTCAAAAATAAATAAATAAGCTTAAAAAAGAGAAAAATGGGAGACAAGGGATAAATCTCCCTTTCAGAAGAGTTCAAATAATAAATGTAAGAGGAAGAAGGAAAATAGAAATGACCGCTAGAATAGTAAAGTAATAGTTGCTGTAGGCAAGTACCACGGTTAGTAGGCAAAGGAAAAAGTGCATATTTGTAAATCATCAACATTGTCTCCCACCAAATATTTATTAATTACTGTGGTACGTATGTCTACAAATTCCTGATACTCCTTTCTCTAGGAGTAATTTCTTTTCACCGTGTCCTGAGTTTAGCGACTGAATTTTAATAGAGTATGGAAAATGAGAAATACTAACTTTACAGTGGAGAAATCTGACAGATCCCCCCTTAATGAAGCGATCATGATGTTAACCATAACAAGGGAAGTTATCTTATACTTCTTGATAGAATAAGAACGCCTTCGGAATTTTTCCAAAAAAATATTTCAAAACCCCAGCCCACCCATGAGAAAACATCAGCCAAACCCATGTGGAAGGACAAATGCTAAAAAGTACTACAAATACTTCTCAAAAGTATAAAGTCTATGAAAACACAAGGAAAGACCAGGAAACCAATTTATTTTAGAGAAGACTAATGACATATGTTGAAAAAGATGTCATGTTGTATCCTGAATTGAACCTTGGATCAGAAGGACATATTTGGAAAACCTAGAGGTAAACAATCAAGTCTGTGGTTTAGTTAATGATGTTGTACCCTATTAAATTCATTTTGATATGCGTGTGATGGTTATTTAAAATAACATTAATCAAAGTTGCAAGATGGATATATACAAACTCTCTGAACTATCTTTACAATTCTTCTATAAGTCTAAAGTTACTCTGAGATGAGGTCATTTTTTAAAAGAATGGGCTGTTAAATATATACAGATATTTTTTTTTTTTTTTTTTTTTTTTTTTTATTTATTTTGGGGACAGAGAGAGACAGAGCATGAACGAGGAGGGGCAGAGAGAGAGGGAGACACAGAATCGGAAACAGGCTCCAGGCTCTGAGCCATCAGCCCAGAGCCTGACGCGGGGCTCGAACTCACGGGCCGCGAGATCGTGACCTGGCTGAAGTCGGACGCTCAACCGACTGCGCCACCCAGGCGCCCCTATACAGATATTTTAATACACATGACAAATTAGGTATGGGGGTTCTTGCATGTAGATGTGACTTGACAACTCTTTTTTCTTATGTTTTATTTATTTTTGAGAGAAAGTGTGAGCAGAGGGAGGGGCAGAGAGAGAGGGAGACAGGATCCCAAGTAGGCTGTGCGCTGACAGCAGTGAGCCTGATGCGGGGCGTGAACTCATGAGCCGTGAGATCATGACCTGAGTCAAAGTCGGAGAGTCAACTGACTGAGCCACCCAGGTGCCCTGTGACTTGACAACTCTAAAAGAATGTTATTGGTCAAGAATTTTAAATAATCATATCTTTTCATGAAGTGTATTCTCCCTATGTCTCAGAAGTTTCCGAGATAACACGGCATTTCTTCATATAGATTATAGACTTTTACATATTGTTTTGTCTAATGAATGGGAGTAGGATGGCTGATTATTTTAAGAAAATATGCCTACCTAACGGTAAGACCATATGAACTGAGCCTCCAGGACATGTTCTTTCAAAATCGCATGACTTCTTCTCATAGATCTTATCATATTCATATCTTATTGGAATAATATCTATTTTCTGTCTCCAAGAGTGTTTGGCTTTGTTTTCCTTTTTCTCATCCTGCTTTAAGCAAACCATCTCTACCTTTTCTTTCAGTCACCGCTCCCTCATAAATCACTGGACTCAAGGCTACAAAACTGGTTTATCGTAACCAGATTAATCATCTCCAACTAATCACCTTGCTCATCTTGTTCATGTCCCGTGACAGGTGACCTGTCACTCCCTAACCTTACACTGCAGTGCTATCCATTTATTTCTGACTAGAGGCCAACCATGGGAATGACCTTGCCACTGTACATGTTTACAAATCTAAAGGTATCTTACTAAACCTTTCAGAATACGCATATATACCTACCCATTTATTCACATGTATATAGAAACATATGCTTAAAGCTATTTTTATTTGCAAGAGTATATATCATAGCTTTGGGCAAAAGATCGTCTCAATGCTGAATACTCAATGGATTTTTTATCTCAATTATTAATCACATTTCCAATTATTATCAATAGAATTATTATTTATTCTATACTTTATACAGAGGAAAAATATTTTGAAAATGTGCTAATAAGCCAGTTGTTTTGTTAGGGTCTTGGTTGATGTAATTGTGCGTAATACACACTTCACCATTTTATAGAGCTCTCAGGCCATTAGCTATAACCTATTTTAAAACAAATAACCATTTATTTCTATTACTTCCATGTAAGGCTTTACCTAGTTTGTGAGGAAGATAATGAGGTAGGTGGAGGAGGTGGAGAAGGAAGGGAAGCAGGACTAGGAGGAGGAGGAGAAGAAAGGGAAGGAGGAGGAGAAGGAAGGGGGGAGGAGGAGGAAGAAGGGGAAGAAAGGGGGAGGAGGAAGAGAAGGAAGGGAGAGGAGGAGGAGAAGGAAGGGGAGGAGGAGGAGGAGGAAGGGGAGGAAAGGGGGAGGAGGAAGAGAAGGAAGGGGAAGAGGAGGAAGGGGAGGGGAGGAAGTGGAAGGGGGAGAAGAAGGAGAAAGGGGAAGAGGAGGAAGAGAAGGAAGGGGAAGAAGAGGAAGGGGAGGAGGAGGAGGAGGAGGAAGGGGAGGAAAGGGGGAGGGGGAAGAGAAGGAAGGGGAAGAGGAGGAGAAAGGGGAGGAGGAAAAGACAGTGAGGGAGCATAGAAGGCCAAAAAGAGTGAGAAGGTGGAGAAAAAAGGGAGAACAGTCAAGAAAGGAGATGGAAGAACAGAACAATAGGAGTCTGGTGCTTTGAAAAGAACGAAACCAACACAAAGTTAGTGAAACAGGTCCTCAGAAAGAGGGCACCAAAGATTTTAAGCTGGGAACAGGGCTTTTTCAGTGAAAGATCATAGTTTTTGAAATGCTATTATTCTGAGGTCAGGAGACTCAACCATTTTCAAAGAAACAAGAAAAATCCTTATTACCAAGACACATACACGTTTTGGGTTTTCCTTGTCTTCTATATTTCTGTGTGAAAAAATTACCACAAAATTTAGGACCTTCTAACAGCACACATCTCTTATGTTCCATTTGCTACGGGTAAGGGTTCCCAGCAAACCTTAACTTGGTTAAGACCCACTCAGGGTCTCACGAGGCTGAGGTCGAGGTGCCAGCTGGCTCGTGTTTTCATCTTGAGACTCAACTGGGGAAAGATAAGCTCCCAGGCTCACTCAGGAGGTCAACAGGATTCCTTGCCTAGAGGCTGACAGAAGACCCATGTATTCGATGACTGTCCGCTGAGGCCATTCTCAGCTCCAGGCAGGCAGCCACCTGCAACTCTCCCTGAGCCTCTTACAACACAGCTATTTGTGTCTTCTAGGCTAGAAGGAGAATTTCTTGCTCAAACCTACAATATGGAGTCTTCTATAACATAACAATCACAGGAGTGGCTTTCATGTCAACTTGGCCATATTCTTTTGGCTAAAAACAGTTACTGGTTCCACCCACACCCAAGGAGAGGGGATTATAGGAGGGTGTGACTCAATGGGGTCTAGCGGCTGCCTTCACCTGTGTCCACAACACCTGAAAATAATAAAATCCTATATTAAAACTCTCATTCTGAACTTCATAAATGCTTTTATTAAGCTATAGTTGGACATACACTTAACTACTTTAAAGACATACAAAAAGGGGTGTCTGGGTGGCTCAGTTGGTGAAGCCTCTGACTTCAGCTCAGGTCATGATCTCTCAGTTCGTGAGTTCGAGCCCCCCGAGGGGCTCTGTGCTGATAGCTTGGAGCTTGGAGCCTGGAGCCTGCTTTGGATTCTGTGTCTCCCTCTCTCTCTGCCCCTCTCCCACTTATGCTCTGTCTCAAAAATAAATAAACATTTAAAAAAGACACCGACAAACATATTTACTGTTAGGGTTAAACTTTATTTGTTCAATAATAAGCTGCTTCATTTTTATGGTATTTTAGGTCATTCGTAGTGTAAGATATCTGCCATATTTCAAAAAAAAATCTTCAGGAAAGGGCATTGCATTTTGCCTTCTTTTCAACTGACATTCACTCTGCATGTCTGGAAACATTCTGCAGGTGCTCTCACTAGAAAAGCACAGGATGCTGAGCTTCTCTTCATCTGCTTCTCTGCATCAGGTCTCACACATTCTAGGGCTTTCAGGAATATGTCCATCCTGCTGATTCCTTCTTCCATTTTGTGTGTTTTGTTTTCTGTTTTATTTAGCCCTTCTTTGGCAGCAACAAGAATGGTTCAGAGTATGGCAGAGGCCATCCAGAATATGTCTTGTGCAATGAGGCGAACTCGTTCGGAATTCTCTGGTCAAACATAGCTTTATGGGCTGAACTGTGTGTCCAAAAATTCATATGCCAGCACCTCAGAATGTAGCTATAGAGACATAATCTTTAAAGAGGAGATAAAGTTAAAATGAGGTCGTTAGGGTGGGCTTTAGTCCAATTAAGTGGTGTCTTTAGAAGATAAGGAAATTAGGACACAGAGTGAAAGGTACAGAGGGAAGGCCACAGAACACACAGGGGGAAGAAGGCAGCCGTCAACTGGCCATGGAGGAAGCCTTCAGAAGGAACCTGCTGACACCTAAATCTTGGGCTTCCTAACCTCCAAAACTGTAAGAAAATAAAGTTTTGTTACTTAAGCAAGTCAGTCAGTGGTAGTTTGTTATGGTAGCCTCAGCAAAAGAATATACACAGGTCCACTGCTTCATATAAATCCTGTTCAGTTTTTGTTTTAGTTTTTTGTTCTATCATAACTTGAACCACAAACCTTTTGACTGGCAATAGGGGTAGTCTCAATCCGCCCATCAGATGCGAGAATTGTAGCTACCCATGCAGCTTCCTGAAGGACCAGTCAAAGCTGGGCCAAGATCTCCTGGTCCAGGCAATTGTCCCGTTTTCCATCCATTTGTATCATGATGCAGAGGAGGGAAGTGGGAGGATGCAATGCAAACCTGTACAAGGGTAGCGGTTAAAGTCTCCACTAGGGATGGCCGATACGACTTAGTGTTTAAAAAAAAACGTTTTGGGGGCACCTGGGTAGTTCAGTCCTTGAACATCCAACTTCGGCTCAGGTCATGATCTCACAGTTCATGAGTTCGAGCCCTGCATCAATCTCTGTGCTGACAGCTCAGAGCCTGGAGCCTTCTTGGGATTCTGTGTCTCCCTCTTTATCTGCTCCTTCCCCACTCAAACTGTTTCTCTCTCTCTCTCAAAAATAAATAATAAACACTTAAAAAACTTTTAAAAAGTTTTCAAAGATGTTTTCTATTTTGAAGTAAATCTGAGAATTTTAGAGTCAAAGAGTCTCCATACTTTAATGGAGTCACAGGTGCTGATGATTCAGGAAGTAGTTTAATTTTGATCATCACCAGATCCAGAAAGCACAGAAAGTTTCATTAGTAATTTAACTGACAACATAGGAATTAAGACGTAAGGGCCAGTATGAGAGAGAAAAAAAAAGTAAAACATTAATATTCTGACACTGACGATGATTTCCACGGCCCTCCTGAGGGATGTTATTATTTATATTCTTAATTAAGAGCTGCTTCTCTGGCAACCAATTCTCATGAGAAATCAAACGGTGGTTTACTAAAAAGGCCTTGAAGCATTCTACTTGCATGACTTATATTTTGAGAAGCGAACTTTAGTATCTTTCCTGAATTCCTCTTTATTGCATTTGAAATACACATCCTTGACCTCAAGTGGTACTTGCA
Source organism: Prionailurus viverrinus (assembly GCF_022837055.1). Classification (NCBI taxonomy): domain Eukaryota; kingdom Metazoa; phylum Chordata; class Mammalia; order Carnivora; family Felidae; genus Prionailurus; species Prionailurus viverrinus. Next base: position 88,947,627 of record NC_062572.1, on the reverse strand, counting down.
TGCTTAAATACTGATGGATTTTTCTTGGATTTTCCTTTGTCTGCTCCTTGCTCCAAGGGTTCGAAGTTAATAAACCCTGAACCCAAATTTAAACTCTGTATTTTGTCTGCCACAGGAACTCTGGTTCTCCATTCACCCTAGATATCCCAGATTGCTTTTCTGATGAAGGAATCAAAAGAGAACTCTATTTCTAGAAAGGCAGGATGAATTGTGTAATATTTTATATCATGTGTGGTAGTAGTTTATAATAGTTTATGAAACTAGAATTGTTAAATGCAAATATGCATGTTCCAATGGCCTCATAATCCTTGAGAACAAAGAGGAATATTGGGAAATTTTCTGTGACTTCTTTCCACTGGAGGTGTCATTTTATGGCATGATTAAGTATCTGAAGATAATATAGCATGGTTAAAATATACAAACATGATTAAAATATACACACGTTCTAATTAAAAACAAAATCAAATATTCTGTGTCTTTTCCCACATACCCAATTTTTGTAACATTATTGAATGCTCAGATTTTCAGGAACATATAAAATAAAAATGCTGATAGGAATACAACTTTTCCTCTAAATGCCTGTCTAGCACACCTAATTAGGTTTAAAATATAATTTAACACACCTTAGCAAGACAAAACATAGGACATTTTTATGAGTTTATGAGATTGGGATATAGATGCGATCGTCCAAAGGATATAATTTAACTCATGCGTTGTTCTCCACATTTTCCTGAGACAACTAATTTGGGAAATATGTGCTGCCGTGTCCTGCCCCCCGTGCAGCTGTCATCTTAAATGATTACTTAACTCAGATTTTTCATCAGTGAAGGTACCTGTCCATAACCAACTGAGAAAGCAATCTTTTAAAAATGATTACAAAAACAGTACAATACACAAAACTTTGGAGAGGTAAATTAATGGAAAATCAAGTAACTATGTTGATAGGCTCATATTTATTGCCCTGATGTGGTTTTAATATTTCCTACCCCTTTATATAAACGAATGTCTTATCCCTCCATAACATACATTTCAGAAGATTGTCAGGAATTTCATTTTTATTTCACTTGAGAAAGAACATGCACAGGAACTGGGGAAGAGCAGGGCAGGGGAAGAAAGAAAGAGAGAGAGAGAGAGAAAGAGAACCCCATGCAGGGCTAGATCCCCCCAACCCTGGGATCATGACCTGAGCCACAATCAAGAGTTGGATGCTTAGCCTACTGAGCCACACAGGCGCCCCAGAAATTTCATATGTAAGAGGCTGCAGCAGTTAAAATATGAATAGCAAAATCCCAGGTAACTCTCTACATATCTTGGGGCATAATTACACATAAAAATGTCAATGAAAAACTATTTTTTAGCTTACCTGTTACATTTCAGTTAAAGTCTATGGTACCTGCATGTTTCTCCGCTCCTAACCATTTGAAGACGACTTTGTAAGTCTTCATCATAAAATTTCTCTATAGGTTTGAACTTTCAGTGGTGAAATTTGGATTAATTGAAGAGCAATGAAAAAGAGGCTACGAGCTTACTAAAGCAGCCTGTGGAAAACCCCTTTGCTAATGAAGAGCCTGCTGTGGCCAAGTTTCAGTAGATTTCAGGAGCATCCTGCTTGGTCTGCATATCCACCCTGTCACCTGACCTCATAGCGGCCCCTCCACCCTGTTATTCAATCTGCTGGATAATCTTTCCTTGGAAAACAATAGAAACTTGAAAGAAGGAGAAGAATTTCTGAAAATGGGCTATTCATTGTTTTTGAGACTTTATTTTTTAAAATGTTTCATAGCTGCATTTTAGCAAGTTTACAAGTAAAAGTAATTAAAGGAAAATGTGCCACTATCCACATTTAAGGATTGCATCATCTTTTTCATATATACACGTAAATATAGATTAAATATATAGTACAGTCATCTGACTGTATGATTTAAATGTGTTAATAGTGCTAATCTTTGTATGAAGAGTTTACAAATTGGTTTTCTTTCCTCTTTTTTCTGTGTGCTTAACTCTGTGCATGTGTGTTTAGAATTAAGATATAGGTTGTATTTTAGGTTCTTTAACTGGCATATGATTCTTGTTTAATTATTTTGCTAATATAAAATATAAGACAGGAATTATATTAACAATATTATTTTTTTAATGAACCATGTAAATTAGGGGTGCCTGGGTGGCTCAATTGGTTAAGTGTCCAACTTCAGCTCAGGTCGTGATCTCAGAGTTTGTGAGTTCGAACCCTGCATTGGCCTCTGTGCCGACAGCTAAGAGCCTGGAGCCTGCTTCGGATTCTGTGTCTCCCTCTCTCTCTCTCTCTCCATCCCCCAATCACAGTCTGTCTCTCTTTCTCAAAAAGAAACATAAAAAATTTTAAAATAAACCATATAAATTAAATTTCATAATTTAATTTCATAATTGTCTATATATTTGGTGATAAAATAAAAAACCCTGTACTCACAACTAGGCAAATACCAATTATTAAAGTTCTTTTTAATGGATCTATGAGACCAGTAGCTAAATTACTAAGTAAAGATTTTGGTATTACATGAAAATAATGTTTAATAAGTTGCCCATTTAAAATGTATCATTAAAAAGACTCCAATTTCACATTTATAAAAAAAGGTTTTTTCATTCTAGAAAAAAATAAGGCAGTTAAAGAAGAGCACATAGTAAAACTTGTATTTCAGAAATCTTTGCAGAATCAGACCTGTAAATACAGAGAACGAACTGATGGTTGCCAGAGGGAAGGGGTGAAGGAATGGGCAAAGTGGTTGAAAGGGAGTGTGAAACACAGACCCGCTGGCTATGGAACGAATAAGGAATAAAGGACACAGTCTGGGCAATACGGTCCGTGGCGTTGTAATCGCATTGTCTGGTGATGGATGGTAACTGCACATGAATACACCTGCCGAATCACTATGTTGTACACCTGAAACTAATGCAACACTGTGCATCACCTATATTCAAATTAAAAAATTCAAAAATAAAATTCATTTAAAAATGTTTGTACATTCTTAGCATCACAATAAGTGTGATTTCTACCTTCTTTGTGAAGACTGCTTGATATCATTTATTAAAAACCTTGAAAATAATTTACTGACATAATAAATAGCTAACTGTTTGGTCTTAGGGTAGAGCCAATTCACATGAATACAGTACATTTATTAGAATGTATTTGGCAAGGGAAGCTCAAGTGGAACATTAGCAAAATTAAACTGAGAGCGAACATTCTTTTCTTTTTTTCCCCGTAACTGTCCCCAAGGTTCCAGGGATAGAAAAGCTATCCTCACCTATTACACATTGTATCTGACTATTACCTGCTGAACAGACTTCACAAGTTGTTCTGCTCGTCAGCGCCATTTCTGAATTTGAATTTGAGGTGCCACCTGGTGAGGGGAATCCACCCCTTGCCCTATGTCATGGTGATTGAGCATGGATAAACTTGCTAAAGTAGTTAGTGTCCCAAAGGTCCCAGAACAAACGTGGCTCATTCTTTATTCATCTTTCCTCTCCCTCCTGTAGCTTCAAATCCTATTTGCTAATTTTTTGGACATGACTAAATTTGGGCCAATATTAGTAAAGAAGTGGCCATTTGAAGCCATGAGAGCAAATGAGATTCTATTCTGTCTTGATCATCATCAATCAGTTTGTCATTTCAATCTTGATGGCTGATCCCTCCACCCAAAGTAATGTTGTAAGGAGAAGAAGAAAATCATTGCATAACCATGGCATAGAGAAACAACAGCTGTGAAAGTCACATTGTGATAAGTAGGCTTTATCTTATTTCCTTATCAAAATAGTAAAGTTGCAGTTACAATATGCCCACTTTTATGATATAAATCCAATACTTTCAATACTAATTGTAGATAATTTACTCTCGAATTTATTCCATCTCCATTTATAATATAATTCAGTTTTTGCTAACTCTTTATCATAAAGACAAACATGATATGAAGGGAGTGTAAATAGCACCAAACACAAGTGAATAATAGCAGTGATAATGTGATGAAACTTTTAAAAGCTAAAGACAGGTATGTTTTTATAGCTCATGCTAAGTGGAAAAAATACAGAACCTTAAACTTTTATACACTGAGCATACTAAATACGGTAAGTATCAATGTAAGTAAATACAGTGGAATTAAGAGGAAATATGTAACCATAACTTTAATGCTAGCTTTGTTTTTTGACATTTTGAAGATCAAATATGATCTGATAAAACACACCCCATTCGGGTGACGAGGCGGACAAAGCCAGTCCGCTTCCATCTTTAAAAAAAGGGAGACATTTTTACATAAATGTGGTCATTTTTCAATTCTACACACATAGAATTTGCCAACTACAATTTGAGGAGGGAAAAACAAAACACTTATAGTGACTACCTTACTAAAAAAACCCACAAGAGATAAAAGTTAACAAAAGCAGTATAAGAAAACAAAAGGGATAACTATCATTGACATATAGGTTGATCTATTTCATGTATATTTTTATGTTTTTGTACCATTTAATACATGGTATTTATAATATTTTTCAAACCTACTATAAATAATGGCATATTTTAGGATGGGGACTACAGTTATCAAGAATGATACATTCCTTTAAAGCAATGTTCATTGGCAAGAAAGTAAAGCAAATTAATGTTTTAGACAAAATGTTCTACAGCACTCAGGCCAACAGAATTTGCCTTGCCTAGCACTCCACTTCTTCAAGAAAGATAATTTGATTAAATTACACCCTTAATTAAAGAAAAATAGAACAAATCAAAAAGATCTGAGGATTGTACTCAGAGTTTATAATGTATAACCCACACACACATATGCACACAGACTCCAACCCAATGGCCTTCCATCTAAAGGATAGTCCATGAAAAGCATGTTGCATATGCACATTTTTTTCTATGACCTGGTTTTTGGAAAGAAAGTGTTGTTCTTGGTTTCTGATTGAATTTTGAAATTAAACATCATTCAGCCTTGATTCCAGTCCCTTAATCCAATCATCAAGATAAATGAGAGATTATGAGTTGTTATAGTCTGAATACAACTGATTAGCTTGCTTTCCAGTTTTCAGAATTTGAAAAAATAAGGATATTTTCACCATTGCTGAATTAATTCACGAGTACAGGTACCTTGGGCTTAAGGTAACAGCTAGGAAAAAAATGGATTCTTTGCTCTTTGCAAAAGATGTTCATGACTTGGGGAATTTGCAGCTAGTGTTACACATTGTGTTTCCATTTTAATTGGTCATTTCTGCAAGATATCAACTATGGCAACATGCGGGATCTGGTGTGGTCCAAAGGATGAGAGACAATGGTGCGAGATTTCTCAGTATGTTATGACATAAAAGAACCCCAGACCCACTGGCATGAGGCTGTAGGTGGCTGTAATAAAACCATTTTCAGACTCTCATCATCGCTTTTAGAACTTTGATCCTCCAGTTGGAATATATCCTTATATTTGTAGGCCTAGTATATGATATATTGCTTTATGCTGACTGAATATCCAGTGAAAAAGGACTGCATAATTCTGAAAGCAAGGAAAAATCATGGTTACAGTTGTTTTTCTGAACTATTATTGCTTCTTACCTTGATATGTTTATCAAATGGGTGACTCCATTACCAATTAACCCCAATCCTGTTTTCTTGTTTTAAACCTTCAGGCTAAGTGTTTGTCTGTGTTTCAAATGACAGTACAACTCAATGCTATATTATATGCAGTTCTGGGGGAACTCTGAGGCAAAAGAATGCATCAAACTTTCCTTATTTTGAATATGGGAGATATAAAGAAGACTCCTTTTCATATACCGACCATAGTAATAAATAAAGTAAAATAGAAGACAGAAGAAAGAGGTATTACTGAATGATAATTTGTATCAGGAAGCTCAGTGTCCAATGTTAAAAGAATTTGAAAGCTATGATTTGCTTTGATAACAGTTGTGATAATAAATGTGACATATGCACATTTTGAGAGAAATATTGTGTCCAAAGGACAACATCAATCATAGGAAAGCAATATTATTAATTAAAACAATGTCAACTTTGGTGACATTAACTTTTAGCATGTTAAAAATATGGCTCTCGTCTATAGAATCCTAAACCAAAACATACATTTTCCTATAACAGTTTGAAAAATGTTAGCCCATTGTTTTATGACTTTCATTATGGCCAATTATAAATCAGGTGTATATCTAACAATTGTTGATTATAAATATAAATATAAAAATAAAAATAAATATAAATATAAATTTTCTTTCTTGCTGTTTTTACTATATTTTTCTTCTACATCAGAATTCTATATTTTCATTTTGAACTGCTAGATAAGTTATTCCTTTTTTAACTATTCTCAGAATTTTGGTGCTTTTTCATATGAGAATTCATAATTTTCATCATTTTTAGAAACATATTCAGTAATTATCTAGAGGAACATGTTCTCATGTGCTCTCTCTTATTGAAATAAAAATAAAACAAATTCAAAGAAACAAGAAAGCTATAATTTACATGTAGGTCAATTTATTTTATGCATATTTTTATGCCTATATACTGTGCAAGTATTTGCTGAATTTTGGAGTCCTAATATATGTTAAGGAATTGAACATGCAGGAGGGAAATGAAAGTTACCAAGAATATTGTTTTTTGAATCATGGTTTATTTGTAATATGTCAGGCATGGTGACTGTTGATTCTGCCTCTTCTGTCTCTTAATTACTTCTAAAAATATCTTCAATCTCTGACTTATCCAGTCTATATTTTGGGTAATTTTTTACTTTTGTATTCCAGTTAGTAAAATGCTTTAGTCATGTATTTCTAATATACTGTGGATATATTACAAAATCAATGTGCTTTACTGCTCAATATCAATTTTTATCTTAGTATATTCTTAAAACTAAATGTAAAAATCTTATGGAAGATCCTTTCATTGATCTTTAGAGAGAGAAAAGTGAAATTTGCCCTTTTGACTATTATAATCACTTTGTCAGTGTTGATTACCTGCCCAGGAGATAGCCTCCCTTCTTTGTTGATAAAATTAATTCACTTAACTAGGTTAAGAATGCTCCTTCAGTGTATGTGAGGTGACAGAGATGAAATCACTGTCTTCATGAAACTACATTCTAGTGGCGGTGGTAGAAGGTAAATGTCCTGAGGATAAAATTATCTCTAAAAAAAGTAGAAAGCTTCAGCAGAGATTTCTTAGGTGGGGTGAACAAAGAAGCAACCACTGAAGGTATGATATGTGAAAGAGATACAAATTAAATGAGGGAGTGAGCATGTGGATATCTGGTGGAACAGTCTTCTAACTATAAGAAATGTGATGTAGAGGCAACCTTATGATTTTAAGGAACAGGGCACAGTGTGTGTATTTTATGTGAATCCGTGGGGCTGCATGAGAATCCAAATTAATAGGTGAAAAGGAGAAAAAAAAAAAGAGCTAGATCAGATTTCTAAATCTGAATTCTGGAAAGTCCCCAAATTATTTTTCTTACCTCTTTTGTTGCCTTCAGTTATATTTATTCCTATTTTGTATTTTACACAATACTAGAAAAAGGTTTCTTTAAAAATCTAGTTTCTACAAGTTTTAGCTACTACAAAAACACAACTTCTTTGAAGATTCATCTTGTTCCATAGGATTTTTCTAAAACCATTTAGTTCCACTTGCTAGTTTTCTTGTGAGTTACTGAGGATTTTCTAAATAACCACTCATTATCTGCATCCTGAGATAACTTAACATCTTCCTACCTGAACTTCATGCCTTTTCTTTTTCTTACCTTCCTCCACAGAAGAGGACCTGTAGCATACTGATTACAGGTAGTGAGAGTGGGCGTTGTTTCCTTGTTAGTAGTCTAAATGGAAAGTGTTCAATATGTCATCATTGAGTATAAAGTTATCTGAAAGTGTCATAGATGCTCCCATTACTTCATCATATCTAATATCCAAGCTACATTTTCAATACTATCATTCACGGTTTTCATTATTTAAATAAAATTTTGCTTTTATAGTTGTGTTTTCAAGTGTTTTTTCTTGAAGTGCTTTTTTATGTTTAATAGCCCTGTTCTTGTGATATACATGTATTCTTTTATTTTTCCTAATTTTGTAATTTTTGTATGTTTGTAGTTTTCTTCTGCTCAGTGCATTGCCTCCATTTCTGAGTTCTATTTTTCTATTTGTTTCGGTCGATCTCTTTCCTTGAATGCAAAGGCAATAAAGCAGGGGAAGGTAGAGAGCTAATTGTTCAATATTTACTTATCAAAAACAATTATATACTATTACATACAATTTATATATATATGGGGGTGTAGGGAGACAGAGACAAAGACAGAGATAGAAAGGAAGAAACCCACAATATTCTAGGTATTGGGGACACAGCAGTGAACAAAACAATGCAGGAAGAATATAACTATATAATGAATATTGTGAAGTGTGGGAAGTTTTAAGGAGAAAAAAGAAAGGGAGGACAATAGGAAGTAATTGGTTATGAGGCATTCATGTGCTACCCCACAGTAGCCTGGAGAATCAACAGCTTCTTTGAAGGACACATTGGTGATTGATATATATATATATATATATATATATATATATGATTATATTGATTATATAATATATAATATATAAAAATATATAATTATATAATATTGATTATATTTATATATATTATATATTATAATATTATAATATGAATATTAGTAATTATAATTATTTATTATTATTATTTATAATTATTATTTATAATTATTATTTATATTATTTATAATTATTTTTTATAATTATTATTAATATTATAAAATGATATATATGATTATATTGATTATATAATATATAATATATAAAAATATATAATTATATAATATTGATTATATATTTATATATATATATATATATATATATATAATTTTTTTAACATAGACATATTCCCCAGAGAGGAACACTCCATCACATGCCGGAACAGAATTAGTTTGGCTGCTAGAATTCTGGGGGTCCACCGGGCCAATGGGGGCTCTCACTTTTCCATATGCACACAATTTATTCAAAATTATTCAAAAAAAAAGCACTTCCCTCCTAGCCGTGCTACGGCTGGTTTCCATTGTTCCAGAATCCCTCATGATCAGTTTTGCTAAAGATTCAACTTCTCATTGCTTGCTACAGTAGGAATGGAACGACAATAGCGGCTAAAAGAACCAGATATTCTCTATTCTCACTTCAGCTTCTCCCCAAACACCTGGTTTTGTAGGAAAATGATTCCTTAATTTTCTGAGCCTTTCAAAGGCTGTGTCACAAAGAGGCTTACTTCTTGTTTCCTCCTTTGCCTTGCTCAGTCAGTTCCTATTTACCCACTGGTCTTAACATTTTCCAAGAAGGTTGTGGACCTCTCCTCTGGCGTTATCTCCTTTCCTGTGTTCTTTGTGAGGATTTTTATCTTTTTATTCATTCACCGTCATTTAAGTGATATTCGGGAGGTGAGTAGGAAAGTGTGCATGTTTCCTCCATGTTATTTGCACAGTGGTTGTTCTAAAATGCAATTTGGATCATTTCCCTACTGGAGAAAATCCTCCTTGGTCCCCTCCTCCTCTGAAGATAGAGCTCAAACTCTTTAACATGATTTTCAACGTGTTTCCTGAGTTGGCACTCATAATAGCTGTGATAGAAGTTACAGTAACATAAGAATTACTATCAGTACTATTTTTTTTAATGCTTATTTAGTTTTGAGAGCATGAGCAGGGATAGGTGCAGAGAGAAAAGGAGACACAGGATCTGAAGTACGCTCCAGGCTCTGAGGTGTCAGCACAGAGCCTGATGTAGGGGCTCTAACTCATACACCATGAGATCTGATCTGAGCCAAAGTCGGACACTTAACTGACGGAGCAACCCAGGCGCCTTAAGAATTACTATTATTGGGGCGCCTGGGTGGCGCAGTCGGTTAAGCGTCCGACTTCAGCCAGGTCACGATCTCGCGGTCCGTGAGTTCGAGCCCCGCGTCGGGCTCTGGGCTGATGGCTCAGAGCCTGGAGCCTGTTTCCGATTCTGTGTCTCCCTCTCTCTCTGCCCCTCCCCCGTTCATGCTCTGTCTCTCTCTGTCCCAAAAATAAATAAATGTTGAAAAAAAAATTAAAAAAAAAGAATTACTATTATTATGCTAACGTTTACGTATCACTATGTGCCAAATCCTGTATTAACTCATGTAATCCTCAAAGCATCCTCTTAGATAAGGACTTGATTTTCATCCCTCTTTTACCAATTCAAGAAAAATAGGCTTTCAGAAGGTATCTCACTTACCTAAGATAATACAAATGGCCAGCTGTCCGACCTAATGAACTTATTCAGATTCAAGACATTAAATATGCTGGCTTTTGACACCATTCTACAGCTGCTGGGATGGCATGGTCTGAAACAGTATACTGTAGTAGATGACTAATATAGCGAAGGGAAGGACAGGATAGGAAAAGACAGGATCTGGTACAAGCGTGTGAACACCACACCTGTAGTACAGTGCTCCTACCTCTGGCTTACTCTCCTCACTTCCTGACTCACTGAGCCTAAATCCTGTGTAACACAAACTCCTTTAAGTCTCTCCATTTATCCTAACTTCTCATCCTTTTTAACTTCTCATCCTTTTTCTTCCCCAAGTCATGCATCCGACAATTCCAGGTGCATGAGACATACTCCCCAATGCCTACACCCTTCCAGCATCTCTTCAAATCTAATTAGGAAAACTTCTCATTTCTATCAAGCACTTAATCACAGTGTAGTGCAATCACCTATGATATGCCCGCGTTTCCCTTAGCTTTGGTTTCATGAAGGATCATGTGTTTCCTCTTATGTATCCTCATTACCTCGCTTGTGCTGGGCAGTGTCCTCTATTTCTCAATGAGATTATAATAACTGTAATTGTTTCCAATTGGTGCTGCAACAAATTATTACACGTAGTGACTTAGACAAAATCTGCTCCACTCAATTACATTGTGGCAGCCTGGACATGTTTCTTTTTTGGAAGAAATATGGGAGAATATGTTTTGCAGCCTTTCTGACTTCCCTAATCCTTGATATGTAGGGGCAAGTCTTTCTTTCTTATATGAAATCACCTGCCACTGATTCTTGTGCTTCCCACTTTCACATTTAAAAATCCTTGGGATTGGGGCGCCTGGGTGGCGCAGTCGGTTAAGTGTCCGACTTCAGCCAGGTCACGATCTCGCGGTCCGTGAGTTCGAGCCCCGCATCGGGCTCTGGGCTGATGGCTCAGAGCCTGGAGCCTGTTTCCGATTCTGTGTCTCCCTCTCTCTCTGCCCCTCCCCCGTTCATGCTCTGTCTCTCTCTGTCCCAAAAATAAATAAACGTTGAAAAAAAAAATTAAAAAAAAAAAAAAAAAAATCCTTGGGATTATATCAGGCACACCTTAAAAACCCAGGCTAATCTCCCCATTTTTTATTTTTTTTAATGTTTTTATTTATTTTTGAGAGAGACAGACAGAGCATGAGCAGGGGAGGAGCAGAGAGAGAGGGAGACACAGAATCCCTCTCTGAGCTCCAGGCTCTGAGCTGCCGGCACAGAGCCCGACACGGGGCTCAAACTCACGGACTGTGAGATCGTGACGTGAGCCACCCAGGCGTCCCTAATCTCCCCATTTTAAAGTCAGCTGATAAGCAACCTCAAATCCTGCTGCTCCCTTCATTCCTTTTACCGTATAACCTAATACAGTCACATGGGATTAGGATGTGAACATTGTTTTGTGTGCATGCACAAATGTGTGTACCACAGGGGATGGGGAGGAGCATTATTCCACTTGGCAAGACAAAGAGTACCTATTTGGTTACCTAGTCTGATAAAGTAATGTGTTTGACATGTATTACCTGAAGCAATCTTCACAAATCACTCTGCAAGATACATTTACCTCGGATTTGAAAAATGCTGCTCTAAGATGACAGTGCTAAGTGCCTAAGATCTAGCAGTAAGTGGGAGACCCAGGATTCAAAAGCAAATAGAGAGTCCAATGTCCTTTTGTCTTTGTGGTTTAATGGGTTTTATCTTTGTATTTTAATGATTTTCTTTTTCTGCCCAAGATTTCTTACTCATTCTGTGAAATATTTTATTGCTCTCCCATACAATCCTACTGTGTGTCACACATTTGTGTAGGATTCTTTACCAACAGGCCACAAATGGTCTTCCTGAACAGTGGTCCTTCATGGAGCTAGCCACTCAAACCTTCCATTCTTTCTTTCCTGTTTTTAAGCCTAATGCATACTGCCAGATCCAGTCAAAGCACCAGTCTGGGGGGCCTGGGTGACTCGGTCAGTTTAGTGTCCGACTCTTGATTTTGGCTCAGGTCTTGAAGTCATGGAGAGTTTGAGCCCCACATCTGCACGGACAGGAGACTGTGTGGGATTCTCTCTCTCCCTCCCCTACTCACAGGCACATACTCACACTCTCTCTCTCTCAAAATAAACAAACTTTAAAAAAAAAAAGCACCTGGACTAATCTAAATACTTCAACTGTACAGCAATGTTATTTAGTATGATTCCAGTCACTATTTAATATGCTTTCTAGTTTACAAGATGATTTTATATAATACGCATCAAATAAGTAAAACCTATATAAAACATATATGTATCTAATATAAACAAAATATATATAATAGATTTAATTTTATCTAATAATCCCAAATACCTATGTGTTACATATTTAGAAAAGAAACTGAGATCTGAAGAATCGATTTCCCTTTTATTGCATTGGTTACACAGAGGTAGATGATACACAATGATGAGAGTCAATATTCCTCAAGAGATAAATTGCACGACAGGGAGTATGCTATCTTATTCTTTGTCTTATGCCCAGCACCGAGTCCCCACAGTGGGTATTAGATACCGTGTTAGTTTTATAGGGCTGTCCTAAAAAAGGCCTACAAACTAGCTGGCTTGAAACAGCACATTTATTCTCTCACAGTTCTCGAAGCTCCAAGTCTGAGAGCAGGTTGTGAGCAGAACCATGCTCCTCCTGACACCTGTAGGGCAGAACGTTCCTTGCCTCTTCCCAGCTCCTGGTGGTGTGCCTCATCTGCAAACCTTGGGGTTCCGTGACTGGGCAGCCGTGATGCTCCTGTCTCTGCCTCTGTCATCACTGGGTGTCTCCCCTTGTGGTTCTGTGTCTCTACTCTCGTATAAGGACATCAACCACATCGAATTAAGAGCCCGTCCGTTTGAAGCATGGCCTCATATGAAATTCATTATATCTGCAACAACCCTATTTCCATACAGGGTCACATTCTGAGGTCCTGGGATGGGGGTTATACGTGAACATATCTTTCAGGAGGATGCAATTTAAACTCATAACCGGTGTTTAAACCATTAATAGTTGGGTAAATTATGCAGTCGTATCTATACATCTATTTAAGATATTTAGTACAGGGGCGCCCGGGTGGATCAGTCAATAAGGTGTCTGACTTCGGCCCGGGTCATGATCTCACCATTTATGGGTTCAAGCCCCACGTCGGGCTCTGTGTTGACAGCTCAGAGCCTGGAGCCTGCTTCAGATTCTGTGTCTCCCTCTCTCTCTGCCCCTCCCCTCCTCATGCTTTGTCTCTCCCTGTCTCTCAAAAATAAATAAACGCTGAAAAAAATTAGAAAAAAATATTTAACACAATACATACAGATGGAAAAGGTTTGTCAATTCCATTTTGAATTGCTAAAAAGTAGACATGGCCCGTGCTGCACACCAGTAAGAGTGGACCTTTGAAAATAAAAGACACACAATGCAGAGACAGTGGGGGGTGGCAAATTAAAAAGTCAAGTGTTGAGATTTGTTGCTCCCAACACTCCTGCTGGCTCTTTAGATGATATTTTAGCAAAAATGTCCTCAGCCTCGGTCCATGAAAGCGATCACCAAACTGATGCCAACAACCCCTCTTTGACTCTCTTTGCAGCTCCAAGGCCAGCCACTTGCTGATTTCACCACTCCTTCTCTGCTTGCTAATAAGTGAGGAGCAATTATATTATATACAAAGGCAGATTTACTGTGAAGCTAATGAAGATTAAGCTTCAGGCCCTTCCAATTGCATGGGCTCCTTCCAGGGCCTTGTAGTTAATTTAGTTTTAGTAATGTTGTATGCATTTTTAAAAGATTATTGCCCACCCTGCACAAGCTTCAGGCCTCACACAACCTGGATCTGTCTTTGAACAAATTCTAGGGGTAGCCAATTAATTATCTTACATTTTGATGGGCAGACTTTTAGTTCTCCAGAAATGGTAAAACTGTTCAACAGAAATGGTAAAGTGAAAATAACACATTTTAAGCTGGCATCATCAGAGAGTATCGTTCCGTGTGGCAGGCGACTGGAAGAACACTAGGCTCTCAATTTTTTGGCCCTTTATTTTGCAGGCATGTGGCGAAGGTCATTGCGTTCAGTGAACACGTAAAGAAGAAATGGGAACCTCTCTGTGAAGGGGCGAGCACAAGCCTAACCAAGGAACATGGACCAGGAGCCACCTCATCAAAGAGGAGGGCATACACTGCGGAAGAGTCCTATCCTTGGGGCCACAGATGGGCACATGGAGCTGGGTGTCACTCAGTGGAGCACAAATGAGGAAATGGTTAGCTAGTTAGCCTGTAGATCTAACCGAAGATTTGTTTTTTAAGAACTAAAACCTTCGGAAGTCAAGATAGTAACTGTTAAATGGTAGAATTTAAAATATCGTGATTCTCAGGGACACAAATATTCTTGATGAAAGATTGCAATGCGCACTTAGATCACAGCACATGGGCGGCCAGCCTTGCCACAATATTTGTCCTCTAGATCCCAAACCACCTCATCCGATCCTCCATCTTGCTCCATTTTATCTCCCATGTTCCCATCTGGTTTTTATTCACATCCTCTCCTACGTTGACCAAATGTTGACCCTGATCACTTGTTTCCAGTTTAGGTTGTTTAAAATACTGTTGGCATTCACACTTAGCTTTATCAGGTCTTTGTTCCAATTCCAACTTCCTGTTGAGGGTACCCTAGTCATACTCTTTAAGGAAGCTAGCTGTACTTCAAACTGACCTGTGAAAGTTCTCTATTCTTTCATCAAAAACTTCCAACCCACTAGGATGCAAAGAGAAAACTAGCCCATGGGGAAATGACAAGATTAAGTGATTGGTTTAGCAGCATATGCAAAAGTAAAGTAAGAAGTACAACTAATATATTTCTCTGTCCTATTTTCTTCCCAACTTTAATGTCTTATGTAGATTTTCTGTGTTTAAAATAATTCCCATAAATATTTGTTTTTCTAGAGGATAGCCATCTCATGAAAGATCCAGAATAGAAACTGCTTATTCGAATAGGGACCGATATTCACAGTGCTGCTTAATTCAGCTTCCACAGAATGCAAAAATACATTTGCAATGCCAATATGCTCATTAGTTATTACATGAATTAAACTGCTTACCAGGCATCAATATTGTTACCTAACTAGAAGCACAACTTTTTAAAAAAATATTTATTTTGTGAGACAGAGAGGGAGAGGGGAGGGGTAGAGAGAGGGAGAGAGAATCCCAAGTAGGCTCCACACTGTCAGCACAGAGCCCGACATGGGGCTCAAACTCACGAAACATGAGAACATGACCTGAGCCGAAATCAAGAATCAGATGCTTAACTGACTGAGCCACCCAGAAGACCCTAGAAGAACTTTTATCCACAGTTGCTTTAAGACAGCATCAACTATTTAAATGTGCCAGTTAATTTTCACTATGTTAAATATATTTCTGGATTTCAATAGTACTCATTTGAATTCATTTGGTTCATATTATATGTCCGTGACTCAGAATGTTGTTAAAAACACATTGCTACTTTGTAGTTGAATACTTCTAAAATATATTTTTATAACTGAAATCATTTCCTTAAACTGTGCTTTTGACTTCACAATCTAATGAAATAGATTTATTCAATTTGATATTACAAGTTGCCACCAACAGTCATAGTATGTCTTCTCATAACTAGGTATCATTTCAGTGTCTCTTTTAATAATACCAGGAGCATTATGTTGTAAGATATATATATATATATATATATATATATATATATATATATATATACACACACACACATACATACATACACACACACACACACATACACATACATACACACACACACATATATATATGCATATATATGTATGTACATGTATATATATGTATATGTATATATGTGTATATATATATGTATGTATCTGAGACTATTTTGATGCTGCATTTTAAATGTTTGCAAAACAGTGAGTGATGGCTGTAAGAAAAATCTGCACTTCTCTGTAAAATTGCAATTGAGTGTTTGAATTCCATAAGCTGCATGGAGAAATTAAGTTTTGTCCGTATTTTCCACTGTTAACCTAGATTCCAGAACAGTATCTGCACATGGAATGTGCTTAATAAATTTCCTGAAAGACTGGAAATGAAAAATGTCACCAAACAATTAGTGATGAAAATATTTCCAGAGAGGCTACTTTTAATTTATCCCCAAAAGATTAGGGGTAAGACTCTCACTTTCACTCTGAAGTAGTAATATTCTCATACCATGCACAGATACTGTAAATCTTTGCAGAACTTTATAGATCATGAGTGAAGGAACTATTGTCAGAAGGTAGTTCTTAAAAATGTCCCAAGGAAAGAGATCAATGTTCTTCTCAGTAGCAAGAAGTCCACCAAATCCCGTCAAAACAATGTCAACCCCCCAAATGTTTCCACTGGCTTCTCTAAGGGACGGTACCACATGGAGGAAACAAACACTTGATGTATTCCAGCATATACAAATTGGCCAAAACTTTAAAACACAATTGTTTAATACCTAGACTATCGGTGGCACTGAGTACCTGTGCAGCAGCAAAGGTATTTTTTTTTCAAACGTAAGTGTTATGCCCAAAGGATCCACAGCAGAAAGCTACTGGATTATCCGGAGTTCTAATACCTGAACACGGTGTTAGAATCAATTACAGATTTCATTTCAAATTAAAACACCTCTCTAAAAAGATGTATGAGGAAAACTGAAGTCTGTTCATTTCAGATATTTGACTAACTGGTTTTATATGTTAATAAAATTCAGCCTGAGTAGTTCTGTGCATTAAACTTGGGGCAAAGGTCTCTTGACTTTGAGAGTAAAGTACAAGGTAAGGAGACGGTGTCAGGACAGGATTCACTCTTCAACTCAGGTATATTTTTTTTCGTCAGCTTACAGAGTGAGGCTTGCAAGTAATAGAGTCTTGGAGAGTCTTGCAAGAGTCACCAGGGACGACGGCGATAGAATTTACTGTGTCCTCCAGTGGAACAGAAACGAACACCCTCGGAACTCCCACCCTACCTCAGTCTGCAAGCTCAAAATGTGCATTAAAGATATTCTCTCTTCTTTTTCTCTTTCAACAGGGCTGAAAAAATATCAAAACAATGGAAATCATCAGCTTCAGAGAGGAGTGCTTAAAGTTTCACTTACAAATATCTGAGGTGGCCTCATACCTGCACATAGACATTGGCCAATGGTGGATTTCCTAATAAAATGTCTACTTAGTAAGTGTCTCTTCGGAACAGTGTTGGAACAGTGAAGGGACTGGCATTAATACATTTGGTGGGACCTGGGAGAAGCTGGGTAACAAAAGAAAACTTGCCACATGTGTCTGGAAATGAAGCCCCGTCACTGTCCAGCTGACTCTAAGCCGGATATTGAAAAAGAGAAACGATACGCCGTTATTCTCGATGTCAGCATACTATATAAATCCCTAATACTCGATATATGTGCTGTACAGAACTGTTTAAGTTAAAAGTGAAATAGTTTTTCTTAAGCATTTTCTTAGATTTGTTTTTTTTTTTCTGTAGACCTCTTTTAGGACTACTTTTTCTCAGATCACGAAAGAGGAATGTTCACGATACACAAAACCTGACCTTTGTGCCAACTCCACAAACCAGAAATCTTACAGGCGTCATTGGCCTACTTTGCTGCCGTGAAATAAAAATTCATTCTGGAAAAACGACATCCTCCTTCAACATAAAGCATCTATTACCATATATGGCCACAGAATTGATCACTATTTCACTAGCTATTTTTCTCCATTTAATCCATCCTGAATTGGTCTATCATGTCTATGTCTCAATATGTCAAATTTGTTACTCTGTTTTTGTATCTGTCCTTTGTTTACTAACCCTTTCCTCAGAACGCAGTGCCTTCCATTAATTCTCGATATGAAACATTATACATATACACAAAAAAAATTTATTCCCTAAACTGTAAGTCAAATGTCTGTGATAAATATTGCCTGACATCATTAGAAAGTAATAATCTCTCTTTCATAAAAAATTATGCTGTATTTCATATATAGTTCTCAATTATTTGCACTTTCCAATATATATAATCATTTCCTTGACTACGTTCTCTACAAGAATGAAAATATTTTGAGGACAAATACTGAGTATTACTCATGTATTTTTATTTCCCCCCATTGCCTTGCAATAACTTCACATATCTTGATAAATCTCAGGCTTCGGTTTTCAGGTATTATGAGATACCCCCAAAAGACTCAGTTCTAAATCAGAAGACACAGTGATTTAGCTTGACATCCTACAAACTCAGTCTGGGGAACTGACTGGGATACATCGGAATTACACTGCTTAAGTATGTTTGACATTGGGTCAACTGGCCTAACAATCTCAAAAATGTTTTAAGCAGCACTTAGCAAATAAAAATCCAATGACAGGACAAGGCATAAATTAGGGGAATTTAATACTGGCATCCCAAAGATAGGGGAGGGGGATGTTCTTCAGATAACTGTGCATAATAGTCAATATGCCAAACAAGGACTGGAAACTGAGGAACATTTCTGTCCAAACAATGATGAAACATAAGATAGGGCCCTGAGTAAACAGGATTGGAACTGGGGTGGCTCTGCAGTTTTCAAGCGAAATTGCAAAGAACATGGAAGAGGAATAAGTCAGAAAGTCATTTTCGTTGATTGGGCCAATAAGGGGTCAGAGGAAGAGGAGTTGCTTTACTTAAGGGTAATGTTAACACCCAGGACTTCCTTCCCCCAGGTCAAATCTACACAAAAGAGATTCTACACGAGTACAACATTTCCTATGATCTGAATGAGTACATTGGTTTTAACCTGCCCAAGATGGCGGCGGGGGCGGGGTGGTGGGCGGGAAGCTGCTGCAAAGCTGTTTCTTGCCTATGTCAGGAAAGGCTCCATGAAGTGAGTGGCACGGAACCATCCCAGCCCTGGATGCAGGGGGGCCGTTCGGGGGGGGGGGGGGGAGGCAGAGAAGGGGATGCCAAAGAGGTACCCAGCAACTGAAGGGTTACTACTTCATGATTAAATAACTGTAGAAATTACATTACTTTCAAAAACTTCTTACTATGCTGAAGAACATTATTATCGATATTGGAAAGAAAACCATGAGCGTTAGCTGCTATTTTGTGAAATTCAACTAAATAGGATTTGCATTGCTAAGAAAACTTCTGTGGAACTTCTATGTCCATCTCAAGTGAACATATCTAGAATACTGTCAGTCTCATAAGAATGAGCCACACTTATGACAGTAACTCCCCCTCCTCCTCACTTTACCCTTCTCCCAGCCTTAATTCTGTGCATGAGGTAGAAGCTAACACTACCAGTATTTGAGGTGCATCCATTTTTATTAACATGCATACCGTACAGAACTCCAAAGGTAGTGTAACATGAGATGTGTGCAAATCGAATTAGGCTGTTAAGCCATCACGGTACAAGACATGACATTTATTTGATATCCACAATTTGGAATTAAAAATGATTCAGCTATTTATTCACCAAATATTTATTAAGAACCCATCACATTAAAGAAGATATTTTCGAAGGTTAAGATAATTATATTAGCAAGGCACAGTCTCTACCTTAAAACTTCACAGCATGCACAAAACTGATTTAAAGACAGAAAATATATTATGATTATAGAATAAAGCCTAGGATGGACAAGTAGAGCAGGAATAAAATAATTCAATCTATCAACCTTGGATCACAAAGACTTCTGGAAAGATACTGTGCTTGAACTGAATTTTTAGGAATAAAGTGAAATTACAGCTGGATAGAATTGGAGGTGTGTTTGGGGCCAAAAGGAGCAGACAGCACGTGCTCCATAAAGAGCTTGTGAAATTGCATACTGCATTCAATGAACTTGTAGAATCCGGTATTAAAAAGCAGAGTGAGACAGTCTTCAAAATATGTGTAGCTGAGGATGTGATAACAGAAGCAAGATGTTGCAGGGTATTTATGGCATGCTAATGTGCTGGGATTTTATTCCATAGGACAAGTGTCAACATACTTTCTATGGAAAAGCAAGTACTCAGCTCTGTTCTTGTAGCATGACAGCAGTCATAGATAACATGTAAATGAATGTGGGAGACTGTGTCCCAATAAAACTTTATTTACCAAAACAGGCAGTGGGATGGATTTAATCTTAGGCTGAAGTTTGTCATCTCCTCCTATAAAGGTTCAGTAATAACAGAATGTATTGACATAATCATCCTTGGTATAAAAATACCTTGGTAGTTTTAGAGTGAATGGAGAGAAAGATGCCAGATTGAGTTAGATAAATCATTTTTCTAGTAATAAAGATACTTTGATAGTTCAAGGTACTATGGTAATCGAGTAAAAAGAATGGGTTATAACAATATTTAGGAAACAAATTCAATATTTAATTGATATGGGAGGGTACAGAATGTGCTAAGTCATGGGATAGTGAATAGAAAGTGAATTAAAATGGAAAAATAAATTTGAAATGAAGAGTAAATGATAAACTCAAGATTAGACCCTATAGTGGTCATAGTTACAGATGACTTTTAATGGCTGGGATCTCAGAAGACATATCTTGTTGTATTGATTGATTTAGTGGCCATCAGCCTCAACTGATAGTTAAAATCTTAAGGATGATATTACATAGAAATAGGGTATAGAAACTGATAAATACTATCGTGACACCTATTCACAGCAACTCTTATAGTTGCTCATTAAATAATAAACACGGGTTTCCTATCAGAAATCTATTCTCCTGCCCTCTGAGCCCACGGCATTTGGTCAGATAGATGCTACCCATTCAGAAATGGATCCTCATTGACCTAAACTAGTAGTTCTCCATTCTGAGGGGTCCTTTTACTGGTCCACTGGGTACAATTGGCAGTGCATGGGTATTTAGAGGCAGTGCATGGGCATACCAGCACTACTGGTATGATTTCCTTAGGATAAGGGGTGCTAACTATATAGAATGCTTAGACATTCAAGCACAAAGAACTGTCCTATGCAAAACATCCATTGCCAAACACTGACCTATGCCAGTCAGCACACTGCACTCAGTGTTAGGGTCCCGTGGACAGGGACCTGAGCTATTGGAGCCAAACACTGACTCTGGGGATGGCGATGGCTAGCAGCTGCAGAATTTTCCCTTAGATTTACATTTGGAAGCTCACAGTTTTTGGTTCTGCCAGGATTTTTTGTGTGTGTGTGTGTGAAAATGAATCTTACACATGGAGGAAGAAAATAAAGTTGATCCTGGAAAGGAGAGCATAAGTGAATCTTGGTAACATATTTTGAGGAACAAAGTGAAACTCAGTCTCCCCCTAGACTATTCTGTTACTTAATCAATTATCTTTTCGCATAATCCAGTTGAAAAGCTATTTTCAACTGAAAGAAAATCTATCTCAAAAGGAGCCATGAATAGAGAATCCTGGGGAATATAACAATTTAAAGTAAAATCATAATAGGATGGAGAGGAAGAAAGGATCAGAAATGACCAGTAACACAGAAGAACCAGGAGTAGTAATTTTATGAAATCCAACAGAGAAAAAATTTTTAAAAAGAAATGGTCAACTGTGTCATCTGCTCAAGGATAATGAGACTTGATGAAAAGTTTTATACATGGCAATAGAGAAACCAATGTCCAAATCTGCCAACTTAATTTCAGGTGTAGAAGCCAGATGGCAACTTTACTACAATTGCTTTTTGGACCCATCTAGTTAGGTACCTACTTTTATCAAGACGTGATGAGATTACTTACACGGTACAAGGACATAAAAAGGATGGAGAGATACCGGTATTAAATTTCTGATTGAAATGTATACAGTTCACAAAAAATAATTACTTGAATCATAAATCTGTATACACATGTGTGTATATACATGCTAAGCATCAAATGCTAGAACTACTGTTCATAATCATAGTGATAGGGTGGGTTCATGACAAACTATCCTTACCAGGAAGTTAATGTAACACTAAATAGAGTCAGCTTGGCAAGTCTTCATACCTTGTTGCATAGAGAGGCTTCTCTTTTCCCAATGTCAAAATCATTATTACTTATTGCTCCTCCAGTGATGGCCCAGCTTACTCATGTGGCGTGGTAATTAATGTCGAGTTCTCACTTGCTTATGTAACCTTGCAGTAAATAAGGAATAGCTGACGATACATCCTGGAAAGATGCCAAGGAAACAATCTTAGGGATGGGTTGAAGAGAAAATGTTTCTGTACGAGGCTGGAAGAGTACTTTGCTTGGATTGAAGGGAGAGTATATGAGACATATGAGAAGGAAGACAAGATTTCAAGAAAACAGTATGGAGAAGGGTGTGACTGAAAATGATAAGAAACACATTTTCTTCCCTAGTGATTGATCTGCAGGTGAACCATAGGCTTCTGAGTGAGCAAGTCAGGCCAACTATTTGCTGACATAGCCAATGCCTGGTGTGGTTTAGGATAAAGGAGAATTCCCCCAGGAGATTCTGACATGAGCACCATGGAAGTTAGAAGAGCAATGTGTAAGCAAAAATGGCAGGATCCTCTAACACTAAGCAACTGTAAACTAGGTCAAACCCACACAAAATCAGGAACTTTATAATTAAAGGGGAGAAGTACGCTGAAATCTCATACTAACTAGGGAGTTAATGATGAATTAGATTAATTAAATGTATTAATATAATCCCAGGATGTCTTATAAGTTAACTTGTTGGAAAATCAATACCTGGAGAAAGCCATACAAGAATGCACCATAAATACTTGAATCTGACATGATGTTTTAACAGAAGCTTAACATATGTAATTACTCAAAATTTACACTCTTCAATTACAGTCTTCATTGATAATAGGTTCAGAGTTACCATTCTATTTGTGCACATTTTGTTTTTACATTTTTAATGTTTGTTTATTCTGAGAGGTGGGATCGAGTGGGGGAGGGGCAGAGAGAGAGAGAGAGAGAGAGAGAGAGAGAGAGAGAGTCAATCATAGAATCTGAAGCAGGCTCCAGGCTCCAAGCTGTCAGCACAGAGCCCCCTACACAGGGCTAGAATGCACAAACCACGGGATCATGACCTGAGCTGAAGTCGGACACTCAACCAACTGAGCCACCCAGGCGTCCCTGTGCCCACTGTTGAAAATAAGGTAAGGGTGTATTTTTCCCCTGCTATCCAATCTGAAAAACATTCTTGTTGCAGCCGCTCATGAATATTTTGGACTGGCTTATTATTTCTATCCCATGGTATGGTGGAAGGTGTTGTATATGCTACCCAGGGTTTGCTGACAAAGAATAGCTTCTGACAAGTTTAGTACCTTAAAAATCAA
Organism: Prionailurus viverrinus; assembly: GCF_022837055.1. Lineage (NCBI taxonomy): Eukaryota > Metazoa > Chordata > Mammalia > Carnivora > Felidae > Prionailurus > Prionailurus viverrinus. The sequence goes on along the minus strand of NC_062572.1, from coordinate 88,924,075 downwards.
CAGAACACAAAAGCCCTACAGTCTTTGATAATTTCCTCTGTTGCCCTATTTTCACTGACTTTCCCCACCTACCCTGTAGCTGAAAGATCGGTGTTATGCAGAATATGGATCAGACCCACAGGCAGCTGCCCTGTGCAGCTGGCTCCCCCGTCAGAGCCCGAACGTGGTTTAGCATTCTTTTCAAGTCTTTTCATAACGGAAGTTGTCTGTTATAAAATCTATGCTGCGTATCTTTACAGAGCCCTTCATTAGAACGATGCGCACACACATCGCACACACACAAAAGCGGATCAAATTTTAATGGATAATGATGAAAATAAATAAGCACTTACGGAAGTTAAGAGGAATTGCTCTCCCTTTCTGACTGTTAAATATCCAGAAGCCCTGTTGCCTGTAATATCTGCTACCTTGTTCCTAGATTTGGAATGCAGAGGAATATTACCTCTCTACCTACGAGATTACCCTCCCCAACTCCTGGGGAAGGTTCACTATACAGGCCTATGGCCTGAAGCCCATTGCCATCACTTCTTGAACCAGGAACAGGTAAACCAAATGATCAGAATTTAGTTACATGTGGGAGGACTCCCCCACCTCATCCTCTCTTTAAATTCTTACAGTGACAAATTGTCATTTCATTGTTCCATAATAAAATAGACTTCCTATAGACCAAAAACTTAACACACAGTTGAATCATTTAATGATTTCCAACTATTACCTGCTTATTACCTCTTGAAGTGACATTCTTTACTAAGACTTTAATCCTGGGTTCTGTCCCTGTTATTGTCACAGCCCATTTATTTCACGGACTTGCTTTCTGTCATGTGCTGCTCCTATAAAGTCATCGGCACATTACAAAAATATGTATTTTTTTGTATTTCAGGTCCTCTCAGAGGCAGATACTGAACCAAGAATTCAAGTGTGAGTAATTTATTTGAAAAGTGCTCCCAGGAGGTGCGAGCAAGCGAATGAGAAACAGGATAGAAAAGTGGGAGAAGCCAAATCTGCCTGATACTGTGCAGAGCTCTGGACTGTGAATTATGTCCAGGAGCTATGCTGCTTTGAGACAAATGAGCAGGGTGTTTGTACTTCAAGTCAGGTAATCATCCACTAACAGCTTCTGCAGTACCCGAAAAGGGACATAAAATCCTAGCCACGTCTGACCCTCTGCACACGGTGAGGGGGCTCCGATGGCCCAAAGTTATCCCCCAAAGAAGACTGTATGGGCAAGCAGTCGGTAAAGCACACAGGAGCCTGGCAGGGATGATGGCAAGTAAAAGGGATCAAAGCCAAGCTGGTGAGGCAGAGCTACGGGAAGCTGGCAGAGAGCTCAGGGCTACCTGGACCCCAGAGAGAAACTACTTCACTGGTCACAATTAGTAAAGTCCAATCTCTCAGAATTCTCTGGGGATTGATCAAAGGGCCCTTCCAACTCGCGGAGGGGCCTTCTGTTCCAACACAATCTACGGAACTAAGCAAGAAGAGTGGGGAGCCGAGGCATCTGGGCGAGTTGCCGCACCCATCTCCAACGGCTGCACGTTGAAGAGCTCCTTCAGCAGACTCTGCAGCCAAAGGGCAGCCCACTAGGCTTCAGGCTGTGGTGTAGCTATTCCCAGAGGATTTGGTAGTTGAATGAACGTTGGAATATATGGCATGTCCCGCCTGGCTCTATGCTGCAGAAGATCTACGCTGCAGTTGAGGCACGACAGGATAAAAGAGGTTCCACTGGCTTGAGCAATATCTTTGGCATTTGAGAGGAATGAACAACTTGGTGCTTATAAGGGTGTCGAGCTGGGTGGCTGATGGCTGCTACTGAGTGCCTCTGAGGTGTTATAACAAGTAGAGAGCAGTTTCAGGCCGGATAGCTATTATCTTAAAACAAGCTATACAAGGCAGAGGGCTCCATGACGACAGTTTAAGAGACTCTCATCACCTGCTGCTGGAGAAGTGTTAGAGCAGAAAGTAGGCACAGGACTTAGTGGAATGAACAGTCAAATTTCAGAGAAGAAACATGTTCTGGCTCAGCAAAACCCTCCATGCCAAAGTGAGGGCCCAAAAAAGGAGTAGCCCTTACACTTGAAGTGGGGATATCTCAACAGAAGTATAAAGGTCTTAATGCCTCTAGACTTGCTGAGCTTGTCTAAGAAACATGCTTGTCAGAGGAAATTGTCGTTATTGATTAACTCAACAGACCATGATTTTCTATAGGTTATGACTTATGGCAGGAAATGATGTTTCAAGAATGTTCTATTACACATAGGATTAATGGGTCCCAGAAAAGCAGAGGCCAGATGGCAGCATTTAACTGTCAGACGCAGGAAGGGTGTGATTACCATATGTGGGTGGCATATTTGGAATGACAGCCAGTTTGGAATGGTCAGGATCTCACAGAGATATATAGTAATGGCTGAGGGACTATGATGCTTTTAAGGGCAACATAGAGGAGCACCCAGCCAGACTATCGCTTAATGCGTATCATCAAAAGACATGAAGAAAGGAATATCTGAAGGCAGCCTCTCCAATGGAAAGTCGTGCAATATTTGCATGTATATTTTTCATATAAATTCTGCAGTCTACATGGAACCATAATGCCATGTTATCACAAATGGAAAAAACTTAAGGACTAACACAGACAACTGCATACCCCTACCTAGATACCTCTATTTAGCCTCTGTGTAGAAGAGGCAAAATAGAAAGGCAGGCATGCCGATCATTGCCCTAGAACTTTTCCTTAAATTGCTATTATACTGCAACAAGGGCAAAGATAGAACACAAATAAAGCTCTTTCTCAGTGAGCTCTCAGATTTCTTTAATGTTATAAAGCTTTTTTTAATGTTTATTTATTTTTGAGAGAGACAGAAACAGAGTGTGAGTGGGAGAAGGGCAAAGAGAGAGGGAGACACAGAATCTGAAGCAGGCTCCAGGCTCTGTGCTATCAACACAGAGCCTGATGTGGGGCTCAAACTCATGAACCGTGAGATCATGACCTGAGATGAAGTCGGATGCTCAACTGACTGAGCCACCCAGGCACCCAGTGAGCTCTCAAATCTTATCTCACTGTGTCCAATCCCCTGTGGATGCTTAAAATATTGTAAGACTTAGAGTGGTTTTTGAGAACAGGGAAAATGTTGGAGGGTGTTTTAATCTTGATCTGTTTAAACTACAAACAGTGAATTTGATTATTTTAAACCAAACAGTGCTACATGCTGAATGCAAAAACATTCCATCTTTACTTTCACTCTAAAAACATTATTTTCCCCTATAAACAGTAAGAAAGGATCGGCAGTTGTGATGGTGTTCTTTAGCAACAATACTTGAGTTATCTATCTGATGATTGCTCCTTATGTCTTTACAAAAGGCTCAAAATATTGATAAGCAATATTTCAGACATAAAAGTCATGTCCTCTCTCTGGTATATCTTTTGATAGAAATGGCATGCAAGACATCGACATAAAATTATTAATTGCAAATATAAAGTTTTATCTCCCTTATTTTCTATTTTTATCGATGCACATTCATGGTATTTGACAATGCCCCGATCTACCTATAAACATTTCAAATGATTTATATTAAAGTGTTGATTCATTCAGTTTCTAAAAGATCGAGCCCATTCTCCTAGAGAAAGAGCTGGACTGGCAAATATTTGAGGATTTTATTGACAAATTTTACCATCAGCCAGGTCAATAAAGGTAACTCAATGCTTCTATACTTCCATACATATTTGTTTATCTCTAAAGAATCATCATCTTGCATAAAATAACACTTTGTACTTTATGAAAAATCCTATTAAAGATATGAAAAGTGGGGTACTTGGGTGACTCAGTTAAGCATTCAACTCTTACATTTCAGCTTAGATCATGATCTCACGGTTCTTGAGATGGATCCCCCTGTAGGGCTCTGTGCTGACAGCCCAGAGCCCTACGTGGGATTCTGTCTCCCTCTCTCTCTGCCCCTCCCCTGCTCACACTCACTCTCTCAAAAATAAAGAAACATTTTTTTAAAAGATACCAGAAATAATTCAGACTAAATTTTATGGTTTTCTGAAGCTAAACGTGAATGCTATTATGAGAAGAGTTATTTTGTAGCATTACTTTATTTTTACAATACGATCTTATGTGCTACTTTTATTTAGCTAATTTTCTGTGTCAATAAATTTATTTGTTAATATAATATGCAATTCTCTGCTAAAATATAAAGTACTATTAATGTTACAACTCAATGGAAGCAAATAAATAATGGAAATTAATGTGAACGTAATCGACTTTGCCAATAAGATTTAGCAAATTGAAGACTTACGGTAGTGGGGTGGACATAATGCTGACTTATGACTTGTATGTGAAGAAGGCGTTTCCACTGAGCATATGCAAAACCTCAGGAAATTGTCCAAGGTCTCCGGGCTTTAAATTTCTTACCTTTAAAGTTTTAAAATTCCCAAATCTGGGTCACAGTCAAGTAAAAAGGGAATTTTCTAAGTCAAATATTTATGACTCAGATCAAAATGTGTCCTATCTCTGAGAAACTCGGAAACCTCTGGAATCAGATTCTTTAATAGTCATACTAACACAATTATCAGTAATTAAATATAACTTGGCCAAAATCTAAGCAATTCAAGAACAGATAGAAATGAGGAGGAGACGGTTCGCAGCGGTTTAAAAATATATTCTAGGAAGCAACAACCCTAAAAAAGGAAGAAGGTGACCCAGCCTTCTCTCTCTCTGAACATGCCAATGATAGACCAACAGGCAACGAGTCAGTGGTGTTTGCTTGTGGGAGAGTCTTTATTGATGGAACACTTTGAATGAGATGTACCTGGTTTGTCTTGGCTGCTTTATGGCAAAGGAACCTGAAATTATGGATTTATGGGGGTTGGCTGCCTGAAAAAATACAGGGAAGCTATGTAGGTCTAAAATGGTTGTTGTTCCATGAGATAATCTTTTCTTTCCATATAAGTGAAGGGCTGCATACAATATGTGAAGACTCCACACGTGAAAACGTTTATAAAACTTATAAGTTACATGCGGGACAAGGATTTAACATAGAACTGAGGAGCCGTAGAGTAAATCTGGACTTCTTTCTGCTTTGTGTGGGCCCTTGGTCATGACCTGTGTATTCAAAATTATCAGCGAAGCTTAATACTAAGTCACTCATCTGATTTCTAGGAGCCTGACTTCACAATCTGGTATTTTGCATTACTTCAAAATGCCAAAATAAAAGGAGCTTTCTAACTAAAATAGCTCCTATGTTTTCTAAATTATCATATTTATTGCTGTGAGGTATCTACAAAGACCACTGTTTTATTTCTTTTAGACATAAAAAGAAGTCTCGCAAGCAAGTGTAGAGAGGTTTGGGAAATATTTTTCCTAACAGTAATACTAACAGTTAATAATTTTCCCGAATAGATGTTATTTCAAAACTCATGTAGGATTGAACACAGCAAAAATAGAATCTCAGAAAAGTTTGTCAATTACACTAAACCTCTGAACTATAAAGTATGCATATGTTTTCTTAGTGATACAGGTGAGATTGACCCCATAGTCATGCAAACCACAGTGATCTTTTTCTTCCGGCAACATTTTACTTTTCAGCATGAATTGGACAAAGAGATACGTACATCATGAAATGATAAACAGGCGATGCTTCCTGTTTATAACTATTGCACATTAAATTGTGACTAATGAGGGGCACCTAGGTGGCTCAGCCAGTTAAGCGTCCGACTTTGGTTCAGGTCATGATTTTATGATCCATGAGTTCAAGCCCCAAGTCAAGCTCTGTGCTGACAGCCCGGAGCCTAGAACCTGCTTCAGATTCTGTGTCTCCCTCTCTCTCTGCCCCTCCTCCACTCATTCTCTGTTTTTCTCAAAAATAATAAACATCTAAAAAAAATTTTTAAATGGATTGTTACTAACGATGTAATCAATTTAGGATTCAGTGATACTGAGGAAGGATGAGTTTGAGAGAAATGCTCCTGCTTTATAATTGACAAAAAAAAAAAAAAAAAGACTTTGTCAAGTTGATTAAGGTCATCTATGTTTAAAAACAGTATTTAAAATGATGTGTTAAGAATGCCACCAGAAGCACTTAGGTTATGTTTTATAAATCATGACAAAGTTCTTTTTTTACTCAGTATCAGTTTCAGTCAATATGTATATAGGTGAGTTTATGTTCTATATATATGGCAAGTCAATGATCTGATTAATGCCCATCTAGACAAAAGGTTCTTCCTCTTACTACAGCCATATTTTGGAACCTTGAAAAACATTTTAGGGGTGTCTGAGTGGCTCAGTCAGTTAAGCGTCTGACTTCGGCTTAGGTCATGATCTCACGGTTCGTGGGTTCGAGCCGCATGTCAGGCTCTGTGCTGACAGCTCAGAGCCTGGAGCCCGCTTCTGATTCTGTGTCTCCCTTTCTCTCTGCCCTTCGCCTATTTGCACACACTCTCTCTCTCAAAAATAAACACACATTTAAAAAAATGTTTACAAAGCAAGAAAAACCTCTTATGACCTTGAAAGTTATGTATGTTTTATACATTATAATTTTATTCAGATAAACGTTTTCTAACAGTTAAAGATAGGAAATCCCTAAAATGTACATACATATACACAACATGTTCGTACATATAAGTATGTGTATATATTTTAAATACATATAATTATAGTCAAACACATGTATTTTATAAATTATGTGCTCACTCCTTTCTCTGGAAAGGAAAGTCTGTTGCTCAGTTCAATGGTCACTTAACTCTCATTGTGATCACTAAGATGTCTTTTGTTAATGATCAAACAGGTATTTTCAAAAATACTATAATTCACTATGATACTTTCTGCCCCTCAACTTTACAGTTGGCTCAACACACTAAGTAATAACATAGCTACAGTGCCAGAAAGAAAACAAAAGCACCAAGCAACTAAAGAAACTTGGTCAGGTCTTGTGAGTTTCGGCAGCTCTAAGGACCCCTTTAAAGTAGACTGAGGACCCTAAGGGGCTTCTTGTGTGGTTTATATTTACCAATATTTGCGTATTAGAATTAAAACTGGGATATTTTAAAAATATTTAGAAAGTAATCTTAATATAGCCATATTTCCCAAAAATACACCCTGGAAATTGTACCATTATCTTACATTTTGGTAAATCCCTTTAACGTCAGCTGGATTCTCCCAACAGCTTCTGCATTTGATTTGTCACAATATCACCTGCTACGTATATAGTTTCTGGAAAACTTAATTATATACTCTCAAGGAAGAGGGAACGAGAGAGCCAAATAATAACTTACTATTTGGAAAATAATCTCGACTTCCATACCTTAAAATGACTTCAAGGACGCTCAGGCTCTCCAGACCTTACTTTGAGAACCACATCCACACTCTTACAGAATCCGAGCCTGACATCATGATCACTGGGGAATAGTTATTTCAAAGCCTCATCAATGTAAGAATACCAGGAATGTTATGATATCAGAGACAGAGAATGAGACATGTTCACAAGCCTGGTTCAGACACAGCACCCAGGGGACCAGTGGACCCAGACGCAGCCCCACATCAGTGCCTACAGCTAACAGTATTTCCTGCTGGTGCCCAAGGACCCACGGCCACTGAGCTATACTCAGCAATTCCAAGCAATTAGTAATATCCTCTATGCCCTTTTCCTTGGAACCAAATCTATAATGTTCAGATATTCATACTTAGCTATTCCTGAGAAAACTAAGGTTTAGTTTTCACTTCACCTGTGAATTTTTCTACCAGAAATCTCTAGAGTGCACATAAGCACCAATATCACTCTCTGGCCCATCATGGAACCCAAACGAATTCGGGGCCTCCACAGGGCAGGTTTATGGACCAGGAGGCAGACCACAAAACAGCCATCAGATCCGAAGTCTGTGTGAGAGCAGAGCTTCCAGGAACTTGCATTCCCACCACCTGCTTTCTGAACTCACAGCCAACAGTGCTGTATGCAGTAATATCAATATCTAAGGAGCATGAAGTACTCCATCTGCTCTGCTTCATCAAGGGGGATGGAAGGAGGCTATTTTTAGGCCATGTGTACCATACCTGCAATGGAATCACCAACCAAGATGGCTACCACCTGAGTAAGACTGACTGGGGTGGAACTGAGCTAATCACTTCCCATTGTTCGGTTTCTTAAACTCACCAGGACTGAGCTTCCTCAGTGACAAAAGGCAGATAATACGCCTACCTGATAGCATGGTTGTGTTAGAATATACTTGGCCCAGAGCCCGAGAGTAACAAATGTCAGCTGTTTGCTGTACTCAGTTCATTCCCAATAACTTAGCCCACCACTCTGCTAAATCCCAAGGCTTTTACAACTTTACCTTAAAAAAAAAAAAAAAAAAAGAAAAATGAGAAAAATTAATCACACTTTTCTGAATATACTTTGGGGGTATTTGGAGAATTTACAATTGTGGAGAGGCAGATGAACAGGATTGTTCCTAATGTTCTAAGAGGCTCAACATTTTCTTAGAGAAAATGTAGCATTTGTAGAGTCACAGACCTAGTAATAGCATCCAGAATTTGATATTATTACTGACCCCCATTCAGATCCCACCCAGCTTTCTCCATGTAAACATTTTGTAAGGTTGCATTCCCCTGGGTGGTATGTGAAGGTGTGACGTGTGCATGTGCGTGTGTGTGTGGGGGGGTTGTATTTGTGGGTGATGCGCAGGGTTCAGCATGCCAAGACGGACTTCTGCCTTAGTCACGTTTACGCTTGCGATTGCTTTTTAAGAAACGTTTCCTGAACAAGTTCAGAATGTTCACATATAAAATGGGAAGTACCTGAAATCATAACCTTCCATGAAAATTATAAAGATGCTTTTTAGGGAGATTTGAAAAAGAAGAGGCAGTAGAATATATGCATAACAGACTCAAAGTCCGGTGGAAACCACAAGAAACACAACCCAGATACAATTATCCTCACAGCTTATTGCACTTACTTCTGCTTTATTAAATAACCTTCGGTAATGATTGTGAATTTCAGTGAGCCTGTGTGTGCTGTTAATCACAGACTACAGCTTATTGATAGTTGGTATCATAGTTCATCAGTAATCAAATATAAGTGGGTTGAAGTTTTTATTAATAAGGACTTTACAGCTTCCTTTTGAACTAAAACATGGCAGTATAACTCATACAGAGATCACAAATTTACTAAGGAAAGCCTGGGGCTAGAATGGCTAATGCTTTAGAAATCAGATTACAGCACAGAACTCACAGAATGGCAAATACATTCACATATATTTAGTCGTTCACATACTTAATGAGCACCGGCCGCAGAGCAGGTGATTCTAAACAAGAGGCACAGAGACTTGCTCCTGCTGAATTTACTCTAGTGTTTTGTGTCACAGGGTCAGAGAGTTTATCTTGAACCAGAAGAGTTTCAAGAGAATCATGCCACCTGTGGGGGTCCAGCAGCATCCAGGTATGCAGAAGGACACTTTCACAAATTATGCACATTAGAAAAACAGGTTTTTAAAAAATTCCAAAAATAGAACTCAAGCTCAAAGATCATACTGCTGCATCACAGAAGCACTGAAAGCTGACTTTTGATTCCTGAAGACCAAATGTACAAAACGAGCTTTGGTGACATTATGCAGTATCCTTGTGAGATCAGTCCTCTCAAAGAATTACCTATGGGTTTAACTCAAAAAAAGTCACCCAAGCTGACTATTCCTTGAGAAGAGATGGAAAAAAAGTGGCTCTTAGAGACAAGCGGGAGCAAAGGGCCACAAAAAAAGATAGGGTACCAAAAGCATCAATGTGGTCCAAAGATACGGAGCCGCAGTCTCCAGTGGAGAAGCATGATCCTCACCTGGGGCGTGTAGGAATTGCAGTGAATGTGGTGGGGTTTGGAACACAGATCCATTCAATGGAACCATTTCCCAATACCCGAGAACATCTAGTCTACTGTCTTGTATTAATCATTAGACTGCCCTTTTTGGGGGACAGGGTAGGATGAGAAAGGAGGAAGCAACAGCATCTTCTACATGATCGGTTTGATCTACATAGCCCCACAGAGTATTTATAAAAAATTATATCAGTTGAAATTTTAAAAATCAGAATGCACAGAGACTGCTTCATTGCGTCTCTGGTTTTATTCATCATTTTAAAGTTGCTTTCATTTTGAGATAATTGTATATTCACACATTTGTAAGAAATAATAGATTTTGTGCATGCTGTACCCATTTATATCTTGGGTTATAAGGGTTATATCTTGTACAACCGTAGTGCAACATCACAACTAGGGCATTAGCACCGATGCAGTCAAGATACAGAACAGTCTGGGCCTCCCCCAAATGCCTGGTGTTCTCTTATAGCCACATCCACCCAGTCCAGTCCTGTTCCTAACCTTTGGCAACCGCTAATCTGTTCTCCATTTCTATCATGTTGTCATTTTAAGAATGCCATATAAATGAGATCATGTACTACTGAGATTTTTTTTTTCCACTCAATTTTTCCCTGGAGATTCATTTGAGTCATTTCATTTATCAACAGTTCATCCTTTTTATTGCTGAGGAGTGTTCCACGGTATGGATGTACGACAGGTTTGTTAAACGCTCTCCTGCTGAAGGGCATCTGGGTTATTTCCAGTTTGGGGCTTTTATGAATAAACCTGCATGAACATTTTCTGTCCATGTTTTTTTTAAGAATATAGATTTTCGTTTCTTCAGAATAAGTGGAATTTCTGGGTTATATGGTTAAGTATACAGTGTGAGAAATTGCTAAACTTTTTTCCAGAGTGGCTGCCTCATTTTGCATTCCTATCATCAATGCATGAGACATCCAGTTTCCAAACATCCTCTCCGGCATTTGGTCTTGTCACTGTTTTTATTTCAGTAATCTAGATAGGTATGTATTGATATCTCAGTGCGGTTTTAATTTTTATTTCCTTATATTATCTTTTATTGCATTTTCATACAAATGCATTGCATTTGTAATTTTTCATTGGACTTGAGATTAATAATTTATCCAATCATTAAAAGTTAACATTTTTCAAAAGGAATGGGAAAAAACACTTAAATGTCCAGATTGTTTGGTTTCAGTGGAAGTTCCTCTTCAAGTATCAGATAGGCTCTCTGAAGTGAATGAAATTGCTTGCTAATTCTGATAATATTTTTCTAAGCTTTCATATGTAAAGAAATTAGAAGGGCAATGTCTTAGTCCCTTTAGGCTATGATAACAAAGTCCCACAGACTAAGTGTCTTAAAAACAACAGAAAGTTCTCATAGTTCTGCAGAAAACAAGAGAGGAAGCAAGCTGTTTCATGACTGTTGTAAGGGCACTAATCCCATTCATGAGCACCCTGCCCCCCCAATTTCGACTCCATCCCACCCTACCCAATCACCTCCCAAAGGCTCTGCCTCTGTGATCACATTAGGGTGTACAGTTTCAACATATGGATCTTGGGTGGATGAAACATCCGGTCCATAACAGGAATATGTATATTGAAGGAATTCTTACGTGAGTCTTCTGAACACAGGGTTGTAATCAACTCAGGCTCCACCTTCAAGGTCCAAAGATGACAAGACTCTCTGATTGAATCATCCAGCTTCCTTCACCACATCTCAAAAACATGACCTCAAATTCTTATAACATTTACCTCTTCACTGCTCTCATAACAACATTTCTGTCTGCCTCAATCAACATGGCCGCTTTGTGACCACAACCATTAGGTTTTAACAATCCTAAAGTCCTCCGGACACAACATGATAAATTTAAAGACAGAACCAAAATGCCCTCACATTGTTTCCATTTTGTGCAACTAATTCCATTTAAAAAAAAAAAAATTTAACAGAATGACTCGTTTCCAAATATTATATAGTATCATCCGTATCCTATATATTTGAAACGTGGGAACATCCTTTACAAATCTTTGGATTATCTTTTTCCTAAGAGAAATATACTTTTGACTTATTTTCCCTATCTAAATAAATATAAGGGATCTTATACTAATTTTATTGCTGAGATAAAAGGAAGCATAAAGAAAAATGAGCATACAAAAATAGTAAGTGAGAGATTAAAGACTGGGGAGTGATTAAAATAACCAGATTGTTTTCTATTGACAAAAGTTTCTGTTTTGAAACTATTTGTGGATGGATAGGACTTATCTGCATACTAGTTTAATGGAAATTTTGGTGTTTTAGACATGGTAATGGATTTTACACTTGCAAAGAGTCCAAGTTGACTTTGTTGATATTCACCCTCCTTATTGTTCATGAGCTAAAATTTGGGGTATTTGAGTTTTTAAGTAAGAAGGTCCCACATGATACTCTTCATGCCTGTCTATACTGTATTCTTGAAGATTGCAACTTTAGGGAACTACCTCAACATATATAATCAGTGGCAAGTAATGATCTTCATGTGATTCTCATAGATTCCTATATAGAAGATGTCAAATAAAAACCAAAAAGGAGGCTGCAGTTTGAACATACTCTTAGACCAAACACAAAAAGTCACATAACCCAAACTGTAAACTGTCCCCATTTCCCCAAAATGCTAATTCTGACCTTAAACAACTTTCTTCACATAGGCATGACTTTATAAGCCCTTCACTAATCAGCTACAAACAAGTCAAGTTGTGCCATGAAAATAAAAGTTTCTAGTAACCGATCACAATAGAAAACAGTGTACTGACTCGGAGGTGTAGACTGAGTATAGGTATACATGAAGAACAACATGTGGAACACTGTTTTGCATGGGAGCTTAGACAATTTAATTTGCTCAAAACAGTAAAATCAAAAGCTTGAAATCCCTTGGGGATACAGGGGGGCTCAGTCCGTCAAGTGCCCAACTTTTGACTTGGGCTCAGATCCTGATGCCAGGGTTGTGGGATCCAGCTTCGCGTCAGGGCTCTGCGCTCTCTCTCTTCCCTCTGCCCCACTCTCCTGTTCGCATGCTCTCTCTAAAAACAACAACAGCAAAAACCCAAAAGCTTGTAATCCCTACTTTTAACAATGTAAAATGGGGTGCCTGGATGGCTCAGTCAGCTAAGTGTCCTACCTCATTTCAGGTCATGATCTCAAGGTTTATGAGTTTGAGCCCCGTGTTGGGCTCTGTGCTGACAGCTCAAAGCCTGGAGCTTGCTTTGGATTCTGTGTCTCCTTCTAATTCATTCTCTCTCTCCCTCTCAAATAAATAAATAAATAAATAAATAAATAAATAAATAAATAAATAAAATTAATGGAAAATAAGAGTATTACATATAAAGTTCCAAAACACATTCTGGAGCAGTCTGATAAGAGACATATTTCAGTAAGTTAATTGGTAAAATATCTCTCTTGTGCATGCCCACACATGCACACACACAATTACCTTGCCCACATGTGTGTGCATTATGGTTTCTTGTTGTTCATCTCCCCAAAGCATGTTGAACTCACCCTTAGTGCCTCCATTCCTGAAAACAATGCAGTTTCTCTGCAGTTACTTTGCTGGGGACAGGGGACTAGAAGTGAGACAACTAGAAATTCACCGGAACATTGGCTTCATTCTTCTAACACTATAGTCTATCTCATGGATAGAAACCACTGGGTCACAAAACACTGATCCTGGTGACAGGACCATCCAGCAGCAGCACAGGACTGGACTTGGCAGGGAGAAGCCCCTCGTCTCTCTGGAGACCCAGGAGATCATGTGTTCTAAGCTGAGCTGTAACTCCTCAAAGCTGAATACCTAACCACTTTGGGTCTGAGGTCTCCCTGTTTGCAAACTGTTTGTTTCTTGCTCAGTAAAATATTCATATCAAGTAAAGCTCTCTCAGTTTTCTCTCAACAGAAGTAATAGCCCTAGTAAATTATATCCCTTCAACTGGAAGATTGTAGAATCATTTATTTCCAAACCCTTTACAGATTTCTGTAACTATAGGCAAATAGTGCGCAGAATAGTACTTGGTCCTAGACACGGGTGCTTCGTATTATAAATAATAGAAGTCAGGTGTCCTGACCTAATCCAATGCTTTGGACATCAGACCAGCTGCCTGCTGGCAATCATACAATCGCCTGTAATGCTAATAGGCATTGAAAAAGGCATTAAACATGGTAAATAAAAATTGTGTTGACATCTTCAACCACTAACAAAAAGACAAGCTTCCAAATCCTTCCCTGAAATTACAAAGTGAAGAAATAAATATGGCATAAAAAGGTTGTGGGGCAGAGGTAGAGAGGAGACAGAGGGGAGAGGGGGTTCAACTGGAAAATACTTGGTAAATAAATAAACTTCAAAATTATTAACATAAAAGACATTTCTAGGTCACTTAGAGAATATACCTAAAGTTGACTCAGAATTGCATCTCTTATTTCTCTAGACATTTGAAAAATATATTTATATAAAGGGATAGCAAAAGTAATGCAGTGAGAAGAGATATCAAGGATAAATATTTAAATAGAAGAACAAATCCTCTATCATGAAGAAATTGGCAAGTTGCTAATATTAGCCAGAAGTTCCTGCACCAGTACAGAATACCTCAATTCAGAAGGGAATCATGGAAACAATTACATACGGAAACATCTTTTCGATTATCCCTAAGACCAAATACACAAAGCTCAAAATCTTAAATCATAAGAAGGTAGAGCTCCCAATAGTGCAACTAACACAAAGTCTTTCAAGGTAACAAGATACTCCCTATTTTCTGAAATTCTTAACTGCAGAGGCTGTGATGGAAGCTAGAATGCATGTCTTTAGAGAATAGAATGGCCCATTATAACAAATATGAAAAATATTTGAGGATATAATTTTATTCAATATGTAACAAAGATTACAATACATTCATCAAAAGAAGTAAATCTCCTGTGGGAATAACCCTGTGGTATGTTAGTGAACAAGTTTCCTCACCTGTCAATAGAAAAACTCAGAGTTATAATTGCAATTAACTTTACTAAGATCCTAGATTAAATCAGTGGTAGAATGATATATAAAATTCCAACCTACAAAAGCCAAACTCAGATTCTGCAATGTCACAATTTGTTAGTTCAGCATTTTTTCTTTCTCTTATGGTGTTTATTTTTGAGACAGAGAGAGACAATATGAGTGGGGGAGGGGCTGAGAGAGAGGGAGACACAGAATGGGAAGCAGGCTCCAGGCTCTGAGCTGTCAGCACAGAGCCCAACACGGGGCTCGAACCCATAGAATGAGATCATGTCCGCGAAGTCGGACGCTTAACAGACTGAGCCACCCAGGCGCTCCTAGTTCAGTATTTTCTAAATATGTTAAATGATGATACAGATATTTATAAAATGTATATATTATAAATACGTAATTTCCAAAATGTCACTTCTATACTAATCTTATATTTCACGGGGATATTCACCAATGTAAAGCAGAAACAGGCACAGACACATATGCACATTTAAGAAATGAGGATATGATTTCTCCTTCCAAAAAATAGCATGACCTTAAATAAATAAACATTAAAAAAAAAGAGGTGCCTGGGTGGTCCAGATGGTTACGTATCCGACTCTCAATTTCAGCTTATGTCACAATCTCATGGTTCATTAGATCTAGCCCTACATCGGGCTCTTCACTGAATGTGGAGCTTGCTTGGAATTCTCTTCTTCCCTCTCTATCTGCCTCTCCCATGCATGCACGCTCTCTTTCTCTCTCTCACTCTCTCAAAATAAATAAAAAAAGTTTTAAAAAGTAGCAATCATTCTTTATTAAGTTTCCTTGAAAATTTTGCTTAAAGAGAGAGGCAAACCAGGAAACAGACTATTAACTACGGAGAACAAACTGATGGTCACCAGAAGGGAGGTGGGTGGGGGGACAGATTAATAGATGATGGGGATTAAGGAGGGCACTTCCTGTGATGAGCACTGGGTGTTATGGGAGTGGTGAATCCCTATTTTGTACACCTGTAACTAATATTACACCGTATGCTAACTGGAATTTAAATGAAAACGTGAAAGTAAAGTAACCCTCCCTTATTCTTAAAATAAAAAAGGCTAAGCATTGTGCCATGATGGATTGCAAACACTCCATGAATAAAAAATAAATAAATAATATTGTCAAAACAGAATAAGGAATGATTTTTGATGCTCCGAAGGTATTCACTTGGAATAATGGAACATTGTGACAATTTGGCCCATACCAGTTTGCTCCATCGACAGGAAATCTGTTCCAGAAACAGAAAGCCAAACCATACATATCTCAGGAAAGTATTTTATTGCTAGTGGCAGTGTAGTCAAAAGTTTTGAAACTCTGCTCATTATGTGAAGAAAGAGCTTAACAAGCATGCATGAAATACTGTACCTCCTCTAACTAGCTCCTCTTTCTGGATTTACCGGGTTTAATGAATCATTTAACAAAAACAGCCTAACTACCCAGGCATGTAAAAGTCAGATTCATTCATCACCAGAAAGCCTTGACCACAGGGACAAGGCAGGGATGTCTTACAAATTGGAATGAGAATTCAACCATTTCTTGCCAATGGTGTCTCCTACAGTCCAAGAAATGGTTACATAATGAAGTTTTTCCTTATCTTTTCCTTTTTAAACATTTTTCCCTTCTGTCTCAGTTTTCTTTCAGAAAAAAAAAATATATATATATTATATATTGTCATTGGGTGGCAAACGTTCCTGAAATCTAGGGCGCTACACCGTCATATGTTATCTGAATAGTAAATGAATACAGGACAGAGTAAAACATGGGAAAATGTCAAATAAAATGGATACTGATTTTGGTGAGTTGGGGCCCTAAAGATCTCTGACCACTCAGAGGACATCTCAGGTAATACTACTATGAATGGACTTGTTAAACCAGGTTCCTTTCCTGGTCAGAGTCCTTTTCCAATAAGTTGCTATTGTATGTTGAACTCTTCCATGCAGAAGGATAGAGAACACATCTCTTCTCTCAAGGCACTGATGGGCATAATTGTAGTAGGGCGGATAGACATAGGAGGGCCTGTGCATTTACAGGGGAAAGGGAAAGGTTAGGCTGATCACGCTTTTCCCTTTACAGATGCTTGTCTTGTAAGATGAAAAGGAAAACAAAACAGAAATAGCTTTCATTTCACTAATGTAGAAGGCATCTGAAAAGTTGAAGTGTTATCATATTTCCTGTCAGTTGCTGTACATGGACCCAGGAAAAGGCAGTTAATCTCTCTGGGTTTCAGTTCCTTTGTCTCTAAAATTGGGATATTAATTTTGACATCTGAGGGATGGTTTGAGAATGAAATAAAATTTTATTTCTGAAATCGACTTGAAAACACTTAAGTGCTATACAAATCTAAGTTATTAAACTTTTAAAGATAGGAGATGAGTTGAAGCTGACAGCTGAAGAAGGTAGAAATGGGTGTTGAATATTTATGTTAAACCTAGAAATTTCTACAGCCAGCAGTGCAAGTCAAAATTATTATAAGCTATTCTCCGAAGTTCTAAGATTGTTCAAAATGACATTTCTGCCCGACAGCAATGGTGGAATTCACCCAGTGATTCTTCAGGGAGTGGTTTACCCTGGTTTCACCTCTACAAGGTGACTGAAGGATTAAGACAGGGGGGGAAAAAGAAGGAGAAGGAGGGGGAGGGGGAGAAGGAGAAGAAACACAGCTAATGATTATCTCCTTCTGTTTATCTTCCTGGCTCAAATGCCAGGGGTCTTTATAAGTCATGTAATTGAGTCATTTGTACCTTTAAACCCACAGATGCTGCATCTAGACTCAGACAATCATGGTTCCCAGCCTCCAGTTTATACCTCCGCCTTCAAAACCTGGGGGAAAATGGTTGGGGTTGAAAAGCAGGTATTTGGAGATTACATACTGGAAACAACATAATCTCTGCTCACTATCCTCGATAACAAAATAAATACTGGGGTGCAAACAAGTCAGACTCTGGGAGCAGACACACAGGTCATCGATGTAGCAAATGTACAACAAGAGAACACACACCAACTTCCTTCCTACTTTCCTTTCTCTTTTCTCTCTTACCTTCATTTTTCTTCCTCTCTCCTTTCCTGCCACATGACTGGATCTCTCTCTGTCCTGTGATTTTCCTTTAATGAAGTTCTCTCTTTTTCTTTGTATTCCTAATTATTTTTCCCTCATTTCCTCACTTCTTTCCTTTTGAGTTACATGTCTGTTTTACCATAAAATATATTCACTTTATAATTGGAAAAAAAAACACCCACACATGCATACAATGTTTGGATTTTAAAGAAATTAGTAGGAAAAGGCAGACTGAAACTGTTTCACTTCTCATGACCCCTCTAGAAGTTATAGGCTCTATCTGTACTCAACTATGCGCAATGGAATTATTCTCTGATATAAAGAAAGAAGATTCTGAAGGAGACACAGGAAACTCATCTCCTAACATTCCAAAATCTTTCTACATGAAGGAATTCCAGAGGACTTTTCTCGTACCTTCGCCAACACAAAAGAAAACTACATCAGGTGGAAGAAAAGGTGAAGAAAGTGGCCAGAGTGTTTCATGATACCACTTCTGCTATTGCCAGTAATACCAAATCAAGCCCAGAAAAGTTAGTTGACCGTAAAGACTGTGTCATGATGAATGAGAAAAGCAAAGTTCATCCGAACGCTCTGAGCGCACACATTGCGCCTTAGGAACAAATCAGACCTTTTCAGAGCTGCTTCAATACTTGCATGGGGTTAGTTTTCAATACCTTATAAAAGTTAATAAAAAATAAAGAAAAAATATAGTTCTTCCCTACACAAGCTCCCCAATAAATTGAGAATAAAGATTTATGCTTAGAATGTACATCAACTCTCTTGGACTCTAGGGTTGCCTTAGCGGACTAGTAACGATGACACCATAAAATTACCTGTAAAGAAATTTAAGGAATGATAGTAATTCATGAAGTGCCTACTTATGAACCAGTCACCAAGATAGTTTTCCAGATAGATCATCTAATTTAATCATAACAACTTTCCAAAGTAGAGATACATCTCCACCTTTACAATGAAAATAACAATATTAACATGAATAACATTTTCAAAGGCAAAACCCAGAAAGCCTTGGGTGGTAATACCAAACAACTCCTAAGCCCATTCCCTTTCCATGATGATATGTGGCCTGACCTCTAAGTGGAAAGAAATACACAAAAATTCTATAGGGCTTGTTTTTTGGTTACAATTCTACTTGATAACCAAAAAATAATACTAACAGAGTTCCTAAATGTTTAATCACATTTACTTAAATTACTCCTTTCCCTTAAGATATGAATGCTGAGTGGAAAAAAAATTGTATATGTTTATAATAGGATACATTTGATTTTGTTTAAAGTGCTGTGATTTTTTTTTATCATTTCTCATCATCATAACACTTTCATCTATTTCTCTCACCTGACATGTTTCTATGCAAAAACAGTTGTTCTAGAAAATGATAAAACAAGTCAGCTGGACCACAAAATGGGGAGTATGCGGACAGAAATGTAATAAGAGCCATAGCTGGAAAGTAGCGATGCAAACCAACAGTGGGAAAGCCTGCTACCTGTTATCAGGTAAAATGAGAGCCTTTTTCAAGTTTAAAGTTGACTAAATCTAGTTGCTTCCAAAACCAAGTCACACTTTTGAGGCTAAGTGGATAACTTCAACAATCTTCTGATCTTCCTTCTCTTTTTTGTCATAAATGTGTTAGCACATTCTACAGATCTTCAAATCCCACTCCTCTGGGGCGGGTTCCTAGCAGCTTTGTAACAGGGTGTTCACCTGTGTGTGCCCCCCACCAAGAAACAAGGAGCCAAGCTTCATCCCATTTCTCCAAACATTCATCAGAATATGGAGAAACATACAGGGTGTTGATGGACGGTGGGCAGTTTTTCATAGAATTTTTATATGAGATAGCACTAGTAATCAAACGCAATGTTGCTGTGATATCCTTCCTATGTAACACATTCAAAGAGTGAGTGCTTATAAATTGTTTAATACACATACACACACACACACACACACATGCACACACACACACACACACAGAAATAGGTCCTAACAAGGGGACAATTTGACAACTGTCAAACCAGTGTTCATGATGCCCATTCAAATGT
Source organism: Prionailurus viverrinus (assembly GCF_022837055.1). NCBI lineage: Eukaryota > Metazoa > Chordata > Mammalia > Carnivora > Felidae > Prionailurus > Prionailurus viverrinus. The sequence continues at coordinate 88,904,087 of NC_062572.1, read as the reverse complement.
TCATCAATCCTGATGAGTAAACTATATTTAATAATATAAAAATTCAGGGAAAAAAACATATATATATGTATATATATGTATATACATATATATATATATTTACATTACACATGTATATTTGCATTTGAAAGAAGACCTAAATTTTTTTAAAAAGGTATGTGTATATATATATATTTACATTATACATGTATATTTGCATTTGAAAGAAGACCTAAATTTTTTTAAAAAGGTATGCGTGTATATATATACACATATATCTATTTACATTATACATGTATATTTGCATTTGAAAGACCTAATTTTTTTTTAAAAAGGTTGTTTTTGAAGGAAATATATTGACAGATCAAGTATCAACTAATCTAAGTTAAAGAGTCATTACAATCATGTGGTATTTTACAATAAAAATAGTATTTTGTTTCCTTAAATACATAACTGTGCTGGAGGCCAGGCTATATAGTGTTTTATTATTGCCTTTTATGAAAACTGAGTACATAAGTAATAGAAGATAAAAAAATATCAATATGAATTTTAAAACTTTATCACTTTAGGGAAGTGATTAACTCATTTATATAAGAATTCTTCAATTTCCATTATCTAAAAAAACTTATTTTGAACACTGTATTCGTGGCACCCTAAGATCTATACTCCCTGAAGAAAATGTATTTAATGCTTTTAAATTATACTTCAATGTTTTGGCCAATTGTCTTGATGGGTACCTCTCCCTTGAATTTCACAAAACTCTATTTGCTTTTGGTATATAGCCGACTCTCTACGTTTAAAATCAAACCATGCAGCCTATGGTGGCAAATTCTGACATGGACCCCTGGCATATAATTTCCTCCATTTAAACATAAGAAGTGCTGTGGATATAATGGATGTCATTCCTGTGACAGGTTATGTAAGAAGGTGACAGGGTTTTGTCTATCTAATTAGGACACCAAATAAATTGACTTGCAGTTACTCAAAAGAGAGATTACGCTGGATGGGGCTGATGACCTTTTCTAAACGAGTAGGTTTAGAGGAGGAGGTAAAGTCTGCTGCTGACAGGGAAGAAAACTACCACATGGTAAGAGAGCATCATTCCATGTTCAAAACTGAACAGAGCTATAAAATGTTATATATTCTCGTTACAATCTACGCTAGACTTTTCTTGTTGTTTTAGGCTCTTTCCTTGGTTCTTTTGCAGTTTTTCCTAATACTCCCAGAATAATCACACTCACGAATATATCAGAGTCTTATATTTAAGCTTTTATGTTGATATGTCCATCTTTGGCCAATTCTTATTTTAACACTTGCCCAATTCTTCAAAATGTACCTTGTTTTTTTCTAGTCATTAGGGCTTAAAAGGGCCCCCCATCTTGATGAGTTTGCACTTGGGAATACAAAAATCCTCCAGAGTTGGATGCAATGTAAATATTTCAAGATCCAACAGTTCAAAGAGTGATTTATCTTAATTTACTAAAGTAGCTACATCTTGAACTTACTTATCTAACATTTGAGGAATATTATAATTGGGGATTAGAAAAATACATATGGTAATTCTGTCTAAAAAGTTATTAATGTTTTAGCATGGCATTTTGAAAATAAAAGCATACTATATATTAGAGATTCTGTTCTAGAATCTCTCTCCCCCCCACTTCCCTATCTTTCTATGTCTCTATATCTTTGTCTTCTCTGCTAATTCTAAGTATCTAACAATGATTTTCCTGGAATTTCATACAAAAGATTTCTTTCAATTTTGACTATAAGAAAAAAATGAATATTCCTATCCTAAGGCTACTGATTTTATTTATTTTTATCTTTTACCAAATGTACGTATTGGACTAATTGTAAAATATAAATTTATGAAGAATTATTTTCATATAGTTCTTGAATTATTGTTTATTTTTTATTTTGTTTTTCTCTCGTTGCTCATCTTGTCCTGTTACATGAAGGTCAGGTTGTATCAATAACTGAATTGCAGGGAGGCTAAAATGATGACATATTTTAAATTAATTTGGAAAAGCAATTTAAAGTCATGTAGTAAAAATTACCTTATTAAATTTTAATGAAAACCCTACAGACAGGTGTGAAAACTTGGCCATAGATAACACAACTATTAAATGAAGGGACTGGATTTGACCCAGGAAGGCTGACCTCGGTGCGTCATGCTCTGTGGAGTTGGGTCGTATATAACCTCTGAGGCGTGCGACAGGTTGAACTCTCTTCTCTCCACAGGGGAGCCTCAGTAAAGCATAGGGGAGACTGGGTCACACATCCTACAGTTTACGGAACACAATCAGTACTTCCAGGCATGGTTATGTTTTTGTTTTGTTTTTCCCAAGTTCTAGAGAACTAAATTTAGAGAAGATAAACTTTAGTTCTAGAGAACTAAATCTAGAGAAGATAAACATATAAATAGATACATTATGACAGGACAAGTGATATATACAGAAAGGGAAAGAGAGCACTCGTGGGTAGTGATGAAGGGCAATCAAGACTTATGAGCGTAAAAACTCACTCTACACACTTCAAAACTAGTAAGTGGCCTATAAAACTTAAATATAACTAAGCTCTGTATGAAAACCCTTGTGGTGAGCTACATCTCAGGCTTTGGGAAATAGAGTAGTCTTTTTGTTGTTTTTGATTAGCGTGCTTATTAGTTGGTAACACTTGACTATAATTGGATTTGGTACTAAAAAGGGTTATAGAGAAAAGAAAGACCACATAAGCGATGGGGCCTCTGAACCACTATAAATTCTACTAAATGACTTGTTCCATTTACTTTAAGGAACTTTATTTTCAAGGCCTTGGAAAATGCCATCTTATTTTAACATAAGTTAAGAAGTATTTGAGTAGTTGATGTGTTGAGGAACATGGAGTCACTTGGGAAATAATACAAAAAAAAAACCCATGTATTTTGGTTTTGAAAATTTTACAGAAAAATTGTATGTGGAAACACCAGGAAAGTAAATTTAGAAAATCTAAGGTATGAAAGAAAAAAAGAGTTCCATAGAAAAGGAAATCTTGATATCAGACATGGGTAATAACTTGAATCTTCTTGAATTAATTCTAACTGCTCTTAATAAGCATATACCCTAAGCAAGGCACATAAGTGTTACAGAGCATGAAAAGCTATTACCCTAAATCACACAAGTATATTTCATATATTTGGTGATATACAGATGATATACATAAAAATAGATATGAATTTACATACACTATATATATATTAATTAGAAATACATTTTAATTTATAATTAACATACAGTGTTATATTAGTTTTAGGTGTAAAATAATTCAATAATTCTGTATTTTACTCGGTGCTCATCAAGATAAGTGAACTCTTATTCCCTTTTTTTCTAGTCTGCCCATCCCCTTCTAACCTCCCAGCTGGTAATCACCAGTTCTCTGTACTTGTGTTTGTTTGTTCTTTTGTTTCCCAAATTCTACAGGGGTGAAATCATATGGTATTTGTCTTTCTCTGTCTTATTTCATTCACCTGGAATTGTACTCTGTAGGTCCATTCGTATTGTTGCAAATGGCAAGATCTCATTCTTTTTTTATGGCAAGTAATATTGAATTATATGTATGTATGTATGTGATTAGAATTTCTCTAAGCATTATTTTTTTAATCTCACAGAAAAAGATCTAGTTTCAAATTATACAAAAATAAAAGCCCTTTAAAAGCAATGACTAAATCTGTATATCCCTATTATTTTCTCTCTTAATATCACTTACCAGAAGGAAAATACATCTATGAGCTTGTGTGGTTATACACGCACACACACACACACACACACACACACACACACACACATATATACAAAATACTTAGAAATTTTCTTTTATAGATCTTTGGTTTTGATAAAGGCTTTATAATTCATGTTCTCTGTAATAGCCACATTTACAAGAAGAAGTTTCCTAAACTTAAAAGTGGTGGCATCCTTGCCTACTTACACAAATTCAATGCAGCATATATTATATTTTTAAATATGTTTTCAAATATTTTTCCTATGTGATATTTCTAAAAATATAGGTTTCTACCCAAAGCAATCTTGAGAACAGGATGGATGGATCACAATCCCAGATTTCAAGATATACTACAGAGCTGTAGTAATCAAACCTGTATGGTAGTGGCACAAAAATAGACACATAAATCAATGGAACAGAATAGAGAGCCCAGAAATAAACCTATGCTTTTATGGTCAATTAATCTATGACAAAGGAAGGAAGCATGCACAATGCGAAAGAGTCTCTTCAACAAATGGTGCTGGGAAAATTGGACAGCTACATGTAAAAGAATGAAACTTGACTACTTCCCTATAACATACATAAAAATAAACTCAAGATGGATTAAGAACTTAAATGTGATCCCTGAAACCATAAAACTCCTAGAAGAAAACATAGGCAGTATTTTCTTTGACACTGGCTGTAGAAACATTATCTAGATATGTCTCCTCAAGCAAGGGAAACAAAAACAAAATCTAATTATTAGACTACACCAAAATAAAATGCTTTTTCACAGTGCAGAAAACCACTAAGACAACAAGACAACCTACTGAATGGAAGAAGATATTTTCAAACGATATATCTGATAAAGGATTAATATGCAAAAGATATAAGTAATTTCCACAACTCAATGCCAAAAAACAAGTAAACCAACTAAAAAATGGACAGAGGGGCACCTGGGTGGCTCAGTTGGTTAAGTGTCTGACTTCAGCTCAGGTCACAATCTCACAGTTAGTGGGTTTGCGCCCCGCGTTGAGCTCTGTGCTGACAGCTTGGAGCCTGCTTCAGATTCTGTGTCTCCCTGTCTCTCTGCCCCTTCCCTGCTCACACTTTGTCTGTCTCTCTTTCTCAAAAATAAATAACAAAAACTTACAAAAAAAAAGTGGGCAGAGGACTTGGATAGAAATTTTTACAAAGAAGACATACAGATGGCCAACAAACACAAAAAAGGATGCTCAACATCACTAATCAGGGAAAAGAACATCAAAACCACAATGAGATACCACCTCACACCTGTCAGAATGGCTAGAATCAAAAACAGAAGAGTGGTACCTGGGTGGGTCAGTCAGTTAAGCATCATACTGTTGGTTTTGACTCAGGTCGTGATCTCATGGTTGGTGGGATCAAGCCCTGTGTCAGGCTCTGCACTGACAGCACAGAACCTGCTTGGGATTCTCTCTCTTACCCTCTCTCTCTGCCCCTTTCCTGCTGACGTACTCACTCTATCTCTCTCAAGAAAACAAATGAACCAGGGGCGCCTGGGTGGCGCAGTCGGTTAATCGTCCGACTTCAGCCAGGTCATGATCTCGCGGTCCGTGAGTTCGAGCCCCACGTCAGGCTCTGGGCTGATGGCTCAGAGCCTGGAGCCTGTTTCCGATTCTGTGTCTCCCTGTCTCTCTTCCCCTCCCCCGTTCATGCTCTGTCTCTCTCTGTCCCAAAAATAAATAAACGTTGGAAAAAAAAATTAAAAAAAAAGAAAACAAATGAACTTATTAAAAACGATAAGAAATAACAAGTGTTGGCAAAGATGTGGAGAAAAAAGGAACCTGTCCTGCACTCTCCCTGGGAATGCAAGCTGGTATAGCCACTATGAAAAACAGTATGGAGTTGCCTCAAAAAATTAAAAATGGAATTAATATATGGTCCAGTATCTTCCACCACTGAGTATTTACCCAAAGAAAATGAAAGTATGGATTCTAAAAGACATGCACCCTTATGTTTATTGTAGCATTATTTATAATACCCAAGACACAGAAGCAAATTAAATGTCCATTACAGATGAATAAAGAAGATATGGGATGTGTATTTGTGTGTATGTGTATGTAATGTGTGTATGTGTATATATATATATTATATTATTATTATATTATATATTATATATAGTATATACATTATATATATTATATATTATATATATTATATAATAATTATATATATTATATATATCATATATATTATATACAACATAATTAGGAATACTAAATATCTAAAGATTTCACTAATCAAAAGATAATTCAAAAAATAAAACTCACAGTTTAAGATGTCAGAGTGATCACATATGAGTATTTCTTATCTATAAGATATCAAGGAAATTACATGAAAATATTACTTTTATTATAAACTCATATTAATATAGAAAAGTTGGAGACCATCAAGTGATAAAATAGTTTAAAATATATCTGAAACCCTGGGGCGCCTGGGTGGCTCAGTCGGTTAAGGTTAAGCGTCCGACTTCAGCTCAGGTCGCGATCTCCCGGTCCGTGAGTTAGAGCCCCGCATCGGGCTCTGGGCTGATGGCTCAGAGCCTGGAGCCTGCTTCGGATTCTGTGTCTCCCTCTCTCTCTGCCCCTCCCCCGTTCATGCTCTGTCTCTCTCTGTCTCAAAAATAAATAAACGTTAAAAAAAATTATAAAATAAAATAAAATAAAATAAAATATATCTGAGATTTGATAGAAGTTGGTGCAAGCATAATCCCAGAGAATTCACAGACAAGACTGAAGCTCTGAGAGACAGAGGAAGGAGAAAATACTGAGTACCAAGTTTATAAGTCAGGGGAGAAATAGAAACGTTATCTGAGAAATAGTATACTACAACTACTTCACAAAAGACTTACATCTACCATGCTGGGCAAGAATTGTAGGTTTTGTTTTGTTTTGTTTTGTTTTTTCAAGAAATAATGCTTGGGAAGAAATATGTAGATCTTATCTATACAAGTGTATAAGTATTGTCCCCAATCTTCACCCAAAATGAAAGCCCTCAAGTCAAGAAGCCTGAACTTACAGTCCACCTTATACCACCTTGTTCTTAAAAGTAAGGGGGCAGAGGATCTTGGGCTATTTGAGGAAAGCCTATAGTATGAAAGAAATATACTCCCTCTTCCCACCCCCTTCAAAAAAAAAAAAAGAAAAAAAGACTAAAATCTCAGGAAGAATACTAATGGTTCAAAGACAAGAAGTTTCATAACAAACTAAAACAAACAAAAATCTCTAATTAGTATCTCAAAGGGACTTAATGGATTATATCATGAGACAAGAGGCTGTGCAAAGAAAGTGTTCTTGGATATTAAAAAATATAATTGCCATAATAAATTAAGAAAAAGAGTTCTTGGAAACTGAAAATATGATTGCTAAATAAATAATTAAATTTAAGAGTTGGATAAATGAAATTGCGACATTATCTCAGAAATGTGAATATAAAGAGACGGGGGAAAAATGAAACTAATAATTCCAAGAGAAAAAAAATAACTGTATGAAAAGAGAACTATAGCCGAGTATGTGAATATAGCACCAGTATGTAACAAGTTATAAGCTCTTTATTGAGTGTCAACTTTTAAGATCAAACACAAAATTACAAAATATTAAAAAAGATTTGTGACACTGACATATTCACATTAAAAGAAATACAAATAAATAAATGCACAATAGCAATATTAAGACGAGTATGACCCACGGAGAAGAGGTATGTAGATACAGATATAAAGGAACGAATCACATAAGAATAAATAAAGACAGCTCATTAGAAAAAACATGTACAAGAGATCTGAACAAGTAAATCACACATGAGAAATTCCAGGAGTCAATAACATATGAAAAATGACCCCTAGTCTTGCTGCCCCTAAATCCCATGGCATAACTAACAAATCCAAGTTCCCATACTTTCCAAGAACTCAAACAGAGAATAGTTTTCAGAATAAAACTGAACTTTTTTCTTTCCACTACATGAGTAAGACCTATAAGCCACTTGCATCCCAAACCCTGAGATATTTTCATGGTGCAATTAGTTTAAGCTAATGGCTTTTGGTGATTCTTCTCCTTCCTGAGTGATTTGAATCAGGGATGGACTCCCTGTTACCCAGATTGGGATGCTTCGGTGAAAATAGTCTGGAAACACCACTGCTATGTCCCCTCTTGCGGACTGAGATGGCCAGACAAGCAGAGGAACTCTGAATCTGCTTGGAAACCTGGTCTTTTGCATTAGAATAACTCTTATCACTGCTTCCAACTTTTATGTGAGATAAAGATGCAGCCTTGGCTGTAATTGAGGGTGAAGGGCTCTTATGATTCTCACCACTCGAATGGTTGTAGACAACAGGGCCAGTGGCCCTCTGACTACCTTCTCCTATAGCAGTGTTAACATCACCCAGTTTTGAGTACTGGGCCAATCTCACCGTATTTCTCTTGTAGGCCTGCAATAACAAAATTCCACAGAGCGGATTTCTCCTAGTTCTTAGAGGCTAGAAAATCAAGATGAAGGTGCCCACAGCATAGGTTTCATCATGAAGCCACTTCTGCTGGCTCACAGGTGGCCAGCATCTTGCTGTGTGTTCACACGACCACTTATCTATGCGTGTGTGAGGGAAGGAAAGCTAGCCAGCACTCTGGTGTCTCTTCCTATCGAGACACTAAACTCCATGAGATCACAGAATACTACCACGGGCCTCCATTTAACCTCCATTACTTCACGAGCTGTGATAAATTCGTGTCTGTGTGCAAGTGTGAGTACGTGTGGGTTTGTGTGCATGTGTGTTATTGGAAAGATCAGTTTCTTGCATCTAATCTTTCTCTCTTCCCCACAGAAGGAATATAATTAGGTTTCTCCAATGATAATTGAATATTTGTCTGACGTCGGCTCCTACTTACTTCTGCCACTTTTTGTTTTTCTCCATCTCCCATTCTTCTCTTCTCTTGGAAAATTCTGGAGACTTACTAATCAAGGTAATTTGTCATTATGTTTGTACTCTAGGAACTTCTAGCTCAGATAAATAATCAGAGTTTGAAAACAATATGAGCTAAAAGCAAAATAAAAAGGAACAACAAAAACAAACTGAGACATGGAAATGCAATGAACCTGCTCACTACTTATAAATAGATTTCTGGTTCAAACAAAAAGGGAAGAACTTATAAAGATGAATTTAAAATTCTTTATTTAGTTTATGGATTCAAATTCAATTTCCAACAAATTATATTGGAAAATCATTCAGGTTTATGTAATATTCCAGAAAAAGATACATGACTACTTGGACGAACTAGAATAAGAAAATAACAAAGGGTTAGAATATACTATCTTCTATATTATATAAAATCAGTATGAACACAAAACTCTACTTTATTCACTAACAGAGTTTAAATTATGCTTTAAACTTTAGCAATTCTCAGGTTTGGTAATTCACTAGAAGGATGCACAAAACTCACAAAAGCCATGATTTTCAGTGTTCAGGGATTACCACAGCAAAAGGATGCAGATAAAAATTAACCACAGAAAAGGGGCCACAAGGCATGATCTAGAAGTCACCAGGCACAATTTTCTAGTTGTTCTCCCCAAAAGACATCATGTGGACAGTGCTTATTTCTCCCAGAAATAATGTTTGAGAAAACACATGGAGTACTGCTCACCAAGGAAACTTACCCAAGGCTTGGTGTGAAGAATTTTTATTGGAGAGGGAGTTGGTCACACGGATTCCTATGAATGTCTGTCCACATGGCCGATGGCCTCCAGCCCTTCCAGTGGTCTAGCTGATATTGGGTGATCAAAAGCCCCCACAATAAATCATACTTTCAGCAATGGCTGTCTTTGATCAAGACCCCAATTAAACAAAGACACCTTTATCACACAGGACATTGCAAGGACTCAGAAGTGACTTCTCAGGACCCAGGGGCACAAAACAAATCTCTATTTGGACAATGTTAATCCTTGACTGCACAAATATATAAGATTGTGTTTTACCAAATACAATTTAAATAAAGGTTGTTTTCTTAAAGAATTAATACCATGAATTTTTACAATGCCAAAAAAAAAAAGAATTAATGTATTCAGCTATTCCTTAAAATAATAGGTTAACACAAACTTAATTAGGGGTGCCTAGGTGGCTCAGTCGGTTATGCTATCTGACTCTTGGTTTCAGCTCAGGTCATGATCTCATGGTTCATGAGTTTGAGCCCCAGTTGGGCTCTGAGCTGACAGCATAGAGCCTGCTTGGGATTCTCTCTCCCTCTCTCTCTCTGCCCCTTCCCCACTCACATTCTCCTTATCTCTCTCCAAATAAATATTTCTTTTAAAAATAAAGACTTAATTAAATAAAAAAAAAACTTTGAATATGTGGACAATGTCAAAATAGGAAGAAAGTACTAATTCTAATCACCAAAGTTAGCTTCAAGTGAACTTTATTTTAAAGGTTTAAAATGTACAAATGTCTTTGGGTGATTTATATAAACATATATAAATATACCTAAATACATATACAGAAACATAAATACATACAATATAAAGGCTTATACGTGAATACGTGTATGTATGTATATGTAATACACTATAAAATAGAACATATAACATATTACAGTTTAATAAGATAGGAAATTTTATAGAAAATAAATATATTTAATATTCTTATGAAGTATATTTTAAGGCTAAAGATAAATTTTGATATCATAATCTACTTATGTGGTTACATATTTGTGTATATTTAAACATGTACAGATGATGGTTATACATCTGTTATTTCAAAATAAGACTTGATAATACACAAAAAAAGTAAATTATTTTTTATACGAATTGGTCAAATTATTGCTATCCTCAGAGAGTAAAAAATAAAGTACTTAATTTTTGAAAAGACCATGTTCTGAATAATCATCATTCCATATTGCTGTGGTTTTCTAACAATTATTTCTTACATTAAAAAATATACTTTATGTTCATACATATTTATTCTCATATCTGTACTTCTGTCAAGTCTTGGTTTTACCTTTTCCAAATTCAGAATTCAAATTCAGGAAAAAAAATCTATCATTTATGCCAAAGTCGTCTTTGGATTTCTATCAGATAATGAATGATTTATTCCTTTAACCTTAAAACTAGAAAGATAATAAAAACAGTTTGCTACTATTACCAAGTTTTAATTAACTCATGACTATTGTGGCAACTCTTTGTTTACCAAACTGAACTCATAGTGGGAAGAAGTGACCTGATAAAATCAAGAAGTCTAGCTTTCATAGTTTCAAAATATGTTTGCATAAATAACTTCAGTGATTATATATCTCTCGGGTTAAAGAAAAAAGCACATATTCAAACACAAAGGCTATTAATATTTGTTTCTAGATGTTAATGCACATATGAATCAGGAACAATGCATGGCAATTACAGAGCGCCTCATGATATAAATCAAAAGGCCATTGAGATTTATCAATGGTCTCACTGTTTACCACGTGGTTTTATTCCCAGAGTAATCATGAATGACCTTTTTTTTTTTTTCTTTTGAGAGAGACAGCCCATGTGCACACACACACACAAACGGGGGAAGGACAGAGGGAAAGGTATAGAGAGAATCTCAAGCAGGCTGCACACTCAGAGCAGAGCCCTACTAAGGGCTCAATCTCATGGCTGTGAGATCATGCCCTGAGCAGAAATTAAGAGCCAGACGCTCAGCCAACTGTGCCACCCAGGTGCCCCATGAACAACATTCTTAAAAATCAATTGTGTGCAACTTTCCTTGAGAAAAGATTCCACTGTCTTCCATTTTGCTAATGTTGGCTAATGTAATCAGCTATAATATTCACAGAAAAATTGGCTGCAGGCTTAAATTAACATCAGCAATTTTACTCAAAACTGTTGAGAATGTTTCTGGCATATATTCTTCTCCTTGCTAAACTAATAACTTTAGCAAAACTGCAAAACTAGAACACAAGCAAAGATAAAGCCCTCAAAGTCATAGGAAGAGCTACTGAATACTCTCTCAACGTTCAACCATCTCCAGAAGTCATGGATAGCCCAAATGGAGATCTCAGTAGCGGTAACAATCTCGACTTAGACCACTGGTCTAAGCATCTTATGCTTTGAGCTAAAGCTGGCCAGAGAAAGAACTGTAGGACTTAAAACGTTGCACTGCCCCCTGCAATACCTTAGCTTCAAGTGTTCCTTTTCACCCCTTTTCTAAATCCAAATGGACCAACTACTGCTTAACTAGGGCAAGCATCTTGCGCTCTCTGTATCTTATCCTGTGAATGCTTTTATTTTCCCAAAGCTTCCAAGAATTGGAACAATGAATGATTCTTGGAATAAGACTAAACCATAACTGACCTTCCTCTATCTTATAAAATCTTTAATCTACTCGCTTTCTCCAAAACAGCCATCTTGAACTGTTCCCATGCTGCAATGCTGTAATAAAGACTTAAGGTAGGAGCCTTTGATTGGTCTTTCTCATTCCACGTTTGTGATAACTGTCTATTAAATATTTCCTAGTAGCAGAAATATATGAGGGCCTAAGGTTTTGTTTTTTTTTTCCATTGCCCCTAAGCATGTAAACAGTTCAAGAATTACACTGGATGCGACCATAAGACCTCCAACTACATACACAATAAAGACCTGGTCAAAAGATGCCAGGTCAGCCCCATGACAAGTGTTGTTGAAACAACTATACTGTGTGATCTGCTGCACTGCCTAGATTCCCCCTTCAGAACCCAGAACCTCATTTCCTACTTAGCACATTGGTTCTGACTCTTTACAACTCAGGCATCTCCTGGGGAATTGATCTTGGTCAAAGAGAGCGGTCTCAACAAAGGCTATCAGGTCTCCCAGGGGTTACCATGCATCCAACAACATGATGACAGATTACAAAGGCCTGTAGTGAGACCGGTATCTTCCATTCCTTGGTGTCCTTTATTCTTGGCCTTTATTACTTATCTTGGTTATTATCTGTAAAATTCATTAACATGTCTGAAGGCTGTCATAGGATCTTGGTAAGGGATTCAATTCCAAACAGCTTCTCCTGGTACTGATGGTCTTGTGGAAAAATGTACACAGCTTCCTGCTCCATGACACATCTCTGATATACTCCCCACTCAAATCAATGGTATTAAACTATTAAAAAATATGAAATATTAAACTATGATGAATTGTAAGCAATGAGCACTTTAGAAAAATTTTGAAACAATGCCATTGCAAAAAAAAAAATCAGTGTACCAAATTGGTCTTATTATTCACCAGTCTCTGTGATTGTTAGACATCACAAAGCCTTAATAATCAACATAAATCTATACTGGTAATGTGAATAGTATTATTGGCTACAGAAAGTCTTCTTAGTTATGCAGGAATAGAGTCATGAGGACCATTTTTAAGTTAGCCCATCAGGGTTTGTCTCAATTGTTAATGTTTACAGAACAAAAAAAAAATTTAACTGAAACCATATTTTGAATTGACTAAGACAAACGACCCAATTTCTTTTCCCAAATCAAATTAGGCAAACTTACAACATCTGTCATGTGTTTCTGTTTTGCAGATCATACTGTGAAAATAGAGGCATTGTAAAGTGGTGGTATAAAATGGGATGGGCCAACCATAAAACCAGGGACTTAGAAAAATAAAAGATGCGTAAATTTCAAGAACCAAACACAAATAACTCAGAAAAAAGGCAAAGTGATGTCTTTATGATGACAACTTGATCTTAGAGTTTGAATAAGTGAGAAGAAAAATTCAAGTTCATGAATATAAGGCATCTTGACGTAAAACCAGAACAATTAACATACGTTACAAAGAACCAATATATCAAGGAAAACAAGGAATGAAACAGAATAAATTTATATTTTAAGGAGTCAAGAGGACTTATCCAATAAGAGTGGTTGAGAGCAGAATGTATATTTTCTGTTAATCTAAGGCAATAGAAGCAGAGGCATAAAAGGGAAAAATGAGGATTGAGTTGTAAGTATATCAGACACATTAATGTCAATGTGCAGCCTATTTTTACCCCTGGCTCTATAAGAGTAATAAAAATCATAATAATGGCACTCAGGGAAAAGAATTACATCAGTGCTTGCTTTTAGTATCAAGGCCTTGTGGATGGCCAAGTCCTCTTAATAAAAGTTCATTCTTTTAAAAATTTCAACAAGACCCAGTGTAGTAGAGTAACATCAAGGACAAAAATAAAATTCACGTACATTTTTCACCACATGTCCAAATACTGTTTATGGTGTGAAAGCATATTCGTATGTTTCATTAAATCAGAGTGTGGAATGTGACATACTTTGACATGTGAGATTCCAAATTTAAACATCGTATCAGTCTTTTGGCTTGTCTTCTCCATCTCTGAACAGTGTTGTTTGGAAAGCAGACACTCTTAATTTTGAAGAAGTCCAACTTAACACAATATTCTTCTTTGGGCTGTGGTTCTGGTATCTTCTTAAAGAAATTTCTTGTGTGCCTGTGTCTCTGTTTCTCTCCTCTTTTAAGAACACCAGTCATATGGGGTTATTTTAGCTTCTAAAAATATTTAAAATATTTTTAGATAAATATTTTACTTAAATATTATTTTAGCTTCTAAAAATATCTTGTAGATTTTGATCCCTCTACTTTTAAAGAACTTCCTAGATATTCCAATGTTTCTTTTTCAAATATAATTTTATTTAAGAATGCTTCATCAGGGGCGTGTGGGTGGCTCAGTCAGTTGGGCCTCCAACTCTGGCTCATGTCATGATCTCACAGTTTGTGAGTTCCAGTCCCACTCCCCTGCTTCAGATTCTATGTCTCTCTCTTTCTCTCTGCCCCTCCCCCACTAGTGCTCTTTCAAAAATAAATGTTAAAAAAATTTTGGGGCGCCTGGGTGGCTCAGTCGGTTAAGCATCCGACTTCGGCTCAGGTCACGATCTCACGGTCCGTGAGTTCGAGCCCCGCGTCGGGCTCTATGCTGACAGCTCGGAGCCTGGAGCCTGTTTCGGATTCTGTGTCTCCCTCTCTCTGACCCTCCCCCGTTCATGCTCTGTCTCTCTCTGTCTCAAAAATAAATAAACGTTAAAAAAAAAAAATTTTAAAAAGACTGCTTCATCAAAAGAACTATTTTATTTTTATCTAATATGATTGAATTCATAAACTGTTTTGGAAATAATGATTATCTTCAATATTGAGCCATCCAATTCAGTAAATTCATAACTAGTTATCAATTAGTAAAAGTCAATTCAAACTGAAAAATAAATATAATTTAATGGCTTCTTAAAAAAAAAAGGTCTGAAGGTACAACTTCACATTAGGTAAGAGATCATTGTTTGGCACAGATTATACCACAACAGACTACTTTTCTGTACTTTGACTCAGCTTTCTACAGAATTAGCTTCATTTACAGGCTAGATTCTCTAATCATGCCACCAAAAAATAGTTGCAGTTGCTTCCTGGAGCTTGAATTGGAGGAAATACCATTCTAACCTCAGGTAAAACTTGGTTAGAGGTGGGTTTCCAAAAGAAATGAGGGGTGCAGTTACCAGAAAGTCATTCTTTATCAAGTTATATCTCATAGATATGTCATGACAGCAAATCAATGAGAAACATCTTACGTTACCAATTTAACAAATACCGATATAAATATAGTATTATTAATTGTGAAGTTAATCACTGGGAGAGGTAAAAAAAAAAAAAAAAACCTGAAATGCCAATAAGCAGTGGTCTCTAGTGAATAAGGCAAAGTATACACAGAGCTGATGCACGAAGATAGTGGCTTTCCACTAGAAACTCTACTTGACTTTATCAACTGCAGTTATTACCTTCTTAAATCTAACTCAGCAGCACCATACCGTGACCCAATTCCAGACATACTGAGTGCCAGTAGTGGATGCGGTGACTGAAAATCTGCATTTTTACTGCAGAACCCCATAACTGTGTAAACAACTATGCTGCGTGATACTGTAGAGACCGGTATCTGGTTGCTTGTGATGTAAAGTACGTGGCTAATGGTAAGGGTCTAACAAATGTTTGTTGAATTATTAAGAAGAATTGCTGAAAATGAGAAACGAAAAATCTAATATCCAACATTAAAACAAAAAAGCAAAGCAGAAAAGATAAATCATCTAACGTTCATTGTTACATGGTTACTGTATTTTTATATTGAGTAAATCAAGCTAATGATTTGCCATCCCTCTTCACCCCCAAAACAGCAAGAAAAGGTGAGACCCATCAAAGAGTTTTATGAAGAACAAATGGACTAAAATGCAATGAAAAGAAAGCAGAAGTGATGTGACTAGTACAAGTAGTTTCCTGTGAAACAGATTTCCTGTAAGACAGGAAACAGATCTGTTCAGATACTTGAATGTGACTTTTAATTCCTCAGCATTATCATTCATTTCCACAGGACAGGGGGACACAAACCACATCATTTTAATTATTTAAAAAAAAACTAAATAATATTTATATCCAAATGTAAATGTAGAGTCAGGTATCAAATGATGCCAATGAGGTAAATCATCTGACAAGAAAGAGCCATAGACTTTTTTCAGCTAATTGCTTTAAATTGTTATATTACATGAGAACAAATCAATGCATAACTGCTTACGTTAGTATTTAACAAATAGTACTATAAGCCTATTATCAATACTTAGGAGATTTGTCACTAGGAGAGTTTAAAAAAAGAAATGACAAAAGTTGCAGCCTCTGGT
Source organism: Prionailurus viverrinus (assembly GCF_022837055.1). Lineage (NCBI taxonomy): Eukaryota > Metazoa > Chordata > Mammalia > Carnivora > Felidae > Prionailurus > Prionailurus viverrinus. The sequence continues at coordinate 88,887,693 of NC_062572.1, read as the reverse complement.
GAAGAGACAGTGTAGACAGGGCACGTCAGTTCTTGACACACAGTAGGTATTTAATATTTTCTGAATAAAGTAGGTAGCAAATGAAAGAAACACACTAAATATTGATAATATAGTCCCTCTTTAATCCTCCCTACAGAAATTATATATTAGAACCCTGCATTTATAAAACATTTACTTCATTACTGCTAAGACTTTTGGGCAAAAGTGCATTTCTCTTTCATAAAGTTGCATTTCTGTTTCTAAATTGAATTTTCAATTCCCACAGTCAGACAATTAAATGTTGAGATAAGTTACCAGGGGAGGCGATGGCATCTGCAATTCTAGAACAGTGATATGGGACCTTTAAATTCGGTGCAGGCCTATCCCAAGGAGATACAATGGTCTCCAGGGCTCTCCAGCCTCCAGCATTTTATTTGTCTCCAGGTGAAGACCATCAGCAGAGGCAAGTTAACTTTCTATCTCTCATCTCCTATTTCTCTGGCTTGTTGGTCAAATGGGTGTGTGAAGATACTTTCATTTTAATTAGGAAAAGATTATGCATTGCCATAAGAGGGAAAGCTTCCTTACTATCCTTACCCAAATCTCCCCACTCCACACAAAAAGAGTCCTCAAAATATGTGTGTGTGTGTGTGTGTGTGTGTGTGTGTGTGTGTGTATCAAACAACATATATATGAAATGTTACTGGTTCTGTTTCTCTGGAGAACCCTAGTTAATACAGATGGTGTTTAAAACTAGCAATGTAACAACATTTTCATGAAAGTTTTCAAAAGATTGAGAGGAATGATTCTCTTGATTTGCAAACTTTTTGAATTAAAGGCCTGGACATTATGATTGATTGATTGATTTATTGATTCTTTCTATCTATCTAATTATGTTCTATAGTATGCTACTTTTAAAAAATTTATTTATTTTGAGAGAGAGAGAGAGATAGAGAGAGCAGGGGAGGGGCAGAGAGAGCAAGGCACAGAGATAATCCAAAGCAAGCTCTATGCTGTCAGCATGGAGCCCAAGGTGGTACTGGATCTCACCAAAGTGAGATCATGACCTGAGCCAAAACCAACAGTTGGATGCTTAACTGACTGAGTGACCCAGGCTCACTTCCATTATGACCCTTTTTAAAAATCCACAACAGGCACTTTTCAACATGGTGGAGAAGTAGGGGGACCCAAAGTTCTCTCATCCCTCAAACACAGCAGTGTTGAAGCCAGAGAACTTGGAATTCCAAGAGTCTGGGTTGTAGAGTGACAGAGACATCTGCCATGGGGACAACTTGGCAGGCCATAGGGTTACTTCAGCGAATGAATCAAAGCACATTTGATTTAGGGTCCAAACTACCACAATGAGTAAAGAGATAAAGCAACCAGAGTCACAAAAACAGAGAACAAATAACACACTCCAAAAACACCTCCTGAAGGGCCAGGCCCTGACAGTGTATGGCCCCTCTTTAATATAGTAGTGCTCACAAGTGCAGGACACATAACAAGCTTTTAAAACACATAAGGGACAGAAAACTAGCCAAAATGATGAAACAGAAGGTTCTCCTCAAAAGAAATTCCAGGAGGAAATGACAGCTAAAGAATTGCTCAAAACAGATATAGCCAATATATCTGATCAAGAATTTAGAATAATAGTAATAAGATTAATTGCTGGGCTTGAAAGGAGCATAGTAGACATAGCATCTACTGCCACAGAGATCAAGAACTAAAAAATAGTCCTGACAAATTAAGAAATGTTGTAAATGAAGTGCAAATTAAACTAGATGTGATGACAGCAAGGATGGAAGAGGCTGAGGGTAGATAAAGTGAAATAGAAGATAAAATTATGGAAAATGATGAACCTGAGAAAAAGATTTAAAAAAAAAATACTAGACAATGAGGGAAGAATTAGAGAACTAAGGGATTCAATGAAGTGTAATAATATCCATATCATAGGAGATCCAGAAGAAGAAGAGAAAGAGAAAGAGGCAGGTTTACTTGAACAAATTGTAGCTGAGAACTTCCCCAGTCTGGGAAAGGAAGCAGACATCCAAATACAGGAGGTACAGAGAGCTCCTTTCAGAATCAACAAGAATAGGTCTTCTCCACAACATATTATAGTGAAAATGGCAAAATACAAAGATAAAGAGAGAATTCTGAAAGCAGCTAGGGACAAACGGGATTTAACCTACAAGGGTAGACACATAAGGGTAGTAGCAGACCTGTCCGCTGAAACTTGGCAGGCCAGAAGGGAGTGGCAGGAAATATTCAATGTGCTGAATAGGAAAAATATGCCACCAAGAATCCTTTATCCAGCAAGGCTGCCATTCACAATAGAAGGGGAGATAAAGACTTTCCCAGACAAACAGAAACTGGAGGAGTTCATGACCACTAAACTAGCCCTGCAAGAGATCCTAGGGGGGACTCTGAGCGGAATGCTGCCAAGATTACAAAGGGTCCAGAGACATAACCACAAGCATGAAACCTATGGATAATACAATGGCACTAAATCTATATCTTTCAATAAAAGTAAATGGACTAAATGCTCCAATCAAAAAACACAGGGTATCAGAATGAATTAAAAAAACAAGATGCAACTATATGCTGTCTACAAGAGACCCATTTTAGACCTGAGAATACCTTCAGATTCAAAGTGAGGGGATGGAGAACCATCTATCATGGATAGTCAAAAGAAAGCTGGAGTAGCCATATTAACATCATATAAACTAGATTTTAAACTAAAGGCCGTAACAAGAGATGAAGAAGGACATTATATCACAGTTACGGGGTCTATCCATAAAGAAGAGCTCACAATTATAAACGTTTATGTGCCCAATTTGAAAGCACACAAATATATAAATCAATTAATCAAAAACATAAGCAATATTATTGATAAGAACAAAGTAATTGCAGGTGACTAATATTCCACTTATAGCAATGGGCAGATCAGCTAGGCAGAAAATCAATAAACAAACAATGGCTCTGAATGGTACACTGGACCAGATGGACTTGACAGATATATTCAGAACTTTTCATCCAAAAGCAGCAGAATACACATTCCTCTCTAGTGCACATGGAACATTCTTCAAGATAGATCACATACTGGGTCATGAAACAGCCCTCAATAAATATAAATGGGTTGAGATCATACCATGCATATTTTCAGATCACAGTGCTATGAAACTTGAAATAAACCACAAGAAAAAGTTTGGAAAATCTCCAAATGCATGGAGGTTAAAGAACATCCTAACAAATGGGTGAACCAGGCAATTAAAAAAGAAATTTAAAAATATATGGAAGAAATGAAAATGAAAACACAACAGTCCAAATCCTTTGGGATGCAACAAAGGCAGTCCTGAGAGGAAGATACACTGAAAACCAGGCCTATCTCAAGAAACAAACAAAAAAAAAAAAATCCCAAATACAAAATCTAACAGCACACCCAAAGGAACTAGAAGCAGAACAGCAAAGAAACCTCAAACTCAGCAGAAGAAGAGAAATAACAAATATCAGAGCAGAAATAAACAATATAGAATAAAAAAAAACAACAACAGATCAATGAAACGAAGAGCTGTTATTTTGAAAAAATAAACAAAATTGATCAACCACTAGCCAGACTTCTCAAAAAGAGGATCAAATAGATAAAATCAAGAATGAAAGAGATCACAACCAACACCACAGAAATACAATTATGAAAAATTATATGCCAACAAATGGACAACCGGAAACAAATGGACAAAATCCTAGACACCCACACACTACCAAAACTCAAATGGGAAGAAATAGAAAATTTGAGCAGACCCATAACTAGAGAAGAAATTGAACCAGTTATCAAAAATTTCCCAATAAGTAAGAGTCCCAGGTCAGATGGTTCTCAGGAGAATTGTACCAGACATTTAAAGCAGAGATAATATTCTTCTCAAGATGTTCCAAAAACAAAAACGGAAGGAAAGCTTCAGAACTCATTGTATGAAGCCAGCATTACCTTGATTCCCAAACCAGACAGAGACCCCACAAAAAAGGAGAATTATAGGCCAATATCCCTGATGAATATGGATGCAAAAATTCTCAACAAGATAGTAGCAAATCGAATTCAACAGCATATTAAAAGAATTATTCACCATGATCAAGTGGGATTCATTCCTGGGCTGCAGGGCTGGTTCAATATTTGCAAATCAATCAAAGTGATACATCACATTAATAAAAGAAAGGATAAGAACCATATGATCCTGTCAATAGATACAGAAAAAGCATTTGACAAAATACAGCATCCTTTCTTAATAAAAACTCTCAAGAAAGTCAGGATAGAAAGAACATACTTAAACATCATAAAAGCCATATATGAAAAGCCCACAGCTAATATCATCCTCAATGGGAAAAAACTGAGAGCTTTCCCTCTGAGATCAGGAACACGACAGGGATGTCCACTCTCACCACTGTTGTTTAACATAGTGTTGAAAGCCCTATCCTTAGCAATCGGACAACAAAATGAAATAAAAGGAATCTAAATTGGCAAAGAAGTCAAACTTTCACTTTTCGCAGATGACATGATACTGTACATGGAAAACCTCAAAGACTCCACCAAAAAGCTGCTGAAACTGATACATGAATTCAGCAAAATCTCAGGACACAAAAATCAATGTACAGAACTCAGTTGCATTTCTTTATGCTAATAATGAAGCAACAGAAAGGGAAATCAAGAAACCAATCCCATTTACAATTATACCAATAGCCATAAAAATACCTAGGAATAAACCTAACCAAAGATGTAAAAGATCTGTATGCTGAAACCTATAGAAAACTTATGAAGGAAACTGAAGAAGACACAAAGATATGGAAAACCATTCCATGCTCATGGATTGGAAGAATAAATATTGTTAAAATGTTAATACTACCCAAAGAAATCTACACATTCAATGCAATCCCAATCAAGTTTGCACAGGCATTCTTCTCAAAACCTGAACAAACAATCCTAAAATTTGTATGGAACCACAAGAGACCCCAAATAGCCAAAGTTATGTTGAAAAAGAAAACTAAAATGGGAGGCATCACAATCTCAGACTCTAGCCTCTACTACAAAGCTGTAATCATCAAGACAGTATGGTACTGGTACAGAAACAGACACATGCATCAATGGAATAGAAGAGAGAACCCAGAATTGGACCCACAAATGTATGGCTGACTAATCTTTGACAAAGCAGGAAAGAGTATCTAATGGAAAAAAAGAATCTCGTTAGCAAACGGTGCTGGGAGAACTGGACAGCAACATGCAGAAGAATGAAACTGGACCACTTTATTACACCATACAAAAAAATAAACTCTAAATGGATTAAAGACATACATGTGAGACGGGAAACCATCAAAACTCTAGGCAACAACCTCTTTGACTTCAGCCACAGCAATTTCTTGCTTGACACATCTCCAAAGGCAAGGGAAATAAAAGCAAAAATGAACTATAGGAACATCATCAAGATAAAAACTTTTGCACTGCAAAGGAAATAATCAACAAAACTAAAAGGCAACCAACAGAATGAGAAAAGATATTTGCACATGAAATATTGGATAAAGGGTTAGTATCCAAAATCTATAAAGAACTTACCAAACTCAACACCCCAAAATCAAATAATCCATGAAGAAATGGGCAGAAGACATGAATAGATATTTTTCCAAAGAAGACATCCACATAGCCAATAGACACATGAAAAGATGCTCAACACCACTTATCAGGGAAATACAAATCAAAATCACACTGAGATACCACCTTACACCAATCAGAATGGCTAAAATTAACAACTCAGGAAACAATAGATGCTGGCGAGGATGTGGAAAAAGGGGAACCCTCTAGCACTGTTGGTGGAAATGAAAACAGGTGCACCCACTCTGGAAAACAGTGTGGAAGTTCCTAAAAAAAATTAAAACTAGAACTACCCTACAACTCAGCAATAGCACTACTCGGAATTTATCCAAGGGATACAGGAGTGCTGATTCATAGGGGCACATGTACCCCAATGTTTATAGCGGCCCTTTCAACAATAGCCATATTATATAAAGATCCTAAATGTCCATCCACTGATGAATGGATAAAGAAGATGTGGTTTATATACACAATGGAATACTACTTGGCAATGAGAAAGAATAAAATCCTGCCATTTGCAGCAACATGGATGGAACTGGAAGGTATTATGCTAAGTGAAATAAGTCAGTCAGAGAAATATAGATACAGGTTTTCACTCATAAGTGGAATTTGAGAAACTTAACAGAAGACCATGGGGGGAAGGAAAGGGGAAAAAATAGTTACAAACAGAGATGGAGGGAGGCAAGCCACAAGAGACTCTTAAATACAGAGAACAAACCGAGGGTTGATGGTGGGGGAGTGGGGGAGAGGGGAAAATGGGTGATGGGCATTGAGGAGGGCACTTGTTGGGATGAGCACTGGGTGTTTTATGTGAGCACTGAATCATGAGAATCTACCCCCAAAACCAAGAGTACTATATATACACTGTATGTTAGCCAACTTGACAATAAATTATATGTAAAAAAAAAAAAAAATATATATATATATATATATATATATATATATATATATATAAAATAAATAAATCCATAAGTTACTATATTGCTAAACACAGTATTTTATAAGTTTAGCAAATATTTAAATTTTGTATATAGCTGAATATTTTAAGAGATTAAGAAGTATTTTCTGGGAAAAAGTATCACACATCCATCATTTAAAAATGATTAATATAGCCATTTTAATAACTATAAAAGTAGTCCACATCAACTATTAACTGCAACTTGAACCGTAAGTCTACTTTTTTTCACGGTTTTGTTTTGTGATAAGTATAGGCTTCCTGTAATTTTCCACTATACTGTGATGCATACTACAGTGAAATATATTTTGCTTAGTCATATATATATACATGTTGATTATGCAAGTAACATAGCTCATGTGATTTTGTGTGTTGTTGAGGAAGTTACTTATTTTCAATCTTAGATTAGAAAGTTACAAATTAACATCATCTAGGTTAAATAAAAAGTATTTTGAAAATTAATAAAATACATATTTATCAAATGGTTTCAAGGATTGAAACCTTGGATATCATATGTAAAGTATCTTTTATATTAACTGGCAAGAGTAAGCTCACTGATAGATACTATTTTTATTCCATATCATTTAGTAGTGACATTTGAAAATTTTAGAGTGGTCCAGAATACACCCTAGAAATGGTTAATCTATTGTAACACCTCATCAAAACTACTAGACATACATTAGGTATGTCATTACATACATTAGATACGTTCATCTAAATCTAACACTACAGGAAACAAATTCTTAGCAGAATCTGCTGTAGACATAACTCATAGTGGGGCAAATTTCATTCAGAAATGCAGCCTGCTGTACTACACAATAGCATCAATCTCTAGAAAGCGCCATATTAATTCTGGAATTTGAAATTGCACACGATTTGTAAACTCACTCTTTAAAGATCTCATGAAACAAATGGACTCTGTGAATAGATTTGTCTCCTTCTTTTAGTTACCTCAAAGTGCTATACTTAGGCTCATTCAATATTTAGCTAGTAGTCTTTAACCTAAAGTTCCAGTGGAAAAATGTGTTATGAGTCAAAGACTTAATTATACTCAAGCTCTGCCAATAACCTAATATACCAGTGTAAAAAAGGTGCTTATTTTTCCTGGGCCTGAGCTTTCTCATAGATAATAGGAGAGAGTTTGATGGTTCATCCAACTAATAATCCCATTCTAAAAATCTATGGCTCTTTGCAGAACAGAACTTCTAGTTAGGATAGCTGGTAGAAAACCTACAGTAAAATTTCAAGACACCTGCTAACAACCTTATTTTCAATTAAAGAATGATGCTCTATAAGTGACTGGTAGGAAAGTAGAAACTGGGGAGGTAGATGGAAAAATTCAACAGGATGGATGGATGGAGAGATAGGTTAGAGAGATAGGATGAGACAGAGATGCAGAGACACCACAATATGTCAAGAAGATCACATTTTGGAACAGTCAGACTTAATTTTCAATTCTTTCAATGAGACACACATTTATTAATCTCCCTGAGTTTCAATTTTCTACCCTATAAAATGGTGATAATTCCTCCCCCAAGGTTAGTCTGAAAGTTAAAAGTATACATATCTAAAGGAACTAGAATGATTTTTTTTACTTTCTCTATTTTTAGCTATCTCTTCTATTTTTCTCTTTTGTATCAAGACAAAAATTCAGACTAAATTATAATTTAAGTTAAATATTTAAGAGAGAATTAATGCTGGATGCAATATATTCTCGGGCAGCCAAGTAAATGCTACATGAAATAAAGCAGCAAACGTTGAGTTCTTGGAACAGAGTTCTCCTTTGGACAGCAGCCACAGCTGGTGTTCTGCAGTGAAAACTCCAGTTCCAGTGCAATTAGATTACATAAATTATCTATGCAAGTGGTATAGAGTTTATAAAATATATGTCTTAATGAAGCACATTAGGCATGTGCACTATCATAGTGAGCATTAGCAAGATTATTCATATTTAAACATTGTGCTTTTGATTTTTTAATCAGGAAAACACTTTAGTTTCATGCAGTCTTGTTTTTTCCTAGGTTTCTACTTGCTAAGAATTTTCATGAGCTCTTCTAGGAGCTGTAAAATTTAAGCCTCATTTCATTTATTTTATTGTTTTCAGTCTGTGATCTGTGTACTACCTGCATCAGAATCATTCAGGGTTCTTGTTAAAAATGCTGTTTCGTAGGCCTCATCCAGACACTGAATCCGATTCTCGTGGACATGTGCCCCAAGAATGTGGAATTTTAAACAAATCCCCAATGTGAATCTCATTCATTATCACTTTTAAAACTGCTCACTTATAGAGTCAGTACAACAGACGAGGAAGAACAGCTAGACCAACAGTTGCAAAATCCAAATTATCTTTGCAATTCTGGACACTGTGATTCTAGAAACATTGGCGGGCCCTGTTTGGGTAGGGTGAGCATATTATGCCCCGCCAACCAGAAGCCTTTTGATGTTAATAAGTGACGGAACAAGCAAAAACTAGCAAATTTTCTAGGTAAAACAAAATATATGCTTGCTGAATTTGAGTCTATTCTATACTAATATTTAACAATTCCAGCAGATGAATATACTTACTAATATTCAATGCCTTTTTATGGTTGAAACTATTCAAATTATTGACAGCCAAGGGAGTCGTCAGTTCAGATTCTGATCCAAAAGCATTAATTCCCAAACCCACATATTTAAACACGCTGAGCGCATTCTGATACATGACTCACACGCCCACTTGGAGTGAAAGCAGAAACCCATTGTGACCACTATCATAGCATTGTGGAACACGATTGTCTGGAAGAAACTGAAGAAGGAAGAAAAAGGGAATTATGCCTTGTTACAAGCTGAAGGCTTCCATTCCCTCGTTCTTTCCTTCTTCAAAAATAAGTACTTGGCACTCACTGTAAACCAGCTATTCTCCTAGGTTTTAGAGATACAGCAACAAAGACATGGGTCTGTTCTCTTATAGTATAAAGTGTACTGATAATCGCTAGGCAGTGCAGGCTCAATTGGTAAGGGTTGGCTGACTGCCTATAAAAGCCTACATTTCACACTCTACATTTTCTTATCTACAAATATCATTCAGGGCACCATTAACATACATAACAACATATACAAATTTGATAGAGAGAGAGGATGACAGCTTGTGTTTCAGCTAGGGGGAGCCATATGAACGTGATCTCTCATTAATAAGACGCATAACGGAGTCCTTGGTAGGCTTCCGGGGAAACTTTTAAAAGTGGGCGTGTTCCGCTGACTGCATTTTTGCTCTTGTCATTCTTCCTGCCAGAACATAGGTGAGATGCTGGAGCACAGAAGGCGCCATTTGCAGGCAAGCTAACCATGGCTGTACAGAAAGACCAAAGGATCATGGACGGACTACCTTTAGACTTGCCATCGTTCACGGGAAATTATAGGCTAACTGTCAAATTTTAAGTTTATAAAATGAGCAAGAACTTTATGAATCATATACTAGCAACTATAGTTGTACAAGTAATCCAGGAATTCTACATCGATGACACTTTTGATCTGCAAAATAGAGAATTGCTCCTTGGCTTTCTATGTTTCCTAAGAAATGTGTGAACATTTCCAGATATATAAAGTGGTTTGAGACCTTTTGAGATCCAGATATTACAAAATAAATAATCAAATGGCTTCGAAAATAAAACACCTATCTTATCATTAAAATAAAACATTTGCCAATCTACACTATATAAACTACACATTTTATATTAAGTGTCCCTTAATAAGTGAAAATAGTAATTATAGGCTGATAGAATCTAATGAGTTTTAACCATGTAGAATATTCCTTATAGTTTAAGCATTCATTATTTTATTAGAAAACTTATCTGTGAGACTAACAGCAGGCTCATCTCAAAACTTGAGATTCCAAAGAGAATGATAGCCAGAGTTACATTATGCTGAAGTCTGGAAAAGACTGGGAAAGATGGGATACTGGGGCTCAGTGATGTATGTATGTATGTATTACATACAGGAAGTATGTAATATCTAAGCCCACTTATAGGAGAGGTTAATTTAAGGCAGCTAGAGTTATATTATTTAACATTTATAAAGTCTAAATTATCATTATTCATACTCATTTTTCAATAAAAACCCCTGCATTATTTAAATCAGTACTCAATATCCCCTAGCATATTAAAAGTCAATATTTAACATATTAGTATATTCTTTCCTTCCTATGTTATAGTTGGGCGCACAAGCCCTATGCCCAGAGAACTTAATGCATCAGAAGTTAGTAGGTATAACAGGGCACTAGATTCTTTTCGGGAAATGAGAAAATATGGATGCTGAACCCAGCCTAGGAGTCACAGCATCTCCTTCCTAGGTTTATTTTTTCTCTAGCTAATGTTGAGGAAATCACTTCACTTTGAGAGGCTTGAGGTTGAAAAATCATACCATTCTTTCCAGTCCTGACATTCTTTCAGGGCGGTTAAGTAGAAGTCCGGCTGACCACCTCACCGTATTGTGTATGTATTGGAGGGGGAGGGAAGACCTATTTGTGGTTGACAACAGTCTGACAGGCAGACCCACATATTTCAATTCCCTGGAAGACAACACATGTTGGTATTTGGTGTGGCTGCAGCGTATTACAGTATTTGTTGCCTTGTAGAAATGTATTCTGTTCAAGACCTGGGATGTTATTTCTGGTGGTTTAATCCTTCCAGTTAGCTTTCAGCTAGACAAAGAGGGACACTGATCTTTTGGGACATACCGTGCAGTGTTTTGCCATTACAGCATTCAAAAGAATGTGAGACCCTCTCAAGATAACTCAGAAAAAAAAAAAATCTGGAGTATATACTGCCTAGAATATTGACCTCCTCTTGAAAAGTGGAATGATTTTTTTGGAAAAAAAAATGGAGATGATATTTTGAAAGAAACTATTCCAGGTAGAATTTAGATATGAAATGCCCAAGAGATATGAAATGCCAAACATACAAACCCTTTGTTTTATGCTGTGAAGTTCTACACACAGTTCCCAGGCTCGAGGCAGCTCATACCATTGTCAGTGTCCTGCTAGTGCACTTTGTTGGCCTGGGCACCACCCAGAACCAGGTTAATTCTATGTCACCACTTAAATTGATTGGAGTCTTGTGCTGGTTAGTTACAGCTCCATGGAGAAAGACCCCCATCTCCCTTATCAAATGGAAGTCAAATAGGCTATGTCCACCCCTATCTTGTGCTAACAGCATGAATAAGTTGCATGAGTACAGGGTTCAAATTCCCATGGCCTCTTTCCTGCTACAATTTGTAAGTAAAGACGATATGAACACTTTACAGAAGAAGAAAAACATATGGGCCCATTTCGCAGAAGAGTCTGTATCACTTGCTCACAGTACTTAGAAGGGGAGCATTACAGCACTACCTCTGCACTTTAGGTAGTGCCCAGCCCAGGACAGGTGTTAACAACTTTAAACAGCATACCTGGTTATTTATTTTGCCTACAAGAAAGTATGGCCCCAGGAACAATCTAAAAGAATCACTAGAAAGCATGGGCAGAGAGATCTCTGAATTGAAAGAGAATATGAATACATTTGCACTCCATGCAAATGTTTGCCAAAGAGAAATCTTAGAAGAGAAGCAGCATAATAATCACATGGACCAGTTGATGACAGGTTTTTTTTTCCCTATCTTTGTACAACGGGGCCATGTTGAAAGTAGCCCCTGGTATAGGTATGGAGTGTATACATAGACTCAGCACCATGGGCTTCCACTCACATAGCCAACATAGCTACAGTCGCTGTTGAGAGCCTAACTTGCTAATTGCAGAAATCAGCACTGAGCCTTGATAAGGCAACATTTCTCTGAGGAGTGAGTCAGCCCATGGAGCAGGTTGATTACACCAGACCATTTCTATCATGAAAGGAACAGATCTTTGCTTTCACTAACATAGACACTTTCTCTGTGAATTTGCCCTCTGTGTCCACTATGCTTCTGCCAAAACCAGCATCCGTGAAATTACACAATGTCTCTACTCTGGTATTCCACACAGCATTGATTCTGACCAAGAAACTAATCTTACAGCAAATGGAGTGAAATAATGGGCCTTTACTAATGGAATTCATTGGTCTTAGCATGTTTCCAATCAATTCAGCACAAAAGTAGTTGACTGGATATCCTAGTGGGATAGCCTTCTGAAGACTTGCTTACCATGCCAGCTAGTGGCAACACTTTCTGAACCTGAAATAATGTCATCTAGGGTATGATCTATGCTCGAAACCAGCAAGATATATATGATATTGTTTCTCCCATGACCAAGATTCATGGATCTAGAATTAGGGGGTAGAAACAGCAAGTGGTTCTTCTATTAGTTCTATTGAGAAATTAGTGACAATGTTCTTGGGGTTCTGCTGGTAAGCAGTCTTAGTTCCCAAGGGAGGAATGCTTTCACCAGGAAACACAGCAGTAGTCTATTAAACTGGAAGTTGGAACTGCCACCAGAGTTCCTCATATCAGTCAGCGAACAAATAGTACTCTGATGGCTAGAATTATTGACCCTGACTCTCAAAGGGAAATTTGGTTCCAACAACACAATGATGAGTATATCTACTAGGCAAGAAATATCTTCAGGCCACTCATAAATAGACTCACATCCTATGATAAAAAGTCAATGGAAAACTGCAGCATTTCAACATAGGCAGGACTGTGGATGACCCAGACTCTTCAGCTATGAAGGTTTGGGTCACTCTATCAGACGAAGATTCACAAATGGCTAAAGTGCTTGCTAAGGCGAAAAGTAAATAGAATGGGTTATGGAAAAAGATAGTTATAAATGCCAGTTAGGACTACATACATAAAAATGAGGACTTTAATAGGTAAATATTTCATTCTTACTTTGGTATAACATTTTTTGGGCAATAAATTGCCTTATTGTTTTCTTCCTCTCTCCTGTTCCTTATTTGACATTCTAATTCTACTAATATTTAAACACATATCTCACCATTTAAGATACAAGATGTCAAAGGAGGAGTATGAGTCAGCTTGCAGAAGAATGATCCTCACCCAAGTGGATACAGGGACCATCTAATTCCTTTTGGAGACATAATAAGCATGTTTTTCATTTGTAGGCAGGATAGTTCCATCATAGGAGGTGAGAACATGATTTTGCTTTTGTGTTTATTTGGAAATTCAATAAGGACAAAAGAAGTACATGGGAGGCCAAATTGACAAAGGTGGTTTTGTCCTCGGACAACTTTGCAAGCTGTAACTACGTTCTACCAGAGTTCTCCTTCTTCTGTGATTCCAGATTAGGATTGGATTTAAGAAAAATATGTGTGTTATTTTTAAACCAGAACAGAAGCAGCAGCCTTTTTCACGAACCAAAGTTCAGTGTAGGGGGCCACACCCTGGGACAATTCACACACACTTCTGTTAATCTGTTAGTTCGCCTGTGTGTATAGACATGACTTAGGCTTGCAGGTCATATCACCTTCTAACCGTCGTGAGATATTCTTCGACTTCTCTGAAGCCTCGGCTAGGCTTTGTCCAACCCTGCAGGGAAAGCTACAAACTTCTGCAGATTACCCACATCACCCATGTCACAGATGAGAAGCAAATACAGGCTTTAGTTTGCTCTTTCACATTTAACTTCAACCTCTTAGGTTCCAATCTGTGTTTTTTTCAGCCCTACTGCACGTCCCAACTGCTGACCTGATGGTGACTTCAGGCTCTAAATCCCATTCAGCATCAGCAGCTCTGCACAGATGAGCTAACCAGCCCATACCGCGTAAGGCCTAACCCCTGCGATAAATTGCTTAGTGCATCTTACACAGACTAATGGTTCCCTGGCCTGACCCTAATAGAGATTATCATTGATAATTTTTTTTTTATCCTGCCAAATATTACGGAGCTAGAGACATCACATTAATTTACTTTTCTAAGTCTAATTCTGGCTGGAAAGCTCCATTTTGGAGAAAAATGCAGTTTCAACCATGTTTGAGCACGAATTCCACTCTATGACTCAGAAAGTGGAGAAAAAGTTCAAGTGTTGCACACATCAGAATCTGTGTACAAGATGCCCATCAGGCAGCCCCATGTGGCTTATTCTGTTAAATGTAGGCTCTCATGGGTTTCCTCAGGCTTGGCCCCCCAGGGCTGTGGCTGCTACAACCAAGGGCTCTTCAGAGTTCAGGTCTACTCTCTCAAACCACAAGATCATGGGCCTCCCACCCTCACAGAAGCCACAAAGCAGGGCTTTGCTCTCCTTCACCGCTATCAGTCCTCTCAAAACCAATTCTCTCTTCCAAGCAAAACCCCAATCTGGGCTACTTATGCCCACATCCTTAGTATGGGTATTACCTAGACTCTTTATCCCTTCTGACAAAAATATACCATCTTATACCCAGCCAAAAGCCTACTGATACCTCCTTTAGAACAAAGAATTCTCTGGCCTTAAAGCCATGGCTGGTAACTTGAAAACAACATTATTTAGGATGATTCAATGGCACAGAACAAGTCTAAAGCTCGTTGTATTATTCTGGACAAATAGGTAAGTAATTGGCAGATAGTTATGTCATTTCCTACCCTTAGGGATCTTATAGTTTCCTGCCCACTTCCTTCTATTTCTTTCATTGGAAATATATAAAACTCCATTCTTAGTCCTATCTTTAAATTGGCATTACTTGCTTCTAACTCTGCTTGAGTGGTATTGGAAGAAATATTTACCTGTTTCCCTAGAAAAATGGCAGAAGTCATATGAACACACAAACATCCACCAATATAAGGTACTTAGAGCACAAATTATCTGCCTTGGGACAAGGGAGAAGAATACAGAAAAAAATATATATAACAAAATCAATTTCTTCCCAAGCTCAGAACATTTTATCTTAACAAAACAAAACAATAACCTATTGTAGGAAATTTCAGAGGGGCAACCTCAGTGCAACAGATAGGTACTGCTTAAATTGAAGTTTCACTTTTTAAGAAGCTACAAGAAATATATACAACATTCCTTTGGTATATTCAAACAGATGTATATATTCTAAATGCTTCAGAAGTTTTACTCTTGACTTCCTTCAATTAATATATGTCATTAGATAGCAGCTATATATAAAAACACATACTTAAATTGCTGCAATTAAGGGTATAAAAAGCAAGTCATTTGAACATTTCAAGGAAGGTACAATATTCTATACAGCCACACGTGCTAGTGACAAAATAGTCAGATGAATGAAGTACTTGTAAAGCATACTTATAAATGTTGATGAAGATACTTCTAAATATAAACCTCAGTCTCTGTGAATCTGTCTATAACATTCAACTCTCCTTAGGTGCACAGCTCTTACAACTACTGGATTCAGAAACCCAATATTTAAAATGTATTTTTAAAATTACACACCCACCCTTCTTATTTAATAAATATGCAGCTATTCACATTACTCTGAACTTTTCATTATCTCTTCACTACTCTATCATTATTAACAAGACAAATCAAAACAAACAGCTAACAATAAAAAATGCCGCCAGCTGCTTCTTGAATTTCCTTGACTCTATAAACATCTCTCTTACATCAGACAAAATGTCCTCCTCCCTTCCGCCTACCAAGCATGCATTCCGCCTGGCACTGTACCTGTAATGCCAGTCTGAAACAAGATTAGCACAAGAATATTTATGGGAGCAATCTTTCTTTTTCTTCAATAATTGGGTTTCATAGTAATAACAAAGCTCAGTAAATTACATATGCCCAATGAAATATATTATCCGTATGTGTGGAGAGTGCAGGAAAATCCCAAAATAAGTTAAAACAGAAAAGAAGTAAAGTGAGTTATTTTGTCCTGCCGTTATCACAGGCATAACATATGTTCTTTGGAGGTTGATTACCCAGAGGCAGACATAGATTACTGCCTTTGAGAAGAAATGAAGCAAAAATATGTGAGAAAGAGACTTAAGCTGGTTCTCTCTAACCCCTATCTGCTCTTTTTCACCATGTGTGGGATGGAAGAATATAAGAAGGAATCCCTTCTGACAAAACTCATTTTCAGACTATTCAGATACAATATAAAAAGGCAATAGCAGCAGAGTTTCAAAGTAAGAAACAATTTTGCTACTGCCTCTCATAATCAATGCACATAATTGACTTAAAAAAACCAACTAATTTTTATCAGAAGAACTAAAGAAACAAATTAATTTCAGTTGATTATTGGCTTTTTCTATGTACTGTGCCTTTTTTTAAAAGTACAAATATTTTTTTTTAACTTTTTAATGTTATTTATTTATTTACTGAATCCAAAAGCAGGCTCCAGGCTGTCAGCATAGAGCCCGATGTGGGGCTCAAACCCACGCATTGTGAGATCATGATGTGAGCCAAAGTCACATGCTTAACCACTGATCCACCCAGGCGCCCACAAATAAAAATAATAAAAAAAAAACAACCTCTTTAAAAGGTAACAGAACTCAGAATATCTACCTCTTTAAATTTCATAAATAATTCCAGCGCTCAAGGTAACTTAAAAGCAGAAATCATATACGTATTTTCATCTGGTAGGTATTCCATACTCTTAAGTGACCCAATATCCAAAATAAAAACTAAAACTTAAATATCACAGTGTTAGTATTTATTACATTCAAGGATACCTCTGAACACAGGAGTTGGTGATCTCTTATGATCATGTCTTTAGTCATTACTAGTTGTACTTTGAGAATGATGCAATAGCCCTTTTCATCATTCACAAAACTGGTCAATTTAGTTAAACAATTAGTTTAATTCAAAAGCAGGAAAAATAAACCACTTTTGAAAGGGGAAAAAGTACATTCACTTACTTTTTATTCTGATTATTCCAGAAAATTTTCAGATAGAAAAGTGTATCAATGACGACGAACAGTGTAAGTTAAAAGTGTGATTAATGTAAAAACATACAAGGTCAGAGTGCAGAGCTAGGGCTATGGCTATAATTTCTTACCATAATAGTCTGTACACCTTCCACAGCCAACTATTTAATTTCTGTTACTTGGTAGCCAACTGAATGTCCATAACATAGAATTAAATGGCAACTGGTCACTAACTTCAACTGAACTCTCCCCAGGAGGGATAGTGGTGGGAGAGTGACATAGGGACAATGTAGTATGTTCCCAAGGTTGGAAGTGGAGCGTTTTAAGCATAATCACGTAATAAGAGAGGTGAGCCAAGGAGACAAAGTAACCAAAAGGTTTCCTCTTTCAGTCTACAGAGGATAAGAGCAAAATATGATATCCAAATAAACACTGGGTTGTAATGAAAATGAAGGAAAGGGCTCTAAATAACAAACTCAAAAGTTAAAGTCACAGGTCCCATTAATATCACTTAAGAGTCCTGAGTCAGATCCACTTATTTGAGGACCCATCATTTTCCAGCATATTTTGTTCCTCTCTAGGAAGATATAATGCAAAGATTATAATCAGGAAATAAGTAGGCCCTCTCTATTCTTACGTATCTCCCGCAGTGCATTCCAGAACTGTTTGGTTGATACTTCATAGTTTACAAAGGAAACAAAAAAAATAACTCCTGCAAAGAGGAGTTGATGGCTACTATCAGCCAACTTCATTACCATGATTAGAAAAGGAAACTGGTTGCAGCCAAAATGAGAGCAGTACCAAAATATGAGGTGAACCTGCCTGCCCTCAAAAGGTCAACAATTTTGCTTTTAAGGGATAAAGAGGATAATTTAAAACAATTGGTTGAAGGACTCCTGGGAACGATGGTGCTAGCACACACATCAGTGTAAATAACAGAAAAGTACCCAAAGACTGGCCGAACAGACTCTCCACATCTAAATGTAGAGAAGGGGCCACATTGAAGAGAGTAGGTAGTGTGGAGACATGGTCGGAGTCAAAGGACCCAAAGGTCCCAAAGGACTGTCCCAAAGGACTGTCCCCTGGAGGGAGGGATGCTGCAGGCATGCAGAGGGAAGAAAACCAGAACCCTCCCCCGGCATCAGGCACCCCAGGCATGGAAGACCCACATTAGGAAGATGAATCCCCACAACATTTTCCCTTGGAACCAGAGAAGCCTAAAAATCAGTGGGACTTAATACATGGAACTTTCAACATCAGCAGACTGGGCTCTGGAAGAGCTGAGAGGGTGGAGCCTCCACGCTTAAAAAGACAGCACTAAGAAACAAACCCAAGGATATACAACACAGATGCATCTTTTTGCAAAACACCTGGGGTACGCAGGAAGCACATTTATTTACCAATCCCAGAGCATGTGCTGGAGGGTCAGGGATCTTTGGGAGACTTCTCCAAGTACAAAAGAACAGGCAGGAACCATTTCACTCCCCTTACCTGCCCAGTTCCAACAATCTGCATCTAGCTTGCTAATACCATGTGCCCCACCATTGAGCTCGTCTGTGCATCCACACCTTGTGACCTACCAGCCTTGGCACTTTTTAAAGGTAGCTATAGGTGCCCACTTATAGTAGCCCCCTGCCCCCATGGACTTTGCTGGCAAAACATGCCCCACCCCTACATTCTCCTGCAGACCTCCTCCCATATGCCCTTAGCCAGAGTTCATCCAAAGCAGTGCCATAGGCCTAGCAGTGTGTAAGCCGTCCTGACAAGGGCCAGCACCACTCCAAAGGGACTCCTGCAGCAAGGAGAAAGGAAGATAACCACACCCACCAGTCCAAAGGTAGCCCCAACAGTGGGCTGGGGGCTGACAGCTGGTCTGACTGCTGGCCTCACCCACCAGTGAAAGCTTCCCAGAGGTCTACACAGGGAGAACATACTGCAGTTTTGCCAAATGTCTGGTCTGACTCAACTCAAGACACCACCACAGGGACCAAACACTGTCCACAATAGGCAAAGAGAGCCACTGCAGATGACTGGACTGAAGGTAAACATGGCTCAGCCAAAACAGTAGGGCCACACAACACACAGACGAAACACCCTGAAGTGCCAGGTTCTGGGGGACAGGGGTCATTGTACTGTAGGACACTATAGGGTCTCTTTTTCATAAGGCCACTACTCAAGAGCAGGAGACACAGATTTTCCTAACACATATAAACACACACAGAGAGTAAGACAAAATTAGGAGACAGAGGAGTATGTCCCAAATGAAAGAACAGGGCAAAATCACAGCAAAAAAGCTAAACTAAACAGATAAGTAGTATGTCTGATAGAGAATTTAAAGTAATGGTCATAAGGATACTCACTGGCCTTGAGAAAAGAGTGGAGGACCACAGTAAGACACTGAACAAGATACAAAACAAAAACTAATCAGAGATGAACTCAATAAATGAAATTAAAAATACACTAGATACAATACATAGTAGACTAGAGGAAGCAGATCAGCACCTGAGAGGACTAATGGAAAAAATCATTTTGAACAAAAGGAAAAGAATAAATAAATGAAAATAGACTAAGGGAACTCAGTGACTCCATCAAGTGTAATAATATTTGCAGTATAGGAATCCCAGTAGGAGAGGAGAGAAAAAAGGGGACAAAAATAGTTTATTCGAAGAAATAATAGCTGAAAACTTCCCAAAGGTGGGGAAGGAAACAGATATCCAGATCCAGAAGGCATAAAGAACCCCCAACAAAATCAACCAAGGGAGGTCCACATCAAGACATAGAGTAATTAAAATGGCAAAAGTAACAGAGACTTTTAAAAGTAGCAAGAGAAAGTAAAGCAGTTATATACAGGGAAAACCCCATAAGGCTGTCAGCTGATATTTCAGCAGAAATTTTGCAGTCCAGAAAAGTATGATATAGTCAAAGTGCTGAAAGAAAAAACAAACAAACAAAAAAGAAAAACCTGCAACCAAGAATAATTCATCTACAAAGGTTATCATTCAGAATAAAAGGAGAGGCTAAAAATTTCCCAGACAAAAAAGTTATAGGAATTCATGACCACTAAACCAACCCTACAAAAAACATTAAAGGGGACTCTCTGAATGGAAAGGAAAGACTATAAACAGGAGTAATAAAAGCAGACAGAAAAAAAAAAAAAAAAAAAAAAAAGAAAACAGTAAAATTAAGTACTTATAAAAATCGATCCAGGGATTCCCAAAATAAAACAATGTTAAGTATGACACCATATACTTTTAACATTTGTGGAGGAGGGTAACGAATGGGTTCAAACTTAAGCAATGATCCACTTAATATACATCTCTACGTGCAGAAGAAATTACATACAAACCTAATGGTAAACACAAATCAAAAATCTGTAATAGATATGCAATAAAGAAAGGAAAAGGAATCCAAGTATATTACTGAAGAATCCCAGAAAAGTATGAAAGAAAATAACAAGACAAGAAAAAGAGAACTAAAACGAACAAGTAACAAAATGGCATTAAGTGCATACCTACCGATAATTACTTTGAATTTAAATGTGCTAAATGTTCCAATCAAAAGATATGAAGTGACAGAATGGATTAAAACACAACACCTATCTAGATGCTGCCTACAAGAGACTCATTTAAAACCTAAAGACACACACAGACTAAAAGTGAAGGGACAGAAAAACATTTATCATGCAAATGAGAGTGAAAAGCCAGCATAGCAATACTTACATTAAACAACATACACTTAAAGACTGTAGTAAGAGACAAAGAAGGACACTGCATAGTCATAAAGGGAACACTCCAACAAGAAGACGTAAGAATTGTAAATATCTATGCATCCAACATTAGAGCACTCAAAAACATAAAGCAGTTAATAACAAACATAAATGAAGTCATAATAATAATACAATCATTAAAAACGTTAACATCCTACTTACATCAGTGCATAGATCACCCAAACAGAAAATCAGCAAAGAAACAGTGGCTTCAAATGACACACTGGACCAGATGGATCTAACAGATACATTCAGAATACTCCATCCTAACAAAGCAGAATACACATTTTTTTCAAGTGCACATGGAACATTCTCCAGAATAGATCACATGTCAAACCCCAAAACAAGTTTCGACACATTCAAAAAGACTAAAGTCATTGCATGAATCTTTTTTCTTTCTGACCACAATGCTATGGAACTAGAAATCAGCCACAAAAAAAAAATCTGGAAAAAGCACAAGAAGATGGAGGTTAAAAAGCATCGTACTAAACAACAAATGGGTCGACTTAGAAATCAAAGAGGAAATTAAAAATACATGGAGACAAATGAAAATGAAAACACAGCAGTCCAAAATCTTTGGGATGCAGAAAAAGTGGTTCTCAGAGGGAAGTTTATAGCAATATAGGCTTAGTTCATGGAGCAAGAAAACTCTCAAATAAACCACCTAAACTCACACCTAAAGGAGCTAGAAAAAGAACAAACAAAACCCAAAATCAACAGAAGGAAGGAAATAATAGATTCAAGCAGAAATAAATGAAGTAGAAACTAAAACAACAACAACAAAAATAACAACAACAGGTCAATGAAACCAGAAGCTGGTTCTTTGAAAAGATCAACAAAATAACAACATTGATAAACCTTTAGAAAGACTAATTAAAAAAAGAGGCAGGAGGATGCAAATAAAATCAGAAAGAGGAAAAATAACGGACTCCACAGAAATACACAGGATAGTATGATAATATTATGAAAAATTATATGCCAATAAATTGGACAACCTAGAAGAAATTGATAAATTCCTAGAAACATTTAACGTCCCAAAATTCAATCAGAAAAAGAAAAAAGAAAATGTGAGACCAATTACCAGTAATAAAATTGAATCAGTAATCAAAAAAACTCAAAACAAACTAAAGTCCAAATCCAGACATCTTCACCAAACATTTAAAGAAGAGCTAATGCCGATTTTTTCCCAAGCAGTCCAAAAAATAGAAGAGAAGGAAAACTTCCAAACTCATTCTATGAGGCCAACATTACTCTGATACTGAACCCAAATGAAGACACTACCAAAAAAAGGGAATTATAGGTCAATATTTCTCATGAACATAGATGCAAAAACCCTCAACAGAGTATTACCAAACTACTTCCAACAGTACACTAAAAAAAAAAAAAAATCACTCACCACCATCAAGTGGAATTTATTCCTGGGATGCAAGAGTGGTTCAAGATTTGTGAATCAATCAATGTGATACATCACATCAATGTGAGAAAGAATAACAACCATATAATCATTTCAATAGATGTAGAACATCCATTTGTGATAAAAGCCCTCAACAAAGTAGGTGTAGAGGGAACATACCTCAACATAATAAAAGGCCATATGTATGAAAAACCCATAGCTAACATCACACTGAATGGTGAAAAACTGAGAGCATTTCCCCTAAGATCAGAAACAAGGCAAGGATGTTCACTCTCACCATTTTATTCAGCAGAGTACTGAAGTCCTAGCCATAGCAATTAGACAACAAAAAGAAATAAAAACATCTGAATTGGTAAGTAAGAAGTAAAACTTACATGATTTGTAGATGACACTATATCTAGAAAACCTATAAACACCACCAAGTAACTCCTAGAACTAAGAAATAAATTCAGTAAGGATGCAGGATACAGAAATTTATTGCATTTCTATACAATAATAATAATGTAACACAGACAAAATTAAGAAACAAATCTCAGTTATAATTGCACTGAAAATAATAAATTACCTAGGAATAAATTTAACCAGGAGGTGAAAAACCTGTACTCAGAAAATCATAAAACATTGATGAAACATCCATTTAAAGACAACACAAATTGGGGCATTTGGGTGGCTCAGTCGGTAACCATCCGACTTAGGCTCAGGTCATGATCTCACAGTTTGTGAGTTCGAGTCCCGTGTCGGGCTCTGTGCTGAAACCTCGGAGCCTGGAGCCTGTTTCGGATTCTGTGTCTCCCGCTCTCTCTGCTCCTCCCCTGCTCACACTCTGTCTCTCTCTCAAAAATGAATAAATACTTAAAAAATTTTTTTTAAAAATTGAAAAAAAATAAAGACAACACAAATGGGAAGATATTCCATCCTCATGGATGGGAAGAAAAAATATTGTTAAAATGTCTTACTACCCAAAGCAATCTACATATTTAATTCAATCCCTATCAATATACTAACAGCATTTTTCACCAATTTTCAAATTTGTATGAAACCACAAATGAATACACAAAGCAACCTTGAACTAGTAGGACAAAACTGGAGGTATCACATTCCCAGATTTCAAGATAAACTACAAAACTGTAGTAATCAGAACAATATGCTACAGACACAAAAATAGACACATAGATCAGCAGAAAAGAATATATAGCTCAAATAAACCTATGCTTTAATAGTCAATTAATCTTTGACCAAATAGGCAAGAATATGCAATGGGAAAAAACCAGTCTCTTCAACAAATAGTGTTGGGAAAACTGCCCAGTTACATGCAAAAGAATGAAACTGGACCACTTTCTTATACCATAAACAAAAATAAATTCAAATTTGATTAAGGAGCTAAATGTGAAACCTGAAAACATAAAAACCCTAAAAGAGAGCAGTGGCAGTAATTTCTCTGACATGACCTGTGGCCACATTTTTCTACATATGTTTCCTAAAGCAAGGGAAACAAAACCAAAAATAAACTATTGGGACTACCTCAAAATAAAAGTTTCTGAACAGGAAAACACACACACACACACACACACACACACACACACACACACACACACATACACACACACTACTAAAAGACTGAATAGGAGAAAATATTTGCAAATGACACCTCTGATAAAGGATTAGTATCCAAAATATATAAAGAATAGCTACAACTCAACACCCAAAAAACAAATATACCAATAAAAATAGGCAGAAGACATGAACAGACATTTCTCCAAATAAGACACAAAAATGGCCAACAGACACATGAAAAAAATTCTTAGTATCACTCATCATCATGGAAATGCAGCTTAAAACTCCAAAGAGATACCCTTTTACACCTGTCAGAAAGGCTAAAATCAGAAACACAAGAAACAAGTGTTTGCAAGGATGTGGATAAAAAGGGTCTCTTTTGCATTGCTGGTAGGAATGCACACTAACAGAGTCACTGTGGAAAAGACTATCGAGGTTCTTCAAAAAGTTAAAAATAGAATTACCATATGATGCAGTAATTTCACTACTAGATATTTACCCAAAGAATCTGAACACACTAATTTGAAAAGATTATGCACTCCTATGTTTATTCCAGCATTATTTATAATAGCAAAATTATGAAAGTGACTCGTGCCTACCAACAGATGAATACAGAAGATGTGGTGCATACACACACACACACGGGAATATTACTCCACCTTAAAAGAATGAAATCTTGTCATTTTCAATAACATGGATGGAGCTATTGGGTATAATGCTAAGTGAAATAAATCAGAGAAAGAAAAATACCATTTGATTTCACTCATACGTGGAATTTAAGAAACAAATGAACAAAGAGAAAAAAGAGATAAATCAAAAAAGAAATACTTAACTATAGAGAACAAACTGGAAGGAAGGTAGGTAGGGGGTATGGGTGAAATAAAGAAAATTTTAAAACTCACCATGATGAGCACTGAGTAGTATAAAATTGTTGAGTCACTACTTTGTATGTCTGAAACTAATATGGCATGTTAACTACACTGGGGTTAAAATTTTTAAAAAATGTTGAAATATTGAAATACAGCTACAATACCTCTTTTGTTCCCTCACCTACGACGCTTCTTGGAAAATTCAATTTTATACAATAAAATTTCATCCACAGGGTGAGGCCTGATGATTTACCTGGAAAAATCACTCCTATAATTTCTATGAGACATTCTTTCAAGCTCATAGAATGCATGGTTTATAAAATTAATTGCCTTTACGTTTTAGAACCAAGTATGCAAGAACCACGCTAAATCATAAATTAGGTAGGAGTTAATAACCGTTGTTAATAACAAAGATGCTAACCCTCTCTTTACAAGTATTTGTGGTGCTTTGAGAGGAGTATGGTGTGCTCCCTCTCTCATTTTCCCACCTTACCCTTCTCCTTATGTTTACATATTCCCACCATTTCCTTCAGGGCCATCCATGAAAACCAGCTTGTATTCTTCTGTTGCCATTATTCTCTATAATACTAGGTGGTTGTTGAACTGCAAATATATGATGGTGGTTCTTTCATACGGAACATCAGGTAAGGACTTAGGCATTCAGCTGGCACCCCTTCAAGGGTCTTCCCGAGTATAACTTTGTACCCTATATCTCTAATTGGTGTCACTAATGCTAGCATTCTGATCAGATTAGAGATACCTTGGAGTTGGCATCCAACCCCTACCTACATTTAGTTTTCTGGCGTCCAGTCTGTAAATGGTTGTTTTCATGCCTAGAAGTAACTGAAGGGAACATTGCCTGTCCTATCCACCAGCTAATCTCTCAGTGTCCAAAGGCTCATTCTCTTGTACTCATAGCTTCTGTGTAGGTCTAGAGGTATTGAAAGCAAACGATGATGCTACTTTGCTTCAGAAGAAACGAGAATTACTATCCCTGCGCTTCCCATCAGGAATGGTGATATGGCAGAAATGGATGAGATAATACTATTTTACTAATACTTTTCTTGAGCTCTGCCTGCCTAGGTACTCCTCCTTTTATTCTTCTATGTGGCAAAGTCTACTTAACAATTTGGGCTTCACTGGAACCAGTTGCCTATTGCAATTTCTCCAGAAAATACTAGATGGCTAAAAATCAGAAGGCTACAGCACAATTATTACATTAAATGTTGAAGAGTTTTTAAAGTTTTATTTTCCTTAAAATCACCCCCTTAAACAAGCAGGAAATGCTGCTTCTTTGTGAGGATGAACAGAAGGGATCAATATCAGTAGGTATTTTCTTTCCAATCTGTCCCTAATGGAGATGAGCCATGGCCCTGAAAGAATGGGTCCTTCAAGGAAGTACTAACTTGGTACCTGGGCTGGCAACTCAGTATTTTCCACAGAAGCACAATCTCCAGAAAAGTCCTCAGATCACAACCACCTCATCAGAGTACATGTTTCTATCTTCCATTAGGAAGTAAATGGCCTTTCACCTCTAAAGATGTCATCACAGAGGGCCATGCAAAGTGCCATCCTGGGCATGCAGAGAACCTGCCAATGGAGGAGGCTACTTTGGCCATCAAAATGAGAAGCGAGAGTTTCTGGAAATATAACCATGGTGATGGCAATACGAAGATGAAGGCAGAGTTACAAGATAGAATTTACAGGGTTTAGTGACTAATTTTGGATGTGGGTTGAGAGTTATTGAGATTCCTGGATTTGTTTATGTGTGGATATTAGAGGCACAGGCCAAGAAGAAAGCAGGAAGCATAAGCCTGAGGGGAGTGTTGAGTTTATTTGTGGGTATGCTGAGAGTGAAGCCCTTGTAAGACAAAAAAGACAATGCATGTTGGGCAGTTTTAAATATGGTCCTGAAGCTCCCAATAGGTTAAACATAGAGCTCCCGATGCACAGTAACCAGTTTAGCTAGAATTGTCTCTGTGAACGATATGGCCCCTGGAGAAGCGTACAGTGGGAGAAGCCGTCCAGGGGAAAAGCAACATTTCAGGCCAGAGGACAGAGGAAACATTAAATTGGTTTTGCTTAATATGAATCAATCATTAATATTTCCTATAAATATTTAATAATTTCTAACCATATCACTTGAATTATTTAAAAAAAAGAAGTAAAATAAATGTGAGAAGTTACACTTTTCAAAAATGGCAACACAAGGCAATAAAATGCCAGGCTACAATATGATGAAACGGACCGCAATCATCAAGCACACAGAGAAAGAAAAAAATAAGCAGAATGAGGGCTAATCATTAATGGCTAACTTGCAAAACTAAGGCTGCATATCACCCCCATGTAGAATTTATGAATAATATGCAAATTAAAGAAGAAGCCAATGAAAATGAGTGTTATGATATTTCTAGGACAATTCAGAGAAATGTTTCAAATTATTTTATGTTAGCTGCTGTCTCACTGGTTTTTAATGCACACCATAAAGAAAAGAGTGGCAACATTATATTCAGTGTCTTTGTTTATGTCTCTTGATGATACTGGTAGGGAATCTTTGATTAAAAACAGCAATCAAGGCACCACTAATGGCAGATGTTCTAGATCACCGTGGGCTTAACTTGGACCACATTTTTTTTGTTTACTAGTAAAATTGTATATATGAACTTTCAAAGGTGAACATAGAACTAATACACCCAACACCTTACCATACTATGAAGATTCAAATAATGGAGTATTAACTATACTTACAACCAGAAACGTAACCTATTTTAGAAAAACATGCTTTCTTTTTAACCATTACGATCTCAGAGAATGTGAATATCTTTGGACTGCAATAGCAGTTCAGGAAATAGGCTGATAGAGTTCAAGATGACAATTCTTAGTTTTTAAATTCCAATATAGTTAGCATACAGAGTCCTACTGGTTTCAGGTGTACAATACAGTGATTCAATAATTGTGTGATTCAACAATTCAACAATTGTGATTCAACAATTGTGTGCACTACTCAGTGCTCATTGTACACGGTGTATTCTTCCATTCTGCTCCAAATCTACCTCCCCTTCTTCAGGTTCATGTTTACTTTCATGCTGAGTAAATAACTAATAACTAATAGTAGTTAAACTATTTAAATAGCTAAATAGTAGCTAAACATCTAGTGCCTGATAATTTGCTTCAAATACATTTTATCAACTATTGTCATCTAACACTAGCCCAGAAACATTTAAGTTTCCAAGCCTGGGGAGGCTTTGCATTATTTTAGTTTATTCACTTTCATCAGCTTTCTATCAGGAACTTGGAAAAGGTGAAATCAAATGTCATTAGCTTTTTACTACCATAACCATGAATTCCTCATGATGCACTTTTTTTAAAAAAAGATGATATTTGGGGCGCCTGAGTGGCTCAGTCGGTTAAGCGGCCGACTTCGGCTCAGGTCATGATCTCACGGTCCGTGAGTTCGAGCCCCGCATCAGGCTCTGTGCTGTCAGCTCAGAGCCTGGAGCCTGTTTCAGATTCTGTGTCTCCCTCTCTCTGACCCTCCCCCATTCATGCTCTGTCTCTGTCTCAAAAATAAATAAACATTAAAAAAATGTTTAAAAAAATATGATATTTTAGGAACTTCCTTCAAAAAAAAAAAAAAAAAAAAAACATGCTTTTAGAACCTGATGCTTTTACAAAAGAAGACGAATAAAAGGTTTTTCTTGTGTATCCTTAAAACCAAGATGCACTGGACAATGTCACTTATTGTTCTTCCAGAAAGAAAGTCTGTATATAACTAAGATATCACTGTTTTTACGTGCCCAAAATTCCTTCTCAAAGGAAGATCCTGTGAAATGAACTAAAAGAGAAAAACAGACTTTATTTCCATTAATGGTATCAATGTTTCTTGAAAAAACAATGTTGAGCAAAGTTTGTGTTTATTATTTTAATCCTGAAACCACAGAATAAGAACGTATGTTCCATATTCCTGATGTTTCCTCTCATGTGGAAGAATCTTTCACTAGAGTAACACTTCTGGCTTTGGCCTCCCTCCTTCATAGGATATAAGAGATGCCTTTTTTTTTTTTAGTTTTTTTTAATGTTTATTTTTGAGAGAGAGCGAGCGCGTGCACAAGTGGGGAAGCAGGGACAGAGGGAGGGAGACACAGAATCCGAAGTAGGCTCTAGCCTCCTAGCTGTCAGCAGAGAGCCCGATGTGGGACTTGAAATCACTAGCCATGAGATCATGATCTCAGCCAAAGTCAGACACGTAAATGACTGAGTCACCCAGGCACCCCAAGAAATGCCCTTTTTGGTCAATGAGTTTGATGAGTTCAAGGAAAGTAACTAAATGTGCTCACTTCAGTCCTTGTTGGTTATTTTTTCTTTTTCTTTTTGAGATGCTAGCTGCCCATTGGTGGCTCTCACCCTGCTCACAAGGGTAAGATATGTTGGGTTCAGCAATGTCTGTGACTGCATGGCTACATTTACTATTGTTACACATCAAAGATAAGTTTTCCAAAAATTTGATTAAAGGAGTTGACATTTTGACAGTTCTTCATTGAACATGTGAATATTTATGAACAGAACAGTAAGTTATATATTTAATAATAAATATTTTTAATTAACTGTTTTTAGAATGTCATGTCAATGACCATTTTAAGTGTGTTATATAAAAGAAAACTATTAAAAATAAATATTGTTAATGTGGCCATTTCCCCTTTAATGTCTAGGAAAACCTTGACTTGATTACTTGTAGAGGAGCATGGGTTGCTGTAATTAAAACAATAATTAAAGTGTGGTATTACTTTAAAATATAAGCATACAGAAATAAAAACATACAAAAATTTTTTTCCCTTTCTTCCTTTATTTGGAGTTTAGAAATGGAGCATGCATCTTTAGAATCTTTTTTTTAATAGCAAGCTATCAGGCAAATTCTAAAGATTAACTGGTTAAACAAATGATTATCATTTTAAATGAAAAACTATATAGCAATAGGGATACTCTGCATTTTAAAAATTACCTTTTACATCTTTAATTGTTTTAAACTGTTATTAAAAGTAGATATTACAAGATGAGAATTAAAATGAATATTTTATAAACTAGTGTGAGTAATAGGTTAATTAGATTTTAAGTCTATTACCTGAAGCTGGCAAAAATCTAAATTTGAGCCACTAACTATACCTAGATAGCTAGATTTAGAGAAGGCGTAATTTTTAAAAACTATACACAGCCTGTATTTATTACTATGTTCATGCATTTCAGACAAAAGAATTGAAAGCACTTTATAGAATGAGAATTAATGATCAGCACAGAAGTACATTGGCTATTTCAGAACAAATTAGGGCATATAAGTGAAAGAATGTTTTGGCTTATTTGCATTTCCATAAGAAATTTCTAGAAAAATCAATTGATCTGTCCAGCTTTAATGATGAATTCTACTCTGCAACAAGTCTGCCTTGTAAATGCAGATGTATCTACACCATCGTCTGGCACTCTTAAGAATGACTTAAGCATTGCCATGTGTCACCAATCATGCTACCGGCTATACTTGGAAACTGTCACCACCTTCACTGGTGGAATCAGCTCAGCAGCCCGCTCTTACATCTCTTGTCTTCGTCTCCTCCAGCATCATCTGAGCTGGACTAAATGCAGACGATTTGGCAAATTCTTTTATGAAGCAATTACCTGAGTCAGACTATACTCCCTCCTGTCCAGGATGCAGGATTGTGCTACCAGGTTGTGGGTAGCAATCCTACCAAGTTTCCACCACGTTGAATCTATTACCTGAACAGTTCTACTCACCAGTCGTTGCTGATGCTATTGGATCTTCTGTTTTTTGAATGACTCAGATTTTTTGTTCATCACTGAAGTTTATACATGGCAGCTCTAAAAAGAGGTTACAGTCTATAGGCTTCTGTCCTCCAAACACTTCAAGAGCTAAACGAGGTATCCTAACAGGAAGGACTCCTTACAGTGACATCCACATGTTTGGAATCAAAGGCCCGTCTTTTGAGACAGCTCATTTATGTTTATCATACAGTCTATCTAAGCTGCTTGGTTTTAGCGTGACCATCCTATTTTCTGAAGAGGGGAGTCGCACATGAGCCATTCTCCTGGTATCCACACTCCACCCCATCCCTTAAACTCTCATCCATTCCAAAGGGGGACTAATGAAAACGGTGACCCCCTGAGGATTAACAGGTACACCCCTCCTCAACAGTCCTTCCGTTCAGCTGTGGTGACCATCAGGTTATCATATGCTTGGCCATTCAACAGAAGAATGAAAGAGCAGTATGTTGTTATCAGCAAAATGGCACGTAATTTTACGTTTCCCCCCATTCCATAGTCACAAAGCGTCCACTGCCACTATTTGGTCCCTTTACAGCAGTATCACAAGTAAGCACTATGTGTTTTGGGGTTTTTTTGAAAGTTATACAATTTATTTGTATCTGTTGAAAGAGAACCACTAGATCCCATAGGTAACTGATTGAATCTATTTCTCTTCTCAACTGGAAAAGAACTCACTTCCAACACTCTACTGTACATCCTTATCTGGAACATAGCAGAGTTAAAATTCTCAATGATTTTCCAATATAATTATTATAGAAGCATACTGGCTAGAGGGGATAGGGGATAGGAACCTTCTCTAATATTACTAGGTCAAATTAATATGTGGTTATATTTTTATAACTTTTCACTTTCACAAAAAGTTACTTGAAGTTCTCCAGATTTTGAATTTCATAGAAATTTCTTACGTACAAATTATTTGCATACACTTTATTTCAAAATCTCCCTCTAAAAATGGATGAGATGGATGAATGATATTTACACAAATTGCTTCTGAAATAATGAACAGGATTTAAAAGACCATTCTAATTTTCCATAAAAAAAAAAAACCTTTCTTCAAGCAGCTTTGTAAAACCTTTTTTTTCCCTGATTAAGAAGAAATGCTATATATAATGGCAGTATAATAAAGCTGAATTATAGCTTTAGACAACAGCATTGTTACTATGCAATATAGGTGTTAGCAGCTTAGTAGGACTAAAATGTTCTGACGTAAAAAAAAAAAAAAACAAAAAAAAAAAAAACACATACTGTACTACAAATGAGAAAGTATTTCCAAGCTAGAAAGCCACTGGATTTTGTATTTCTTACTAAAAGTGGAAACTTAATGTGTCAAAACTTAGAATTTTATAGTTTTTGTCATATTCTAAACTAAAAAAAAACATTACAATATAATGCAAAGCATACCAAAATAACACTAATATGTTGAAATCTTAAAGAGTTTTTGTTATTATTTCATTATGTCATTAAGATGAACAAAGGAACTGATCAAGGCAAACCAGTGATCAAAGCTTTAAAAAGAAAAAAAAAAATCAAGGGGCAGTTTTAGATACAGCATTGAGGTTAAAACCAAAGAGGAGGTTAAAAAGACAGCATCTATTAGATATAATTTCATGGCTTTGAACTCTTTCCCTGTACAATATAAAGACTGTTTTTGTTTGTTAAACTAAATTATTTGAAACAAAGGGTGACTACAGACTGGTGTTCTAGACTCCAAGCCAATGGGATCATTAATTTGGGCTCTAAGGACATTTAGACTACAACGATATATTGGAGGAACAGTAAGAGATAAGTGGCTTCAGAGATCTAAAGGGAAGTTACCCTATTTTCCAGATATGATTCTGTAGTCTAACAATGGAATGTATGTGACATGTTAAAAAATAAGAGAAGGGAAGAAAAGAGATGGAATAGAAAGAAAAAAAATAATACACTGTAGAAAGCAAATTTATTTATGAGGCAAGTGATGTGCTGGGTGCATTTTGTAGACCGCATTATAATATTTCAAAACTCAATGCCTCTTAGGAGGCTATTATTCACTATTCCCAAAGTAGACTCATTCCTACTTCAGCCTCCTCTTGGCACTTTTCTTATCCTTGAAGATAAACCCTTTCTTTCTCTTTCTTACTCCTTAGGCACTATTAGGCACTCATTGTTATGGTTTGAAATGTGTCCCCCCAAAAACGTATGTGAGAGTCCCTCAGTAACTCAGAATGTATCCTTATTTGAAAATCAAGTCTCTACAGCTGTAAGAAAGTTAAAATGAGGTTGTTATGGTAGACCCTAACTCAAAATGACTGGTGTCCTTGGGGGAGATTTAGACACAGAACACACAGAGAAAAAACATGTGAACATGAGGGCAGAGATTGAGGTGGTATTTCCATGAGCCAATGAAGGTCAACAATCATCAGCAAACCATCACAAGCCAGTAGAAAGGTATGGAAGAGATTCTCCCTCACAGTCCTTGGAAGTAACCAACCCTGGCGAAACCTTGATCTTGGCTTTCTACCCTCAGTGAGATTATACATTTCTGTTACCTAAGCCACTTAGTTTGTGAAACTTTGTTACAACAGTCCTAGAAAACTAATACACTTACTGAACATTTGCAAAATTGGAGACAAATTGATCTTGGCATCTCTATTGGATTTACATTATTGTCTCCATTGCCTAGAAAGAATAATGCTGATCTGTGATTTTAAGAAAATGTTTATGGTCAAATAATTCAGAAGTCATAGAGCAGCGGTGTGATCCAGGATGTATATAATTCAGGTGATCATGCCTTTACGAACACAGTTCTTCAAACGCCAACATCAAACCATCAGGATGAAGATGGTAACAGAAGTGAGAACTCACATAAGAAAAATATGTGGGAAAAGATGGCGTTTGGGTATCCCTGCTGCAACAGTTAAAGAGGCTTAGAGGACAGTTTCCTAAAGGTAACTCCATTGGATTACACACAGGAGTCAGAGCTGCAGGAGAGAACAAAGATTACAGGCGATGGTGTAGCAGGGAATAGGGATAAATATGAATTGGTATCATTGTGGGCATGCTGTAATTCTAACAAATATACTCCATTTAAAAAAATGTATTCTGAAAGCCAATAAAGAACTAAAATTATTTAAATGTGTAATTTGCAATTAGAATATCAAAATTATAATTAGCTACAAAAATTCAATACTGACTTGGATGTAAGACCCTAGACACTGAGGGGGAAAGAGTAAGCCAACAAATATGTAAATGTAGACAATTTATTCCAATGCCTTTGCCTCATTATGGATTAAACAAGTGATCCTTTCTCTACGAAGTTAAAACACTCTATATCGTTACCCTGATCTAATTTTAAAATATGTAGTGTTTTGAATATTCATCATCAGCATGGACAGCTCTAATTTCTAAGATAAGTGAAAATGTTTTTGAAAGTATCCAATCCTTAGTATATACTGTATATTATTTATTTCTCTAGAATCTACCTCTTGGTCTCCTCCTATAATGTTGCTATGTAGGCACCCTCATTCTCCTAATAATGCAGGCAGAGCAGCAAATCCATAATGTTTTTCGTTTCTTCTGTACATTCAGGTATGTAGCAATGCCCCCTTCCTCTTCCTCACCTTGCTACGTTATGTACCCCAGCCTTTTTTACCCTTAACAAAGTAACTTCCTTTGTCTTTTATGAGACTTTTCAATTATTTTTTTAAATGTATTACCTGCTCCCAGCTTATCACACTCACCATTCTCTCATTACTGCTTGATTAAACTTCCTAAAATAAAGCCTTG
The DNA here is from genome assembly GCF_022837055.1 of Prionailurus viverrinus. NCBI lineage: Eukaryota > Metazoa > Chordata > Mammalia > Carnivora > Felidae > Prionailurus > Prionailurus viverrinus. The sequence continues at coordinate 88,853,163 of NC_062572.1, read as the reverse complement.
TCTACACTCTATCTACTTAATTTTGTGATATCCACAATTCCTCAGGATAAAATTTAAAAGTCCTATCTTTACATTTTAAGATTTATCCCATGAGCAATTTCAAACAGCTTATCTATAGAGTGTTCCAAAAATAAACATTATATCTCTAACCTCTATGATTCTGTGTCCACCATCACTTAGAACACACTTGGAAATTTCTATCAGTTCATTTCCTATAATTAAAAATATGGGAGAGTAAATATTAACCAAAAAATCAGAATGTAAACCTGCAATAGGAATTAGCTCATAATAGCTTTATAAATATTTGTTATACACACACACATACACACACACACACACACACACACACACACACACCATCTATAATTGCTATTTGGTTCTAAAAGTCAATTATAGAATGATATTGGTAAACACTTATGATAATGGCATCCTATAATTATAGAAGTAAACAGATTATAGATTATGTAGTTTTATTTTGAACTAAGCTATATTAAAAATCAAATTTATTAAAATATTAAACATCATTTTGCCCAGATGAAAATATAGGTAATACTTTTATTTTAAAGTTATTTATAAGTAAAATCAATTATTGTAATAAACTAGGAAAAATATGTTTTAAAAAGTCCTCTTTTCAATTTTGTTTATGTTTATTTATTTTTTGAGAGAGACAGAGAGACAGAGCACAAGTGGGGGAGGGGCAGAGAGAGGGAAACGCAAAATCTGAAGCAGGCTCCAGGCTCTGAGCTGTCAGCATAGAACCTGACTTGGGGCTTGAACTCACGAACCAGAGATCATGACCAGAGCCGCAGTCACATGCTTAACCGACTGAGCCACCCTGGCACCCCAAAAAAGTCAAAGCTATCAGAATTCTATGCATCAATCTTCTCCTAAATACACTCTCCAGAAAGTCAGTTTCCCCAGATTCTTTTCACTGAAGGACAGTTTTGAAGACATTTAGATAACCTATTTCAAATACAGTAATGGACATCTAAAAAGAGAGCACGTTTAGAATGCAATCTATTCCAAGAAATGGCAAATACTTTTTGATTTACCTTTCAAACATAAGTCAGTGTGTCTCTTTCATTTTTAATATTTGTTGATGCTGGCAATTAGAGTATATTTTAGTTTTCACTCTAAAATCAGTTTTAAGGGGTGCCTGGGTGGCTCAGTTAAGCATCTGACTTTGGCTCAGGTCATGACCTCAAAGTTCATGAGTTCAAGTGCCATGGGCTCTCTGCTGTCAGTACAGAGCCTACGTCAGACCTTCTGTCTCCCTCTCCCCTCCCCCATTTGCCCCTCTCCCACTGTCAGAAATAAACAAAAAATAAAATGTTTCAAATGTTTGAATAAAATAATGTATTAGAAATAAAAACTTTTAGCACAAGCCCTAGTATTAAAAATCAATGTTAATTGCCTTTCAAATGTAAATATTCATGTAATGTAGCATGTCGTATTTTTCACAACACTGGATTCGCCAGGTTGTTCTATGATTCTATTAGAAAACATTCTATGAGATACTTCTGAATGTTCTATCCTCTTCAATTTTGAATTCAGAATTCCCTAAACTTCCTGGACAATAGAATCTCTTTTTGTGAGTAGCACCTATTATTACCCTATGAAACCAGTGTTGTAACATAGTTCCAAATTGAAAAGAAAAAAAAAAACTTTGATGAATCTATATTTAATGTGAATTAGAAGGACATAGTGAAACAGTGAATATGACTGCAGACATCAAAAACTTAAATAATCTTGTATACTGATATGCATATTGTCAATTTAATATCAAAATATTCAAATATATTAAAATATGTTCAAAATTATGCCAGGTACTATGCATGTAGAGGAGTATTTTAGTATAAATTTTTTCCCTTAAAAACACTACTCTCCATTGTCGCGAAACGACAAAAAAATGTTTACAAACACTGATTGGAATGTAACTTGCATACATCTGAAATTCTATGGAAATATCTGTCTGAATCTATTGAAAAAAAATCAAATTTTCAAAGTTTGGAATTCACACACACAGAAGTCTGATTCAGACTGTGTCTATACTCTTTAACTATTAGAACTATTTCAGTATTGATCTGCTAAGAATTTCCAGTTATATTCAGTATGCACTTTAACAATTGGAGGAAGTAGGGGTTTTGATGATATTGTCACATAACTGTGGTATTGAAATTAAGTTATAAGTAAATATAGAAACTATTTATGGTTTTATTACTTGGCAAACAATTATAGAGGCATGGGGTTATTTTAAAATCTTAGCATTTACCAGTAATAATTTAATTTGCACCTTTAACTTAAAATTCACTTTCTGTGCTCTGCCATATTTAAAAAAGGAGAAAACATAAACATGAGGGTTTTCTATGAATTATCAAAGGAGAACACATTTATGGAACATCTTCAAAAAATACAAAGTTCTGAAAATTGGCTCCATTCTTGAAGAGCATTTTGATAATCATTTCGATATTCACAGTGAGTATCAGAACATGAAACTATTATATATTTGACTTGCTCAGCTCTGAAAAATGTCATTTCTGGCAAATTATGCTATAGAATATGACAGTCTACAGGATAGACACAAACACAAAACTAGTAATTCAAGTTGCTGAATTTCCAGCAGTGTGGTGGTTTTATAAAGGAAATGTATACATGTCATATAAAATGTATATAAATATTATATACCCATGCTATGGAAGATACAGGATTGCACTTGGAGCGTTGATTCAGAGAAAAGTAAGTACCCAATAATTTTCTGAAGAAATCACAAAGGAGCAAAACCAATTTCTTCAGCTCTTAAATAATAGCACATACAATAATCCCAGCACAAGAAATGAAACTGCTTGTATTTATTCATTTATTCAATGAATAAAGGTATTCATTTAAAAATGAAATACACGTGATCTCAGGGTTCGTGGGTTCGAGCCCCGCATCAGGCTCTGTGCTGACCGCTCAGGGCCTGGAGCCTGCTTTGGATTCTGTGTCTCCCTCCCTCTCTGCCCCTTGTCCACTCACACTCTGTCTCTCTGTGTCTCTCAAAAATAAATAAATAAATAAAAATTAAAAAAAAATGAAATACAAAGGACAATGAAGTCAAATTCACAGGTTAAAAAGATATAAGCCAATAGAGAAATACGTGGAACATGAGTATTAATGAATCTTTAATTACTGGACGATAGGACTTCTCAGAGATTCTGTTACTAGGGAGACTAGGTACCTTGCCCAGGTGTCCAGCCGATGCTTCTGGTATAACATTTTGTCTCCTAGCAATAGGCAGAGGACCCTGGGCTTCAACCTAAATGCCCATCTTTGTTCCCCACCTCTCCGGGAGCCACGAGCAACTTGGCTAAAGTACTTGGGCAACTGACCTGCTTTCTGCACGTTGCCTTAATCACGGAAGATGACGCTTTAAAATGGGACTGTTCCTTACCACAGCAGGTCAGGAGTACAGAAGAGATTAGGTTTGGGAGGAGGCTAAGGCTTCACACTCTGACCGTCCTGGGATTCTTCTCCGCTGGCATCATTTCATCTTGTTTGTACTTCCTTCTGTTTGCTAAATTCTGCTTCGGAGTGGGATGGAAAATGTGGCTCTTGTGATCTCACAAGACGCACAATAATCTGAATCTCATGGCTCATGGATTGCTGGTATAGGGAGGCTTAGCCTCTCTTGAGAAAACTGTATCCTAACACTTTGTCGCCTTGCGAAGTCAAACTTAAACTGCTATCTTGCTTCCCTGCATAGTGTAAGGAATGACTCAAGCTCTAGTTAACACACTCCAACATTATGCTATTTTTCCCATTCTGCTCCTGAGGCTCCTGTCTCCAGCCCCCCAACCACTGGAGTTCCAAAACACAGCAAGGGATGGCTTAATTAGCTGTTTTACTGCCCGTAACAAGGAGGGACAGCATCCTTGCTGGGAAAGAAGGAGCTTTACCTCACCTCGGGGAAGTCAAGATTTAGTTGCATATCTCTTACAATATGCTATAAACTATACTAGTTTCTATATCGGTATTTCAAGTAATAGATACCTGGTTTAAATAAACACGCAAAACGTTTAAATTTACAAGCACACCCATCTGGGGAGTCTAGGTAATTGTGTTCTCAGAGTTCATTCAGTCATGTCATCAGAACATTCGTAGTTCTGCACGTCTCCGTGGGGTGGGTCAAGAATGACCACATCTAGGGGCGCCTGGGTGGCTCAGTCGGTTGAGCATCCGACTCCGGCTCGGGTCATGATCTCACTGTTGAGAGTTCGAGCCCCACGTTGGGCTCTATGCTGACAGCTCAGATCCTGGAGCCTGCTTCAGGTTCTGTGTCTCCCTCTCTCTGCCCCTCCCCCACTCATGCTCTGTCTCTCCCTGCCTCTCAAAAATAAAGAAACGTAATAAAAAAATTAAAAACAAACAACAAAAAAAGAATGACCACATCCAGCCTGACATTTCCACCACGGATAGACTTGGCTCTTCCTCCCATTCCCCCAGTAGTAATCCCAGCGAAGAGTCTGATTGCTGCTCTTTGAGTAACATGCCTATAACTTGAGCCATTCATTAAGCCAAAGGAATGTAATACTGAGTTCAAATAGGACCAGATCAGTTGTCCACCCTTAAGAAAGAGTGGGGATGTGTGGGTGATGGGCAACACGGTGGTTTAATTTATGTGTCAACTTGAATAGGCCACAGTACCCAGATATTTGGTCAAACAGGTCTCAATGTTGTTGTAAAGCTGCTTTTGATAAGATTAGTATTCACATCAATAGACTGTGAATAAAGCACACTACCCTCAATAAAGTGGGTGGGCCTCATCCAATCAGTTGAAGGCCATGAGAGAAAAGACTGAGGTCTACGAGGAAAAGGGAATTCAGCCAGCAGATGGCCATCTGCCTCAAGCTGCAACATCAGTTTTTCCCGAGGCCTCTGGCCTGCACACCCCGCAGATTTGGACTTATCAGCCTCCACAATCACGTGGATCGTTTTTCTTAAAATCTCTTTTTTTACTTTCTCGGTCTCTCTAGATATATAGATCTATGTATATTGCAGAATTTCTACTACATATATTATTAGTATATTATTCCTCTGGTTCTGTTTCTCTGGAGAACACTAATAGTAGGCCCCCAGAGGTATGTACTTACTGGGGGTGAGGAAGAACTTATATCTGAAGGGATGTTGACTAGCATCAAACAACAGATGTCCTCTGCAATATCCCAAGTGCTGTCCTAACATGGAAGATAAGGGGGGAAATAACATGTCCCCTGAAAAACATTACAATAATTAGTATAAGCATGAAAGTATTAAACACAAATGAAACTAAAACTCAAATCTTTTAAACAAATGGCATACAACGTAGTTTTTTAAAAAAGTGAAAAACCACATGAGAAAGAGGAAGAAAACACAATGGAAGCAAAAGACAGAGAAGTAACAACCGTTGTCACGCATGAAGTGACATTTCAGTTACAGAAGAACAGGTGGAATTTCAAGAGGCCGATGTGAGAGACATTATCTATTCCAAATACAAGTCACAATGCAAGGGAAGGAATGGGGAAACACATGAAATATTCAGGAAAATGTTTAATGGAAAGGGTTTTAATTTATAAGAAAAAGAGTGTGTGTTGAATTTGAGCTTTAAAGAAATAAATATGCATATTATTTATGAGGATATATATATACACACACACTAAAAATTATTAATAAACTCCTGTTTAAATATATATAGATATACAGATACAGAACTCTAGTTCTGTGTATTAGTGACTTAATGTATATACATATACATACTAGCTCTGTATTCTGAGAAGGCCAGAAACAATGATACCTTAGTAACAATAATACGACTACCACCCAGATGTTGATCTCTAAACAGTGAACATTAAAAGGAACCGAGTTTTTTGGAAAAGAGATTAATTCCAGGACTAGAGCAGGGAAAATATAAGATATTTTCTGGCATCATTTTGTGATGCCAGAAAATAAAAAAACAAACCAACAAAAAGGTGTGGAGGCAGCTTATTAAAAGAACAGAGAAGACAACATGAATGAGGACCTAAGGGCCTGACTTAAAACAATTTGAGAAACAAAATGACTAAATGTCCATCAGTCTCTACTGATATAAACACGTCTTTGGATAATTAAATATGTCAGAGAAGACAACTCTTCCTCACAGAATTCCAAGTAACAGAAAGTGGGGGGTGGGGGCGAAAGAATCTCCAACAGGTAAAAACACCACAGTAATTGTGTTCCAGACAATGTGCATCAACCGATGTTAAAATTAGTGGACAAGCTTATAGAAAAATAGGACTTTCAGAGTCTCAAAAAATCTCCTCCAAGATCCTTAACCATGTAGTGAAATACAGTAACTTTAGGATGGAAACACTCAGTAAACGATCACTTAACTAAATCACCAGTAATAAGATACCCGCACATCCTTAATCCCTTGATATGATACACTGAGACACATCATTTCTGTGGTACTCTTGCAAAAAGTATATAAGCTTACTCTAGTCCTGAGAACACAGCAGACAAACCCAAATTAAGGGACAGTCTACAAAATGGTCTTTGAGTGTCAAGGCCACGGAAGACCAGGGAGGTCAGAGGTCATAGTGTGGAAAAGACTAAGGAATGATTAGATGCAATAGGGCATCTTCAGGGGAATGCTTGGCTATAAAGAACATACTTGGAAAACATCAGTGAAATTAGAATGAGATCCATACTATAGTTAATAAAAATGTACCAATTCTAAAGTCTTTTTTTTTTTTTGATAATTGTACCATGGCTGTGTAAAATAACATCATCAGAGGGATAGAAGTCAGCTTTCCATATTGTCTCTGCAGCTCTTCTAGAAGTCTAACATTCATTTGAAAAATAAAAGGTTTTAAAATTCTATGTGTATACACACACGTGCATTCATGTCAACCATTTGTTTTCTACCGTCCTGTAGCCCCTACATGTGGTTCGAATGTTCCCACAGAGGGAAAGTCCTCTGGCCCCGACCTCTGGAATTAGAACCACCACCCGTGACAAACTCATATTACAGCCTAACAACATAAAACTGCCTCATCGTCTCAGGCATCAAAATAATTAACCATATATATCACATAGTAATGTGGGATGAAGAGTTTACTGCCACATGTAGTAAAATAGCCTTTCAATTTTATTCACAAGCCTAATCAGTAACAAAGCCATTGCTAAAGAAAGCTTCCTCCTATGCATGTTTTTGTCATTGTCACTGACACATTTATGGAAAGCTTACCAGAAAGGGTGCCTGTTGGTGACAAATAACATGGCATTTAAAAAATAACTTATGCTGGGGGTACCCAGGTGGCTCAGTTAGTTGAGCATCCAACTTTGGCTCAGGTCATGATCTCACGGTTCGTGAGTCAAGCCCTGCACCTGCTCTCTGCTTTCAGTGCAGACCCCACTTCGAATTCTCTGTCCCCCCTCTCTTCCCCTCCCCTACTTGTACACTCTCTCTCTCAAACATTAAAAAAAATAATAATAATTTACGTTGTATTTTGTTACTTAAACCATGCTGTCACAAGCATATCTGAGTAAACACTGGTAAGAGGCTAGGTAGCAGCAAAAGGCACCGTTCGGAAAAGAGAAGCATTGTTTAAAATATCATTTGATGAAACCCTTGGATACCCTGCCCAGAAAATTGCCCCTGTCCACACATACATAATATTTGGGGGGTCACTGGAAGGTGAAGCTATGAAATTTTATTGCTGAAAACAGCAGCACTTCTGTGTGCGGTAAGATGCGACAACACCAAATCTCCATGAGTGAATTTATGCTTCTAAGAGTTTTGCAAGGGACCATTTTTATTTAACTACAAATCAATCACGGCAAATGAAATGTAGAGTCTGCATATTTAATTAAACTCACTGTTTGTATTAAAAGTTTGATCAAATCAAATGAATTATGCACCCAAACATTTCATCAAAAATACATTTTAGTATTTTTTTTTAGGTATGATATACATAAACCTTCTCACAATTACATGCATAGTCTCACAAACTCAGTTCCCATAAGTGTCCTTGGACATCCTCGTGATTTCTATCATTAAAGCCACAGTTTAGTATGAAGGACAAAATGACACTCGATGTGACTTTTCCTCAACACGGAAGAAAAGCATGTGGGGAGGAATAGATCTCGATCCTTGCTGAATCTCGGGGAAGGGAAAGGCTAGAAGATCTTTCAACTCCACTTACTGCCCTTCCCCTGGTCTTGTCTACACTAGCACTGCTTAAGCTTCCCTGGAAATAGATCACTTGTCACGCTTCTTTGAAGATTCTGATCCCTCCATTAGGAAATTTGTTGTAATCCTATAGAACTCAATTCACTCTAACCTATTCTTCCCTGACTACTTTTAGACCTTTATACTCACCTCAGATACTGCCTCCTATGTGTTTCCAGAGCCAACCTCTCCCACAAGACTTGCCACATCATACACAAATTATCTGCCAGAATGTTCCTTCCATAAGAACGGGGGCCATGTGCGACTTTGTGTGAGCACAGTCCACAACCAATCAAATCTCAATGGTATTTGTTCTCACGCTCGTCTGCAGTTAGACTGCACATCTCTCTCTCTCAGGCTATAGAAGCTCTGTTCCATCGGTTTCAATCTGAAAGATGACGTCTGCTTGGACCGCACACTCCTCACAGCAGAAACCTCCAAAGGCCTAAGTGGAAATGCCAGGGCCTGTTTTATTTCTGCCCACATTTCATCGAACAATGGCAGTCACATGGCTAAGCTAAAGATCAATGGAGAGAGAAACCTATCCCTTCCATGGAGGCAAGAGGTGGGGAGGGGCAGAAGTAGATGCTTACAACTTACCCATCACAAGCAATGTCTGAGATGGTCTCTGGTACAAAGTAGGTGTTAATTTTAGTGCACTTAATTGTTCTCAACAAAAGATTTCAACTGTTTACCATTTAAAAAATCCTGGAAAGTAAACAGGTTAAAAGCAGAGTCAAATTCGGCTCAGTCATTAATTTGGAATCTGTCTCCTTCGCTCAGCCATGATCTCCATGACGTCTTGCCTCATTAGTATCCTCACCCTTAAGTAGTGGGCTTGACATCTAGGAAGCGAACACTAAATGCTCACTGAATAAGGAATAAAGGAACATAAGTTAGAAAGGGGGAAAAAGACAGAACGAGATCAAAGCAAAGCTGAGACGAAGCAAAGCAAGCTTCTTATGTGCCAAGAGCAGCTCATCCCTCATGGAGCTCATAATTGGTGCTTCAGCAGTTACTAGAATATCTGTTCTTTCCTTTGAAGTGATAGTCAAAAACTTGTAATTTGACTGGTTGTTATTGTACGTATAATTTATCATAAGTTAAGCCTTTAAATTTGCTTTTGCTTGCTAATTTATAAGTCATATAAGATAGAAGATGAATATGTAAATGAGCAAGATTAATGTAGGTCTGAGGTCCACGGAACCACAAAATACATAATCATAAAATACTTATACCTTAGTGAACGCCAGATTTAATCTTGCTAGCTGAATCAGAATACAAAAAAAAAAAAAAAACTAACAAAATAGTCAATAAGTGAGAATCAAGAACAGAATTGTCCATGATCATGTGCCAATGAGGGTGCAGACTTGAGAAGGGAAAACTTCCTGTTGGCCTCTGCTCTTGGTTTCAGTGGTCCTGCATTTCCCTCTGCCTCCTTGACATTTGCAATCATCTTACTATAAAAACAGTATCAAAATTAACATATTCATATAGCATAAAAAGATTAGTCTCCTTTATATACAATTTCACAACCGGGGCTTTGTATCTGTGAAGAGATTTGTGCAACATCATGGACAGACTTCACAAACTTAACATTGAGCAAGAGGACAAAGTAAGAGAACAGGAAAAGAGTGTATGGTTGCATTTATATAAAGTGAGGAAGGAAGCAAAACCAACAATGGGGTTAGAATCCAGGGGTGGTTACACTGGCAGAAGGGGAAGCGAGTGGGATAGGATAGTGTGGGGCTTGGGGGCAGCCTTGAGAGATGCTGTTCATTTACTCTCTCTCCCTCTAGGTGGTTTTCACACAGACCTATCTTCTGTATAGACTTTGTGTTTTGCATCCTCATCACCACTCTTCCTCGTTGAACTTGCCCACTGACATTTGCAGGTATTAGGACACGGGTCTCTGAAACCTTTGGCATTGCCCCAGTCCTTCTCCCTGAAAGTCCTAACTCTCTGATTTAGAGTGCAGTCCTGTCCCGGGGTCTCTCCTACTGACACCAGTGTCTCTGTTTGCAGATTTCCCAGGAGACACCTTGACTTCTATCCTTTGAGAAGTCAATGGTGTCCTGGATGATGTGCCCCCAACCCTTCTGTGCTCACAGCACTTTTCCTGGGCAATTCCATGAGGGATGATGAATAAATAACAAAGGTTTTTCTTTTATGAAGTAGAGCAAATCAGGTTTGATTGGGAACAGAGATGAAAGGGAAAATTCAAAAGATCCTCAAGCACATTCTTGGCAGATTTAAGGGAATGGTACACTTGAAAGTTGATGATCTAGAAACTGATACTCCTAAATACTTCCTGTATTGTCAGGTAGGAGATTGTTGCTCTGAGAGGGTCCCTAGAAACCCTTCAGTCTAAGATTAAAAAAAGAAAGGAAAAAAAAACCTTAGACTTACTGTCAATTTTCTTTAATGATGTATGGATTCACTTGTCTCTGAATAGTAGAGAGAGAGTTTGGACAAGGGGCATCAGCAGTAGGGAGTTTATCTCTACAGGAAAATCTGTTTATAGCAGCTGGATGTTAGGTAGACAACGTTTCTCTCTTCACTTGGGATTGGCAGTCCCCACAGTAATTACTAACACTTAGTGGTACTTGGGGTGGCTCATTCCTCCATCTGACTGATATTACTGTGTACTGAAGAAATTAATACTTTCTGAACCTGTACTGCATGAAATGTGTGCTGTTGAGTTCTAGGGATTCAAACATGCCTAAGGAACCTTTAACATTTAATTTTCATTGGTCTTTAATAAAAGGTAATGTTTAAGTTGACATGCAGCTTTTATGAATTAAAAGCTGAACTATTATCTAAAACCCTAAGACCATGTAAAGCTCATAGGCCCATATATACATTACAATGCGATATTATGTATCAAATATTTATTGAGAATATATGTATCAAAACCTACTAGACACAGAGGGGATATTAAAAAGGATTTAAGACCTTCTCTATCAAACCAGAGGTCCTCTAGGATTCTTGAGGGCATTTTCTGTAGGCCATCTCAGCAAGACACAAAAATACAGAAGCGATAACCTCAAAGGGATTTTGGAGTATAGCTTATGTCTAATGAAGTAAAAGTCAGTCTTTTGAGAAGAGAATTTCAGCAAAGGCACTGCCATTTTAGACTGAAAGGGACAGAGGGAGTGTAAGCAGAAAGACTTAGGGGTCTCCAGAAACAGAAAGACAAGAGGTAAACTTTTGTGACCTAAGTCCTTTGGGTCCCCTACCTGCCCCAGCATACTTTCTGCAAAACTTCCTAGGAAGTGTCAGAATTATAAAGAGATGCAAAAACCTCAGTAGTCAAGGAAACAAAGGGAATGCCAAAATTAACGGTCTCTGCCAGGCCAGGAAACAACCTAACTGTATCAGAGACAATAAATCAGTGGTAAAACTCCCAGTGCTGGTTCTGCAGTGAGCAAGGCCCTATATTCCCCATCCAAGATAATGAGCCCAAGACCCCATTCAATTTATACCAGCTCTCAGAGCCAGCCCATAGCCCCTTCTCAGACAGTCGCCTCTGCTTCATCATCATGTTAAAGTCTAACCCCTAGGAGGAACATGAGCTTTGTTAATGTAACACGGGATAGATGGATAGATACAGGCATGTTTCCTAAGTATGCAAATATCCACCCTATACCCACCCTCCACACAGGTGGCAAAACTCCCCTTTCTGAATATTCATCCTAACCCTAAATAAGAGGAACCCACTCGCCCTTGCTTAAGAGTCACAACTTTGGAAGTTATTCCCCCATTAAACAAGAAACTCATTTGCTGCAAATAAAGTTTCTTTTGTGTGCCAACTCCAGCTGCTGTAGTCTCTATCTGTAACTCACTGAGGAGTGAACTCACTTTAGATCCATTAGAGGAGCACCAAACAAAAGGCTACTGGAATCATGAAATTCTACTGGCAGGAAACAGGCTGATGAAACTACTCAGGTGCAAATATATGTTACCTCTCATGAAAAAGAAAAAAGACAACCAGAAGGAAACCAGAGGGTTGCCTCACTGCTCTCGAAAATAGGAGGTAGGTTTTCTCCCGGGTAGAGAAGAGCAATGTGAACCAGGGGGAAGGAGCCATGAAGGCTTGCAAATCCAGTCTTGGGGTAAGTGGGAGGGAAGGCTGACCATAGACATGGGGCACATACGCACAGCCAGGCATCCTCTCGTGGATGCTTCTGTGCTGCTCTTCCACTGAAAGTCCCACTAAGCGTTGCGGATTTTCACTCATGTCCATGGTGCAGCTGTGAGGTCCTGACCGACCTGCTGTTCTTAGTCCTTCCAAAAGACTAACTGCGGGGAATAAGTTGAGGAATTCCCTGAGCCTGCACTGACGGGTTAACAAGGCATAAAGAAATAGAAAGTCCCAGGATGAACACACCCAAGATTGGGTAAACAAGATTCCGTAAATAATCTTAGGTAAACTGGGCAAAGGCTCCCAGTATAGGACAAAGGTATAGGAATAGGAAATCTCAGGATGAAAAATATCCAAGATGAGGTAAACAACAAGGACCCTTACTGGGGCTCTAGTCTCCTCCCAGACATTAGCCTCTCTAGCATTTTAATCCTGCATCCTGCTCTCTTGCTGCACAAGAGAGGACTTCAGACAGAGAGTCCACAACAGCTAACAGCTTCCGGCATCCTAACTCAGTACTACTTGGCAGTATGTGTGAGAGCAGGGGAAACAGCTCTTTTTAATGTTTTCAGTTCTGAGTCTCCAATATTTTATGGCTGTAATTTCCACAGCACCAATTTTCTAAACTCCCGTTCCCCTCTTCTTTTAAATCTTGGACTCCCCTTTAGATTTTCTTCAAAGAATCTGCACATTGATTTCCCCTCTCCTGTCATAGTGTTATCTTGGCACAACTTTGAATTACTCTGGCATCCTCTACCTGAAATACTGAGTCCAATTTCATACACAAATCTCCCTTTCACTTTCCACAGCACAACTAAAACTACCCTCGCGTTGTCAACAGGTCTGGGATTTATAATAAGAACACTGGAGATTAAAAATCATGCTGCATTGCTCTTAAGATTCTTTGGCCGAGAGCATTCATAGGGACCCACCTACGAGGCTTTCCCCCTTTGGGTACACATACTGCTGAGTTCTTAGAACTCGATTATCTGGACAGGAGAACAGCCTAGATATCACACAGTGTGCTAGAGATTAGCACCTGGCAAGAAGGCAGAAAACACTTTTCAAACATCCTCATAAGAATCTCAGAAATAGGAGCACCTGGCTGCCTCAGGTGGTTAAGCCTCCTACCCTTGATTTCAGCTTATGTCATGTTCTCACAGTTCTTGAGATCCAGCCCTACATCGGGTGACCCTGCTTGGGATTCTCTTCCCCCACTCCCGCCCCCGCCCTGTCCCTACCCTGCTTGCGTGCTCCACCTCCGCCCCCTCTCAAACAAACTTAAAAAAAAAAAAAAAGAGTCTCAGAAATACTAATAGCACATATGCAAGGAGATATGAATGCTGAATTCACTTTGCAATTAATGAGACAGAACCAGAACAGGAATGAATGGGTCAACTATTTCCATGGATCTACTTTGTAACAAACTTAGCACAACACTTAGCACATAGAATAAAATAACTCTTTATTCTAGTTCATGCCTCTGTGGGTGAGCTGGAGACTGGCTCATCTAGGCTGGACCAGGCTGGACAACTCTGCTTCAAGTCAAACATCCAGCTAGACCTGGTCCCTCACTGGAAGGCACACTCAGTTCTCCTCCTATGGGTTTATTCTAGAGCCTAGGGTACTTAATAGAAGCACTTCCCATTCCTGGTAGAAACACAAAAGGGTCAGCCCCAACATGCAAGTACATTTCAAACCTCTGCTTGTGTTATGTCTACTAACATCACATTGGCCAAAGCAAGTCTCGTGGCCAAATCCAACATCAATGGAGCAGGATATAACACCTGTACCATGCAGATCAGGCAAGGGTGAAAACTGGCTGAATATATTTTAATCTGCCAAGTAGGGTAATTTAACTTAGAATATTTGCAATTACCTTTATGGAGAATTTTAACACATGCCTAGCAAGATGTGGGCCTGGGAAGGGGGGAAGTGGAAGTTTCCAGTGAATAGAATTTATTTAGCCAAAAAAGGCTGAGAGAGAGCTATAGTCCCCTTATGTCCAAATTTAAAATGTAATATGATGATCAATATACTTAGAAACCAAAAAATCCTAAAAATTAGTAAGAATGCCCTAAAGATATAAGGCATAAAATGTAGAGTACTCACCCCAACTACATTTTACTGGAGAACACATACACACTATGTATGAATGATGTACAAGTATGAATCAATATCTGTAATGGTCTAATAAGCATAAATATTATATATGTACATATATAGTTATTTTGCAAGTAGACAAAAGTAGTTGCCACGGTAAGTGCATTTCCTAGGTATGTGTTTGGAAAAGCTTACTGGAGTACGTGTAAAGGGAGATAATGAAATAGGAAATGGGGACCAGGTACTTTAGACAAAATGTTCTTAGAAGCTTTACAGCAATGTTTTTTTTTTTTTTTCTCAACGTTTATTTATTTTTGGGACAGAGAGAGACAGAGCATGAACGGGGGAGGGGCAGAGAGAGAGGGAGACACAGAATCGGAAACAGGCTCCAGGCTCTGAGCCATCAGCCCAGAGCCTGACATGGGGCTCGAACTCATGGACCGCGAGATCGTGACCTGGCTGAAGTCGGACGCTTAACCGACTGCGCCACCCAGGCGCCCCTACAGCAATGTTTTTAATAACATGATGTTAGTATTTGGGTACTTACAATAAGAGAGCTTTTCAGGGGCGGGAGCCTGAGTGGTTCAGTCGATTAAGCGTCCAACTTCGGCTCAGGTCATTATCTCGTGGTTTGTGGGTTCAAGCCCTGCGTTGGGCTCTGTGCTGACAGCTCAGAGCCTGGAGCCTGCTTCGGATTCTGTGTGTCCCTCTGTGCCTCTCTCTCTCTCTCTAAAATAAATAAGCATTTAAAAAAAAGAGCTTTTCAAATAGGATGTTTTCCTTATAAAGTAACTTATATTTGGGGGGGGGGGGAAAGGTGTCATATTTATATTGTTTCCTACAATTCTCTGATGAAAACATTACAAATGTTGTCAAACTACTTACATTTTCCAGTATGTAACAGGTTTTACATCCAGACAATGTTTAATTAATTTCCTGATTAATTTTCTAATGCTCTTGCGTTTGGCAGCTGTTTTGACAAAACTGCCTTCCTCATTATAGAAATCCTACTTGCGAAAAGAAGTGAACCATGGCAAATGGACTTATTGAATTATCCAGCTCACCAATTATATAGTATAAAATTATTCATCCTCATATAATTTGATCAGGAAAGATCATTTATCTTTAGCAACTGTGTAAAATTACATATTATACTGCAGGATAGCTGCAATCTTAAAAGTGTCTGTAGTTAGAAAACTTTTAAAATGTATTTGAACACTGAATTATTGCCTATTTTCCCAAACCACTTTGTTATAAAAAAAAAAGGTTAGTATCTAAGTAATGGCTCCACCGAGCCCACTTCTCACCATTTAAAAAGCATCACTTAGTTGTTTAAATGCAAAATGTCTATCGGTTATTGTTCCTGGCTGCAATTTAGTGGAGACCTCATTCTTACTACATTTCAATGTTTATAAATTAATGAATTCAGAATCAATTCGTTTCCTAATAAAACTAACATAATTTAATTGGAAACTCTTCTGTATTATCATTATTATAGGTATATATTAGAAGCACTGTAGCAGAGCATTTGTAAAGGTTGAGCTGACACTTAACATTTCTTATTCATAGTGCTATGCTCAGCATTAATATTACTTTCCAATCTATTTATAGGTCTTTGTATCTTATCTTATTTAAAGACCATGCTTGATGTATTCGAAGATTACTTTTCTGTTACAGTTAACCAAGTGGATCTAAGTAGGCTTATCAACTAAAATGAATACTCCAATGAACCAAACATGAGCATTTCAGCTATCATTTGAGCCTATACATACTAATTTTTCCTACTTGGTCAGTATTTCTAGATATCTTGCAAGTAAAACATTATATCAGGTAAATAAAAGTCAAGAAGGGTACCTAGCTTTACCTAAAATTTATCTATCTATATTTTTCTATAATTGAATATATTTATATTTGTCTATAACATATATCACTTACATTAACTAGATATATGTATATATAATTTTGGGAAAATCTGAATAACAAAATATTATATAATGAAGTTACTCACCGAGATAACAGTGGACCAGGACATCATAAAGTTAATGCATGTTTTAGCATGATATATTTAACTTTTAATTGTCTTCGGTTAAGTTTGGAGTCCTACAAATGGTACTTTTTCCCCACAGAACAGCTGTCATTTGCTAACAATGGACAGACTGGACATACTGCTAACAATGAAGAAAAGTTGTATAAAATATGTGACTATCCTAAGATGTATTTTAAAAATCTCAATAAACGTTTTGCTATTCAGTAAGCCCCCCATCCCCAAAATTCTATAAACAATTTTGTTTACAAAAATCGTGCATATTCAATCAACTGGTGGTTCTGATATTGTGTTCACACTCTCATGAATATTGGATTTCAAGGGAAAAGCTTTATTCTTCAAAAAGGCTTTCCATTTTGGCTGTAAAATATTTTGTCCAACCATTACAGATCTAACAGAAAGAATCAATAATTTTTATGATATTATAGCATCATAATTCTTATTCCTTATAAAACCATATAAAATAAATAAGATGGCATTTTTCAAAAATAGCACATAAAATTAACTACATATAACTTTTGTAAAATGAAAATTTCTATTTATATTCTATCACGCAAATAAGAATGAATGAAAAATATTTTTTTTAAATTGAGATGTTTTAAATTCACTACGTTAAAAAGTATTTTTTAAAACATGACCAATTCAAAAAAAAATTAAAAAATTAAAAAAAAATAAAACATGACCAATTCACTACTGACATATTTCTTAGAAACATACGGTAAATCCTTATCCTTGGCTTGCGAGAATTCATTCCAGAGACATGCCTGTAATCCCAAGCACTTGTATATCAAAGTGAATTTCCCCTTAAGAAATAATGGAAACTCAGATATTTGTTCCACAATCCAAAAATATTCATACAAAACTGACTGCAATACTGTAATATACTAAAGAATAAACAAAATATTAACAAAAATAAATAAACAAATTAACCTTCCCTTATCTTTGAAATCTTTCGTAGCTGGTGTGAGGCAGACAAGAGAGAGGAGGGCCACTGTGTAGGAAAACTTCCACTAACAGAATCACTGCTATCTATTGGCTCAATGCAATCGTTTCCTTTTCATGCAGCTTTAACAAGGAACCTATCCAATGACACTTGATTTGGCCTCCTTTTGAGAATGTCGTGGAAATGTGACTTTGCACTGAGGATCACCCACGATCCTATGGTGGCGGGGGGGGGGGACCATTGGCTCAGTTGTGATCATGCAACATTTGGCATCCATACTGCTTGTGTTGCAAGACACCTCTCGTTTATCAAGTTAAAGTTTATTGGAAATGTTTTCTGGTCTCACAGAACACTCACGGAACAAGTTACTTGCAATCCAAGGTTATACTGTATTTAATAAAATAGTCTACATTATTTCTTATGCCCAGGATAGCATACGAGGAGCAAAACTATTTTATTTCCATAGTTGTTAGTCAAAAACATCTTATGAAATCATCTAAAATTTTTATTGCAATGTGATGACTTGGTTTCTTTTTTTTGAAAAAAGGAAGAGTTTAATTTCTATTAATATGCAGAATTGAGAACCACTCAAAAAATCTTCCTACAACTCTAATAGCTTGACCAGGTGTAATAAGCCGAATTCAAATGAAAATGAGAAAATACAAAGGAACAAGAACAATAATGAGTGTGAAAGCAATAGCAGTGAGTCTGAACTGATGGTGAAGCTCCCTGAGTGGGTGAAGAATGGGATGGGGCAGCAGCCAGATTAAGTAATCACAGATCCTGGATTTTAAAGGCACATGAATGGGAGACAGTACCCTGAGTTATCTTCTAGCAATGTGTCAGAACTGAAATTCATATGCATAATTACAATTTTATAACTAGCCTTTGGCTATAATGTAACCTCCTAACTCCCTTTATGAAGTATAACACTGACACAAACAAAAATAGTACAAACTAATAATGATCATAAAAAGAAAATTACAGACCAATATAATTATGAATATGGATGCAAGATTCTAAACAAAATATTAGCTAGGGAATCCACCACAACAGCAGCAAAATAACAGGCCAGGACCAACTGGGATCTGTTCCAGGACTTGGAGGTTGGTCCCATGTGTGGAAATCAATCTACATATGATACCACAATATTAAGTCCAAGGAAAGATGGCATGTGATTATCAGCTAACTTCATAATAGTGGGAAAGACTGACAAAATGCAACCATCATTTAAGGAAAAGAAAACTCAGGAAATGAGAAATTGGGAGACTTTTTTGGCATTAAATCTTTCTATAAAATGACAGGAATGGTGGCCATTTCCCAAGGCTCTCGAAAGAGTCATGAACACACTACCTAAGGTACTGGTTACCTTTCCCTTCCTCTGGAGCACTTGCATTTGGACACATTTGCTATATATACTTTTTTATTTCGAACTATTTTTTTTTTAATTTTTTTTTTCAACGTTTATTTATTTTTGGGACAGAGAGAGACAGAGCATGAACGGGGGAGGGGCAGAGAGAGAGGGAGACACAGAATCGGAAACAGGCTCCAGGCTCTGAGCCATCAGCGCGGGGCTCGAACTCACGGACTGCGAGATCGTGACCTGGCTGAAGTCGGACGCTTAACCGACTGCGCCACCCAGGCGCCCCTATTTCGAACTATTTTTTTGTCTTACAGACAACTTGTAGGGGCTCCTGGGTGTGCAAATCTTTGTTTTGGCTCAGGTCATGATCCCAGAGTCATAGGATTGAGCCCTACTTTGGGCTCCATGATAAACATGGAGTCTGCTTGAAATTCTCTCTGCCCCTCTCCTCAGTTTACACCCTCTCTTTCAAAAACAGTAAAAATGGTGCAGAGAACTCATATACACCTTACCCAGATTCCCCCAATGTTAATATGTTACATGATATTATAATTATCAACATCCCCAAATAATATTAATTTTATTAACTGGAGACCATAGCAAATCTTTATCAGTTTTCCGTTAATATGAGGTTGATACTGTTGCTCCCATTTTGCAGAGAATAAACTGAATGCCACAGAGAAAGGGGCTTGGTCAAGGTTGCCAAGCTAGGATATGGCAAGGGTCAGAGCTGAACTTGGCTTAGTTTCTGAAAGTCGCCAGTGTTCTCCTCATTGGTTCCCAGAACCTGCTCTTCCCTCTGCCTAGAATATTCTGTCCCCTTCCATTCTTAGATCCAAATTCTGCTTTCACAGAGCAGCCTATCCTGAGCAGGCTAAGTGCTTTACTATCTCTTAGCTTCCTTCCACTTGTAAAGAAAAACAGCAAAAACACAATCCCTTTACATACTGTTAATAAGAGATATGCTTAAATCATAAGGGATCAGAAATTCTGACAGTGAAAGTATGGGGGGGGGGGGGAACACTACCAAAAAAGTAGTTGGTTTGTTTTGCTTTACCAAAATCAGAGTAGGTATGAAGGAAAAAAAATCACTTATTAGGAAACAGGGTCATCTCATAAGGAAGATAGAGCAACTCTAAACTCACATGGCATAATCTGAAGAAAAACTTCAAACTGAAAAAGGTGATAAAACCCTTTGGTTCACCTGGGTGGCTCAGTCAGTTAAGCGTTCAACTCTTGGTTTCAGCTCAGGTCATGATCTAATGATTTGTGAGTTCAAGTCCTGCATCAGGCTCTCTGCTATCAGCACAGAGCCAGCTTCAGATCCTGTACCACTCTCTCCTTGCTCCCCCCAAATAAACATTTATTTTAAAAAGTCATCATCTAAGTAGCCACACGTAGATTTTCATTAAAACAAAAATTTCAGGACAATATGAAACACATTTTGTGATCGATTCTCAATTGCCAGAAAACTTCTGATTTGGAGAAGGGTGGAGTAGTTTATTTCTGACTCATTTCCTTACCCAGAGCAAACAGAAAACACAGGGGAAATCTATTCTAAATATAACAAGTGAAGATCCAAGACTCTAAGGGGTAGAGAGCCATGGACAGGTAAGCTGATGCTCTGTACTAACTTCTACCCAAGATATATCTGTCACATATGTTCCATATGTGATTCCAAGAATCCCAACTTGGGAAAAGAGCCAAGACTGGGAGATGAACCACTAGCAGTCCTTGTGGCTGTTTGTTGGGGCACGAGAGAGAAGACTAGACGCAGGTGCAGATAAATTGACTTAGGTGTGATAGAGAACTTGTTCTGAAATATAACCAGTTCCCTGAAGAAATCTGTCCAACAGAGCAGGGTGAAAAACTGCTAAGCAGAAATTCTTAGTAAAGCAGAGACAGGCTGATTAAAGCAAAGAAATCATCAAAAAAGCCTGCGAGTAACTCAGTTTAAAGTCCATGGGGCGCCTGCGTGGCGCAGTCGGTTAAGCGTCCGACTTCAGCCAGGTCACGATCTCGAGGTCTGTGAGTTCGAGCCCCGCGTCCGGCTCTGGGCTGATGGCTCAGAGCCTGGAGCCTGTTTCCGACTCTGTGTCTCCCTCTCTCTCTGCCCCTCCCCCGTTCATGCTCTGTCTCTCTCTGTCCCAAAAATAAATAAACGTTGAAAAAAAATTTTAAAGTCCAAAATAAGGTAATACCAGAGGAGTTAACTTTGACGTGTGTGTGGAGGGGGGGGGGGGGGGAGACTTAACTAACTTCAAATTTAACTTAACTAACTTCTAATTCAGATAATCAACCCCATATTATCAGCAAGCAGATTAACTCTGGTCAAAGATAATGTCATCAGGACTTTCTACAGGTTTTTTGTTGTTGTTCTCTTTTCATTCAAACTGATCTGCACTCAATCAAAAATTATTAGGCTCAGCTAGAAACAAGATCACATCAACAAAATCAAAAGGAAAAAAATATATGTATATTAGAAGCACACAGACAAATGCAGGCATCAGATATAGATTTTAATGATGATTTACATGGTTAAGAGATTAAAAGATAGAAACACATGATAAGATATATATTATATTACTCTGTCTACATCAAAATGAGAAGCAAGTCAGGATAGTGACTTCTTACCCAGCAAGAGAATGACTCTAAAAATAGAAGGATGTTCTCTGAGACCACAATCTTATGTTTTCTTTCTTGATCTGAGTGCTAGCTGACTAGTAGGTTGTTCACTTTCAGAAAATTCATACACCATACCCTTATGATTTGGACAATTTTTCAATTTATACTGCAATAAAACATTTACTCAAATAGAATTAGCTAATCAAGAAGATCAACAAAAACTTAAAGATATGTCTGGAAATTGAGACACACATAGCAAGCATGGGGACACACAAACACATGTTTCTAAGTACCAAATAATTCTTTCTTCCGTGAAAGAAGAAATCTTAATGAGATTATAAAACATTTGCAGCTGAATAATAATAAAAATCCTACCAAAATTTAGATATAGGTAATTGAAGTAGTTATTTTCAGGGAATTTTTGAGATAACTATTTATAGAATGAATTATAAGGAAAAAAAGTGCTGAAAATAATGCCTAAATATTTAACATAAGTTTGATAAAAATAAAGGAAATGAGGGGAAATTTTGGTAAAGATGAACTTTAAAAGAAATTACAAAAGAAGGTAAAATAGACCATTTAAAAATGCTGTTTGTTTCATTAATTGGGGAAAACTAATAAAGCAGAAAATCTTGGATAAGACTTTTAAAGGAGTTATAAGCAGCAAAGAGATGTGAAAGATAACTACAGTTACAGCAGATGTCAGAAAAATGCTAGAATATATTATAAATGTCATTGGCAAATGCTTTTGGGAAGGGTGATTTCCTAGAAAAATATGCCAAAATATATTAGATACAAGCCAACAATCAAGTATAAATGACATGAATATTTCTATCACAACAATTTAATTAATGATGAAAATATAGCCTTCTTTAACAGAGAAAAAGATATAACGAGTCAGAGAATGAAGGGGGCCTAGATAGCTTTGCAGGAATAAGTCATCAGAGCTTTCAAAAACTGCACCAAGAAATAGAAAAATGGAACTCTACTTTTGCATGCGGTAAATACAACCCCGATGTCAAAATAAGAAAAAAAAGGGGAAAAATAAATTAAAAATCAATTTTACTGAACTTAGATACAAAATATCTAAGAAATAATTAGCAACCTAATCCAATTTATAAAAATGACATTCTCATGGTTCATGCTAAGAATATTTTAATACCAAAAAATCTATGCTATACTAACAGATCTCTAACATGTACTGAAGAAAAATACTTATAATAAAAATAAAATCTCTTAGAAAAGCAGAAATTTAAAATAATCATATTACCTTTAATGTGATCAAAGCCATATAAAAATGAATTTAACAAAACATTCATAAAATCTATCTGGAAGAAAGTATAAGATATTACCGAAAGATATTAACAAAGACCTAAATAAATTGATAGTTTCACCAATTTTGGATGTGAAGACCCAATATCAAATACAAGCACATTTTTTTCTTCTTTAGTAATTAGTTCACTAAAAAGCCAGTAAATATTCCACTTGACTTTTTTTTTTTTATTGTAACCGCACAAGCAGATTATAAAGTGTCTGTGAGGGAGCAAGGGGTCAATAAAAGTCAAGATTTTCCACAAAACAAAGTCTATAACATTCCTTCAAACAGACACAGAATCTTATTACAAGCTATTTATTCATTAGTGTTCTTAGTCACACAAAATATAATTTACATTAGCTTAAGGAAGAAGAAATGAATTTGCAGATACTGAAAATCCCAGAATTACTGAGATCTTGAGACAAAGAGGCTCAGGGCTAAGTGTCCAAGAACCATTTGTTAACTACAAAGCCAGTCTTACTACACAGAGAGTCACTGCTGCCATCATCTGTGAGGCTAGGCAGTTGCCATCTCTGATCACAGGACCAAGTCAAGCTGTTCCAATGATGCACAGTCCCTGCAGTCAATGACACAGATACCACATGACTCAGACTTCATCACCCCCACTAGCAAAGCACAGACACCTTCAGGCTGGTTCCATCTCCATACAGGTCTTGTGTCTGAACTAAAGTCTCCCACAATTGTATGCAATTGGAGCCACCAACACAATACGTCTGCGTCTGCGTTCTAGCCACAAGGGAGACAGGAAATGAAGGGCTTTATTTGTATTATAATTTGGGAAGATGAAGGTCAGAATAGGAGAAAAAATCAAATGTGGAGAAGGGACCTAATGACCTGGATACCCGGAAAAGGCAGATGGTGTCTACTTCTGTGTAATGAAGAAAATGCAGGAGGGCTCAAGAACTGAAATGAGAACGATGGAAGAGACCAGTAACAGCTTATAATGGGAAAAGCAAAATGCTTCCTTTTTTAAAGAAATATCAATGTAGGGAGCAAAATACACACAAAGTATATAATCCTATCTTCCATTTAGGAAAACAAGAACAAAAACAAAAAGGGACTATAAACAGAAAAAATCAGTCTCAGATTTCAAGATATAGCATATTTGAGTAATGAAGAGTTCACGCTAGGAATACTTTGTTGTTGTTGTTGTTGTTGTTAAATAATGTCCACAAATCTATATAAGATATCCTCCAAAAATTTTTTAAAGGAAAAATAAAAGACTAATATTCAAGCCCAGGAGAGTAAACTCTAATGCCCATTAGCAATATGGATATGTGTTCCAACTCATAATCAGGAAAAAGAAATTAAAACAAGATTAGATTTTCTACCCATTTGATTAGCAAATATTTACAGACCTGACTATAACTAGTACTGACAAGATGTAAGGAAATGGGGACATTCAAACTACTGTTGGAAGAAGTAATTGCTATAATCAATATAAAGAGACATTTGGCTATATCCAGTAAATTTGGAGGGGAATATGCCCTAAGATCCAATGTCCCACAGATCAGTAGAGATACATACAAAAATATTTACATGTATACAAAAGTATTTTTGTAACATAGTTTAAAATAACAAAACATTGCTAATCAGTAAAATGACCATAGGACATAAAACGAATATACTTTATATGTATGCCAGGCAACGTTCTACAAGTGAAATAAATCAACCAATACTATAACTGTCAACATAAATAAATATCAAAACCCTAGTCTTGAGCAAAAAAGCTAGTTTCTAAATGATTTAATGACATTTGTAGCAAGTTTTAAGACCTACAAAACAGTATTAGATGATCATAAATGTATCTATAGGTTGCAACAGTTTAAAATCACACACAGGAATGAAAAATAATAAATACAGGATAGTGTTTATTCATCAGGATATATTTAACAGTGGACTGAGATGAAAGAGGGGTGGAAAAGGGGCTTCAACTGTAGCTTTCATGTTTCATTTTTTAAGTTGGATTAACTTACATTAGTCTTGATTACAAGTAGTGTCCATATATATTTGTGCTTCTGAAAAAAACATCAATTAAGAAGAATGTTTGGTAGTGATAGGACCACATTCTTCTCCTACCTTGCTAATACCACATGTCTCCTCCTGTATTCTCCTTCATACTGCCCCATCCAACCTGCCCAACATGGCAGGAGTCCCTCCAACATGGCTCCGGACGTATCTTATTCTGCAATCAGCCCAAACAGCAACTAGTGCCACTCCAAAGTGGCTACTGACTTGGGGAGAAAGGAAGATAACCACACATACCAGATGCACTGCAGCCCTAGGAGAGGGGGACAGACATGTGGTCTTACTGCAGGCCCCAACCACCAGAAAAAGCCTCTCAAGGGACAGTGCAAGGACAGTGTCCTGTTGTTAGGTGAAACCACTCCAGCTAATGGGCTGGGAGAAGGTGTATAGTCTGACCCAACTACGAGCCCAAGGTAGCCTGGGACTGGCCCCTAAATAGCACAGGAACCAAATTCTGCCCACTATAGGCAAAGTGGGCCACTGTGGTCAACTGAACTGGAGGAAAATGTGGCTCAGCCACAACAGTAGACACATCCAACCCATGTAAGAGATACTTCTGAAGCACATGGTTGTGGGGCACAGGGGACATTAAACTACAAGGAACTACAGGACACACGCTTCATAAGGCCACTATTTTTAAGAACAGAATACATAACTGAGTTTTCTAATACACAAAACAAGAGAGTTAAACAAAATGAGGAGATAAGGAGTATGTTCCAAATGACACAACAGGACAAAATCACAGCAAAGGAACTAATTGATACAGAGATAATCAATATGCCTGATACAGAATTCAAAGTAATCATCATAAAGATACCTACAGAACTTGAAAAAGAAGTAGAGTATCGCAAAGAGAGCCTTAAGAAAGAAATAGAAAATATAAAAAAGAACCAACCAAAGATGAAGAACTCAATAGCTAAAATTAAAATACACTGGAGGAACCAATAGATTATAAGAAGCAGGAGATCAGTGAGCTTGAAGACAAAGTTATACAAAGCAACTAGACTGAAAAGAAAGCAAGCAAGCAATAAAGAAAGAAGAAATAAAAAAGAAAGAAGAAATAAATAAGAATAGACTGAGGGAACTCAGTGACATCATCAAGTGTAATATAATAGAATTTGAATTTTAGGGATTGCAGATGGAGAAAAAGAAAAAGGGGCAGAAAATTTACTTAAAGAAATAATAACTGAAAACTTCCTTAGTCTGGGGAAAGAAACAGACATCCAGATCCAAGAGGCACAGAGAGTTCCCAACAAAATCAACCCAAGGAAGTCCACAAGAAGACATACAATAATTAAAATAGATAAAAAGTAGTGGATAAAGAGAGAACTTTAAGAGCAGCAAGAAAAAGGAAAACAGTTCTATACAAGGAAAACCACGTAAGGCTATGAGCTGATTTTCAGCAGAAAGTTTAGGCTAGATAGGAGTGGTAGGTCATATTCAAAGTACTGACAGAAAAATACCTATAACCAAGAATACTCTATCCAGCAAAGCTATCATTCAAAATTGAAAAAGTAATAAAGACTTCCCACAAACAAAAGCTAAAGGAATTCATTACCACTAAACCAGCCTTCTAAGAAATGTTAATGAGAATTTTTTGAATGTAAAGGAAAGATCATAAGCAGAAGTAGAAGAAATAATTTCACAGGTATATATAAACATAATAAAAGTAGACTAATCACTAAACTAGTACAGAAGTTAAAGCACAAAAGCAGTAAAATCAAGTTTATCTATAAAAATCACTCAAGGGATTCACAAAATAAGACAACATAAAGTATGACACCATAACATAAATTGTGGGGGTGGGGGGAGTAAAAATTTAGAGCTTTGAGAAGAGGTTCCCTTAAGCAAACATCAACTCAACATAGACTGCTATATGCATAAAATGTTATATACCAACCTAATGGCAACCACAAATGAAAAGCCTGTAATAGATAAAAAGAATCTGTGCCTATAACTAAAGAAAGCCATCAAACAACAAGTGAGTACAAGAAACACAGAACTACAAAAACTACAAAACAAGTAACAAGATGGCAATAAGTATATACCTCTCAATAATTACTAGGAATGGAAGTAGACTGATGGTTCCAATAAAAAGATAGGATGACTGAATGCATATAAACGCAAGACCCATCTATTTGCTGTCTATAAGAGATACTCAACTTCAGTTCTAAAGACACATGCAAATTGAGGTGAAGGGATGGAAAGATATTGATCATACAATGGGATGCAAAAAGAAGCTGAGATAACAATACTTACATTAGACAAAATAGACTTTAAAGCAAATATTGTAACAAGAGGCAAAGAAGGACACTATTGAATGATAAAGAGAACAATCCATCAAGATTTAACAATTATAAATATTTATGCATCCAACATGGAAGCACCCAAATACATAAAGCAACCATGAGAGGATATTAAAAAGAAGAAATTGATAGAGATACAATAATAGTAGGGGACTGAAACACCCCACCTACATCATTAGATATATTGTTCACACAGAACAACAAAAAACAAACAGTGGCTACGAATGACACTTTGGACCAGATGGATCTAACATATATTTAGAATGTTCTACCTTAAATAGCAGAATACACATTCTTTTCAAATGTGCATGGACATTCTCTAGAACAGATCACACATTAGGCCACAAAACAAGGCTCAACAAATTCAGACTGACTAAAATAATGTATCTTTTCTGATCACAGTGGTATGAAACTAGAAATCAATCACAAGAAAAACATTTAGAAAGAACATAAATAAATGGAGGTTAAACAACAAGCTGCTAAACATTGAATGGGTCAATCGAGAATTCAAAGAGGAAATCAAAAAATACATGGAGACAAATTAAAACACTATACAAATACAAAAATACCTCAAGAAGCAAGAAAAATCTCAAACTAATCTTACACCTAAAGAAGTGAGGAAGAACAAACAAAACCTAAACCCAGTAGAAGGATGGAAATAATAAATATTAAAGCCAAAATAAATGAAATAGAGAGTAAGAATTAATTAAATTAAATTAAATTAAATTAAATATGAAATAAATAAAATACATAGAAGAAACCAATAAAACCAGAAACTGGTCTTTGAAAAAATCTACAAAATTGATAAACTTTAGAAGGAAGGAAAGAAGGAAGGAAGGAAGGAAGGAAGGAAAGAAAGAAAGAAAGAAAGAAAGAAAGAAAGAAAGAAAAAGAAAAGAAAGAGGAAGGAAAAGACTCAAAATCAGAAATGAAGGAGAGGTTAGATGGTTAAAAGATGGTGGTGGAGAAGTGCCTAGGCTTGCCTTATCCCAGGAATACAAGTAGATAACGATTAAATCATCCTAAATACTCCAGAAATTGCTCTGAAGACTGATAGAAAAAATTCCATAACTAAAGGTAGAAAAGAGGCCACAGAGAAGAAGGTAAGAAGTGTTGGAGACACAGCTTGGGAGGAAAACAGATGGTGGCCACTGCAGTAGGGATGGAGTCAAGGTCACAGAGACAGGAGAAAAAGACTAAGACACATAGGAGCACATGGGGGAAACAAATCCCCTTAGCGATTGGCTTGGAAACCAAGAGGACTAATTTCTCGACTTCTGGCAATCAGCAGGGCTTAAAGAATGGAGTTATAAGGTCAGCAGACTTGGGTGGCATAGAGTCTGGAGGGCATCATGCTCTTCATGGAGAGAAAGTGCGCAAACAACCCACAGACATACAGTGTGGAAAGAGAGATTTGAAGGCACAGGGTGAGGCACAGAGTGGGGGAGATTATTTGCTCATCTCAGAGAGTATCTGGAGAGGCAGTATTCAAGGAATGACCCCTTCAGGAACAAAGGAACTGGCTGGAGCCATTTCCCTCCCCTGCCCTTTAACATAAGCACAAGGCCCCTTCGGGAACCGGTGTAATACCAATACTCACTACCTAACTTGCCCACACCCTCCCATCCTGTGCACTCTTCCCAGTCATGTTTGCCTCAGTTCCAGTACAGTGGGTTCCCTTCCCCAGACCAGCCCAAACCCCTACCAACACAAGGTCTCCTAACCTGGGGGTTTCATGGGGCCTTGGTTCTGGCAGCAGTGGTGACAGGTCTCAATTCACAAGACCAGAGCACAACTAATTAAAATGCACCACATTCAGGCAAAGGACCAAACCCCCACCTCCCCCCGCAAAAAAAATGACTGAGGAAAAATAACAACCAACACTACAGAAATACAAACAATTACAAGAGAATATTATGACAAATTCTATGCCAACAAATTGGAAATCTAGTAGAAATGGATAAATTCCAAGAAACATATAAACTACCAAAACTGATGCAGACAGAAAAAAACAAACAAACAAAAGAAACAAAACAGAAAATTTGAACAGACCTGTGGTCAGCAAAGACATTGAATCAGTAATCAAAAAAATCTCCACAAACCAAAGTCCAAGACCAAAAGCCTTCATAGGTGAATTCTACCAAATTTAAAGAAGAGTTGGGGGTGCCCGGGTGACTCAGTCAGTTGGATGTCCAACTCTTGATCTCAGCTCAGGTCATGATCTCACAGTTCATGGGTTTGAGCCCCACCTCAGTCTCTGTGCTGACAGTGCAGAGCCTGCTTGGGACTCTGTCTCTCCCTCTCCGCCCCTCCCCTGATCTTGCTCTCTCTCAAAAATAAACATTTTTAAAAATCTTTAAAAAATAAAAAAAAATAGTTAATACCTATTCTTCTCAAACTATTCCAAAAAACAGAAACTTTCAAATTCATTCTATGAGGCCAGCATTAATCTGATACCCAAAACCAGAAAAAGTGATCACAAAAAAAGAGAACTATAGGCCAATATCTCTGATAAACATAGATTTAAATGTCCTCAACAAAATACCAGCAAATGAAATCCAATGGTACACTAAAAAAAGTCTTTCACCATGATCAAGTGGGATTTATTCCCAAGATGTGAAAGTGGTTAATATTCCCAAAATTATCAACATAATATATAAGTAACATTAGTAAGAGAAAGGATAAAAACCATACGGTCATTTCAATAGATGCAGAAAAATATCTGACAAAGCACAACAACCATCCACACAGAGTAGGTCTTGAGGAAACATATCTCAACATAATAAAGTCCTTATGAAAAACACACAGCCAACATCATTCTCAATGGGGAAAAACGGAGATATTTTCCCCAAAGGTCAGAAAAAGACCAGGATGTCCACTCTCATCACTTTTATTCAACACAGTACCAGACGCTCCAGCCACAGCAATTTGAAAACAAAACAAAACAAAAAAAGGCATCCAAATTGGTAAGGAAGAAGTAAAACTATATTTGCAGATGACATGATACTATAGAGAGAGAACCTGAAAGACTCCAGCAAAAACTTACTAGAACAATTCAGTAAAGCAGCAGGACACAATATCAAAGTACAAAAATCTGTTATGTTTTTATACACCAATAAGCAACAGAAACAAAAATTAAGAATACAATCCCAATTACAGTAATACCAAAAATAAGAAGATACCTAGGAATAAATCCAACCAAAGAGGTAAAAGACCTGTACTGTGAAAACTATAAAACACTTATGAAAGAAACTGAAGACAAAAGAAATAGAAATACATTCCATGCTCATGGATTGGAAAAAAATATATACTGTTAAATGTCTATACTACCCAAAACATTCTACACATTTAATGCAATCCAACCAAAATACCAATAGTATTTTTCATAGAGCTAGAACAAACAATCCTAAAATTTGTAAAGATCCACAAAAACCCTGAATAGCCAAACCAATTTGGGGAGGGGGGGAGGGGAACAAAGCTGGAGGCATCACAATTCTGAACTTTCTGAACTTTACATTATATTACAAAGCTGTGGTAATCAAAACAGTATGGTACTAAAACACACAGATCAATGGAACAGAAAACCCAAAATTAAACCCATAACTGTATGGTCAGCCAATTTATCTTTGACAAAGCAGATAAGAATATCAAATGGGAAAAAGTCTCCAACAAATGATGTTGGGAAACTTAGCAACATGTAAAAGAAAGAAATCTGGGCCACTTTCTTACACTATATGCAAAAATAAATAAAAAATGCATTAAAGACTTAAATGTGAGCCCTGAAACCATAAAAATCCTAAAAGAAAACACATGCAGTAAGTTGTTTAACTGGCCATAGCAACTTTTTTTTTTAGATGGGTCCCTGAGGCAAGGAAGCAAAAGCATAAATAAACTATTGAAATTACATCAAAATAAAAAGCTTCTGCACAGCAAAAGAAATGATCAACAAAATTGAGAGGCAACCTATGGAATAAGCGAAGATCTCTACAAACGACATATCTGATTAAGGGATAACACCCAAAATGTATAAAGAACTTATAAACTCAACACCCATAAAACAAGTAACCCAACCAAAAATGGCCATAGCACTGAAGAGTTCTTCAAACAAGATACCACGATGACCAACAGACACATGAAAGATCCTCACTGTCAGTCACTAACAGGAAAATGTGAATCAAAACCACAATGAGATGATCACCCCATACCTGTCAGAACCGCTAAAATCAACAATAGGAGAAATAACAATTGTCAGTGAGAACGTGTAGAAAAAGGAACCCTCCTGCAAGTGTTGGTGGGAATGTAAGCTGGTGCAGCCACTATGGAAAACCGTCCAGAGGTTCCTCAGAAAGTTAAAACAGAACTACCCTACGGTCCAGCAATCACACTACTATGTATTTACCCAGAGAGTACAAAACCACCAATTCAAAGAGATACATGCACTCCTATGTTTAGGGCAGCATTATTTACAATAACCAAATTATGGAAGCAACCCCTGTCTATGAATAGATGAGTGGATAAAGAAGCGGTACGCGTATAGCATGGAACATTAACTCTGCCTTAAAAAATAGAAATATTGCCGTTTGCAACAACACGGATGCATCTAGAGGGTATGATGCTAAGTGAAATCTCAGTATTAGAAAGAAGAATGCCATATGATTTCACTGATATGTGGAATGTAGGAAACACAACAAATGAAGAAAAAAAAGAAGAAACAAAACCAGTCTCTTCAAATATAGAGAAGAAACTGGTGGTTGTCCTAGGGAAGGTGGTGGGGGTTTGGGTGAAGGTGATGAAGAGTACGCTTAGCATAATGAGTGCTAATATACAGAATTGTTAAGTCACTATACTGCACACCTAAAACTAACATAACACTACATTAATCACATTGGATTAAAAAATTAATAAAATTTTAAAAAGAGACAATATATGCCACATGCTGGAGGACATAAAGGAGGTAACTCACCATCCGAAGCTCAGGCTGCCTCAGTTGCTTCTGTGCACGGACGCATCAAGAGCTCAGCACAAATTGCAACCCACCCCCACCCATTGGCAAGTTTGATCTAGGAAACTGGCCACCCCAGCAATTCCTACAATAGCTGGATTACCACATGCACAGACTGGATGATTGTTTTATGAGGATCCAAGATTCAGGTCCCTCTTGCAGACGCAGATACAGTGACCATACTCACCAAGACTGTTAGGGAAAAAAAAAATCAGTACACCAATCAGCTTATTAACTTATAGATACAGAACTATTAAACAAGCCATGCATGCATGCCCTCTGATCCTTGGAGCCTCTGTCTTAGGAGAATTTAGAATGGAAACAAATGAATAGCATGAAATGAGGACAGGCTAAATTATCTGAAAAATGCAATGGTTAAAAACATTTACTTTGATAGCATGACAGTCACAGAACAGAGTTGGTTTGTGCCTGTGAGGAACCATTTTCTTTGCTGACAATGCTAAGATTCTTTCAGACTGAATTAACCTACCCGGGAGTGAAAACATGTGCTCTGACAATTCTTCTATCTCCAAATATCTCAGGGCACATTATGATGCTTTGAAACAAGGAAGACACTTCAGGAACTCCAAAGTTACCATTTCTCCTCACAAAACATGACAGCATGACTTGCTCCAACTTTAACCTAAAAAGGCAGTTACTTTGTTGATCGCTTCAGGTTTAAGATAACATTAATTGGATTGAGACAAAAAAAAAAAAAAAAAAAATAGGCGACAACAACTTGAGGTTTCCGTAATCTATGGCAACAATTGCAGATTTTTCCACTACACTTAAACAGAAAGAATGTTCTTTATTCAACATTCCTTTCCTAGATCTGAATTGTAGAACAAAGATTGCAATTAAATTATCTGTTACACATTTATATTCTAAAGGAGAACCATTTCTCAAGAATTAGAGTTTATTTCTTGAATCACTAAGAAATTTAAATGAGACGTATACCCTCATCAAATGACATTATAGTGACACATCCACAATTATGTTTCATACAATATTCAGCAGTTTCTTATAAAGGGCAATTACAACAATTATTATTTGGACACTTGTTATTTCTACCTACTACTAAAGGAATTCATGCAGTATTATTATGCATTCCATAAATTCTATGTTAAAATAATTAACTTCTGGTCGCTGATAGTGAACTGCAAAACAAATACTTTGCACGACTCAGGTATCCTAACAATGTGCGACACTATGTATTTGGCACTCCCTCAATTTCACTGTGTAAATGACGTTTCCTTCCCAACATCATTTAGTGAATAGATGCATAGCTACTGAGGCATTTGACATTTGACCAACATTGAATATTAAGAGCTTTTTCTCGAGTGCAAGTACTTCAACATAAATAACTTATCTCAAGGACTGAGAGCACCACAGAACTCCAGGTTAGGATATGAGGCATTAGTGATGACGAACACTTCTAGCAGCAACTCATCTTCCTGTGCGACGCCATCCTAGACATTCACTAGCTTCAAAAGAGAGTCTTCTGTTCAGTACCCCTTTCTCAATATCTCCATTGCCAGAACTGGAAGTCAAGTATTAATAAAAACAACCTAAGTGCAACAGTTAACAGAACTGTCATAGTCCGTATATGGCCAGGTGTGCCTTGAGGCTCCCATTCTGGAAACTAAGGGTTTAGCTTGATCTTTGCTTTAGGGTCAAGAGACACTGCAGTGGGGTGAACTGGAGATCTCAGATGAATGAGTTACAACATCAAAGTCAGGAGTCAGATGCAGATTTAGAGAAGATACCCTAGTCAAAATTAAGGAAGGTACTTTCAACTGCCTTATGCCCTCTTCTACTGACTCACAGAAATCAAAACTGAGGTCTAGTCGGAGTGGCAGATCTCACTATGAAGAAGAAAATTTAACATGTGAAAGACACTCAATGTTTTTTTTTTTTTTACTAGATAGAAATTAAGAAGATATAATTTTAGGGGCACCTGGGTGGCTCAGTTGGTTAAGCATCCAATTCATAATAAAGGCTCAGGTCATGATCTTGAGGTCATGAGATCACGTCCCACATCAGCATGGAGCCTGCTTGGGAATCTTTCTCTCCCTCTCTCTCTGCCTCTCCCCTTCTCATGCACTCTGTCTCAATATAAAAAAAAGAAAATATAATTTTATATACTCATTTTATCATTGTATTATTGAGATAAGATATTAAATTAAGGCAAATTACCCTCACTTTGCAGAGCATTGGAAGCTAAGGGGATGCACTGCATCTTACAATGGTATAAAAAGGAACATATTATAATAGACTTATCAGACTTAAAGAATACAAAGAAATCAGAATTTTGCCTTTATTTGTCCTTTAAAATAAGTGATACTTGATCATACACTTGATCATTGTACAAATAACCATTATTTTGCATAGAATCCAAAATAAAAATTAATATTAGAGATTAACGTGTATTTACATAAAACCTTATTTTCCAAGAAATTGGATTACACTAAAAGCTTGTATGACTTTTAAAAAGGCACATAAAACATGTTGAGTAATGTCATGTATTTTTTTAATTTTTATTGTTTTTTAATGTTTGTTTATTTTTGAGACAGAGCGCGAGCAGGGGAGGGGCAGAGAGAGAGGGAGACATAGAATCAGAAGCACAGAGCCTGACGCGGGGCTCGAACCCACAAACCGTGAGATCATGACCTGAGCCAAAGTCGGACGCTTAAATGACTGAGCCACCCAGGCGCCCCAATGCCATGTATTTTTAAACACATTTTTTTCTAGTTTTTTAGTGCTCCATTATAGGACACCAATTAATTTATTCAATATTCTATTTTTAAATTAGATTATTTTCCATTTAAACTATTATATATTTTTATGGAATTACATATGGATTGAGACAATAATTACCAAAGAATGCTCAATCAATGTGTGACATACTGTTGAGGAACTGAATGCTAATGCCACCTTGTGATATTAACGTGAGCATCATTAAAAGGGATACATTCTGTACTTTGTGCGACAGAAAAGCAATAGAAATTCCACAGTACCACCTACAAAATATTCTAAAAGT
The DNA here is from genome assembly GCF_022837055.1 of Prionailurus viverrinus. Classification (NCBI taxonomy): domain Eukaryota; kingdom Metazoa; phylum Chordata; class Mammalia; order Carnivora; family Felidae; genus Prionailurus; species Prionailurus viverrinus. Next base: position 88,818,005 of record NC_062572.1, on the reverse strand, counting down.
TGAGCAACAAATATAATCAAGCCTCTAGATCTTTTGGAATCAATAGAAAATACCCAGGATAACGGAATAATTTATGTGATATCACACAGAAGCTACTGCCCAAATCCAGGATGAGGGACTTTCTATAGAATAAAAACAAAAACAAAAACAGAAACAGAAACAGATTTCCCCAACAAAGCATTGGCATTAGCAAAAAAAAAAGGAACGCTGTAAGATGAAGATTTCAGTTGGATTCGGGTAAGAGGGAGCACTTGGAAACAGGAGAAATTTGAGTGTGGGCGGGTTATTAAGTCATCAAGGACTTTATGAGTAATTTTAGAATTTTGGGGTGTGATAATGAGATGGTGTTTACTTTTTATGGACCTTACAAGTTACAGATGCACATTGCAATGCCTATTGATTCAATGATGTGTTATCTGGCATTTGTTTCAAAACAGTACAGAATAACAAAGACTGATACACATAGATAAAATGTAGCAAAATTGATATTTGATGCAGCTGTGAGGGGTACGTGAGGGTTCATTACAGAATTCTAATTTTGTGCATGTTTGAGAAGTTTCATAATGAGAGGTCAAAAATTATGTCTATTTTATGCTCATGGTTTTGTGCTCAAACCGACAACATTTGTGGGTTATTTACTTTGAATAAATTCCTAACCGTTGTTAGAGTTATTACCAGTCTTCACTGAACTTACAGAATGCAATATACCCCTATGTTAACTTTTAATTCTTTACTTAATACTGGGATTTACTTTTCAAAAATACATGCTTATTAGCTTTTTGAATCTCAGTCAATGACCTGTTAAATTCTTTTCTTTAATTCCTAAAGAATTTATCTACCAGTTTGATTTTTAAAGGTACTTCATTAAAAATATTAACCTGCCTGCCTCATACATTATAAAAATTACCATTTAAATTTTGTCCCTCAGAGCCTGGAGCCTGCTTCAGATTTTGTGTTTCCCTCTCTCTCTGCACCCCCCTCCCTCGCCGCTCACACTGTCTCTCTTTCCCTCGACAATAAATAAAAAAAAATAAAAAAAAAAAGAATCACAAGTTTAAAGTAAGAAGGAGTAGGGGTGCCTGGGTGGCTCAGTCGTTTGAGCATCCAACTTCAGCTCAGGTCATGGTCTTGCAGTTTGTGAGTTCAAGCCCCGTGTTGGGCTCTGTGTTAGCAAACAGCTCAGAGCCTGGAGCCTGCTTCAGTTTCTCTCTCTCTCTCTCTCTCTCTCTCTCTCTCTCTCTTTCTCTCCCCCCCCCCCCCCCGCTCATGCTCTGCCTCTGCCTCTCAAAAATAAACAAATGCTAAAAAAAATTTTTAAAAAAAGTAAGAAGGAGCAAAGCTTCCCCTGATAAGTAGGATCTTGTCTGGTATTAGCAGTGAGGCCTCAAAGTATTCTGTGTTGAAACTAGTAATTTCATAGAAGTTCAGGATCAGAATTCCACTCAGTGACCAAGATGGATCCAAATAAACACCAGATCATCCCACAACAATAGCTGATCACAGAATAAATTTTGTCCAAGTCACAAAAATGATCAAAAGTCTCCTAATTTGGTTAATATACCTGATGGCTGCTTCTTTGACAATTACAGCTTTGGTCACGCTTCAGTTTTCTCATCTTGTGGATAAAGTTTATCCACAGTCATACACTGCTTCCTGACATCATCCAGTCTAGAGCAAAGCCCTACTTCCTTCACTGTCCCCTAGATCAGTTAATAAGCCTGAACTTTCTAAGCTCTAACATTCTCCATACTAAGAGGGCCCATGGACTCCAACATAGGTGTTCTCCCATGTTGCAAAACATGAAAACATGAAAAATGTGTTCTTGCATGTTGCAAAACACTGTTCAACTATAGAGGTGTTCCTGGTGGCCTGGAACTGTAGTCAATTAACAAAAGTCATAAGCTGCTCTAATGTTGTACAGTTTCTTCATATTTTCTCTTAATATGATCTTCCTGTATGGAATTAAAAAAAAATATTTCAGAGAGTGAGAGAGAAAAAACACGAGCAGGAGAGGGATAGAGAGCAAGGGAGATCGAGAATCCCACACAGGCTCCGTGTTGTCAGTGCAAAGCCAGACACAGGGCTTAATCCCATGAACTGTGAGATCATGACCTGAGCCAAAACCAAGAGTCAGACACAACTGACTAAGCCACCCAGGAACCCCTCTTCTTGTGATTTTTAATAATTAAAATATTAATACATATGAAATTCATTTTATTTTGAATTTGTCAAAGAATGGTTATTTTTCTAAAATGATTACCTCATCTTAATGTATTGAATGATACATTTGTTACCTTTTTTCCATTATACCAAACACCACATTTAAAGACTATTCCTCCCACTAAGGCATCAGAATAACAATGTACATAGACTTTTATGTGTAAGACTCAAACTTTGAAGTTTAGCTTAGTTTAATAAAGTATAAGTAAAGAAGATATTCTGAAGCATTTTTTTTAAATTTTTTTTTCAACGTTTTTATTTATTTTTGGGACAGAGAGAGACAGAGCATGAACGGGGGAGGGGCAGAGAGAGAGGGAGACACAGAATCGGAAACAGGCTCCAGGCTCCGAGCCATCAGCCCAGAGCCCCACGCGGGGCTCGAACTCACGGACCGCGAGATCGTGACCTGGCTGAAGTCGGACGCTTAACCGACTGCGCCACCCAGGCGCCCCTGAAGCATTTTTTTTAATTCAAGAATGTATCCCCTTAGATACTGAGATCTACTGATGCTTAAAATCTTAAGTCGTCACATTGTCATTTGCTTTCTCTTACCAGCTTCACGGTCTCTCATTTATCGATGTCTTCCCCAACTTTCCCGTCCTTCTCCCGGAATGTGCTTCCTCCTCTGCCCATCAGGTCAACTCTCATCAGTCCACTCTCACCATTAACACCACCATTAACTTGAATGCTGGGGTGGCCATTCCTTCTCCAAACTCAGCCTCAGTCACACCATAAAGAACCTGATGCATCTGTCTTCAACTTCCTTTTTTTAACCAGCTGTGTCCAACCAATCAATACGCTAATCGGAACACCTCGCTCATGTTGGTTCACCCAATGCTAGCCAAGAACAAGGGACGCAGTGAGTGGTTACTGAAATGATCAATGTATCTGCTGCAACCATAGGAAACCCGTTTCAGAGCACCCAGGAATGGCACAAGGAAGACACTATTCCTCCCTAGACTGCCTTCATTGCTGTTATTTTGTCAGCTTATTACTTACACTGTAGGAGAAGATCCACTCCCATTTACTGGTTTAATAAGATGTTAGAGAACCTAAAAGGATCTCGTAAATTGACGATAAGGCTTTATCGCCATCCAATCGCAGGTAAAGGAGTAATGATTTAGGATTCTGTGGCAGCGACCAAAGGTGCCCTTCTCAACATGGGCATCCAGCCTTGTTATACGGTACATAACAATAAACTTCTGGCTGCAGGCATTTTCTAGGAAGGGAAAGAGAGCGCAACAGCTAAGGAGATGTGCAGGGGGCAGCTGGTGAGGTCGGAAGGCGCAGGGCCTTTCTCCTCTCAGGTGTGAAATGTGCAAGTCTTTGCTAGGGGGCTGGAGCCTAAGGGATCTCCGCTGTGTCTCACGGACCTCCATGACCATCTGCTGAATTTGTCAACTAAATGACCTTTAAGCTCTGACCAGGGTGTCTGGCCTATAACCCTCCTCTTAGAAAGATTCTTCTCAGTGAAGAATTTTTGTTTCATCTCCCGAATTGCCTCAGGGCACCTGCCAGCAGCTGTTAGTCTTGCGGTTTAGCCAAGAACTCTTATTTGGCCTTTAGGGAGACATTTTTTTTTTCCCACTGGTGTTACTACTTCATAGCTTTCTTCTACTGCACTGATATTGTTTCTTTTCAATTATATTTCAATATAAACAAAGGTGTATTTCGCTAGTGGTCCATAATGCAAAGAAGCATCAATAATTTTGTTTTTGTGTGCCATGCTCTGAAAATACCAATCTATCTTTCCCAACTTGATCTCACGTTTTATCTCAAAGGCTCTTTTGGGGTGGGGTGGGGGGGATAAACATCTATAGGGAAGGCATATAAACACTCACCTTTTAAAGTTGCAGTTTCTAGAAATGCTTCTACATATTGGTAAATGACAGTATTGGTAAATGACATCCTATTGCTTAAATTAAAAGAGTCTGGAGCCTTCCTCAGTTGTTAGTTCCCTGAAGCATCCGTCCTAATCCAATTCTACTATCAAAACCTAAAGTCACAACCTCCAAAGGAAAAAAACAAAATCCCAGCAATCTTCTAATCTGTGCATCCACAAAACCATCTTATCCCAAGCCATGTGGACAAGAGATATAATCTAATTCAAATGCCGATAGCTATTCATACATATATACTATGCATTTACCAAACAACTCTGATCTTTCAAAAATGTGAGTCAGGTCAATCCCCACACTGTCCCTTAAAACCTTTCAATGCCAGGAAATTTTAATGAAGTCTAACTTGTCACATGAGCTATATAGTAGAGTTTGTCCAAACTCTACCCCTCCACTTCCTAACTGGCATACTTCTCGCAGTAACTACCATATCAAGATGCACAGGTTTCCTTTCCTTATTAAGCTTGTAAAGCTGGCCCTGCCTTAGAATTGTAGGATTCATCACTTCTTCAGCTTGAACCAGGCTCTTGCCTTGTTAACATCTTAACTCCAAGGTCACCTGTTCACAAAGACTTTCCTGGACACCCATCTTAGCCTCCCATTCTTGCTGGAATGCACTTGCTGTCATCTGCATTTTTCTTCTTTCCTGGTCCACTGTCCATGTCTCCCTATTAGAGCTGAAGCTTCTCTCACTTTGGACTTCACGTATTTTGAATACCCATCTCTTTCAAGCATCTAGAAAAAAAATGCTTGTTATGAAATGTTGTACTCAATTACAAATAAGCCAACTTTCACACAAAAGAATTTCTAGATAGATGCAGTTTCTATCAAAATGTCTCTTATACAAGCCTATGATTAGAATTAATGGATTCACTTATTACTGTGAAAGAGAAACACCAGAACTACATTGGAGTACAGTTTTTGTCACGAAAGCCAAGGGGAGTATATTAGTTTCTTAGGGTTGCTGAAACAAATTACTACAAGCTGGGTGGTTTAAACCAGTAGAAATTTGCTCTGCCATGGTTCTGGAGAAAAATGTAAAGTTAAGATGTGAGCAGGGCCACCTCCCTCCAGAGACTCTGACGGAGACTCTTCTAGCTTCCGACGGTTGCCAGCATCATTCCATAGTCTCCGCCTCCACGGTCATGACCCCGTTCCTGTTTGCATCCTTGGGTCTTCAGAAGGTCTTCTTATAAGGACGCCAGTCGTTGGACTAAAACACGTCCTAATGTAGTAAGACCTCATTTTTCACTCAATTGCATCTCCAAAACTCTATTTCCACACAAGGTCACATTCATAGATAACAGGGTTGGAACTCTATCGTATATTTCCGAGACACAATTCAGCTGGAGCTGGTATTCTCACATCTCATGGTACTGAGGAGAACGTAACGAGAGCTGTTCAGTCATGGAATGCTAAACCAAATACACAACTAATTTTTCTAAAAAAATTATTACAAGTGGGTCAAGAAATCATTCTCATTCTACATTTTTACTTCTGCACAAGTATTATTTGAAACTATATCTGCATGTAAAGAGTTTGCCACATAAACTGTAAGTCCTATAATCCTATAATTGTTCCAATAGCTCATTTTAACTTCCTCTGTATGTATAGAGATAGACAAGTTTTATCACAGACGTAAGTATTCTAGTTTGAGTTTATTTTTCCTTCCAAATAAACACATTGATCTATTGGTTTTAGACAGGTGTGCGTTTGGCAATAAGATCAGCCTCCTGGATGGAAGTCTGCTCTAGATGGGCTCGACTCTTTCATGTGGTTAAGTTTAGGGAGAGGTGAGTTTACTGTGGGGAAATTCACTGAAATTCTATCCCATTCCATCCATTGAGAAACCACCCATAAGGCTGTCGGTAGTAGAGAGTGCACACCCACACGTCAAGGATAGCCCAGATTTAAAGTGTGACACTATGACTGGTCCCATTATCCAGATGGAAAAGCTGAGGTTCAAAGATTCATATACGTATGTATATTCCTGGGAAAATCCCACCTGTTTTTTAATAAAGTCAAATTGTCTTGTAAAGGACCCAGACTATCAGTACTTCTTCCATAAAAGGTGTAAAGAGGCCTCTTTGTTAAAACAATATTTTCTAAAACACTTTTGTTTTAGAAATTGACGATTAAAAAATGCCTATTAAAAGAACAAGCAACTGAATTGTGCCTCACTGCATAATCTTACTTTCTTAAGTATTCCTAAGAAATCATCGTGTAATCTTGCAAAATCATTGCATAGTCTTACTTTCTTAACACTGTTTAAAAACCTTGCCACTAAAAAAACAAAGACTGGGCATGATGGTTCCTACACTGCAACACAAGGATGGAACCGTGGTGGGAGAGAAATGTATTTATGCTAAGGGCACAGATGTATGTCTGCAAATACATTGTATAAACATGTACCGCCATGAATGGAAAATATGTGTTGTTATTTTTTTTTTTCTTTTACATTCTTGAGGAGATATGTTTGGTTGAGGAGGCTAGGGATAGAAATCCAGAATGTAGCCAGAAAGAGAAAGCAGGGACAGTCTACATCTCATCAAAGTGCAGCCCAGAAAGCAGGGTTACAAGTAAACCCGAACAAGTGCCCTTTAACACAGAATATTATTCATCTGGGATAATTATGTATGTGCATGTTGCTATAATTGCAAAGGCACAAATTGTCTTTTACTCCTCTTCTTCCTGACTCTTCCGTTCCCTCCACTGTACCAGTATCATTCCTGTAGGGAACCAACATTGATAGCCAGCTGTACATCTCCCACAACTGTCTTCCGCCTGATGTAATTGCATGTTCATTCACAAATACAAACACTTGTCATGATTTATAAAAATGGAGTTATGTGATGTTCATAATTGTGAATCTTACTTTTCTCAATCAATGGCACGTGAGAGAAATCCTCTGAAGCAACAAGATGGTAGTTCTAGTTTATTCGTTTCCTTTGTAATATCCCAAGGAATATATACTTCACAATTTAAGCACCCATTCTCTGTTAGGGGTCCCCTACTTTTGTTTTCAATTTTTCATTGGGTTGCAATAAAATACTTGTATTTCATTCTTTTTTTTAATGTTTTATTTTATTTTTGAGACAGAGAGAGACAGAGCATGAGCGGGGGAGGGTTAGAGAGAGAGGGAGACACAGAATCCGAAGCAGGCTCCAGGCTCTGAGCTGTCAGCACAGAGCCCGATGCGGGGCTCGAACTCACAGAGGGTGAGATCGTGACCTGAGCCAAAGTCGGAAGCTCAACCGACTGAGACACCCAGGCGCCCCTGTATTTCATTCCTTATGACAGTGTTTCAGTCTATATGGGACAGATCTGCAGAAGTGTAATGGATGATTAAGATTTTATTATTTAAATAGGGGCATCTGGGTGGCTCAGTTGGTTAAGTGCCTGACTCGACTTCTGCTCAGGTCACGATCTCACGGTTTGTGGGATCAAGCCCCAGGTCAGGCTCTGCACTAACAGCACAGAGACTTCTTGGGATTCTCACTCTTCCTCTCTCAAAAATAAATAACTTAAAAAAATTATTTAAATAGATGCTCCCATGTTGCATTTAAATATTTTGTAATAATTATTTTTATAAGGGTTTAGTGTTTTTTTTTTTGAGGAGGGGGGAGTGCAAATGGGGGGGGTAGAGAGACAGAGAGACAGAGACAGAGAGACAAAGAGAAAATCCCAAGCAGGATCCACACTAGCGTGGAACCTAATGTGGGGCGTGATCCCACAACCCTGGGATCATGATCTGAGCTGAAATCAAGATTCGTATGCTCAAATGACTGGACCACTCAGGCACCCAATAATTATTCATCTTTAACCAACCAATGTAAAAAGAAATAGTTTTGTAAATATTACAATTAATCAATATTGTCTCAATTTTAATACCTAATTTTATATAAATGCATAATTATATCTTTCATTTTTATAGTTGGATTTAAACTTTAGTAAACTTATTCATGTAATTTACACGATTTTTAATTGATTCACTTGTGTTTTTGTCCACAATTTGTGAAAGCACCTTGCAGGTTAGTATTAATATGATTGTTTAAGCCCTGTCATATACATTACAAATGTGTTTTACAATTTTGTTTTAGTTGATGATTTTGTCATGTTTTTTGAAGTTTTTATTTAGATTGTATTACTGAGTCTCATATATGTTGAGTTATATAGGATTGACAGGATATATATTCTGAGGTAACTCCCTTTGGGCTCATCGGCATGTAGACAGAATGGAAGTTCCCTTGCAGAGCGTGGACTTCACATAGCCAGTCATTCTACTGAGACTAGGGCATGAAGGAAAACAAGAATGTGACCTTGAAAGAAAGGAGTGTATCCTTCCCTAGCATTCTATGATTTCATAAAGAGTTGATAAGTAGTTTAATTTTTTTTAATAACCCTGTATTATAAGTAGGTCTCCTCACTGATGACTAGATGCATACTTTTTTAATCCTGTAAATCAGAACAACAATATGTTTATAACACAAAACCAGTTCTTGTCAGGAAGAAAAGTTCAGTTCCACTTATGCCCAAAATCACCACGGGTACCACAAAATCTAAGAGTCTCAGTTTCAAAAATTCTGCCCTATTGTTACTGAAAGCACATCTGGACTCATCAGAAAGTGAGCTATGATATTTAGTTCAGAAAGTCTGTGCCATGATTCTGGAATCACTTTAAAATTTTTCTCTAACTTTGGTTTTACAATAATGAAGAAAATACCCACCTCCTCAATTTCTCACTTGGAAATCTACTCCTTATGAATCAGACCCAACGTGATGAGCTTGCAAGTCATACTAAGGTTCTCTCTCATAATGAGGACGGACTTACACTGGGTTAGATCACACCTCAATATCCATTCAGGCCAAACAAATATTGCCCATGTTTTTTGTTGCAGCATTCTTACTCATCACATAAGTACTTAATTATTTACCTATTTAGTTATTTATCTTGAGAGAGAGAGCAAGCAAGCGCATGCATGCACATTCACACATAAGTAGAGAGGAGCAGAGAGAAATGGAGAGAGAATCCAAGTAGGCTCTGCACTGTCCGTGTGGATCCCAGTGTGGGGCTTGAACTCATGAACCCTGAGATGATGACCTGAGCCGAAACCAAGAGTTGGCCACTCAACTGACTGGAGACACCCAGGCGCCCCCATAAGTGCTCCTTTAAAAGCTTTCAAAGCTTATTTCTAATTCACCCATCAAAGACACTACAGTTCTTTCCTCTCCCAAGTAAGATGCCCCACAATCTCAATGAGAATACAATTTAGCCTTCCAAAAAATTATGACAGACTTTGGTGTTGGTTTCTAAATAGGGTATATGATCTTCCTTAAATTCATACTTTTATATTGTACCTTTCATAAAAATGCTTAAAATAGGAGCGCCTGGATGGCTCAGTGGGTTAAGTATCCGACTTCAGCTTAGATCAAGATCTCATAGTTCGTGGGTTCGAGCCCCATGTCAGGCTCTGTGCTGACGGCTCAGAGCCTGGAGCCTGCTTCAGATTCTGTGTCTCCCTCTCTCTCCCTGCCCCTACCCCACTTGTACTCTGTTCTCTGCTTTTCAAAAATAAACATTTATTTTTTTAAATGCTTAAAATATATACTGGCTCTACTTAAGAAAATTAAATGGAAAATATACTGAATATCACATGCTGTCAGTAGAATTTTGATTTCTTAAAATTATCCACCTAACTAGAATAAATTAAGCCACTAATAATTATTAGGAGACCAATCAAGAGTTTTGAGTATTTTAATTATGTATTGTTACTGGACTCAAGAATACGTAAACCCGAGCATGCCAATCATTTCTTTCTACCAAGATGGTGTCTACACGACTGGCCAGGAGAACAGGGGCCCCCTGGAGCCTGAGGAGGCCTGGCATGCCCACGAAGGCATCATCCTCCAAAGTGTTAATAAGGCAGATGCCAGGGTGGAGAGAGACTGAGATTCTGCCATAGTTTTTATTTCCAGATAATTTATCACTATGTATCTCATTGTAACCTATTTATCAATAAAGATTCCCCCCCCCCAAACCCAACTGCAACAGATAACCAATTCAAAGTTCTGGCTACACCCTTGTAACCAGGATTCTGAATACTGCTAAACAACCCATACAACTTTAGTGAATAAGAAGTAGTAATGCAATTTCAATTGTGTCTTCAAACACGTCCTATACATTCTTCTCTGTTTCCCTAATCAGTCATTTCTTCCATTAGCTAGGATCTTCACTTCAGTCCATAAAAACATGGACTCTGGAGTGTGACTACTTGGGCATAAATGCTGGTAAAAATGCTTATTAACTGTGTGACATAGGGTAAATTTCATATAGAAATGGAATGATAATATCTGTTCGTCAGCTTGTTACAGAAACTATTTGTATGATGTTAGTTCAAAGTCAACGTGAGTATATATTGCATACATTGCAACTATACTTTTTCTCATTGTCTATTGAAACTCTTCCAGTTCTAAAGCATCTAATCCCATTCATACTGAAAACATTACCCTTCTTTATACTATATAGGAAAACAAACAAACGAATAATCTCAATTCCCACGTACGTTTCTAGCACTTGCATCTATGTGTACCCTCTCCTTCTCGTTACCATGAAAGAAGCGTTCATCAATTCGTCTTCCACATTTGCTCCTGATCTCACTTATCAGGATCTCAGAGACCCATATTTCTTGCATTCTTATCATTTTGCTGTTCCTTGTATTTTTGTTTTTTAAACTACCTCTTGTTCGCTCTCTTCCCCAACTTCCTTTATTATTCTTTCCATCAACATTTAAAGATGCTTGAGCGTCTCTTAAATTAAAATTTAAGAATAACCTACCAATACATTTCTATTTAATTTTAATCCCCAAATCTCTCCTGACATAGTTCTCATCAGTATTTCCCTAAACCAATGCTCAATACAGAAAATAGATTATTTTTAAATATAAAAAGAAAATCATTTAATATTTTGGCATATTTCCTATCAACTTTTTTCAACGCTACATGTAGATCCGCATATGTAAATATAGACATACATGTATGCACATTAAAATATCTAAACACATGCCTGGATTTGTAAAATACATACATTAGAGACAAAACTATACTGTGCATGTGAAATACACATGTAGAGACTGATGGTGTATTCTGCATTTTTCTTTTGCTTATTAGCTCCACCATTTATCAACTTATCATCAGACAAGTGACTTAACACATTAATGCCTTGGTTTCAACTATAATATGGGAATAATGAGAATATCTCACAGTTGTTGGGAAGATCAATTGGGTTCATATATATAGTGGTTAGAAAAAACTTAGTACCTGGTTCATATAACAGAAGTATTTTCTATAATTACACTTATGACCACTTTTCATCAGTAAAAGATCCTTGTTCATTAAACACATATATCTCCCCCCAAACCTCCTGTGGACAAATGTATAAATACTTCTCAGGCTTTAATTAACTGATCTGTAGCATTGCTTTTTATTGTGAATATTTTTTTAAATTTTTTTAACATTTATTTATTTTTGAGACAGAGAGAGACAGAATATGAATGGGGGAGGGACAGAGAGAGAGGGAGACACAGAATGGGAAGCAGGCTCCAGGCTCTGAGCCATCAGCCCAGAGCCCGATGCGGGGCTCGAACTCACGGACCACGAGATCGTGACCTGAGCTGAAGTCAGACGCTTAACCGACTGAGCCACCCAGGCGCCCCTATTGTGAATATTTTCAAGTCGCTCTCCTTCCTGTCCTTTGTAGCCACCATCTCCTCTATCAATCACCTAAGCATCAGTGTCACTTGAATCCCTCTCTGAACATCACAGAAATGGGAATGTATTATTCAACAAAACAGAAATTCCCTTCCTTTATGGAACTTACATTTTAGCGAGATAGTTAAGCATAATAAACAATAAACATAATAGGAATATTATTCTATGATATGTTAAAGTGATATGCTTAGTATAAAAAGAGAGCAGCGGTGCCTGGGTGGCTTAGTAGGTTAAGGGTCTGACCCTTGATTTCAGCTCATTATCTCACAGTTTGTGAGTTCGAGCCCCACATCAGGCTCTATGCTGACAGAGCTGACAGTGACATTTCTCAAAGCTTGAAGGAGCAGAGTATGTGAACTACAGGTCAACCTGTAGCAAAGCACTCCAGGAAAAGGAAAAATGGTACAGAAGCCCTGAGGAGTATATCTGGAAGAGAGGTTTTTTTTTTTTTTTTTCTGGAGGAAATTAAGAAAAATTAATAATACTAATGAAGCCCATGAGACTGGAATAGAAATTGAATAGCAAGATATTAACAGTTACAATAGCAAGAGATCACATTAAGTCAGATCACGTAGGGTCATTAGATCAATTTTAAATGCTATTTGAGAGAATGAAAAGCCACTCTATGGTTTCATAGGAAGGGATGTGGTATGACTGACTCACTTTTTCAAGGATCACTCTGACTGCTCTGCAGAAATGACTTGGAACAGAGGGTGAGTGGCGAGACTGAGGGTGGGGAGAAGAGAGAAGACGACAATGTCAGCTCTGACCGGAGAGTCAACACAGGATGCTGATGAGAAGTGGGGGGTCTTGACAGTTTGAATGGAGATCCAAAAGGATGCCTGGTCACACAGGAATATTGAGGAAGAGACACAGGAAGTCAGCACCGACTCTTTGAAGACTTTCTTTCTCCTCAGAATTGTCGGTCCCTTGGGGTGTTGCTACCTTACTAACCCCACAAAGAGTTCATGGATTTTTTTTTCTAGTTGTTTGTAGGGGCGAGTAGTCTGAAAAAAAACAAAACAAAACAAAAAACAAAACAAAAAAAAAACAAACAAAAAAAGCCCTACCATTAATGGAAACACACTGGGGCCTCTCTCTGTAAGTCTTCCATAGATGGTCTGATATCTCAATTTAGATCTGTAAGTACTTGAAATCCAGATCTCAGCTAAAAATGAAATTGGGAAAATACAAATTTAATTTCACTCATTTGCTTAGTCCTGGGGGTTTTTACTGTGTGCATGTAGACACACATACCTGTGTGAAATTTCATTCTATTAACTTTGTTTAAAACAAGTTCTGTAACATGTGCCTGCTCTCTTTCTGAAAACACTGTACGCATGATGATTTACATGAAATAACAGATCAATTCTTCTACATCAACTTAGAGAATTTTAAATACTCTTGCAATTGGAGCAAGAATTTAAAAAAATAATTTTAGTCCTGAGATTTATAATAAACAATATGTTTTGTGAAAACAAGACTTTTTTTTTTCTAAGAGAATACAGTTTAATTTTGACATCTTGAAGTTTCAACATAAAGGAATGAGACCCATTTAAACTGGACCATTCCACAGTTTCTTAGATGGAAAACTCATTGATCTATTTTGGCAATGAGAGATAATGAGGCAGGGAAAGACTCACAAAACCCAGAGCTTTGAAGCATATGCAGCTGCATATTAATGACTGCATCTGTTACGTTCTGCCTAGAGTTTCCTATCTGCAGAAAGTTGCATAACCACCGTCTAGAGATTTAAAAGGCTTCCATTAATTTGCAATGGCAGCAATTAGCAGAGATAATGCTAAGCCTTATGAGATTTCAAGCTGTCAGTGTTTGGTCATTTATATGTGGGTTTTTTGTAAACTTGCACCCATCATTTGGTTAAATGCACTAATATATATAAATGCTTTATTGGGTAAAATTATTCTACATACCTAAGAATATTTATAAGTGACATTTGAAGTCCCAGAATTAAGCCCATGTGGCATATAATTATCTTCTAAAGATAGGAAAGAAATATCAAATCACACATTAAACATAGTTAAGGGAAAATAAATTAGACATCAAGTTCACTGAAATCACAGAAATAGTAAGCCACTGTTGGAGAAATCGTGCAGTGAAGTCATGGTGTGAAGGAAAAGCATGGAATCACCTGTCAGATCAGAGTTAGAAGCCTTTCCCTGTTAGAAAATGTGTTGCAATAAGCAAATCCCATTTTCTAAGGTCATCAGATTTTCACCAGACAGATTTTGAGTTGAATACATTGACATAAGAGGAACATCAGTGAGTTGGCAGAGTAGGAGACCCTGGATCCTCCTTATCCCCCAAAATATAGTAATTCAGCAAAAATTCACAGACAAGTTCTATTTATCAGAAATCCAGAAACTAAACAAAAAACTTCTGTGTTCCAGGAAACCAGGAATCCAGATTCACTACAACTGGTAGGGAGATTTGGGATACACTCTCGCTAAAGTCCCTGACCCATGGCATGGTGCCATCAGATCAGAAAAAGATTCTGTAGCTCTCAGCGTCACCCAGGGGAAGCACTGTGCCTCTAATCCTCCATCCTCTACCAAAGAATGAATACGTGTCTCCAGGAAATCGGACAGGTCTGGTATTGGCTAGCCACCTAGGGGAGACCAGATAGTATTTCAAACTGGTAAAAGTCAAAGATCTTCTCCCATGGTCAGCCCAGAGCAGGTGGATGAAAAATACCAAGTCTCATCTCCCCTCTTGGAAGAAAGAGAGTTGATCCACACATCCAATGCCACAAATTCTCCAGGATTGTGCAAAGAACCAGTACTTGACTGGTCAGCCTTGGAGCAACACGATCTAACCACCTAGGGAAGAACAAAGATGGCAATTTGGATTAACAGACAACATTGCACCCCAATCCCCCCCAGGTCAGCACAGGGCAATAAATATCTTAGTCTCCTGTTTTTCCCTGGGAATGGAAAGAGGTAGTGAAGGCCCCCAGAATCTCTGGCCAGACTGACTGATGACTGTCTTCTGTATAAGGTCAGTCTGTGAGGACAGAGAGAGATCTTCTTTCTCTAATGTGCAGACACCAAAAGAGTACATGAAAATGAGGAATAAGGTAAAAATGTTCTAAACTAGGAAACAAGATCAATCTCCAGAAATTGATCGTAATGAAGCTATTTGACTTGCCTGACAGAGAATTCAAAGTAACTGTCATAAAGATGTTCACGGAGGTTAAGAGAACAATGCATGAACAAATATCGTAATTGCAATAAAGTAATAAACAGAAATCACAGCCTTAAAATACACAATAACTGAACTGATATATTCACTATAGGGGATCAACATTCAGATTAAATCAAGCAGAAAGGATTAGTGAATTCAAATACAGACCACTGGAGATAATTCAGTCAGAAAAACAAAAAGAAACAAATGAAAACAATGAAAAAGCTTAAGGGACTATGGGATACCATCAAAAGGACAATATACACATATAGGAGTCCCAGAAGGAGATGAGAGGGAGAATCAGAAAGCTTATACAAAGAAATGACGGCAAATGACTTCCCAAATCTGGGGGAGGAAATACACACCCAGATCCTTGAAGCCAAAGGACATTAAAAAATAAATCTAAAGAAATCCATACTTTGACACATTGTAAACAACTTGTCAGAAGTCAAATCCAAACAGAGAATTCTGAAAGCAGCAACAGCAAAGCAACTTGTCACTTATAAGGAAACCCCATAAAGCCATTAGTGGATTTCTCAGCAGAAACAGTCCAGTCCAGAAAGGAGTGAGATAATGTATTCAAAGTCTTGGGGGCAGGGTGGGAAACACTTGCCAACTAAGAATACTATACCTGTCAAAAGTGTCCTTCAAAAAAAAAAAAAAAAGGAGACAAAGAATTTTGCAGAAAAAAGCTGAGTTTGTCCCCACGAGGACTGCCCTGTAAGAATGACTAATGGGAGTCCTTCAAGTTTTTGAACAGAAAGAATGTTGAACAGAAACCTGAAAGCATAAGAAAATATAAAAGCTGTTGGTAAAAGTAAGTATATAAATACAGAATACTGTATTCATGTAATGGGGATGGACAAATCATTTATTATTGTAGTAAAGAAACTAAAAGACAGAAATATTCAAAATAACTCTAATCAAAACATTTTCAAAGATAAACAGTATGAACAGATGTAAACTGGGAAAGTAACATCAAGTAGCAGGAAAAGGTAAAGTGTAGAGATTTAGTATGCAACTTAACATGTGCTGATATCAGCACAGACAATACAAAAACTATCCATCAATCCCACTATGGGGTATTTGTCTTAAAGAATGGAAATCACAATCTTAAATACGAGCAATGCCTATGTTCCTTGCAGCACTATCCACAATACTCAAGATGTGGAAACAACCTAAATACTCTTCAAGAAATGAACAGACAAGGACAACGTGGTATATGCATACAATGGGCCACTTTTCAGCATTAAGGAAATTCTACAATCTGTAACAATATGAATGAACCTTGAGGATATTCTGCTAACTGAAATAAGCCAGGCACAGAATGACAAATACTGCATGATTCTACTTCTATGAGGAATCTAAAATAGACAATTCACAGAATCAGAGGGGAATGGTGGTTGCCAGAAACTGGGCTGAGGGGAGGGCTATTAATCACTGTGCATAAACATCTGTTCAGGAAAATAAGTTCTAGAGATCATGGGTAAAACTTTTGAGCTGTAGTCAAAAATAACAAATATTTTAGGAGGGTAAATCTCATCTTAAGTGTTCTTACTACAATAAATATTCAGAAAGAAAATACCTTTACTTATGTCATCTGAGACAGTTAACCCAATTAAATCAACAACAAAACAAACATGAAAACAAAACATTTGGTAACTCTTAGCTTCTTAGAGCCCACAAATGATCCCTAAGGACCCTTATCCAGTATTCTACAATTGATAACAGTGTCCAATGATTATACGAAAAGCTCACAGAAATAGGTTTGTTCTCTACTTGCCATGCCTGAAGACTGAGGAAAGGTATTCAGAGTACAGGATGTCCGAACAGCATAAAATGCTGCAAAAAACCCTGAAACCCTAAGTCAGAATGAGTAAAATAAAGGTCTATATTTCTCATAGAAGAAGCCTGTTCCTGAGGTTGGTTCAGCCACTGAAGAACATATCAGGGTCTAAGTCAAAGTTCTAGTCTTCAGGATCCTTTCACTGCAGCACCCAGCAAGAAGAGATTAATAGAGAGAGAGGGTGCTTGAGTTAGGAAAGCAAAGGCTTTCCCAGGAACCTCCAGTCACACAGTCATTCAGAGTTACAGTGAAGATACTGCCTTTGTAAGTTTTCAATTATCTTAATAGAATCTGGCAAATGAGTTAAAAACTGGTTAAATGAGCTGTTTGTATCTGCCACAACGGAGGATCTATCTATGGCTGGTAGAGGAGAAAATTAATTTATTTGATGTATTGTAGTACGTCCCAGCTCTGAAAGTACTGTTTAGTCTGCCTGAGGTCTACCAACTGTCTAGTATTTCTGTCTCCCATATTTCTATCTGGAGCTTTATAATAAACACACATGATTTGAGGTAAGTCAATACAACTCTTACTCAAGACCGTAAAATCTTGCCAATGAAGAGGCCAGAGCTCCAAGTTAAACTATCTGGTTCAAGATGAAAACACAGATGAAATAAAAATTTAAATTGATATTTCAATGAATCTAACAATAAGTGTTTCTCTGCCCAAGTCCCCAGGTTGCATTCATTGTCTACCTCACAAGAGAATGCAAACTTCCAGGAAGATAGAGATTTCATCTGTCTTGTTTGCCCTTGAATTTACAGTGCCCAGCGTTTGGCAAGTGTTTGGTGCTCAGTAAACAAATGATTGCTTTTGTTTTAAGTTTATTTATTTTTGAGACAGAAACAGAGTGGGGGAGGGGCTGGGAGAAAGGGAAAGAGAATGTCAAGCAGGCTCCACACTGTCAGCACGGAGCCCCATGTGGGGCTCGAACTCGCAAACCATGAGATGATGTCCTGAGCTGAAACCAAGAGTCGGACGCTTCACCGACTGAGCCACCCAGGTGCCCCAACAAATAATTGTTGAATTAATGAATAGCTAGCCTCAATAAATGTTAGCTTACATTATCATCATTAACTACTTGGAGTAAATAAAAAGCTACTGGTTGTCCTGCACACCCCTCTTCTTATATCTGCAGGTATCTCTCGTCATCTCAGATCTATAGAACACTGTTCTACCTCCTCACAACTGTGGAGCAAGTATCTCTTGGCAGTGAAATCCCTTCATAAAGGATATGAACTTTTTCTCCGGAGGACAAGACAAATCGCCTCATGATTTCTCTGAGACAATCGTGTCTGAAGTAAGTCTGCACACTGGGAGCATTCACATACTGGCATCTGCAGGGGGACAAAGTGACAAACAGAAACGAAGGGAAAAGACTAAAAAACCCAGTTACAGGAGCACAACTTTCTGGGATTTCTTGTTGGAATGACAAACAACTGCTCAGCTCTGCAATCCCAATGCCTTCTCCGCAGTACAAAGATGAACACACGAAATGACAGGTCAGAGTCAAGTGATTTTAAAATTCTGTTTCAGTAAGTCTCTTCAAGAGACTTTGGGAAGCTGTTGTTCAATTAAAGTTATATCAAGTACAATTGGAGCAAAAGACTTTTTGAAATAATAGCTCAGTTGTGGGGCACAGCCCCTTGTATATACCAAATTATTGTGGCTTCACATTGCTGATGGATTCATGGCGTATGTACAATTCTGGTTTCAGATGTTGTACTACACAGAGCCCAAGCTTGCCTGCACCATTACTGGATATTAAGCTAACTGTTACACTATAAATTCTGTTGACACCTTACCAGAAAACTGATTATGGCATAAAATTATTTGTTCAGTTGGTCTCACATATGGAAAATCTTAATTGTAGAGCTCTTGGACACAGAAATACGTCTTCATGGCAATAGTAATAAAGAGTTGATTTTATCTACCGAGCTTGCAAATGGCATCTGTTATTCAGTATTCAAAGGAGGGCTTCCAGCATGCACAGATGGAAAAACAAAGCCCTTTCAAAAGTTGCATCATTTTAATGAAGTGTATTTAATATAGTATGGTACTTTTGAAAAATCATGAAAAGATTCACACTAGAAGAGCATTTGGTCAGCTTTTATAAATGCTCTATTTAGCTACTCTGTTTTTAAAAGAATATGAAAATTACTAACTTCAGTAAATTATAGTTTATTCCTAAAATTAGCAGAGAAGCTGTCCCTATTTCCACAGCCCCATATTCCCCTAACTGTCCCCATTGCCTCCTCTCCTTATGTAGGAGACATGTACCTACCAGATTGGAGTTTTACATGGAGAACTGTCTACAATGGATTCTTGCTGTTTATTCATGAGATGCCACTGTAGACAGGAGATTGCTATTCTGGATGAGTATCTTTATTCTTCACAGTCATTCCTTTCATCTGTTCTGCCTGTTAATGCTTTTGTAAACGGTTATTAACTAACCAGAAAGCCTACTAATGCCTGTTATTTTTATTGCCCCCCATTTTGGGGTGTTCACAGTTACATGTGTTATTTTCCATTATGCTGCTCCTGCTACCTTGATAAAGGCTGCTTCACGAACATTTCTCTGTACAATTTTTCCTTGGTAATAGAGATATATACTTTTTGAATACTAACCCTTTATTAGACATGTCATTTGTGAATATCTTCTCCCATTCTATAGGTTGCCTTTCAGTTTTGTTGATTGTTTCCTTTGCTTTATTTTCATAAAGGGTTAGTATCTAAAATACATACAGAACTTAATAAAACTCAACACCCAAAAAAAAGAAACCAATTAAAAAATGGGCAGTAGACATGAATAGACATTTTTCCAAAGAAGATATCCAGATGGCTAACAGACACATGAAAAGATGGTCGACATCATTCATCATCAGGGAAATGGCCAAACTCAACAACACAAGAAACAATAGGTATAGTGAGGATGTGGAGAAAGGAGAACCCCTTGCCCTGTTGGTGGGAATGCAAACTGGTACAGCCACTCTGTGAAAAAGTATGGAGGTTCCGCAGAGGGTCAAACATAGAATTACCCTATGGTCTAACAATCACACTACTAGGTACTGACCCAAAGAATACAAAGATACTATTCAAAGAGATATAGGCAACCCAATATTTATAGCAGCCTTGCCTACAATAGCCAAATTATGGAAGCAGCCCAAGTGTCCATCAACTGAGGAATGAATAAAGAAGTGATGGCATGTGTGTGTATATACACACACACATACACACATACAACGGAATACTACTAAGGCATAAAGAAGAATGAAATTTTGCCATTTGCAAACACATAAACGAAGCTAGAGTATTATACTAAGTGAAATAAGTCAGTCAGAGAGACAAATACCACGTGATTTCACTCATCTGTGGAGTTTAAGGAAAACAATATGAGCAAAGGAAGGAAAAAAAGGGAGAGAACCCAAGAAACAGACTCTCACCTATAGAGAACTGATGGTTACCAGAAGGGAGGTGGGGAGGGGGAGGGTCTAAATGGGTGACGGGTATTAAAGAGGACATTTTTTTTTTTTTGGATGAGCACCAGGTGTTTTATGTAAACGCTGAATCACTAAATTGTATACCTGAAACTAATATTAACACTGTAAGCTAACTGGAATTTAAATAAAAACTTTTAAATGTGTACAATGAAAAAAAATCAAATCTATGTTACTCATGAGAAAGTTTATGTATTGTAATATCACCAAACTTTAAGAACATTTTATCAACTTCCTACTCATTTGCTTGTTACTACTATCTGGTATTCATTACTTTTCACCATGATCTCAAAGACAGATGGACATTAACAATTCCACAAAATAATATTAAGTCAAAGTTAAAACAGTAACCAATGATCATCATACAAGAGTTTCAATTATAAGGGAAAGTAAAAATACACATTTTTCCTAAGTATCTGAAAAGTAAAAAAATCTATATCACCTATGCTTCATCGATTATAGTTTGATAAATATTAAATTGCATGTCCTGTCACGATCTATGTTAACAGGAATATCTGTGTTCTATAAATGTATAGATAGATGATAGAACATAGCTTAAAAAAGAATTCACAATAAGTAATTTGAAACATGCTATAGGTTTATAAAAGAATGAACAAGAAAAAGAAGTTGTATTCAGTCAGGAATTGATTATTCATTTGTTAGACTCCTTATATCTTTGGGCTTCTTTTCTATTTTTACTGAATGAAGTAGTATATATTTGGCATGTTTTCTTTGAAGGTTGATAAGGAAATCTTCAATAAGTATCAGCTGGTGTGGTTTCCAACTTAACTGGTCAATCTTTGATTCGTGTTTGCTATGTTTCGTCTACCACTCTATTAAATACTCAATGGGTAAACCGAATAGCAAACTGATGGGAGAAGTAATTTCTCCTATTTAAAATGTTTCCTTCTTTTCCAAACCATACAAAACAAAAGCAAATGATTTATTTGTCAGTTACAGCAAACATTTAGAATCGTCCTGTGACAAACACTTTGCCTGCCTTTGATGATACAACAAAGAATAAACCTCACCCTTTCCCTAAAGTAGCTCACTATACAGTGTGTAAAAAGGCGCCAAAATAATTTATGTGTGACACGGTTGGTAAATGCAAGTATGCACCAGTCTCATGATTGTGTTCGTCTTCTTTCGCTACAATATACCTTGTCACCTAGAAAAAAAAAAAATCAAATAAACTTGCCAATTCATGCAGTTTACTAGGTCATTGAACCTCTTATGTGCCAAGCATACAGGATTATGAAAATGGATGCTGACATAACAGTCACCTCGAGAAGCTTAGATTCTAGCATGAAAATAATTTGACTTCCATTGCAAAGATACTGTTTAATAATGCACTGACCTGGGTTAATTTCATAGTAATTCCTATGCTGAAAAAAAAAATATATATATATATATCACTTAGGCCATACCTTTCAAAAGTATATATAATACTATACGATCAGTTGTGCTTGTTCTTGATAAATGATTACTAGGCCAAATGGCTTTAAAAGTAATGCCCCTCCATGGCAGAACTCCCCTTCTCTCCTCTAGTTTGCCCCTGTAAAGCCTGCTTTCCAAAAGCCCAATTAGCTCTAATGACTGGTGACTAGTACTAACCCATCATTGGAGCACTCTACAGAAGAGCACCTAGAATTGCCCCTATTGTCTTGAACCTTTCCATTTCTTTCTCTAACCAGTACAGTACGCCTGCCTAGGGTTCCAGTCTCATAAAATCACGTGAGAAGACAATATAATTACTTAGAGCAAATAAAGACACGCAGGAGCTACATGTCCGCATGGCAAGAATACAAACACCTGAATCGTAAAGAATGATGCTAAAACCCTAGCTTGGTCATTTATTCATGATTGAAAATTTATATACTTTACTGAGTCTAAATACACACATTTATACGACAGATATGCCAACACTCATATTAGCTTTGTTGGTGATATTCAATTAAAATTATAGAAAAAGTATCTAATAGATACCTTTCCCATGGTGGATTAATGAGTTAATTTCTTTAGGTACCACATTCTATTTTGGCCAAGGACCTCACTTTGTGAAGCTTAAGAGAGTGGTAGATATCCCTGGTGCCTTGGTAACAAGAAGATCATTTCCAAGTGTACATAACAGTGTATCGTCAAAATAATCCCTTATATTTATTCTGATGTTTATCTACCTTTAAACCTTTAGATTGAAAGTACATTAAATGATGCCACGTGGGTAAAATCCTATGCTGACTTGTCACATAGTAAAAGGCCAGTACTAGGATTCGTGATTATATAGGAAATGTTTTAAATGGGTTTATGGTTTACATTTTGAGTTTAAATTGAAAACAAAATCCAACTAATCATATATCATTCTTCCACAAAGCCTGCAAGATAAAAAAAATAAATGTGGCATCAATATGATTTATGCCCCAATAGACAACTTTCCCTAAAAATCTCAGTTAAACTTCCTCTAGGGCTAGCAGTTTTAAAGAAAAATATTGCAGTTTTCCCTTACTGCCTCTACTAGAAATAGTTCTAAAGTTAAATAACACTTTTTCTTTGTAGCACCATATAGAAATACAGAAGGGCCAAAATCTTGAGATGTGTCAAATTACTTTTGGAAATAATGACTTGTTGCCGTGGTAACCTAGAACCTAACGAATCTATCACAGGATCTCGGTCCAGGTATGAAATGAACTGCACCAGAGATTTTAAAATAGTGCCTCAGTTGCCTGAATCAGAAATGAGTTTCATATTGCCTTTTTCTTCAAGTATTAGATAATCTGAGTATCATCTCGCAAATGAACTCACTCCTAAGTCAGGTGTGATGATTATCATGTTTATCCAAAACCGTAGAGAGCTACTATGTTTACAACTGACTTTGAAATAGAACGCTTGCCCTATCTTGTAGGTAATCTTTGAGCATGTGTCCCTTTTGATTGTATTTTTCCTATCACCTGGCAGACATCAGTAGTTTTCTGCTTAGATACAGGTAAATCGCAGCCGCTTTAGAGTCATGGTGCCATTTAACAGTGTTTCTTAGAGCAAGTTAGGCACATTGATTAAGTGGGAAACAACATTAGTGCCAGTGGGCAGAACAGTATATCCGTGCATGTAGCTATCCTACTTTCACTAACCGTGAAAAAGGACAGACTGACTGTGACCATAGTGTGATAGGACCCTCTCAAGACAATCAGGGTTTCGGCACTTTGCGCTCAAGGCAGCAGCCCGGGATGGAACGATGCTATGTCACAACCGAAGCCCGCTGACCACGGAGCTGCGATATTTCTTCTATTCTTTGAATGGACTCGTATTTACAGAATTTGAATAGCATCATGCCATGGCAGGAAAGTATTTATCCATCCAACATCGCTTCTGATCTTGAAGTCTACCCAGGACGTTCAAGTTTCTTTGATGGCAATGCGTGAAGCTGAGAGGAAAGTTAAATACGTGTGAAATCTTTGAAGAATAAATAATGTAAGAACCCCTCTGCTCCTGGAAAGCCTGCTAAATGTCTATGTTGTGTAACTGCCGGTGGATAAACTCCGACCCCACGGCTCCCAGGAGACAGTTGTCAGGAAACATCAGCCGCCGCCCCACTCAGCGTAATTAGCGAGGGAGGAGGGGACCCCACGGATCAGGACAGCCTTGTGGCGAGGGGCAGCCCACCATCAACTTTCCCTTGTCTTGGGTAGTCAGAGCTGCAGCTTCCCGTGGTATTTTAGAAATGTGGCAGTGGAAAAAAAAATTAACTTCCTTTGCCCAGATATACCATTCTAGGTTAGAAAATGCAAGCAACAAAAACACTCAAATGTAAAAATGCCCAGGCATATGCCACAAAATCCAGTGACCACACTTCCATGAACTTCAGTGAGAAATCCTATTGTATGCTTTGACACGATGACGTTGGAACTCAGTGGTTACAATCGTCTCTCTCCATCCACTTCATGTTAAAACATTTTTAAAAAATCAACTCAAATGCTGGAGATACAAAGACTGCTTGACCTGATGTTACCTATTGTCAGGAAGAGGACGAAAACACAAATTTCTGAAGGAGTGCAGCATCGTTTTGAGAGAGAGGCGTGGATCTGGTGTTCTGAGAACTCCAGAGCAACACTCACTTTAGCCAAGAGGCTTTACCACGCATTCCCAGAGGAATACGAACCAGAAGAAAGTTGTAGACTGATTTGGAGCAAGTTAGGAGCTTATCAGAAAGGAAATTTCTGCTTTCTCAACCATTAGGGTATTTTAGGCAAGGGAAGAAGCATTAGCAAAAGCTCAGTGGAGGTAGGCAGGTGGCGCAGAGAGATTTGTGTTTCAGAAGAAAAAAAAACATTTCTTAATGTTTTAAGACTAGAGGTTGGAAGAGTTTAAACTACAAACAAGGGAGAAAGGGAAAAAAGCCCTTAACTATAGCAACAAGAATATGGGTTAGGGATCAAGAGATAAGTATGTAGAGGTGCTTGATGAACGGTTACATGTAGTGTAGCAGATATGCCAAAGAGCCTAGGAATATTTCTAGCTGAGTAACTGGAAAAGCCACTTTTTAAAGAAGAAAGGTGAGGGACACAATGAGTTCCACTTTAAAGCACAGTGGACCTGTGATGTCTTTCTTTGGGACATCCAAAAGGAGGTGCAGGAATGGCCAATCTGAATTTTAGAGAAGATAAAAACAGATTTGAGAGACACAAGGATCAGTGGTAATAAAGCCAAAGCGTAGAATGACAGATTAGACTGGATATAAAATAAGATCTAAATTCCAGTCTCAGCTTAAAAATATAGAACACTGCAAATATGTCCCTTACACCCATTTAACAAAGGCAAACAAAATCAACTAATTTTCTTGATTCATGCTAGAACTGAAGATGTAGAGAAGTGGTTATCCCACAATATGGCAGCAAGCAGTATGATCACAATCTGGGCAAATCTGTTTTCATTTATTTTATTTTAGAGAGAGCGAGAAAGAGCATGGGGGAGAGGAACATAGGGAGACACAGAAAGAATATTAAGCCAACTCGATGCTCAGCATAACGCCCAATGTGGGGCTTGATCTCACAACCCTAGGATGGTGACCTGAGCTGAAATCAGGGTTGAGCCAGATGCTCAACTGACTGAGCCACCCAGGAGCCCCAACAGCCTGAGCATATCTAAACTGAAATATATGTTCACCACGGAAGAAGGGTAAAAGGGAAGGATTAGAAGATACCTTTATAAAGTCAGTTCAA
The DNA here is from genome assembly GCF_022837055.1 of Prionailurus viverrinus. Taxonomy (NCBI): domain Eukaryota; kingdom Metazoa; phylum Chordata; class Mammalia; order Carnivora; family Felidae; genus Prionailurus; species Prionailurus viverrinus. The sequence goes on along the minus strand of NC_062572.1, from coordinate 88,792,360 downwards.
CACACATGAAGTAGTGTGATAATAGGAAGGGGTTCCAAGGTTAATTAAAAATATATATTGCAGGGGTGCCTGGGTGGTTCAGTCAGTTGAGGGTACGACTTCGGCTCAGGTCATGATCTCTCTGCTCGTGAGTTTGAGCCCCACATCAGGCTCTGTGCTGATAGCTCAGAGCCTGGAGTCTGCTTCGGATTCTCTGTCCCTCTCTCACTGTGCCCCTCCCTCGCTCATGCTCTTTCTCTCAAGAATAAATAAAACATTAAACTATATATATATATATATATATATATATATATATATATATATATATGTTGCAAAATATATACACACACATCAACAATCTGACAATCATTTTAAAAGTTTCAAAAAGAGGTATAGATAATAAATCAATAAAATAGATTAAATGTAATGGGGGGAAAACTAATGTAAGAGGGAAAAAATGATGAAATGGGTAGAAAATAGATTGCAAGATGATAGATTTTAAGCTAACTTTATCAATAATCATTTTAGTTGTAGAAGTCCTAAACCAGTTAAAAGACAGTCAAATTGAAAACAAAACCAAAACCATGTATATTCTGTGTATGAGAAACCCACATTAAATATATAAGGTTTGGGATGGTCAGAGTTGACTGCTGGTAGAAAACCATTCACAACTAACCAAAAGAAAATTGCAGTAGAAATTTCAGGAAAGGTGGATTTTAGAACAAGGAAAATTATCAGGGAAACTTACATAATAAAAATGAGTCCGTTCTTCAAGAAATGTAAATTTTACATGCACATGCACTTTATTTATTTATTTTTAATGTTTGTTTATTCTTGAGACAGAGAGAGACAAGGCACCAGCAGGGGAGGGGCAGAGAGAGAGAGGGAGACACAAAATCAGAAATAGGTTTCAGGCTCTGAGCTATCAGCACAAGCCTGGCGCGGGGCACGAACCCACATACCGTGAGATCATGACCTGAGCCGAAGCCAGACGCTTAACCGACTGAGCCACCCAGGCACCTCCATGCACATGCACTTTAAAACAGAGCGTTAAAAGACACAAGACCAAAGAATATGTGTTGAAGAAGTAGACACACACACACAAACTCATCTGGAGTCTTTGACGCCTCTCTCTCAATAAGTGGTTGAACAAGTAGGGAGAAAATTAGCAACGGTAATAAATCACCTGAACAGCACTATCACCCCCTTGACCTAAATGACCCTAATAGAACACTCCATTTAGCAAAACAGAATATGCATTCTTCTCAAGTTCACGTAGACCAAACAGAACATTTTCTGTTCCATGACACAAATCTTAACTTTTTAAAATTGAAATCAAGCAATGTACACTTTTATGCTATATATGAATTAAGCTAGAAATCAGTACTAGACATCTCGGATCACTTTTCAATGGTCAGAAAGTACGACACTTATAAACAATGCAATGGTCAAAGAAGGGGTCTTGAAAAATTTACAAAAAAAGTTTGAATGAAAATAAACAAATGACATATCAAAAGTTGGGGAACACAGCTAAAACACTGCTTATAAGGAAATATAACACTAAGTAAATAAATGAGAAAAGAAAGATCCGAATTGATAACCTAATCTTTTCCCTTAGGAAATAAAAAAATAACAAGCAAATCAATCTAAAACAAGCAAAATGAAATGAATAAAAATTAAAGCAGAAATCAACAAATTGAAACTAGAACAACAATGGAAGAAAATCAGCAAAACTAAAATCTGGTTATTTAAACAGATAAAATAGGCAAATCTCTAGCAAGAGGACAAGGAAAAAAGAGGATACAAATTAGCAACATTAAGAGTCAAACAAGGGAGGGATATTATGACAGACTCTACCGAAAGGAAGGGGATAAAAGGGGACACCAGACATATCAACAGATGTAAATTCAACAACTTAGATGGAAAGGACCAATTCCTCAAGAAACACAAAGTACCACAATGCAACCAATATGAAATATAATTTTAATAGCCTTGTAATTATTAGGAAAATTAATAATTTAATAATCCAGGAGAATCCAGGGATACACTCAGGAGCAGAGATTGGCTCACTCGAAGCAGAGGCTATGCAGTGGCTGAAGCCAGTAGAACATGTAAATAGTAATTTTGATAAATGCTGGAGGCCCAAGGGGTAGAGTGAATGTGAGCAACTCATGGGGAGGACAGTTCTATGGAGGGCCTCATATTTTAACAGGCTTCTCTTCCAGAACCCCTCCAAGGGTTCCACAGGAAGAACTGGAAAAGTTCTCCTGTGGCCCTGGCAGAAAAACAGAAAGAAAATCATTATCAGACCCTCTCTGACTCTTCTCCCTGATCTCCAGAAGCAAGCAATGGTTCAAAAATGAAGGAGAAATAAAAACTTCCTCAAATATATAATTAATTAAACAGTCACTAAGTAAATAAATTGTATAATTTGCAGTTACAAACCACCAATAAAGCAATTTCCAGACCCAAATAGTTTCCTTGGAGAATCCCATCAATATTTCAAGAAATAATACCAATTCTGCACAATTTCTCCTAAAATATACAAGAAGGAACACTGTCCAACTCATTTTATGATACCAGTAGTATCCTAATACGAAATTATTCAAAACTTAAAAAGAAAATAAAACTGCAATCTCTCATAAACACGGGCAAAAGATTATCCAATACAAACTTGCAATATAGAAAAAAAATACATCATGACAGAGTACATCCTATGAATGTAAGAGTTTTTCAACATTCAAATCAGTGCAATTCAACATATTAACACACTAAACATGCAAAAATTTCTGATTGTATCAGTACATTTGCAAGGAATAAAATGGCAAAATTCAATATCCTTGCTTTACAAAACTCTGGGAGCCAACTAGGAACTTAAGGGGACTTTCTTAGCCTCTTTAAAACAAAAGAATCTATTAAATACTTAAAACTAACATAACAGTGAAAGACTGAGGCTTCCCTCCTAAGATCTGAAACAAGGCAAAGACTCTCACCAACACCCCTTGCCCCGAGCATCTTCTAATTAATGCACTAAAGCAGGACAACAAACAGAAAAAAATAAAACTTTCTGTAACGTCATGATTGTCTATATAGAAAACTGCAACCATCTATTACAAAAAAATTCTTACAGTGGGATATAGAAGTTATCATAGGCAAGAAAAAAATGAACTGCAGCGTGAGCCCTGTGGAACTGCCTCAGAATCAAGGTATAAGTATAACCTGAAGTCTCACTTACTGTACATACAGGTGGCAAAACAGGGAAACGGTTACGGATGTCTGGGTGTAAATGAGTTGGTAGACACATATACATGACTTCTTTTCTTTAACAGACCCAAGCAGCAATGATATCTCAAGCAAATCCAGTACCCACACCTTGGTTGGTTGCTAAAACCATTCTCCAATAAAAGGACTCAGGGCTTCTTGAAGAAATAGCTCATTCTAGGACCGGCATAAGAATAATACAAAATGAGCCTGAAGCATCTTGTAGCATTAGAAAGTAATGAAGTACTCAAATAATATAAAGATGGGGATATCACAAAGGAACATGAGAACCAAAATAAAGGAAACTTCACTATATATCAAATTTGCTTGTTTTCTTGTGAATTTCAATATATATATATACATTTTTTTAATTTAAAAAGAACTAAGTTCCATCCGTGATTGAAACTTACACAATGGCTTTAATTTGGGCATGGTAGTTATGCGCACCTGCTGATGATGCATTTGGAAGGAATGGGAGGGGTGGAGGCAGGGGAGGAGACATGATGAGTGACTCATCCCATACATTTTTAAGTGATAGGATTAGTGCTTACAGTGTTTTCAATGAAACATATCAAAAGAAAAAAAAATGTTATTGAAGCAATTACACTGTGAAACTAAGGCCTCCTATTCTAGAACATGCCTTTTGATATCTCATCAAACGAAATTCAGCTCTAAGGCAAGAATTTCTATAGATCCTCATTTTGGCAGTAAACTTTGTTGAAAACAAGGTTGACTCATGCATGTGGAAGGCATCACTGCTTTCCTAAATAGGACTTACCTATTTAGGAAATAAGAAGGAAAAAAGAGACATTTTGTTTTTCACGTCCACACAGATCCCTTGAAGATAGGACATTACATTTTTCTCGGTTCACTAGCAGCAATGAGCCTGAAAATGATTTGGTAGGCAGTAAATACTACGAAATAAATACGTCAATTTCTATTTATCATAGGATAAATTTAGACCATTTAGATCATTAAAAGCTGGCCTATGACACTAGTGACATTTTGACATTCTCTCTAGTAGTAGCATCTTATCAGATGCATAAGGTGCTTAACTGTATGGAAAATCATGGGGACTACAAAGTATACCAGAGTTAAATCAAATGTACTTTCCCAAACATTAGTCTCAACATTAATATCCATGTCACCTACTTTGTACCCTTGAACCATTCTCTAGCATTCCCTTAATCACATTCCAACAAAGCAGGTATTAGTTACCTTTTATCACAAAACTCCTCATGTTTTACAAGCATCGTATCATTTTGTATTAACTATTTCACTAAACAACTCAAAACAGTATCATCTCCATTAGTGGCCAAGGAACTTGAACTACAGATTTACTTTGAAAAGTCAAACGAGGCAAGTTTTAAGAACACACTTAATTTGAACCCCTTTACTAATTTCCTGGTCTGCGGCACATGGCATTTGGATGTGGGATGGGAATAAAGTCTTTAGCAAATGGGGTTATCGGATCTTAAATTCCATAAAACACATTAGAAAAGGAACTACAAAGCCACACATTATACTGTATTAATGCTGTGAACCTAACATTTACTCTTTCCATACAAAGACTCCCAAAGCTCTCTATGTACTAGCCATATCGGAGGGAATTGGTTGAAAAGGTGACTTTTGGAGTCAGCATGGGTGGTTTTAATATTCTTATTAACACAAGTCAGTGGGCACAGTGCGATTTCCCTGAAAAGGAAGGCTCTCACTTCCTGCTTTATTTTAGCTAGAGCACATTTGTTTTGATGGTAAAAGTTACACTTAAAAATAAAACATTAGACAGTTTTTTCTTTAAAGGTTTTTATCAAAAGAGATAAACAATGCTAAGGCAAAAAAATATTTTTAATGTTTCCTCTGAAAAGAGAAGATCTCACATTTTTTTCGTTTAGAATTCCCATTTTTTCAATATTTTTGACTAAAACAACTATTATCTAAACATTCCTATTTTTCTATTTTCCCTATCCTCTTTTCTCTGCATATTCAACATACACTCCTCACGCACATCTCATATACTTCTTATTACTTTCCTGTTAGAGCTTCATATTGAGTTCTAAGATTGGCGGTCATTTAAAAAGAAATCCGAGAAGTATTTTTAATTAGGGAAGTCTGCCCTTCGCCTCTGAGTACAGCAAGCAGTGTTCAGGGCTTTATTAATTAACTGGCTTCATATTCTCTGAGCAGGTGACTTCCACCCTACTTCCATGCAAATTTTAAAATGGCACTCATCTCTCAAGACACTTTTGTTCTTTCAGAAAATCGTCACAATATGGAGGCTTTGTTATCAGTTGCCAGAAGAGACGATAAATACATAAATCTACAGAGTGTGGACAGCCTTCCCCCAGGGTTGTTCAGAATAACACATCTGTCTTTCAATTTGCTACTTTGAAATTCTATTCCTAAACTAATTTTGGATTCTAACAATCAACGACCTGAACTGTCTTTTTTCACAGAGGACTGTGCCTATTGTAAATACCTAATTTTTAGATCCCATTTTATTCTGTATATATTTAGCTGTACATTTTATAACAAGTGAGGAAGTAAAGCATCTTTTCACTGAGGTATTATAAAAGGATAAGGTGGTTAAATTTTAGTACTCTAGAAAACTGACTCCTGGGAGGGTAACTTAATACCTGTAAGTTCATTTTCACAAAATGTTTTGAATAACACCAACTGATCAATTTTCAAGTTTCTTAGGATTTGACAGTGTAAGATTCGTGGTAAGCTGCAGTTGGTAGAAAACTGATACTTAAGAAAATTTCCATAAGGTTGAAAGATTTTATTTCAAGCTTTCTTTTATTACTAATAACTGTGTTCAAGCTATTCTCCAATCTTGGAATTTACTAACATCCCCTCAGAAAAGTGGAAGTTTGTACGATTATATTCAGGCTCTCCTTCCCCACTTTCACCAGAACCACTCTGATTTTCTTTGAACATAAAAAGCTAAAGGGTTGAAAGCTATTCGGAGCCATATGGTATGATAATGTGAGTTACAATTGCTCATGTTAAAAAAAAATGTTTTGTGGAAGTTGCTGGAGAATCGATCATGAAACAGGAAATGATGCATATTGAAATAAGTTTGCCTGAGTTATCCTGATAGTTAATACATACTGAACACTTAACTAAGTGTTTAGCTCTAATCGATTTACATTTATTAACTTCTTTGATTTCCAAAACAGTCCAATGGGAAGGTCATTTCATGCATATTTTACGAGAAAACTGAGGCACCCAAAAGTAACTGATCCAAAGTCATTCACCTAGCGAGAGATGGATGGACAACTTATGTTTTGAAGGATCAAATTCTAGAATCGCATTCTATTTTACTTTGAAGTTATCGCTGTTTGCTTTTTATTCAAACCCACTACTTAATCTCTGGCATATAATGGTGATTGACCCAAGCACATACACAGTAAGAGAAGGGCACTGGTGGCTGAATTTCGACTTAAGAATTCACAGATTTTAACTTCTCAACCAAACCAAATATTTGGTTTCTCAGCATACTTAAGAATTTGAAAATTGCAATCCTTTTATAAAGCTCATAAAGCAAATGTCCTTAAATATGTAACATTAGCTCCCCATTTATTTTAGAGAGTTGACAATGTCACCCTTAGATATACCTCAGATTTAATTATTTTGAGTATTTTTTTACTTTAAAATTTTGTACGTTGTATCTACTGAGGTACATACTGTAAAGAATATTCAGAGTTTCAAGAAAATGATTTTCTTCCTTTTCTGTACCAATAGTTTAGATCTAACTGTGAAGCTATTCAATATAAAGACAAACAGATTTCAGTTTCTTTTCTTCTTCTACAACTTTATACTTATGTAAAATTAGCCCTTACAAAAAGTGTAATTTTAGTATGGGTATTGTAGCATTTTTTTGATATTATGCTGTTATAAGGATCAAATGAAATAAAGCAGATAAAGAATATAAAATAATTCAGGTAAGGAATATGGGATATAAGGAACTTTTTGCTTCTTATCACCTCATCTGCAACTTGTCTTTTTCAGAGTGACTGTCACCCCCAAAATTTGTGTAATATTAATGTCTATTGAGAATTAACTCCTGGCATCAATTTCAACAAAATTGGCTAATTTCCCCCTCTAAATATTACAGATTCATAATTAAATCATAATAGATCATAGCTGAAAATTAGGTAAGTGAAGACATCAATTCCTAACTGATGGCAAGTTCAGCAAAATAATAAAGTATTTAGTGTACAGGTTGCTACATTTTTAGTAAAAGTAAATGCTAGTGATGAGGTAAAAATTACATTGACTTTTTTCAATGGGTAAATAAGAAATCTCAGATGTGTATAAAAAATAGAATTTTACATATACATTTTATCAACACATATAGAAACTCTATGTGTCAAAATAACAAAAACTAGAATTTTGTTATTTTGACAAGTATTTTACATGTTTCAATATTACCAATATTATTTTGAGATCACCAACTATAGAAAAGAACACACAGTATAGTGAATTTCTTTTCCTGTTATAGCAAGTAGTCCACATCAGATAGGATCTAGATTAAATAAGGTGTCTCTCAAATAACAGTATAGGACATTTTCACATAAATAGAAACCTCCTGTCAAATATTCCACAGGATTTCTCAAGAGACTCCAAGTGCTAACATTAAAATACGTAACATACCCTAAAAGGCCTAATCTGAAACACTTGATAGAAACATTTGATTAATGTCAAAAAGCCATTCAGTCACCCCTACTGTCAGTTTCAAAAGCCTGGTTGTTCTAAGGAGCCTTCAATGAGAAGTGGGTAAGCTATTCAATCTTATAATTTATTTTCATATCTCCTTTTTCTCATTACCTCCATTAGTGTTATTATAACTTCCCCTAAAACCACTAAAAATAAGTCCACCAGTTTTGAGTTTTTTGTTCTTAAGGGAGAGAAAAGCAATGATACAAAAAAGAATACTAAATTGAAAGTCGAACAATGAGTAATTTACTACTTGTTGTTGACGTTCCATAGATAAACATTACGTGGAGAAGTGGTTTAACTGGGAGGTTTTCGAAAAATAACACACAACCCTGACAATAAATTTTGTAGCAGGACATATTTTTAAGGGTCAGAGTGATTCTCCAAAATCCCAATACTGCAGACTCCACTTTCAGCTCAGATGGAGTCGCTTGGAGCTGACCAATACTCTTGCTAAATACAACAGGACAAATACAACAAAAATCAGAACCATACGTGGCCAGTAAACATATAAGAACCTTCTCGCCCTTGTTAGTTATTGGGGAAAAGTTCATTAAGCCCACAGTGACATACTATTACATAAGAATAGCTAAAAATAAAAATAATGCAAACAGCAAGTGTGGGAAAAGATGCGGAGCAATTAGGACCATCATAAAAGGACACTTTTATAGGTCAAAATGGTTAAATCACTTATTGAATAGGTTTTCACCTAAATCAACACATGCGGAAGCCTGTTTGGTAATATTTAACATTTATATGTACCATGACTTAGCCACTCTACTATAACAGATAAAGTCAACAGAATCTGTACGTCTATAAGCTATACACAGAGGGTGGGGTACTATTAATTATTATCCAAAGCTGGAAACAAATATATTAGGTATTTGCAACGTATTCATGCCATACAATACTATAAGTCAATGCGAATTAAAAAAAAATGGTACACACAATAGCAAGGGAAGATCTCACAAACATAACACTGAGGGGAAGAGAGACCCTAAGGAGTACATATGCGTGGTTCCATTTATATAAAACTCAGAAAATGCAACTGATGGTGATGAAAATTGGCATAATGGTCACATACCTGGCAGTCGGCTCAGGGACAACCTCGGTGGTGCTCACAATACTATTCCTGAGACAGATTGCTACTTATTACTGATGTACTTCCCGTATGTGCATTTTAATTAAAACTGGTTTTTACCAAAAGAATGAACTTTGGTAAAAGTTCAGTGCTTTGCCCGAATGTGTTACTGCAGTTTTTCAGGAATAACATCTTAAAGTAAACTCCACCCCCAAGGTGGGACTCAAACTCGTGACCCCACGATCAAGCGTTGCATCCTCTACTGACTGAGCCAGCCAGGCACCCACGGGAATAACATTTTGAATGTGCTTGTACGACTGGATGGTCCCACAGCGAAGCCAGGTGGCTCCTTGCCTAGTGTGTGTGTCTGGTCCTCAGACTTTTGCAACAGCTTCAGTGCTGTCTGGAAGAGGGCATCAAGCTGCAGAACGGTAAGAAAGCATCTTGATATTTTCTTTCCATATTTTCTGTCTTGTTATCTCTTTTGCTTCATAGTTTTTCTTTTTTCTCTGGTGATTTCAAACATATACATCCAAATCCCCAAGGGCGAATTTTAAGGCTTTAAACAATGTATTTGAATATAAATTATCGACAGCAAGAACAAAGCATTATCTGCTTTGGTGGCACACGGGTCCCACTCATATAGAATAACTCCGCTCCGATGAATTCACGGTATTCTCTCATAATTCCATCTTTACACACGTATTTTTGGTAAAATTAATTTTTTCTCCATATTGCAATGATAAACTCATTCAAATCTTTCAAGGTTCACTTTATCATTTTATGGCATTCTATTTTCCTTTACATTACTATTTTTATTTTATAAAAATGGTGTATCACTTCACAAATCTTAACCCCTTTAATTGAATATCTAAATTTACTGTGATTTCTTTTCCTATTGTGTTTAAAGGAACAGATTTCATTAAATATCCATGGGTTGTTTACATTCTGAGTCCTATGATTGCAGGGTTTTTTTTGTTTTTGTTTTTCATTTTTTCCCCCCTGTTCCCTCTCCCCCAGGAATTTCAACTCAGGAATGTTTGTTGATTCTCAGGTCAAATATTTCTATCCCTACCTAATAACATTGGTTCTTTTAGCAAAATCCAAGACGTGTCACATTTTTGTAGGAAATCTGAATCTTAAAGTCTGAGCATTTGTAAGATTTATGTTGTTGAATTAGAAACCATCGAATTTGAAGAAAAAATATATGGATATTAACTGTTTGTCTCAAGTTCCAATAAGCACAAACTGATAAGGAAATTATTGTATGCAGAATGGGTGTGCATAAAAACACTAATAACAATGTAGAAAACACAAGTGTTCCATGAAAATCTAAAATAAAAATGCATTTGCTTATGAATGTAGTTTTAAAACACTAATAATCTTTCAAAATAAAGCAAGAAGTATGACATTCATACATTTATTCCAGTATTTTACAACATACTCAGGATGGAAAGTCTTAACAAAAAATCTGAAAAATAAAGACTTTGAACAATAATATATTTACTAAAAGTACAGGTCAGGGATATTTCATATAACACAAATTAAAAGGCATCAAAAATTAAGATGTTGCATATTTTAAGTAGGACTAGATGGAATAACTTCTAATATTCTATCAAGTTGGTTGAAAACTACTGTCATGAGCTCCATCCACCTGCCCACCTAAATCCTGCTAATATGCAGATGGGGTAATGTGGTATTCTGAGCAGCAGCAGAAACCAAACAGACATAGGTGACCCCCCCCCCATGCTACATGCTTTACAAGTACGTAATTTCGCCCATGAATGGTCAACTCAAAACATGAAATAATTTATTCCAGAAATATTTATTGAGCTTCTATTTGCTAGTATCTTTGTTCATTTATGAAAATACAAAGAAGAACATGCAGAAATGTTCTTCAAAGGGCTTAAGCTAAAGGCTGTATCTATACTTCATATAAAAAGTAAACTCTTCTAACAACATAGTGGGATATGCCCTAATTAAAATTAGTGATAATATAGGCATTGTTTTTATGATGGTCTCCTAGGTCTCATTTTTTTAAGATGAGAAAACGGAAGCACAAAGCACAATGGTCTAATATCAACCATCCTGCAGCGCTGATGTCAGGACTGAGATTGAGACAACCTAATTCTGGAAATTAAGGTCCTACCTACCACAACACTGTCTCTTGCAATGCTACAATGCCATGGGCACACAAAGACACTTTAACCCAGCTTGAAGATGCAGGTACTTCCTAGCAAATAGGAAGCAAATCTCCTGGGACTTTCCAGGAAAAAATGAGGGCATTAGCTAAAAAGATCTCCCTCATTTTTTTTTAATATGAGAAATTTTTAAAGCATGTTTATGCTCCAGAGAATGAGTCACAGAGGTAGACACTAGAGTTGATGGCGTTGAAAATATAGCAGAGAAATGGGATCAAATATGAATAAAATTAACAACAGAAAGAAGATAGAGCAATTATCCCAATGGTAACTTTTTAAAATATGTGAGATAGGGGTGCCTGGGTGTCTCAGTTAGTTAAGCAACCGACTTCAGCTCAGGTCATGATCTCATGGTTCTTGAGTTCGAGCCCTGCGTCAGGCTCTGTGCTGACACCTCAGAGCCTGGAGCCTGTTTCGTATTCTGTGTCCCCCTCTCTCTCCACCCCACCCCTGCTTGTGTTCTGTCTCTGTCTTTCAAAAATGAACATAAAAAATACATAAATAAAATAAAACAAAATATGTGAGATATTTAGAGAGATTTCTAATTTCTCTCTAGTTGTTACATTTGTACTTAGACCATTTTAAATGTTTAGTCCTATTGTCTCAGTTAACAGTTTAATATCCGTTTTTTTTTTTTATTTTTTAAATGGCATCCTTTAACTTACACCTGTTGACTAAATAACAATGAACTAAGGAGGTTCCAATTCTTCATCTCTTGCATTGCTCAGGTGAAGTATTACTGCTTTGCCAAGTCTGAAGCAGAGCATTAAAAAACAGAGTAAACATTGTTTAAAACAAGAACCCATATCCCATGCATCATTAACGAATTACTTCGTTAACAGGCAAGAAGCTGGAACTTGCACTTGAAGGAAGCCTCTTCCTTAAATAAGAAAACCAACTAATACATACAGAGGGAAGAATACAATTAGAAAGGTACAATTTGGCAATCATACTAATAATTAAAGCAAGAATCATCAACGGACGGTAAAAACTGCAGAGGGAATTTTGAGGAATAAAAGGATATTCTCAATCACATGACAATTTGCTATTAACAAAGAAAAAAACATTAGCTTTTCAGTAGACAAACTTGACATGCACCATCTTCACCAAAGCTGACATTGCCAGTAACAAAGTAAATCGGCCTCATACATCATGAAATAATGCCATAAAAAGAACACCGTATCCCTTCTGTATATTCTTGGCAATAGTGCATTTGAAAGAGATTTTACAGATAGATGGTCACTATTTTACTACTTGACTGAGGAACGATGATTGAGACAAAAGGGACGTGAAAATTGCACGCAAGGAATGATTAGGAATTTTTCTATAAACACTTTCAGAATGATTAGTGAAATTTGTGTAAGATCTGTAAAATTAGCTAATAGCGCTGTTTCCATATTTTCCTATTTAAGTATGGAAACGTTACATCAGAGACTATCCTCATTTTTAGGAATATTCAGGTCTGTAAGGTCAACAATTCTGAAATAATTTATGCTTCCCCCCAGATAATATACTAGTACAAATGTGTGTGCACGTGTGTGTATGTGTGAGAGAGAAAGAGAGAAAGAGAGAGGGAGAGGGTGGGGGAGGAAGGAGGGAGGTGAAGGTTACCATTTGGAAAATCAGCCTGAGGAGGATGTAAGAAGTCTTTGTGCTTCTCTTGCAACTTTTCTCTAAGCCTGAGATACTGAATCCAAATAAAAATTTAAATGAAAGTAATGCCAGCTACCCTATAGAATCTTCTAGAGATTTCTTTTGAGCATTATAATATCAAGGGATCTTCAATTTTTTAAAAATGTTGTTTAGCTATTATTTCTAAAACATCAACATGAGTAGCTCTATGTGCCCACTCAACTGTTGCCAGAAATCTCTGCCTTGTATATTTGGCAATATTCGCACAGCTGTAAAACCCAACGATCATTTATTTCCAGGCCAAAATAGATCTACACATATCCTTTAGGAATACCCTAGAATACCACCTGCGCGCGGTGATCAAAACTCAGACAGCCTCTCTTGTTGCAGGCCAAGTTGCTCTCCTAAAATAATCAAACTCTGCCTAGAGATGCCATATGTCAACACCCAGTAGGTATGAAGACACAGGGAAACGGGTATACTCTGTCGACTGGCACACACAGAGGAATCAGTACAACCCACTGGGTGGGCAATCTATAACAAGGCTAAGGAATGTACCCTAGCAATTTGTTAGCCGTATCAAAACATACGCAAAAATAGTAAATACTATAATATTTATATAGCAAACCCTTGAGGGCAACTAACTATCCATCACTGTAGGCTTAGTCTAGGAGTCCAGTACGTGAATGCTAGACAAGAACGTAGAGCACACAAGAGTCTGATTAGTCAAGTCAGGCAGCCTAAATTCACAGCTTGGTTTTTCTACGTACTGGCTGGGTCACACTTATTCCTCTTTAAGCCTCCATTCTGCCATCACAGAATTACTGGGAAGGTTAAAAGAGAAAGTATGCACTCCATTGGCCTCTATAGGAGCTGGGTACCTAAAGCATTCAGCACAGTGTCTGGCATAGATTTGATGCAAAATAAAATGTAGCCATTGTTTTATTATGACTTTATATTCATACCGTGGAATACTCTGCAACGAATACATTCTATGGTGTCTTCCCACATACTGTGTGTACATTCATTTTATATATTTAATATTGAAGTGAAAAAGGATGCAAATAACATTAGAACTATGATTCTTTATGTGTATGTATCTCCAGAGAAATATCTTCTGGGCTACATTCTAAATGCTAATGCATAATATTCTTGTTTTTCTTTAAATCTATCTTTTTTCTGAATGAACATGTAATTTCATAATTGGGGGGACAGGAGTGTCATCTACTTTAAAAAATTACCATCCCCAATATTTAATCCCTCCTCTTCAATGTTAATCTCATTTATTTTATCATTTTGCCCAGAGAAACAGGAGGGCACACATATCCACCCCTACCACCACTCTGAGTGAGGGTATGTTCTTCAAGACCACCTCACCAGGCCTCCCTCAATCTTGCCAAGTGATTTTTTTTGATTCAGGCAATGAATTTTAAATTAATCGTCAAAAATCTCCCTTCTATTTGGATTTTGCATGAGGATTTTAGTATATTGTAATACTTGCACTTGAGGATTGTTTAAATTTGAGCTGTTTGTACATACGAGTAGGGAAATAATTTTGATTAAAAGAAATTAGATGTAATAACTTTTTAAGTCAAAAAAGTAATTTTTTAACGATTATTTTGAGAGAGAGACAGACAGACAGACAGCGAGCACATGTGGAGGAGGGGCAGAGAGAGAGGGAGAGAGTGAATCCCATGCAGGCTCCTCACGGTCAGCACACAGCCTGACATTGGTCTCCATCTCAGGATCTGTGAGATCATGACCTGAGCTGAGATCAAGAGTCGGACAGTTAACTGACTAAGCCACCCCAGGTGCCCAACTAATGTGTTTTTTAATAAAGTTATGTTTTACAGAAAGACAAATATTAAGCAGAAAACTATATACTTTAGAGAAGATGGCATTGATGACAAGGTGCACCATTACTTTATTTCTTCCACGACAAGACATTCATCATGTTTATTGTAATATGCATCCTAACCTCAGAGATGTTAAATACAAAAAATAAATAAATAAATAAAACCCACCAAGTTTTAGAAGAATGAATCATCAAATTTCCATAGAGGCTGTTTCTCTTAACATTGTATTATGGAAATTACTGCATCAAATCCTATGAGATGCATTAAAATGAGGTTTTAATTATTGGCTATCAACACAATGTGCAAAGAATTGAATCAGTGTATATAATGAAAAGGGTTAAACCTCCAAAGAAAAGCACGTTTTAGTGAGCCCCATCCATAATTAAAACATGAAGTGCTAATAAAAAGTTGAAGCCCAGGGGTCGTTTCCCCCCCTCCCCCGGTTCAAGGCTAATAAAACAATAATCTGTGCGCAAATATTTTTTCCTTCTCTGTCCAACATACACCAGGGCTTAATGGAGAGTCAATAACCTCATTATGAAACTTGATCAAATCGATAGTACACAGACAGTGGCTAGCGATTCTAGGCAGCTTTGTCAAATGCATTTACTGACAGCAGAACATCCCCCTGGTCAGGAGTTATTGGGAACAGATCTTGAAAAGCACACTGTGATACAAAGAAGACACGCAGATGCCTTGTGCTTGAGACTAAATTTAATCACCTCCTGCTTGTGACCATTTGGCAGCTTTGGGAAAGTTCTCTCCAGAACCAACTCTCTGAAGCCGAGCTATTAAAGTGCTAATTAAAGAAAGTGCATGGAAGACACGAACACTAGGAGTCTGGGGTAATTGGCTACAAAAAAGACAAGGCTGAAACACGTCACTTTGTCTGCTTCTCCTGATTAGACTCTAATTCGAATACCAATATTTCACTGCACGCCAAGGTGCTCTGGGAGAGATGTCTGCCTCTCTCTTGGTTGAATGGATGGCTCTTGTGTGAAATGGGAAAGATAGCAATTTTATTTTATATTTACTCCTCTGACACCCTCAGGATCAACAGGGAGTCCACAAAACCCTTCCTGTGCATCTTAACATGATTCATTAAAGATGAGGGAGGAAGAGGAAGAAAAAAATGTCATCTAATGAAGCAAGTAATTCTGTAGGATAGAAGTTGCCCGGCAAGCCGATCATGAAACAATGGTAATTACATTTGAAGGGCTTATGCTGCCTGATAAACCAGTTCACAACGATGCATCTATTTCTAATCTGCTGCTAGAGTCCTTCATGAATGAGACACACTAGCAAGGGTGCAGAGTGGAAGCAGGGGAAGACACTGCGGGCAGGAACGTGTTTACACAAGTTGTGAACCATCTGCCATGCTACAGACACTTCTCTGAGTGCTGTGTATGTGCCCCTTGGTAGTATTTCCTTCTTGAGTAAGAATTTGAGATAAAATAGGTTACGAATCTATGGAGGATGTCCTGTGAAACTACCAGTGAATTCCAAATTTTAAGCTCTTTGGAATTTTGAGAGAACTGAGAAGAAGAATTTTTGCAAAGGACACACATCAGCCACTTCTAAACTCAGAATTGGAGCTTGGACTCTAATGGAGTATATAAACCGCTATGTACTAAACAGGACTATTAACAGTAACAAAGGCAATAGTCCTTTTATAAATGATTTGATCAAATTTGTACTTTAATACCTTTAAAATTTAAGTAAATGTGATACTGTTGAATAATGCAAATTCAATTCTTTTTAATGTCTATGCTGTTTCCCCAGCATGATATACTTGTCACTACAAAAAAGAGGCCAAAGCTTGTGTTCCACGGACATCGAAACAGACATGATCTTCACATACGACATACTTACTCAACAAAGTCAGTTCTGTAATCTTCTAAAGACAGGTGAGTTCATGGGTTAGACTTTGAAAAAAAACTGAATAAATATTCAAAGCTACAAAGTACCTCTGAATTTGTCGTATTTACCAGAATTCCTTGTTTTTGAGATAATTTCTTGAGATTGCAGTGAAATGTGTTCTGGAAAGCACTGGTTTCACACAAGCACGCACGCTTCAGAAGAGAGAGGGTGCTAATTCTACAAAGACATCTGAAGGGCCATTTGACATTCTAGAGGAAAGAGAAGTCACTGAGTCTGGACTCATTGCAGGTAAAGGGCCACAGGAACAGGGCTGCAGCACTGGGGCAGCAGAAAAGAATATTTGGGAGGAAAGACAGGACTTTGAATACATCAGCTGTCCTTTTCTCTCCCTCCTCCACTCACCTTTACCCATCTCCTTTTTGATATATTCAACAAAGTCTATGTTTGTATCAGTGAACCATTTTTGAAGACCTTGAAAGAGATGTCAAGAAAACACATGTGAATGTGATCTATCCAGAGGAAGAAAGTACCAAAATAATGTAAAAGCCTCCAGTATTCACAGAAATGGGGGGGTGGGGGATAGATGGACACAGCTTTTAGTCACTTGAGAACATACTATCAGATGACAAGAGTGTACGTAGTAAGGGGTCAGAACCAACACGTGGATTGGATATTGAGAAGCCGAGACATCTGACAAAAACTTTCAACATAGAAATTAAAAAAAGGCAAGCAGTGAGCACAGTCTTATATGAGATCTGCCACATCATCTCAAATTCAGCATAATCCAGATTCTTTTTGCTTATTTGCACATCTACGTTTAAAGTGCTGGCCACACCTGTGGACTCCTTTACTCTGGTTTCAATGTGAGCACTTCCCCTCCTGGGCAAGATTACTTTTACTCCTCTGTCTTAGACTTTACATAGCGCTATAAATCTGAGTCCCAACAATCCTCAGGTAGATCGTCATGAAAATCACTCAGTCGGAGTCAGATAACCTCTCCCAGTGTCGCAACAGATGCTGTGAATGCTTCTTTCATGTCATTTATAGATCCGACAACACTTGTTCCTACTGTGGTTATGTGGACTAAGTTTGGAGGAAAGGGGGAGGTACCCCACGCAGAGCAAAGAGGGTAGTTTCCCTGGCAATCTTCCCCTCAAAAAAATGCTGCCAGGGACATAGAATTTGGCTTTAATCAAGTAGTGAGCAACAGATCGCATAGGAGCTGAGATCTATTTTCCATCCCTACCTCCCCGCCCCCCCACCCCCCCACCCCCCGCCAACAAGCTAGAAAACCATTGAAGGCAAGGGCATACAGTTTTTGTGCCTTCAGCACATAGTACGGTGCCTGGCTGGTTGTTGACCAATGACCGACAGAAGAACAAATGAATATTCATGCAATTTTATCAAAGAACAAAGTATCTAACCTGGTTTTGAATTTGTTAAGTAAGCAGAAAGCTCTACGCAAAAAGAACAAACCGTGGCCGCTATGGGGGGAAGCTCCTTGTTGCCAACGAGCCACTGGATGAGGTGCTGGAAACAGTGGCTACGAGGAGTCCATCTGTAGCCTGTAGGCTCTTGCCTGAAAATATGGCGGAAGGAAAGCAGAATCACCTGGTATGGAATGGAGCATGTGAGAGGAGAGGGAGGAAACTGAAGTATGGGAGGATTTGGGGTAAACCAGACAATCCAGATGTGCTAGACATAAACATGCAGAACAACATGACAGTGACAGAGCACAAAACAAGTTGCATCTGACAAGACTGCTGCTGCTGCAGATAGAGTCCTATGCCCTGAACCAGGGCTCTAAATGACCAGCCTCATGGTCTCCAAAGGATCAGTGGCCCTGCTACACAGGTCCCGAGACAAATGTCGTTACATATAGATAGGGTCTTAAGTTTGCTATTTGCATCACACACGGTAGATATCAAATAATAAATGTTCGCACAGGTCCGTAATTCTTTATATTTATTTAGACCGTTAGGCTTTTCAAGTAGTTTCATATATATTCCATAAAACAGTACCATGAGAAGGGGACACGGAGACAGGGAAACAGTTCTAATGGATCATCTGGCCTCCAATATCACTAATGTACTGGCCACAGCTACCAACTAGAATTTAAATGTCTTTCTCTAGCACAATAGAGAGTATATCTCGTCAAGGGGGGATGTAGATAGAAGGAGCAGAAAAACAGACTTGAAAGCCGATACTCTCCTATGGGGGCCAGAATGTGGTCTACCTTAACCAAATGCTATTACAGGTGAGCAATGCATTAAAATGTAACAAATATTTTGCCAGCAAGAAAAGTACATATGTTTTAGAGAAACATTGATAAGTATATCCAACAGTGAGTTTACAGTAAAACTAATTACAGCAAAAGTAAAATTATGAAAACAGATTAAGGCACGGTTAGTAAACAATGACTTTAGTATCAACCACTGGAACATGGACTTGAATTACTACCTCTTGGATAATAACAATACGCTTGCAGTCAATCTCATAGGCGTCTTAGCTTACTTACATTCCATAGCAAATAACTGCTTCAAACAATAGCCACTGATTGAAGATCTCTATGGTTGGGACTGCAGGCAACTGACCAAGTCTCACAAGGTTACAGTCAAGGTTTTGACTGGGTTGCATTCTCATCTGGAGGCTCAACTGGGGAGGGGTCTGCTTCCACAGTTAAGTTGTTGACAGAATGCATCACCTTGCAGCTATGAAATTAAGGGCTATGGAGCCCTGCTGTCAGCTTCAGGTTGTTCTTAGTAATTTTAGACTTCCTGTAGCTCCTACAGGCCACCCACTGACACGTGGACATGTATTCCATCAATACAGTAAAATTCTCTGCTACTTAAAGCCTTTCAATTCAGGAAAACTCAATCAAACTTTTAAGATTTTCACTGATTAAGTCAGGCTCCCCCAGAATAATCTCAATGAAAAATCTATTAATTTGGAATCTTAATTACATGTGTAAAGTCCTTTCACTTTTTCCACGAGTGACATTCCATCATGTTTACTATACTGTATAGTCTCTAAGTTATTGGTTCCACTCATGTTGAAGAGAAAGGGTATACAAGGCATGGATCCTCGGGGTTTGAGAATTAGGGAGATCCATCCCACAGTATGTCCAACACCATGGCTCTTTTTCACCACAAAGAAAGAATCCAAGTGGAGCGTAGGTGTGATTCAACTAAACTGCGTTAGTACTAAGAGACCTTCGGACACTTCCCTATTAGAAATAGGTTTTTCAACTGGTTATTATTGAGATGCTCTTTTATGGTTTCATTGCCACTGCTTTTTATATGTTTGTGCAGAATCTTTGGCAACAAAGCTGCTCTATTATACCCCCAAGTCTCATGGAGTCTTCTCCAGCTTGCCTAGTTTTGATGTCTTTAAAGTTGTAAGTTTGCAAATATGAAGAACATTTTTAAAGGAAAAGTGAAAAATACCATTTTTGAGGTTAAATGAGTCGAATTTATGTGAGAAATTATACGTATCAGACCACGAGGTCATCTTTATTAGCTTAAGGGATCAGTCTGCATAGAAGCAAATAATTAGTTTTTGTGCCAGAAAAGAAAAGCACATAGACTTATTTGAAAGGAGAATTTATTCTTTGTGTGAACATGTAACTGTTTATCTTGAAACTATAATCTGAAATATTAGAAATAATTGGGCAAAATATGTCAAATTTTCTCCACATCTCCGTAATTTTTAAAGCTGAAAAACTTATTAGGAGGGCAAAGTGAAAACAAGCAGGACATAGCTGCAAAGAAAGATAAAATGCCTTAAATGGAACTACTGCCTATCTTGCTTTCTGAGTCCAAAATAATGAAATACAAGGATCTTGCTTTCTTAGTGCCAAATACAATTTTAAAAAAAATTCTAATATATACGAACAAAATCTGTTTAACTACAAATATAGGACATACATTTTATGGTAACAAAGCATCGTTGTTACTATATTTTTCAGGTTTAAATAGAACCATTACGTTTCATGTGCTTATTAGTAAACTCTGAAATAAAGAACTTATATTTTCACCTTTTTTCTCAACACTGAAAAACACAGCCTGACATGGCTTAATTATTATTTCAATTAAGGAGTATGTGGGGATAGAATAATGATATGCGCTAGGGTGCAGAGGGGGTTGTGGTCCCGTGTGTTCTGAAAAAACTTGTAGTTAGTCCCTAATCTTCCCCATTTAAGAATGATTACTACTAAGAACACCTAGGATCTTGTAAAGCTGTTGCACTGAGGTAAAATGCTAATATTAGTCACAATTCTCTAAACTTTGGCAACCATGAAACCTGTTTTGACTTTGCTTTTTAACTTGAATGGCATTTTTTTTTAATTTTTTTCATTTTTATTTACTTT